>NC_072482.1:52338824-52965824 GCF_027574615.1 Eptesicus fuscus | reverse complement strand
TGGCGGGGCAATCAGGGGCCTGCAGGCTGGGGGCAGCTCCTGTGTTGAGCGTCTGCCCCCTGGTGGTCAGTGCACATCATAGCAACCAGTCATTCCACCATTTGGTCAATTTGCATATTAGGCTTTTATTATATAGGATTGGGGAAAGATTTATGCCTAACATGGTAATTAGCATCTAAAGTAATATTCTGCTGAAATTCTGAGAAGGCATCCAGGACTCGAGTAGATGATAAAGAATATTCTAGAGAATGTCCTGGGATCTGAAGGAAGAGAAGGAGGGCCTGCTTGAGGAAAGGAGCAAGGGTATGTTTGAAAATGGCAAAGGTAATGAAATGCAGTAAGCATTTTACATATAGACACACAAAGCACATGGGGCCATCTAGAAAGTGCTTCATGCTCCTAATGCAGTTTCAATGATGAAGAAACCTGTCTGATACAGAGGGTTGGAGCCAGAATTCCTGAATAATGATTTTGGTTTTATGCCAAGGGCAATGGAAGGGTGTCAGCAATGATGATCTGGCTTTGGTTGACTTTGACATGATCATAGAAAATGATAAAGTGACTTGAGGATAGAGTTAGGGCATGCAGTGTTGTTCAGTCTTGGAGGTGGGGAGGTAGGAATTGTCAATGATCCAACAGGTAAGAGAAATGCCCAGAAGAGCAGTTCCCCATCAGTGACCTTTAAGACCACATCAATGACCTTCAGGGTCACATGGCCTAGTGTGTGGCTTACAACCTGGGGTGGCTGGGGACTGGCCAGGTTTGTGATCCAGAAAACAACTTCTATGCAACACTCTCTGTCCTTTTTATCACCTGGCACTGAGCCTGACAAATAGTAGATGCTCTTAGGACACATTATGACTTTTCCAAAACTGGGATTTGCTGATAATCTCTTTACAACTCTCTTGGGGATGGAATGCTCTAGAACTAGAAGAGTAACTTATATTTAACATTCTCCCCTATAATCTAAAAAAAAAAAAATCTGTGTGAAGGTTCACTGTGGCTTTTACAGATCTCCTTAAAATAAACACACAATGTCTTGCAAACGACAAAAATTTCTGGCAAAGCCCTATTGAGGTTCCCCCAAATGTCTCTGTTTCTAACAACAATAGCAACAAAAAAGAATTTTAATATATTAAATAGCCAGCCTGAGTTGATTTAGGTGGTTCTGTTGCTAAATAATGATTCAGTTTGTCCCTTTAAAATGACCATATTTTCTTGGTGCAATTTTTGGCAAAATATGTAACTTTGAGAATATCAGTAGGGAGTGGCTGGAAATTTGGCTTTCAATTTTGTAAACTTTCATGAATGCTTAATTGTTTGCTAAGATGTCAGCTGCAAGATCAGTGGAGCTGAAAAAAAAAGTGTGCATTCACATTGGCCCTATGTCTATTTTCACTGTGAAAGGAACTGGCTGGAGAGTGTTGCAAACACTTGGAGCTATGCATTCTGCATTACAATGAAGTGCCTCTGTATTACACAATACAGTGGTGTGTGTTTTTTTAAAAAAGGCATCATATCCAAAACCCATCATATGCAAAGCAAGAGCAACAGATGATAAATACTAGGATATGCTAAATACCAGAACAATTACATTAAAATGAACTTCTTCCAGACTGAATGGTCTCTCTGATTTCTACTTGGTAAACAATTAGCTTGGATACTATACAAGAAATCTTTTAAAAAATATTGGAAGGAAGCTGTCAGAATTAGAATTAAAAAACACAACACAACACAACTTATTTTTACATCAAGAACATAATTTCTGGCGATATCTATACAGTATACATGTCAAGTGTATATAGGTCTGGTGATATTTCAGAATATGTCATTTGACTGAGTCTTCCACTTAGCTGTGAGAAAGAAAATGTCATAAAGTACATTCACAGTTGGAATTCCTTTTCTGATTCTGTTAATTATTGTTAATAGGGACTCTTTAGTTTTGTTGTACTATAGAGATTCCTAAAAATGATGCTATTACCTCCTTTCTCAGTAATTCCCCTTTTCAAAGTCCAATAAATGCCAATTTTAAAAACAACAAATAAATGAAATTTAGTAAAATCACCTAGCATTTTAGGGACAATAATACTTACATCTAGGATACAGTTTTGAATTTCTGATCATATTTAATGCTAAGCTAAGTGAACAGAGTTAGGACTTAAATTCAGGTCTTTGGATTCCAATTCTTCTACCTGACCTATGGTAGAAAAGGGGCATAGAGCTACTGAAATTTATTTAGACCAGAGTTCAATAATCATGGAGTTAGGTCTACAATTTTCCATGGTATCTTTTCCCCTTAAATTTAAAATCTCTTTTCTTTTGATCTTCCATAACATTCTGGTCTCTGAGACATGTGGTAATTATTATATTTTGCTGTGTTGACTACTTTATTTTGGTTGTATTGTTAGAGTGGAGTCTGTCCTTTTTATCACCTGGCACTGAGCCTGACAAATAGTAGATGCTCAATAAATGTAGGGAGAAGGAACGAGGGCAGGAAGAATATGTGTATATATTTGGTCTCCTAGATTAAGTTGTCAACCCTTGAAGGACAGAGAAGACATGCTATGCTTTTGTTGCTCCTGGTGCCTAGTATCCTGCTAAGACAGGTTATATGGGACAGCAACAGGGAATATTTAACACTGATGATGGGGAGGGGACGTGGAGGGAAGAAAAGAGAGGAAGGAGAAAAATAAACAGAAAGGAAAATTTAGAGCAGAGAACCATCTTCCCATCTCAAATTACCTCAAACTGCTCCCTCGTTTTAGCCAAAGGGAAGACAGAAGGCATGAGAAGAGGGAAATTCAGAAAGTAGAAAAGTATATGAATTATGGCTGTAATTGTGAGCAGCATTTCAAATTTACCAAATCATTTGCTAACACAATAAATATAAAATTTTTCTAAAAAGTTACTAGTTAGTGAATTTAGACTATTGTAAAGTTACTGGGAAATTGGAGTTTAGCAGAAATTAGGAGAATTGCAAAAAAAAAAAAAAAAAAAAACAATCCCTAAAACTTGGGAAATTATAATTATTTTTTTTCCTAATGAGTACACTTAACAGGCTACAGACTCTCAAATGTGAAACATGTGGCAAAGAATAGGCCCTGTCATAAAACCTGAAAGAAGTCTGTGCCATCATTAATCTGCTACCCAGGCAACACTTTGGGGGCCTTAATGAATAGCTCCTAATTGGCTGAGATTGGCCAACATACCCGGGAGCTGTGCACCAAATATATATATTTTCAAGACATTACATCTTTCCTGCATCTGTAATATCAGAAGATTATCCTGCTCATATTAAAGTATATTTTCACCAAATATCACCACAACTCATGTGAATAAATACTCCATTATGTTTTTAAAAATGTATTTCTGGTTTTATACATATAACCCAAAAATATAATTGAAAATACTAATTCCTGTATTAAAAATAATTGATAATGAAGAATCTTTGTATTCAAAATACAGATTACTGATTCTTAGAGTCCTGATAGCATTGCTACTCGAAAAAAATAATTTTACTTCTATTTTTATTGTTAGAAAACCAAGATGAGTGAAAATTCTATTTTTATGTTTAATAATTGACCAAAGGGTCGTGGAGGGGATCCTTTGACCCATCTGGCAGTGATATTAGAAGCACCCCAAGGGCAAGGACTGTGGCTTCCCCAGATCCCTCTCTTGGGAGCCTGCATTGCAATGCCTAGTGCACTTCTAAGAATGCCACCCTCCCTGCCTAGGCTGCAGTGCATAAGGGAGTGGGGCTCAGCAGAGGAGAGGATAGAGGACACTCTGACTTCTAGCCTCACCCCCATTCTACAGGAGTCCACCAAGCAAGCTTTTATCACCTCAGCAGCTCCTCCTCTCCTGTCTTAACACCTCAAAGGCTTTTTGAATAACTACCATTATTTTATTATTTGCTCTTTTATTGCCTCTCACATGAATGGAAATAAAGTATTTGAAAGTTTTTTAAAACTAATCTGCAGGGAATGTAAGAACATTTATGATAACATCTACAAGAGTTTAAGTAGGGACCTTGGTAAAGGAAACATGACTCCTTATTATAACCAAACCTCCATTCCCCTCCACAGGAAACAAAGTTATAATTCACTGACTTGGCCATAGTGCTCATTCCACGACCCCAGCCCTGTCCATGTGTGAGGACCTCCTCTTCCTCAGCATCAAGGCTGTATTGTCGACCCCAAACCCAAACCTGGGGTGCCCTGTTGGGGGACATCATTGAATCTGAGACAAAGATGGTGCTGCCTCATGAAGAAGGGATGAGCAGAAAAAGAGACCTCTGTGAGGAAGTGGAATAAGAGGTACAGAGGGGGAAATCAAAGGGATAAAGGAAAGGAAGGTAGGAGAAAGAGAGCACTGGCTGAGTGATGGTAGGAGATAAAAGTATTGAAATTAAGGATGGGCCATGTGGCAATCTGACAAAGTTGTAAAATATTTTGCATACAATGAGTCACATATGATCATCCTGGCCAGAAAAGGGCAAGGTGACATGAACATATGAGTAAAGTAAACATTGGATAAATGAAGATTCCATTCAACTTGATTATGATGAACTACCCAGTAAACTCGAATCCATGTGATGCAAGGCCTGCAGAAAGTAGCTTTCATCCTCCTGAAGAAACTGGTAGCTGGATTCCCACTTGTGGAGTGCCCTTGTTACTAACTCTCAGAACTCTGGAAGGGTATAATTTTGTAACTGCAGAACGCCCTGCCCCAAACCCTGAAAATTTAGAAGGCACTTTCTTCATTTCTGCAAAATCGTAAGTGTTCATAGTTCATCCAGGGAGTTAGTAAAAATAACTAGACTTTTGTGTTTATGTGTGAGTGGAAAGGGTGGGGAAACTGGAAGATAGATCATGGTGCAAAGAGGAGAAAGCATCACAGAGCAATTTGTAGAAATCAGAAGTCCACAGAGAAAGAAGACTCTTGTACGGAAAGTTGGTGACATAATTTCACTCTATGACAAGACTGGAAAGGTGCTTAGCAGCTCTGCACCTGGCAGCCGACTACTGGCTTGTCTGTTATTTTTCTTGCTCTTTAAAATGTCACATCACTTATACTATTTTTAATTCTTTGTCAGTGGACAGATAATTGGCATAGAAAACCAAGAAGAGAAATTTTCTCAGAATATGCTGGTTATGATTTACAAGCTTCTGATTCTTTTCCTGTCATGGGGAAAAGTACCTGAGAGCAGAAGCTGGGAAATACTTAGCTGGTATCAAATTTCTTTCTCTGTATTGAAAGCTGCACCATTCAATCATCCCCAAGAATACGCAGGACCAAAATTTGTATAAAATTTAAAGTTGTTTCCATTTAAATATGATATTGGGGATGTTACCTACAGAGCGATCAAAATGTATACATTCTAAATCAGTCAGATTCTCCTGCTTTGGGATTTTATTACAGACCCACAATCTACAGCAACTATTTTCCTTTTAAATTGTATGTATTATGTTATTTTATAATTAAAAGTAGAACATAATGGTTGTAACATGTAAACCAGGACCAAAGTATAAGATGGAAAAGTTATCACCTTCTGCCCCATTGCCATTTCAATGAGAACAAATTTATAAATGCTTGATGTGCATCTTTTCAGGCCTGTCCTCATGCTCATACCAGCAAATACTAGTACAAACACATCTATATATATATATATATATATATATATATATACATATATATATATATATATATATATATATATATATATATATATATATATATTTGTTTTCTACAAAAATGATGCCTTCTTGTACAAATTCTCTGAAACATAGTTTTATTTTAACCTAATAGTAGCATATCATGAATATCCCTTGGTTAGGTACGCACCCAAATCACTCTTTTTATAACAGCTGAATAACAATATTCCACAGCATGAACTCTATCCAATCTTTCCTCAATTGTGGGCATTTAAGCTTAATATGGTTTTATCCTTAGCTGAAGTCAGAAAAGCCTCTAAGTGCATTGGGAATGGGAAGCTGGTTTTCAAATTGCCAACCAGATGTGTAAGACCCTACCTAAGAGAGGTGCACACCTTAAATATATAGGTTTGCATTACTGAAATAGGATTTTCAGAGTCTCAGGAAACCAATGAACAAAAACTAATAGGTGAGCATGACCTTGTATTTTTATGGTGCCTTCATTAAAGAAAAACTAAGTTCTTTGCAGTCATCATAGATGCTGTGAGTTAAAAATGAGGCCACTTGTACATTAAAGAGAGTGGAGGAGAAAAGTATTGGCAAGTAAGTCTTCCAAAACTCAAAGTAGAACAGGAGAGAACTCTCAATATTGTAAATTCCTAACAGGCAAAGAAGGAACTGAGAGGTGGTATTCCATACCCACAAATGACTCCACAAAAGGACTTAAGTTCCTAGAGGCAACCTATGCACAGTGAACGGCCCAGGAGGAGGGCTTCATGGAGGTACCCAGACTCACCCCCCTTACATCTCCATATCCATAACCAACCATGTGCATTCAAAATGAACAAACAACAACATGGCCTCATCCCTCCATTGGAATATCCGATAATTCTCATAAATAGAAAGTTCTGGAAGTACACTTGAATATAATTGTTTTAGGGCAAAGGAAGGTATGTCTTTATTCTGCATAATGAACCTACTAGAATAAAAGAAGATTTTTCTGAAAATGGGAAGCTCCAAATGTGGCAAATTACAAAGAGTAATACAATTAATAGTGGATGGTATTCAGTTCAATAGCCTATGGTGGTCAACTAGAATTTCCATTTTAACTTTAGGTTGAAATGATAATCTTAGTTTGGACTAATTTCCCCCTTATTTGTTTGTTTTCATTTTTTTAATAAATGGGAGTTGGTGTCAACTCCTATAATGCTCCTTTCTGAATAATGATGAAGAAATGTGATAATCAGGCTTGTACTTGGGGGTGGGACTGAGGCTAGATGGACTGTCCAAAAAAGGTGAAGATGCCTTGGATGATTCTACAGTCTGTAACTCTGCAGCAGTTGGGATGGAAAGGAAAAGAAAAAGGGTCAAGGATCTACCCTGGAGCTCTTCATTGTTCCCCAGTCAACTAGCCCAAATCCTTGGGCACTTAAGGTTGGACGATGGGGGCAGGAACTCAGTGGCAAGAGAAGAAGAGAACTGGCATCACTCCCACTTACTGCTTTGCAGCCTTCAGTTTCTTCTCTGTAATGATGAACTTGAAAATGCTTGTCTACTTCCAGCCTCGCTGATGGTGTTGAATCCAGTGCCCTTCATCCTGTCCCACAGCCCTTCTGTGAAGGAAGCACAGCGATATTTGTCCTGCTTTCTTCCTGCCCCATCCAGTGCAGGCACAGAGAGATGTTCAGTGTATTCCCGATAAGGGGTATTATTTCCCCTTCCTTTTCCTGTCGGCCTCTCCTCCTATTGGAAACAGCGGTGTTTCTACATGTGAGGTAAGCATGACAAAAGGAAGCATTTTTGTTAAATTGTGCAGGCATTTTCCTCTACTGTCGATCCAGTGAACATTTCTTCTCCATGAAACCTGGACCTTGGCTGTCTCTTTGTTGTTTACAGAATGTGCCTGGAGCATTCCTGAGGCCTTGGGTCTGCCTTATGCATCCCCTCTTCTCACCCAGGTCAGTAGTTTCCACGGACTGGTCCACAGGTTTGTGCTAGTCCTTGCTGAAATTTTCTGAAGAGAAATGAAGAAACACACACACACACACACACACACACACACACACACACACACACACGGATGATTTGTTTCTTATATGGCTAACTTCATCCAGTTTAAAGAACCTCCCTTTATTTTGAGATTTTAAAAATGCTTTTAGTATTAAAAATATATCTTCCTAAATAAAATGATGGTTATTCCAGTTGGAATTATTTTTAGTTTCAATGACACTACTTGGAAAAATTAAGAGCTCTCTAAGTCTCCATTAAAAAATTGTTCCATGAAATCTTAATGTGTGGAAATTACTCTTCTAAATCTACCATTTTTACAGTAACAACTCAGGGTCTAGCTCCTTCAGCAGGGGGGTGAGGGGGGGGGGCTGGCTTTCAATCACCACTCTCTATTCTGCACTCCTCCTGCATTTGCCACCTTTATTCCTCACTCATTCATTTAAATCATGTATCAAAAAGATAGATCCCAAGATGAGCACTGTGGATATAGTGGTGAAGAGAATAGGTGTGATTCCTGCCCTTTTAGAACTTAAAGGAATTTAAGAGGAATACAATGAGAAATTGGGGAAACTGCTTTGAAGGAAAAGAATGCATGTTTCTTGAAAAAATATAATAGGTAAGACTGTTTTCATATTGAGAAACAAGGTGGCGTCTGAGATATGAAGGGTGAGAGTGGGTCATTCAGGTGAGTCATGGTTGTGTCAATGATGGGGGGAGGGGCAGAGAATAGCCCAGAAGGAACAACACTGAAGCTGGGAACATACTTACTTGGTTAACAGTAGGTTCAGTAGAGAAAAGTGGCGCAGCAGAGGTAGGCAGGGGCCAGATATGGCAGACATGAGCCATGATTAGGACTTGATATTTTATCTCAAGTTCAGTGGACAGCCAATAAAGGGGTTAAGTACCAGGTGTACCAGTTAATAATGCGAATTTTTTTCAATAGATGGAGTTACACATATGTTGATATATATGCGATTTGATATATATGCTATTTTGTTGTATTGACAGCAAGCTTCAAAACTTCATATGTCAAATTTTCTGAAGCTGTTAACATCATAGATATTTTTACACTTAAAAATGTTGAATTTCATGCCAAAAAAAGAGCATTTGTGGGAAGTTTTAATTCATTACTTTATTTTGAAGAAAAGTGCTGCTAAAAATTATTGTATACTTCAGGAAGCTTATGGTGAACATGCTCCATCTCAAGATACTTGTGAACGCTGGTTTAAATTCTTTAAAAGTGATGATTTTGATGTGAAAGACAAAGAACGTCCAGGTCAACCAAAAAAGTTTGAAGACCAACAATTACAAGCATTATTGGATGAAGATGCATTCAAACTCAAAAACAACTTGCAGAAAGATTAAATGTTGCTCAGCAAACAATTTCTGATCATTTACAAACAATGGGAAAGATTTTAAAGGAAGGGAAATGGGTGCCACATCAACTGAAGGAAAGACAAATGGAAAACCGAAAAGTCATCAGTAAAATGTTGCTTCAATGGCACGAAAGAAGGTCTTTTTTGCATTGAATTGTGACTGGCGATGAAAAGTGGATTTATTTTGAGAATCCCAAATGCACAAAATCATGGGTTGATCCAGGTCAACCATCAACATCGACTGCAAAGCGATTTGGCCAAATCACTTCGGAAAGAAGACAATGCTCTGCATTTGGTGGGATCAGGAAGGTGTAATGTATTATGAGCTTCTAAAACCTGGTGAAACCCTTAATACTGATCGCTACTGACAACAAATAATCAATTTGAACTATGCTTTGATCGTAAAACATCCAGAATGGGCCAGACGACACGGCAAAGTAATTTTGCTTCATGATAACGCACCATCAAACACTTCAAAACCAGTTAAAGACACGTTAAAAGATTTGCCTGGGAAGTATTAACCCACCTGCTGTATTCACCAGACCTTGCTCCTTCAGATTACCACTTGTTCCAATAGATGGCACTTTCTGAGCAGCACTTTAAAACGTACGAAGAAGTGGAAAATTGGGTCTCTGAATGGTTTGCCTCAAAACAAGAAAAGTTCTATTGGGATGGTATCCACAAATTAACTGAAAAGATGGGGGAAATGCATAGCTAGCGATGGACATTACTTTTAATAAAGCACTTTTGATGTTTCTCTTGAAATTATCGTGTTTTCTTTGATTACAAAATCCGAATTATCAACCGGTACATGTGGCATGTGAGTGACAAGATGAGACAGTTTGCATTTTAAAATTGAAGGTGGACAGGATGGAAAGCGGGGTACTAGTGAGGTTCTTCAAACTCCATATGTGAGGCAATGGTGATTTGGTAATGGTTTTCAAAACAGAAAAAAGTGGGTGGATTTTAAGAAAATGTACATGGCATGTTCTGTGTTTTTTTTTTTTTGTAAGTACCCTTATTGTCGAAGGCAGTTTTTTAAAAAAATATATTTTATTGATTTTTTACAGAGAGGAAGGGAGAGGGATAGATAGTTAGAAACATCGGTGAGAGAGAAACATCGATCAGCTGCCTCCTGCACACCCCCTACTGGGGATGTGTCTGCAACCAAGGTAATGCCCTTGACCAGAATCGAACCTGGGACCCTTCAGTCCGCAGGCTAACGCTCTATCCACTGAGCCAAACTGGTTAGGGCTCGAAGGCAGTTTTTAATGTCATCACATTTATAAAGAAGCTAAAGTATGATTTGCTTGTTTGTACTGGTTCTAGGTGCTGAGAATATATCAGTGGGCAAGACATGCCTGCTACTTGTGCTGTGTGGGGCTAATAATCCTATGGGGAAGACAGTGAGAAGAGCTATGATAAACCTAAGCACAGGGTGTGTCTAAGAAAAGAGGGGTGACAGTTTACACAACAAATTCATACCATGTTTGGGAGATAGGAAAGACTCTGAAGTAAGTCATGTTTGCATTGAGAACTGAAGAAGAATTGTGAAATTACATATATTTACACAATGGAATAAATTACATATTATTTGAAAGAACCCGAGCAATGAGTAGCCAATATTAAGGAAAGGGTGATAGTGAGGGCTGGGGTGCAATGTGTATGTTCCAGAGAGTGAATCACATGTGCAAAGGCATGGGGATGAGAGAGCTTGGTGCAGAATAAACGTCTTTGATTATGACAACACACTGCTTGCTAGTACTTCCCAAACCAATGCTTTGTATTACATGATATGAAGAGTTAGTGGTAAATAAGATGTACACAACAAGTTTAATTACATGAAGTGAGGGAGGGTTAACTAGCTGTTGGGAACTGTACTTTATGACCAGCCTGCTCCAGCGATGCCCTCTAATTGGCCTGCTGCTGAGTTATGTAGGAACTGTGTTTTCTGGTTGGCACTCATCGAGTTGATGAATTGCTAGTCTAACGCTTTTGATATTCCACACTGACTTACTACAGTGTTGGAAACGTCAGGTACATTGCTTGCAGCCTATGAATTGCAAAGTGTTAATTCTGCAGCGGTCCCAGGGAAAGGGAATTTACTGAGGCTGGACAACCTCAGAAGTAGCCTACATTATTTTTTTGTGGACTCCCCAATAGTTTCTTCCAAGGAGGGTGAGCTGCAGCAAATAAATAAATTGCCACAAGAAAGAGGCAAAGACGTGGAGAATAGAGAATGGGGATCCCAACTCAAATTTAAAGGCATTCAAAGGAAGAAACAGACCATTGGAATACCAAGCTGTTCTCATTACGATAGATTTACGATGTGCTTTAATAGCTGGTAAACTA
Organism: Eptesicus fuscus; assembly: GCF_027574615.1. Classification (NCBI taxonomy): domain Eukaryota; kingdom Metazoa; phylum Chordata; class Mammalia; order Chiroptera; family Vespertilionidae; genus Eptesicus; species Eptesicus fuscus. The sequence continues at coordinate 52,954,432 of NC_072482.1, read as the reverse complement.
GATTAGAACACTCTAATTTTTCAAAATTTCCTTGGTATTCTTTCATAAAACCATGAAAATTCTTAAAATTAGGTGCTTTAATTTCTTGGTAGTGGCCCTTAAACTATCTCTCAAGTTTCTTATTTTATTTTCAAAACTGTTCTTCATAAAGGCCTACCATATGTATACTAAAAAGTATATACATAAAAGACATTTACTTACAATCAAAATGGACAGACTCAATATTCATTAAATATGCATTGTATAAATAGGTTAACTCTTTTAGTTATTGCTTATGTTGAAAAAATTAAAGTAAAACTTTAAAAATCAGTTAAATGCACTGACATGGAAACATTCTTGATATTTTTAGCTTTCATATTTTAAAGTACAGGAGGCAGTTTCGACATAGAACAGGGACACAGATGAGACCAAGAATAAATATTTAACTGAAAGAATCTGGGAAATATTTGGACAGAGGGTACATATGACCTGCAATTGTCACACTTCACACTCTCTTTTTGGGGTTGGTAACTTCTATTAGCCAGAGTAATGCAAGCTATGAACTAGTTTCTTTGAAATTGAGCTCCTTTTTTTGGTGAGAAGCAATGCCTCTTTCTCCATCTCTATGCAATTTACACACTCCAAACTTCAGGAAGAAGCCAATTTAAATGGGCAACTTCAGAGTTATAATAAACTTACAGATATGTTTAGTGAATTGGAACCTCAAATTTATTCCTAAATGTTTCAGAGTGGTTCACAGTATTTCATCCTCCTTTTCCCAGCTAATGCAGTAACATAATTCATTAGACAGATTTCAGACTTTGATTACTAGTGAAATGATGTTAGCCTTATTTTATCTGTCTACAACTATACAATCTTTTTGTATTTATTATGACTAACACTTTAAAATTGTGGTTTACTCAGGAAGCTATGCAAAATCTCCTCATTTAGCATCTACCCAAATATCTTCTTGACAGGGTGAGGCTTCTCCCCTGCACCCCCCCCCGCCCCGCCTGTAGGATTCTAAGTCCTAGAGCTAAGGTTTGGCAGTACCTTTGTCTATGGGTAGTCCTGTCTCCTTTAGGCATTTAAGCAGCAGCTGCGGATGAAAGTGATGTTTACCTGTGGATAGGATACTTGGCTTCTCAGTGGACCTTTTGCCTGACTTTGGCACCTACCAGGAGCAATCAGTGAGGGCAATTTCATTTTAACATATAAAGAGCACGTTTATGTGTTAGTTAGTGTCTGCCTGTGGGGTGTGTGTGTGTGTGTGTTCACACATGGACATGATTTTTCAAATATCACTTAAAATTATTTTAAGGTTAGGGTATTGATTTAAAATGCATACTTATTTGGAGAAGTATATTTCCCACAGGGTCAGATCACAATGGCTAAAGAAACTTGTGTTTCGTGGGTTTTAAAAAAAATATTATTTTTGGTTTGGTTTTTGCAGTGTATTTATTCTCCTCTTAATTGGATCACTAGGGCATTATTAACATTGCTCTCATTGAGAAGATGGAAACCTATAGCTTTAAAAAGTCAAGATACTGCTAAATTACCCAATTCACAGTAACATTTGTCTTTTTATTGTGCATGTGTGTTACATGTTGATGTTTGTATGTGTATGTGGGGGGTGGGGTTGCACCAGGAAAGGTTTCAAAAATTGCTAGCCAGGATCCTTGGACACATATTTGCGTTCTCTACTTCCCTGACTGTTTCTAGGGCACCTGAAGACTCCCTGTTCTCACGGAGACTTTGCGGCTCTATCAAATCAGACTGTGCAGAAAGCCATGTTGGCACTCAGTCTGCTAAGAGCTAAGAATCTTGGCTTATCTCTGAGCAGGATCAAAGATTCTTATCCCATCCAGTTAACCAATCCCCTTCCTTTTGGTGAGAGAAGTGAATAACTTATGTTGTAATATCAGTAGTAATACAGAAATAGCCTGAGTGTCTGCCTCCTCTTTAAGGGTCTGTTATAATGCACTGGAGGAAGGGAGGAGACCCCCGGTGCAGCCACCTCTCTCCTGCTTTCTTTTCCCATCATCCTCTGCCTGTTTGGGCTCCTGTTGCCCACACAGCTGTCACTTCAGAATTTTAGGGCCATCCCCTCCCTTAAAATGATACTCTGGTTTCAGGAGAGGGTTGATATGGGGAAGGCCATACTTTATTTTCCTTCCTTTAAAATTCCCCACCACACACCAGAGTAAAGCTAGTGTCATTAGTAAGAGTTTGGGAGGAAACTAGAGGTTATTACATGGGGAGAAGGAAAAAAGAATGGAAAAAACTGATTTAATATGACTCTTTTTGGAGGTAAAAGTGCCAAACCCTTCACAAGGATGTCTCCTAATGGGAACTCTAATTCTTAGTCTGTTTCCCTCTCTGAAGGTCCTTTTTAAGAGAGAGGTGAGAGAGAGGAATAAAAGACCAATCACATAGAGCTCTCGGGCCCAGCTGAATGGTTCCAGGTGAACCTTGGTGCCCAATCAAATTCCTTTCCACTTGTGTGAAGGGAAAATGCATCCTTTGTTTTTCTTGTGGTTTAGGTGTCTTTAGGTTAAAACATAATATGCACAGGTATACACAGACATAAATACACACAGAGAAACACGCTTACAGACATCTCATTTAAAAATATTTTATTGATTTTTTACAGAGAGGAAGGGAGAGAGATAGAGAGTTAGAAACATCGATGGGAGAGAAACATTGATCAGTTGCCTCCTGCACACCCTCTACTTGGGATGTGCCCGCAACCAAGGTACATGCTCTTGATCAGAATCGAACCTGGGACCCTTCGGTCCACAGGCCAACCCTCTATCCACTGAACCAAACTGGTTAGGACCAGACATCTCATTTAGTTATTGAGTACATGAAGTATGGCTAGCTCTAATCAAAATATGCTATAAGTATGAAAAAGCCATGTGAAATTTTAAACCCTTAGCATTAAGAATGTTTTTAAATATCTCATCACTAACTTTTAATTTTTATTATCAGTTGAAATGATATTTTGGACATATTGTGTTAAGAATATATTATTAAAATTAATTTCACCTTTAAAAAAACATTATTGTAGCTTCTAGAAAACTTGAGATTACATAGGTGGCTTGTGACATATTTCTATTGGACAATGCTGGTTTAAAGCTATATTATAGAAGAGAAAGATTTTTTTAACAGCAACATAATTAGGAATAATTTCTCCTATTTAACTTTATATAAAGACTAGAGGCCCGGTGCATGAAATTCATGCACGGGGCAGGGGGTACCTAAGCCCGACCTGCACCCTTTCCAATCCGGGAGCCCTCAGGGAATGTCCTACTGATAGCTTAGGCCCGCTTCCCATGGTTCTCTGCTCTCTGTGGGGCCTGCCTGCTCCACATCACAGCAATGGCCAAGCAGGCCCTGCTGGGTGCTGTCTGTGGGCCCCGTTTGCCTGCTCGCAGGTCGCCGCAGTGATGACTAAGCAGGCCCTGCAGGGTGCTGCCTGTGGGCTGCATTTGCCTGCTCCCAGGTTGCCCTGGTGATGGCAAAGCAGGCTCTGCTGGGTGCTGCCTGTGGGCCCGCTTGCCTGCTCATGGGTGGCCACAGCTACGGCCAAGCAGGTCCTGCTGTCTGCTGTCAAGCTGCGCAGCTGGCCTCGCCTCCTGGGGTTGGTGATGGTCCTGGGAGCCTGCGGGCGTGGCTTGGCCGCTTGGCGCCTGCATATGCAAATCAACCCACCATCTTTGTTGGGTTAATTTGCATACTCACTCCTGATTGGCTGGTGGGCATCGCAGAGGTACAGTCAATTTGCATCTGTCTCTTTTATTAGTGTAGAATTTTTAGTTAACTCTTTTTCTCATTCTCCTGCTTTCAGACGCTGGGCAACAATGTACCTTGGACTAAGCTTTAAATTTACAATTTTATCTTTACTTTGGATCAGATTAAATTTTTAGGTAGATAGACTTTCTACCTTCTATAAGCAGAGAGGTAAATACATGATTTATTTTCCCTTCTCCCCAGTGTAGAAAAACACACAGATGGAGCAATTTTAAAATGGAGGCAGAGCTGCCATGCCAGAGGAACTGCCTTACTGTCTAATATTTCAAATCTTTGGGATGTTAAAACAGGACAAAATAACTTTGGTCTGGGCCTAGGGCAACACTCTGTCCAAAAAAACTGTTTGCAAAGATAACAAGAAAGCAGTTATTGTGACTACTGGTCTAAAATTAAAAATATTATTTAGAATTAACATCACTGTTACATTATCTGCACCAATAGAAATGCCTTCCTTCTACTAATGTAAATATTTTCCTTCTGCCTCTCAGAAATGCCCATTGCCTTTGTCTCCTAACCAGAAGACTATTTAGGCTTATGCCTAAATCAGTGCATTGCGTTTAACTATTCTAATTGATCTCAAATAAATGTTTATTGCCTCTCATTTTGAATGGTCTTTTCATTTTTAAGTTATCACTAGCAAATCTTTCAGTGTTGGGTAAGATGGAGAGTTGTTGGCATTTTATCAACATTATCACTATTTATTCCATGCCAGCTCCTCATAAGGTATCTCAAATTCTTCCGTACACATTCAAAAAGGTCTCGCCAACTCTATTTTAGGGATGAAATACTGAGGATGGTATAAGTGCCCTACCCAAAGCTAAGAGTTAGGGAGTGCAGGAATTGCAATGTAACTGCAAAGTCTCCATTTTTACTGTGCTAAGTACCTTCAAGGTGGAAGAACTGCATTACACATTTAATCTTGTGCCCATAATATAAAGATCAATTAATTATTATTTATTCACAGTTATCTTGTGCATCATATGAATGGTGCATTTGGCATGTTGGGCAATAGAGGGAAAACTGATTCCTCAAACTATAAAAATAAGGACGCAAATGGGAAAGGACTCTGGGTTCAAAGGCAATAAGTATAAAAAGAAGTCATACATATTTTGAAACAACAATGATTTTATAAACAATGAAATTAATTAAAAATCTTCAAAGAAAAAAATACTGTTATGTTTATTAGCCTGTTTTTGAAGTTACCCTTTCTTAACTTTTGAAATTATTGAATTAGTTGCATCCTCCCTAAGACCCTAGATCAGGCTTTTAATCCAAATTTTTTGTGCTTGCTCTATTTTCTAATATTAAAAATGTCTAATTTATGCATATGCACTACATAAATATTTGGTAAACCCTTGGTGAACATTTACCTTATTTGAGTTTTGAGTTATGTACTGAGAAGACAAATATGACTATGTCTCTTTCCCCCTATAAGTCAATGTCTAGCAAAGTAAGAACAATGCATTGTGGGAAGTACTGTGGTAAGCAGAGGTACTTTGGGAACCAACCATAAGAAGGGCACTTAGTAGGCAGAATTTAAAGATGGCTTCCATGATTTCCACCTTCTGGTGCACATACCCTGTATAAGCCCCTCCTTTTGAGAGTGTTTAGAACCTATGAGTATGATAGGATAGCTCTCTCATGGTTATATTACTAATCAGTTGACTCTGAATTAATTAAAGGGGGGTATCCTAATCAAGAGAGCCCTTACCAGGGACTGGGTACTTCCTGAAGTAAGAGATTTTGAAAGTGTGAGAGGGCCCGTGGAGGAAGCCATATGTCAAGAATGGAAGAGCAGCCTCTGGGAGCTGACAACAGTCTCTGAATGCCAGCTTTCAAGACAACAGAGACCACAGTCTTACAATTGCAAGGAAATGACTTCTGCCAACAAGCTGAGGGAGTTTGGGAATGGATCTCACCCTAATTGAGACTCCAGATGAGGACACAGCTGGTTGACACCTTAATTTCAGACTGAATAGCAAACCCTGCCATGCTGTTCTTAGACTTCTGACTTACAGAACTGTGAGCTAATAAACGAGCATTGTTTTAAGCTGTTAAGCTGGTGATAATTTGTTATGCAGATATAGAAATCCATACATGTCCTTAGGCCAGTCTAGAAAGTGGGTTGGGTCCAGAAAAGACTTCACAGGAAGAATGTCTGTGCTGTGTCTTGCTGGCTGAGTAGGAGTTAGGCAACAAAGAAGTGAGTTGTTAAGGATGGGTAGTAATGCAGAGAAAAACTTTGGAGTAGAGAATCTCAGCCTTGACTGCACATTGGAATTTCCTGGAGAGATAAACATAACTGATGCTTTGGCTCCATTCCTTGGGATTCTGATATAATTTATCAGTGATGCAACCTGAGCATCAAGATTTAAAATATCTATTCTGTTGATTCTAAAGTGCAACTAAATTTGAGGACTTTGTTTTGGCCCAAATGAAAAAGAGTGGAACCACAAGTAGCTCATGGTGGCTGGGTCAAAGTTTGTGGTGAAATGGAAGCTCTTTAAAAAAAAAGAGTAGATACAAAATCATAAACTTAAAAAAAAATCTGAATCTAACTTAAGCTATTGATGAAACCCTTGGATAGAAAGTTACTTGGTTAGAAAGTGATGGATGTGTGATATGCTAGAGAATGGGAGTGCAAGAAATCGGTGGGGTTTGGAATACTCATAATTTTTACAGTTAAACTTCAAGCCTATTTTATGGCATTGAACACAGTAGGTGCTTAATAAATGTTTGTTGAATTAATAAAAATGACTTGGGGTACTCAGGAGAGGAGCTGGAAGTATCATATATAGGCCAGAAAAGTTACGTATCTATCTTATAATCTGCGTGACTGTACCCATAATGTTCTTTTCTTCAAGGCACAGTACTTTCCCCAAAGATGAATCATTCCTATTGCTTGCCTCATTGCTATCATCTGGAATGAGAAATGATCCTTCATTTTCATCACTACAAGCTTGATATGGCTAATAGTGCCAACACAAAAGAAAAGTAGATCATGAGTTGCTTTAATAGCTGTATAATGTTCAGTTCAAAAGACAGCCCTACAGTCAGATAGGTAGATGAGCTCAGGATATATAAGGCATATTTGGGAAAAAAGATTTAAGCAAATTATGTCCAGGGTTTGTGAATGTCTGAGGTTAGTTGTAGAAACACCATTCTCTTCTTTTTATTATGTTTACTCTGTGCCCGGTACTGGCTAATATGCTCTGCATTCATTATGATACAACACTTCATTTAATCTTCACTAAATAGAGGCTATAATATATATAATTTACATATTAAAAAAGCAGAGGTCACATAACTTCTGAGTGATGGATTCAGGATTTAAAATGAAATCTGACTCCAAAATTGGCTCATTGACCATGATGTTTGGAGCAGTTCTGTTTAGGGAAGGGATACGAAAAACTAGGGGATTCTTCTAGTGCTACAAAACACATTCAATCTTTAGATACACTACAGGAAAGGATTTCACTCCTAGAAAATGGACTGACACATTGACTTCCATTTTGTGTAATGATGTAAACTCTGTTTTGGAATTAATGAGTTCATATTTAGAGAATTTTTGAGTTATATTAAAATATTTCCATTTTTTTTTAACTTCTGAAACAGGAACAAACAGGTAAAAGAGGTTCAAATGTGAATCATCCCAATGTAAGTTAATTTTTCAATTCAGATGCTATCATCCCTCTTATCTTATATAAATATATATATATAGTATACATGATTTTATAAATACAAAGGATTATCAGATACATCCATTAAACAACTTTGCTCTATATACATAATGAGCAATGCTTTCGGTACATATTTTTTTTTGGTAGTTAGACTATTCAGTTTTGATTGTTCATTATATTAAATGGGAAAAATAAACTTAAAAAAGGTTTTTGTCATTCTGATCATTTCTTTTCATTGTAAACTCCCCAAGAGGATCCTACTTCTAATGTGTTGGGCATTTAACTCTTTGGGCATCGCATGTAGCATAATGTTGAAAAATAATGATATTGCTAGATTCACTGCTTAACAGTTTGGATCATTTTATGCGTTTATAATAATCATGTATAGCTATAAATATTGTGGTGCATCTTAGACTTATGATCATGGGCTTATTGTTTCCAATTCACTTTTTAAATTTACTTACAGTCTTATTTTTAGTTTGGATTTCGTCACAAACATTCTTCTGTTTAATTCACCACAGGCTGTAAAGTTTTGTCCTAAAAAGTCACATGTGAATTGTATTGAGGTGACTGGCAGAATATGATATTAATAGGTTATTGACTTGTTAAGTCTTACAGAGCCAAAGGGAACATCCCTTGCAGCCCCTGCAATGCACTGGAGGTTTGTTTCATTGATTGGTCTGTTTAACCCATCATCTCCAGGCATTTAAACAATGATATACACTTGACAAACCTAATATTTCATTTTCTATCTGGGGACTATGGAACAGAAATTAAAGGAAAGAAAGACAAATGGACAGACACACAAGCAGAAAATGATGATAAATGTGAGAGAGAAAGAAGAGGCAAATACAACACAGACCAAAATTTGGATCAGTAAATTCTGGAATCAGTAAATGCACGACCTAACAGCAAATGTAATTCCCAGGAGGTGGGGAAGGAAAAGGAAGGATTGAACGTTTCTGTTGTGAGCACAATTCAGATTTAGATACAGAACAGCCAACAAACCAAATAAGATATCAAATGAGTGGTGGCAATGTGTGTGTGTGTGTGTGTGTGTGTGTGTGTGTGTGTGTGTGTGAAAGAGAGAGAGAGAGAGAGAAAGAGAAGCCATTTACAGTGCTATGAATATTTCTGTAAAAAGCAAATCTTGGCCTAGTCTTTGCTTTTAAACCTCGGTGGAGGTGACAAGGTATGAGAAAGACATTTTGTTTTAATTAGATTTTTCTTTTGTCACCAAATGTAAAGGGGAGTACTTTACAACAACCTTCCACAGGTCCCTTAAATCTCTCTCTGGTGTGATAGAGAATGAAGCAAATAAAAAAATATAGAGAGAACAAAATATTTCTCAAAGAATGGTTATTCTGTGGACTTGGTTTGATTTAAATTCCATCCCGAATACACAGTGTCCCTGGAAACGGAATAGTCACACCCTGCCCTGTCTCAGGAACACAGGGTGAGGAGGGTCTATCAGGTTAACTGACACCACATTCCAGTCACATTGATTTCTGGAAATGTAGGATATTGAGGAACTAAAAATCTGTGGATCACATGAGCCACATCTTCATTCATACCTTTTAGTACCTGGAGCTTTCTGTGATAAGTGACCTTTTAGCTTTTAAAGTGTATGTCCTGTGAAAAATATATAGATTTAATTTGCTTCTGTTAACAACTACAATACAACGTGATTTAAATATTTAAGGTATACCAACTCTTTCTGAGCTCTTTTAAGAACTTCAGAGATACCATTCTATCACCAAATAGTTACTCTCTATTTCTGTATGCATTAGGTGCTGGGCTGTGAGGGGGGAGTGGAGAAGTAGGGGTGGTAAGAGAGAGTTATCAGAAAAAGGTTCTTGCTTCTGGAGAACTGAACAAAATTATTTAAGTGGGAATTACATGTGTGCATAGACTTTTCATACTGTGTGACATTGGAGTCGGGGATGATAAAAATATGTAGGAATGGGAGAACTCGAGGAGGGGTCCTCAGTGGTAGGGTTTGGGTCACGGGGGAGAAAGAGAAAGCAATTCTAGTGGAAGAGATACGTGCAAAGGCAGAGAGGTTGAAACTAGGTGAAGTCTGGCACCATCATCCTTTGAGAGGCACTGAGGGTCAGCACAAGCCCAGTGTTGGCTCTGGGTTCAAGTCCCTGCCTCGCCAGCTGTCCAAGCCTGGGGTAGCCATTTCACACAGCAGACACAAAGGGTGACAGTGAGAATGAGAAATGCACCCTCAGTAAGTATTAGTTACGATTGCTTTTTGAAAAATAAATCATATTTAAGGTCAATAAAAAATGGGGTACAGAATGATTGTAACTGCCTGCAAAATTTTTCATTTCGAAAGCATAAAGGAAGCACATGGAAAAGGTAAGTTTCTAAGGCTTTACAGCAACAAACTTAGAGGCCTCCTTTCTGTACAACTCTTGTCTTAATATTTAATGTTACTGTTTCTTTGTCACATCTCAGTTCATTTGATGTGGCTTACTTAAGTATAAATGGGCTTAAAGTCACAAGAGCAGGGGTTCTCTAGTAAGATACAGAAAATCATAGTGTTTTACCCACTTCAGTGTTCTGGGCCCTAATCTGTGTACCAAAGTCACCAAAATGATTTGTTAATTCAATGAAAAATATAGACAAACATATTTGACTTCGTTTACTCCCAGGAAATAAATTTAGATTTTAAAAACTAGTATTCAACTGTTTAGTCATTCATTCATTTATTCAAAATATTTTTTGAAGTGCTATACCAAGAACTATTTGAACATTCAAACACAGAAGTTCAATTAGAAAATGCACTTTTATGTTGAAGTCAAAATAACAAAAAAGAATTATGGTTTTAGATAAATGTTTAAGTAGAGGGGTGAGTTAATATTACCTTCCAAACGTTTAAGATGAAGAAATTAGTTACTTTCTTTATTAGACCTCTATCAAGCATACATTTTGCTTCTATTTCCAAAATAAGGTTTGTGCAGGCTTCAGTAGGCTATTAGGCCAGTTCTCATTAAGCAACACAGTGTCAAATAATGATAATAATATTGGGATACAAATTTTGACATCTGGAACTAAGTAGAAAAATCATTGGTACTGAAGATAGAAACAAGGAGGGTATTAAGCCATAAGCTTCACCTGGCATCTTTCATTAGCGCCTGAATAAAATTCTTCATTGGAATTTTCAACACTGCTTGTAGTTCATCTTATTTCTTTTACAAGGGACAAACAGCCATGTAATTAGAGTGTATTTGCAGTATTACATGCTTATTTGTAGCCTGAAGATTAGATACCAATTGGATGTTATCATTTAATGGCAAGTATAATTACCATGAAGCTTGTTCTCTGCATCTAAGAGTTCACATTTCAGTGCTGCTACAACTATACAATTATTTTTTAGTTAGCTCATGTCTGTATTATTATTTAATAATTACATCCATAAGGCTGTAATAAGATCATTTTTAGTTACTGTTTTAAGAAATGAATCAACTATACACACAAAAATATTTAATATGGTGTTTTCTATTTTTATACTAATTTCCACTGCAAGTTATCACAACCATATATCTAGTTTCTTGGGAACATGCACTAGTTGTGCCTTCAAGGATTTGAAGCTTACTATAATAGTAGTAATACTGCCATATGTTTGCATGCAATTATTTTCAAAGTGCCTTCTTGAAGATTAAGTTTCACACTATCCTCAGGGGTTGGTAAGGAGAGGGGATTAAGAGCCTCTTTTAACCAGAAGCAGAGCAGTTATGCTCAGAACCCTGGGAGCAAAGTTGGTACTTTATGAGTCATATATAGTGTCCTTTCCATGTGGCTATGTATTGTGGAAGCTCAATAGTAGATGAGCATAGTTTGAAAATGATCTCTGAAGCATTTACTAGTATTCATCCATCCATCAATCCAACCAACCATCCATCCATCCATCCATCCATCCATCCATCCATCCATCCATCCATGCATTCATTCACATTATGAGTGCCAAGAGATATGCAATGGGGCTCACTCAAGGCAAAGCTGGCTGTGCTGGGGAAACTGAGAACTGAAGCCAAAGTCACCCAGCGGTCAGACAGAGGCAGAGATTTCAGAAGAATGGTATTCAGAGGGACTAGGAAAACATTTCTGGAATCAATAAAAGGAGGCAAATGTTGTCCTGGGTGAGCCACCAATATGTTTGGAGCAGTGGTAGGTTGATAAATGTTTAACCACCAGCTCTCCCAGGGGTTCAAAGCTGAGATTTGTAGCATTTGCTGATTTCCCACCAGGCTGATTTCAAGTTCCAATGTGATGTCCCTGATGGTGGAATTGGGCAGAGATATGCAGTAGCACATAATTATGTTGTATTTCCATCATATAGATACAATAGATGTAAATAGCCTCAAAAGCATAGGTCCTAGTTAAATGTAAAATTATTAGGTGGTGATGAGTTTTGAGTATTGATTGACTTTGTTTTATATGGCTTCTTTAATTATAAGTTCATAAAATTTTATTTTGTGTAATGGCTTTGTTTATTGGTTGGCTTGCAAAATACCTGAAAATTTAACAACTGGTTCTCTCCAGCTGGTGTTAATTAGTCCAGCACACCATGTTTCTGGACCACCCCCCTTGCTAAAATGTAGGGGGAACCAGATGCTTGGGCCCCATATTAGTTTGCTAGGACTCCCATAACAAATACCATAAACTGGGTGGCTTAAACAACCAGAATTTATTGTCTCACAGTTCTGGAGACCAGATGTCTGAGATCAAGGTGTCAGCAGCATTGGTTCCTTGTGAGGGCTCTGTTCTATGCTGCTCTCGGAGTGGCTGGTGGTTTGCTGGCAATCTTTGGTATTCCGTAACTTGCACATGCATCACCCTGATTTCTGCCTTCAAGTTCCCATGATATCTCCCTGTATGCATGTCAGTTTCCCTGTGCAAATTTCCCCTTCATATAAGGACACAGTAATATTGGGTAAGGGCCCAACTAATGACCTCATCTTAGCTAGTTACATCTGTAATGTCCTAATTTCCAAATGAGGTCCCATTCTGAGGTCTAGGGGTTGGACACCATTCAACTCATAACAGGCCCTGACATTGACTACATTACTATTTCCCTCTGAAAATAGATTGATCATTCTAAACTCCTACTCACTCTGCAAGACCCAACTCAAATTGTGGCTCCTCATTAAATCTTTCCCAGCCTTTTCCCTGTCCTCCCAACCCTCCAGCCACAGTGCAGACTATGCTGGTCTGCACTATGTGGCACGTTATATAAACTTCTCACGGTTAAGTCACAGGCTACTCTGAAGTCAGAGCTGGATTTGACTTACTGCTTCACCCATGTCCTGGATGGGTTGCATGACCTCTACGGCTTCTGTTTTCCCATCTATAAAATGAGGGTTATAAAATTAACTTTCAGGGTTTTTTTTTTTTTTTTTGAGGATTTAATTAGAGAATGAATGTCAAGATGGTAGCATAATGCCTACAAAACACATGCTCAGTAAATACTAGCTACCACTTTGCTAATGAACCCTGTGCTCTCCAAGATACACATGCAGTCTCTAAGGTTTGATGTGCTCTTTGTTCACCACTAGGCACTTAATTCCTGGTCGCCTGGCACTGTGCTATGCTCATCTTTATCTGCTCACAGGCATATGGCTGCTACTCAATAAATGTTGGTTGAATGAAACTACATATTTTAAATAATATTTTGCCTGTTCCTGATGATAAAAGTTTCATCTTCTGTTTCTCTTCATTATATCCCATCTTAACAAGGAAGTGTATCTTGTGAAACTGACCTGGGAGTTTAAATATTTCAGCTATATTTCCATCATTATATCAATGTAAAGTCCAAAATATGACATGATCTTATGCCATTTTTAATTAAAGTTTTTATTTTGAGATAATTATACACTTACACAAAGTTATAAGAAATAACAGAGAGATCCCCTGTGTGTGTGTGTGTGTGTGTGTGTGTGTGTGTGTGTGCATGTTAGATACAGTTAAGACATAGGACATTTCCATCACCATAGGATTCTTCATGTAGCTATACTAGCCACACCCATTTTTCTGCCACCAAATTCTTTTACAGGATGTCTGTACCATTTTACTCTCCCACTAGAAACATGTAAGATCCAGTTTCTCTGCATCCTCGCCCACATTTTCTATTGCTATTATTTTTTATTTTAGCCATTTTTATAGGTGGGTAGATATATCACATGTGGTTTTCACTTGTAATTCCGTAATGGCTAATGATGTTTAACATATTTTCATGCGCTTATTTGCCAACTTTGTACCCTCTTACATGAAATGTTTCTCCATGTCTTCTGCTAATTTTTTAATTAGATTGTTTTATTGCTGCTTAGTTTTGAGAGTTCTTTTTATATTCTAGCTACTAGTCCTTTGTTGGCTATGTGGTTTACAAATACTTTCTCCCAGTCTGCAGAGTATCTTTTCTTCTTCTTAACAGGGTCTTAGGCAGAGCAAAAGTTCTTATTTTTGATGAAGTTTAATTTATCAAAATTTCCTTTTATGAATTATATGTTTGTTATAACGTCTAATAACCTTTTGTCTCACCTATGTCCTATGTTTTTGATAGAAATTTTATAGATTCATGCTTTACATTTAAGTCTATCATCCATTTAGAATAAATTTTTGTATAAGGTGTGAGACTTAGTTTGAGGTATTTGTTGTTATTTTTCCTAGGGCTGCTCAATTGCTTCACCATTATTTTTCCATGAAATTGCTTTTGAATCTTTGTAAAAAATCAGTTGGGCATATTTGTGGACATTTGTTCTCTATTTATGTATGTGGCCATCCTCTGCCAATACCACACAGTCTTAAATATTATAGCAATATAATGAGTCTTGAAACTGGGTAAACTGATTCTTCCTATTTTACTCTTTTTCAAATTATTTTAGTTGTTCTAGTTCCTCTGCCCTTCCATATAAATTTTTAGAATAATCATGTCTATATATAAAACACATCTTGCTGGAATTTTGATAGGAATTAAATAAAATATGTATATAACATTGAGAATTGACATCTTTACCGTTAAGCCTTCAAATTCATGAACCAGGCATGCCTCTCTATTTATTTAAACCTTTTTTGATGTCTTTTTCATCAGCATTTTGCAGTTTTCAATATACAAGTTATGTACATGTTTTTTCAGATTTACACCTAAGTATTTCTTTTTTTTTAAAATATATTTTATTGATTTTTCACAGAGAGGAAGAGAGAATTAGAAACACCAATGATAGAGAAACATCGATCAGCTGCCTCTTGCACAACCCCCACTGGGGATGTGCCCACAACCAAGGTACATGCCCTTGACCGGAATCGAACCTGGGACCTTTCAGTCCGCAGGCCGACGCTCTATCCACTGAGCCAAACCGGTTTCGGTTACACCTAAGTATTTCATTTTTTAGTAATTAAAATAGTATTATATTTTTAATTTTTGTGTAATAGTATATAGAAATAGAATTGATTTGTGTGTGCTTCTCTTGTAGCTTGTCGACCTGTTGAACTCATGTATTAATTTTGGGAGTTATTTTTTGTAGATTCCTTGGGATTTTCTACATAGACAATCATGTAATCTATATATAGGGAGAGCTGTATTTGTTTCTTTTCTTTTTTCTGTATGCATCTTATATTATTTTCTTGCATTATTACACTAACTAGAATTTCTGGCCAGAATTTCCAGGCTCATCATATGGTCTTCCTTAATACCATACCATTTATTACACTGTGGTGAGGGGGAAGCCTAGATTCCCTCCTCAGCCATTGCTTGTGAGGGTGGGAGTGGAGCCACAGTAACTTTTCAGTCTTGTTGGGCTGTCCCTTTCCTCATCAGATGAGATATCAAGTGTTTCTTAGGGTTTTTTTTTTCAGTCTACACCTATTGATATTTTCAGATTTCTGAGTTTTCCAGCCTGGGATATATATAAGGCAAAACAAAAACCTACTAATGTGGTATTTCTTGGTTGTGAGGGTACAAGCTGGTCTTTCTTTTCTCGGTACTTATCAGAGTCTTTTTGTGTTTGTTTTATATATAATTTCCATAGTTTTTAATTGTCCTTAGTGGAGGAATAGGGAAAAATATGTCCATTCCCTCTTCTTGAAAGTGGTAATCCAACCTCAGAGTTTTAAAGATAATGTACAGTAGAGACATTAAAAAAAAAAATCCTCACCTGAGGATATTTTTTCCATTGGTATTTTTAGAGTGGAAGGGAGGGAGAGAGGTGAAGAGAGAGAGAGAGAGAGAGAGAGAGAGAGAGAGAGAGGAACATCGATGTGAGAGAAACACATTGACTGGTTGCCTCCTACATGTACCCTGACTGGGGGTGGGGAGCAAATCAAACCTGCAACCCTTAGGTGCATGGGCCCTATGCCCTAACCACTTAGAACACCGGCCAGAGTGCAGATACATTTTTAAAGGTTTAAGAAATATTTTGCTCAATATTTCTAAGTCGGCAATCTTTAATTATTTTAATAAGTATGACAACTTCAGAATTTAAAAATCTAATCAACAAAGGAGTAAAAAGCAACTACCACAATTGCCAATGACAAAATAGAAGAATTTACTTAAAAGTTCTAAGTTTATACTGTAAAAAATGTGGTATAATTAAGTGGGTAAAAGGAGAGATAATAGTGTATAATGTTTTTCAGCTAAAGAGACACTCATAAAGAACTTACTTATAATCTCAAAATTAATTCTTTTGTGGGAGTGTAAGAAAACCATTGTGAAAATAATAGTCTGGTTTTCATCCATAGATTCCTAATACAGCTTCTTTGGAGATTCAGAAGCAAAACATTTGGGATGAAACAACTGGGCTTGAATTCTGAGTTCTGCCAATTATTAGCTTCTTAACCTCCAGAAAGTTTTTACATTTTCATCTGTAAATCAGGATGGGGGTGGGGGTGAGGATTAATTGAGGTAATATACATACAACTCCTAACAATGGTTAGCACATAGCAACTACTCTACAAATGATACATCTCTGTGTTTGCAGGAGTAGGGGATCATGTTCGTTCAGGTGAATTACAGCTCATAGTCCTAGGCAAGTGTCTTTGTAAATTGTCATTTTAGAATAAAATGCGCATTGAGAAAATACCAAAGGAGATTGCTTTCAAAGACTTGGAAACAGAAGTGTAGCCTGCACAGCAGAACAACAAGCCTGAACCTCACTACTTAAAAACAATTTTGTTGTATATCTACTCAGAGAAGATGAAAAGGAAGGCAGCATTCTGTTAGGCATCTACTGAGAAGGCCACATAGAAAACTTTAAAACAAACAACAGTGATTCTATTCCAACTTCCTTGTAAAACAATGATAAAAATTCTTTACATTTGTATACTGCTTTTCAGTTGACAAAGAGCTTTCACATACATTATCTTGTTTCAAAGAGACTGGAAGGCGCCTTTCGTGCCCTGATTGATGCTTATAAATGTACTCCTTTCCCCTGGGCTGCAGTCATCAATAGTCAATGAGAAAAAAGGCTGGCGTTTTTGGAAATGCTTTGCTGCCAGGTAACTGCGTTAACTCTGCTATTGTTGCATACATCTGAGTATTAACTGTGCCACAGGATACCATCCATACCAACTAATGAATATTTGAATCCTTGTTCCTTGTGGAGCAGTGTGTGAGACCCACTCCTCTCTGCTTATCCTGCACCCTCCCTCAGGATCCATGTTCTCAGTGAACTTCTATCTGACGGTTCTAGCCATTTTGGGAAAGCCTATGCTGAATATACTTAATTTCCAAAGGAAAAAAAATGTAGAGGCATTTAAGTAGGTAAACCAGGCGTCCTCAAACTACGGCCCACGGGCCACATGCGGGTGTTTTTGCCGTTTTGTTTTTTTACTTCAAAATAAGATATGTGCAGTATGCATAGGAATTTGTTCATAGTTTTTTTAAAACTATAGTCTGGCCCTCCAATGGTCTGAGGGACAGTGAACTGGCCCCCTGTTTAAAAATTTTGAGGACCCCTGAGGTAAACTGTTGCATGGAACAAGGATTATACTGTTCTGAGGACAGAAAGTGTGATCTCATTTGTTGAGGTCATGGGAGGCATATTTTGCCTCCATTTTAAGGACTTTCCAGAACAGGGGTTGTGGTATGCAAGATCTCTGTCCGTGGAAGTCTTTAACTCAAGTCTGGGATGAGACGGAAATCTCTAGAAGGGCCTCCTGCAATGTTTGGGAGTCTGGTGCAGAGAATTTCTAAGGTGTCTTCTGATTCCAGATGATCTTCTCCTGAGGTTCCTATCTGTTCTCTGATTGTTTCATGCTTAAGGAACAACCACTCCTAAAGTTCTCTGTGTTTCTCTTGATGCCAAGCAGTGTTCACAGACTGGTGATGGAAAATGGAAGCAAAATAGACAAAACAAGAACCATGTTGCTCTCTCTGGAAAATTTAGTAGGAGTAGATGTAGAATTGAAACTGTCAAATCAGCACCTGTGAACCAGGGACATTCTCAGTTGTGCTTTGTTTAGGGTTCTTCAATCTTATCCACCATTTCCAATGTCCATAAATAATGGTGCGCTTGACATTTTTCCCACCAAAATTCCCAAGTTCCAGGTTTCAGCAGCCTAGTTTTAACCAGCTGTTTAAATAACACATAGGGAGGTCAGCCAATCACTTTACATAAAATGGTAAGATACAAGGTAGGATACAGTATGCCACAGGACACAGACAAGGGCCATGTAGCCAGCAGAGCCTCCATATTGCACAACTTCAGAAATTGCATGCACACTGTAGTCTGTATGAGTGGAAGTCACTGCTTTGCTGCCATTCACATTGATCAAACCATATGAAATTGCTGATATGCAACCACTCGACATACAACAATACAAATGGGAATGTGCCCCCTGGAACTGAGCCACACAGAATCTTTTAATGGGAAGGAGGGAAGAGTCAGATTTCCTAGAGGCAATCATATTCCAGAGAAGCCATGGAAGATAAAGAGGAGTCATTGTGCTAAAGAAGTGGAGCCAGCAGACACTAAGCAATGGAGGCTTGACAAAGCATTATGAGGGGCAGGAAATTCAGAGTTTCTGAGGCTGGACACTGAGGCAAGGGGAGAAGGATATAAAACTGGGGAGGTAGGCAAGGCTGGGTTATTTAAACACTACAGAGCTACAGTCTTGAAGCAAAATTATAAAGTGGCTATTAGGGAAGACACTAATTCTACAATCCCAGGCAATGCTGTTGGTCACTAAATTAGACATTCTCTCCACCATGGCCTTCTCCAACCCTTCAGAGCACCTTGCTATTTTCTTTCATAGCACCTGCCACATTTTGAAATTATAGAGTATATCTATTTGTTTACTTTAGAAGGGCAGAGACCTTATCCAATGAGTTTAAAATTACCTAACCTGTGCCTAGCATCGTGCCTGGAACTAAGTCAGAGTTCAATAAATACTGTTTGAAGCAAAGAGAGGGTAACACATATGATTTTTTTCTAAGTCTTCTATCCTCATACCAATTTCTCCCTGCTAGAAATGCTTTAGGAACGTCCATTTGAAGGAAACGACAGGAGCGCCATTGCTAACACTTGTCCCAATTACCTAATTCACACAAAAGGGGGTCCTTTAGCTCAAGTACCAGATGTGTGAGAAGATGGCCTTCTTCCCTCCCGGCTCCTGGGTGCCCTGGACCCAAGCCTGTGTGATGCCAGGTGGCAAGTCAGGGTTGGCTGCATGCCAAGCCAGAGAGATGCACAGAGAAGTGTTGCATATTTTTCTTTACACACTAACTCAAGGCCTCTTAGCTGGAGATGAAGAGGTTTGAGTGTTGGGGATAATAAATGAAGAAAGCATCTTCTTAAATTTTTACCCAACCCAAGGCCATTTGTCATAGAGTGTCACCTGAGAGACACATTAGTTACAAGAATGCAGTGTGCGACTCAATTTGGCAGGCGTTTGGATACTGTAAGCCCTTGAATTACTAGTAGATCTTGTACAAATCGTTAGCCACCAAAGGGAGCCGTGATGCCCTGTTGTTTTGTTCTGGCTTATCAATATCAAGTATCTCCGGGCTATAGTACAGTGACTGGTTTTTCACTTTAAAACTCGAAGACAAATTCAGAACATTCCCCTCTTGTGCCCAATGTTGTAAATTATGTTTAGCTTGATAGAAATATAAAGCATGACCATCCCTACTCCTCTGAAATGCCCCCCTCACTGTGAACAGAGCCTGGTCTCCTGAGCTCTTTTACAACATATATGAACTATGACTTGCATAACACAGCAACTGCATTTTCTTCCCCTTAAATGCAGAAATCCACTTTCAATGGGAACTTTTAATATTTGATATTAAACATGTGATGAAGTGAGAGGCAACCCACTTAATTGTGGAGAGATAACATCCATTCAAATAAAAACATTTCTAGAAGGCTGATATTGGAAATTATCTGAGAATACTTTAGGTCTAATCCTTGGACATCCACAATGTTTTCCTTTCTTCCCCAAAGACAAAGTCTACTCCTTGTCTTGGATAGTTAAAACATTTAACGCTAATCTTAAAATGAGCAAAATTTTCATATTGAGCAAAGAGTTTGGAGAAGATCCTTATATTAGAAACCTTTGACAGTCCTTAAATATTGCTGCCTGTAAGAGGCATCCCATTCGTGTTTCCTTTAACGGGCTTCTTTTTTAGCGTTTCAGTGAAATTTGCTTTGGCTCTCATAGGGTTGGATTAAGTTTGATGCTGTAGGGAAGTGCAAATCGGGTGCATCTGAGCTGATCTCTGGGAGCCACTTCATCCTGAACAGGTTTGGATATAATAGTGGAAAACAAGCTAGACTTGGGAATGCAAATTCCTAACATTATTTGAAATAATGCTAATTTGTACCTATAGAGCATTATTGTCAATGCTCAATGAAGCCAAAAATCCTCCTTGAAGTTCCTACTGGTGCAAATCCTACCTTGGGCCAGAGACTATTATGAGATTTAAATACTGGGGGGAAAGTAGTTGCTTAAACAGAGAGTCATTAGTGGTAGTTGTTACTTTAGCCACCTGCAAGAATTAATGGGGCTCCTCACGTCGTAAACGGAACAAGTTAATGTGATTTGAGCACCCAAAGAAGAAAGTCCACTAAGCGAACATTTCAAAAGCAAATACTTTTCTCTGGGAATTCGCAGATTGCAGCTTCATCCACAGCACTGGGAGGATCCATTACTGCGCTGGAAACTGCATGAGCAAAAAGTAGAACACCCAGGACCAGGACATATTTGCAGAACAGGAAGCTCTGGGACACGAGATGCATCTTAATAGGAAGTTAACCTGTTCGCCCACACTTTGCTTGCATTGCGAGGTGTGTTTCAACACCACACATGGGTATTTTTCTTTTCGTTTGGAAAGCTACTGGTTTTAGAGCTAACTCCACCTGTTGAGAAAGGAAGAAGCCCAAACTAAAGACTTTGGCTACCTGCAGAAGGGTGTTAGGATTCTGCAGTTTCTGCTTTTCAAGAGGTTAAAAAATTGGCTGGGAGGTTTTTACTCTCATACTCTCTGAACTCAGCTGGGCGGATCTACAGAGGTAGGACCCTTCCTTCCTCCACAATAGTGACAAACCCTTGGAGAGAAGAGAAAGAAGCCAGTGCCTATATGAAGGCAGGCGGGATGCCAGGGGCTCTCGGGGAGGGCAGAGCAATTAACTCCCATCCTCCACGGCAGAGAACCTGGTTTCCCTTGATCTCAGAGTAGACGTCAGCGAGTGGCCAGGATTCTTTACAGAGAGTGACGCTCCAACACCAAAGAGGAGACCTGCCCTGGTCCGGCGTTCCCAGTGAGAGAACTTTCATAATGAGGCCCGCGGATAAAGGGCTGAGATCCTTTACAGTGGAGGGAAGTGCAAATAGGGTGCGTCTGAGCTGATCTCTGGGAGCCACTTCACCTCTGAACAGGTTCGGAGCTTTCAAGCGCCTTGAAGTTTTAAAAAGGCACTGATTTCAGCATGAGATGTTTGCTGCACTGCGCTCAGCTGGAATGAAACGAAGGGGAGGAAAAGGAGCTTCTTTCTTGCATTCAGAAAGCAGAGGCCAATTGAATGGATTCTACTTAAACTGATTGCGTTTGTAGTTTTTGAAAGAAAAAAAGAAAAAGAAGCTAAGAAGTTTAAATCCTATTCACTAAGTTCACAAAAAACAAAACCCAGTCACAGAAGGACTCTGAGAAGTGCACACATCCTTACAAGCGATGGACTACTTAAAACAAGCTTCATTAAATAAGTCCCTTTCAAACTGGCTTCTTAGTATAATTCAGTAGTAGCTCATACTTCTCTGCCTGATTTTAAGGGTCTTCTCTACTGTAGGCTAGGTTAAGTCAAATGTTCTGCACAGTTTTGTAAGCTTTCAAGAGTTTATTGATTCAATGAGTTAAAACCCAAAAGTCTTTTTCAACTTTCTTCTTAATGAATAAAATATATTTCTGTATCTCCCCTCCACTTGATAATTACTACGAGCCATGTAACATGGAAGCCAGAAGCCAACACACTGGTCCAAAGTGAAATCTGGTTTATTTTTTATTTGTTTGCTCATCCCGCTCATCTGATATCTCCACTTGGTCACAGAACACCAACGGGGGCTCTTAGGTGACTCTCACTTGCTCTTTGTTATACTTTTATCCATTTGCTTAATTCATGCAAAGCTTTAAAGCTTATCAGCTACCTGAATCAGTAGGCTTTAGCGTTCTCTGCCTCGGTCTGAGGCCTCCAGAGGTCAGGGAATTGGATATTACCTCGCTTTGTACATGACCCAAGAGGGCAGCATCTCTAGCCCTCTGCTTAGCAAATGCTTTTAGCTGACGAGGACAGTGATCAGCGGATGTCACTGGGAAGAGGAATCTTGTGAAAGTGGGGGTCAAATGACTACGGGTATCGTCTGTTGGAATTTACCTTTAAGGTGATGCACTGACTCATCCAGGCTACTGAGGTACTAGATGATGTCTAAGAACAGGACTGCATTTTGTTAAATGATCTGAAAGTCCCATCAGGTTGCTTACTTAATGTACAGAGAAGAGTTTCCAGTTTGATGTTATTTTTAATCCACGTAAAATAAACTGGACACGGAATGGCACTTTATACTAATTATCAACATATTAGAGGTTTATATTTGTAAGTTACATTTAAACAAATTTTTGTACTCAATTGTTCATGATGTATGAGTGCACAGTGGTGGTGGCTTTTCATTTTTATCTCCATTTCACTGCTTCCAAGAAACTGACTGAAGTTGGAAGCATCTCATGCTAAAGTCACCAGTGAGGTAAGCTTAGCTGTGAGATTAGAGCTCACCTTCCATATACACTAAACCGCTAGTTTACGATACTTGGTTGCTTTAACAGTCTCTCCTCATAATCTTTACATTCTATTTAGATAATGCTAATCTAATATGCATTTTTAAGCATGGGCAGTGAGTCAGCTTGAAGAAAATTACATAGCTCTCCATAAACAGTGGGCTATGCCCCCTGTAAAATGCTTCAGGAAATGTCTTTATAGTAAACAATGAATGGCTGGTGAAAGTCAGAGTTGTTGCAATACTTAGCTACTGAAAGATGAGTAAGATAAGGATATCAGAGATACATACCTGATTCGTACCTGAGCCCAACTGGCTTTTACTTTCAAAATTTATGGAAATTGATTATCAATATAAGCTGCTGTTGCTTCTCTCCTTTTCTTACTCCTCCTATTTTATAGTATTATTATTAAAGTGATTGCATTTCAAGCCCAGGTTTGGAAGATACTTTAGATGTCTACATCTATAGATCCACCTTACCAAAATAGTTCTTCCTGCCTACAGCTCTTACTTGGACCCAATAAGTGGAAGTTCATTGTCTTTTTAAGGAAGATGGTGAAGCTTGTTTCTTGGGTCTCTTTTCTTCAGTCTTTTTTTTTTTTTCTAATGATTGTTCCAACTCCCCAATATGTGAATTGCCCCAGTTAAGTTTTACCTTTTTATTAAAGTCATTTAACAAGAGTAAAATCTCTGACCCTAAACATTTTATTTCAATGAAGTGCTTAATTTTTTTTTTCTGGTAGCAGAATTAATTCTTTCTCCCACTCCTTTTGTCATCAATTACTAATGTAATAAGTTGTGTGGAGGTTGGAGGAAGCAGTGAAAATAATACTACATATTTGGCCTTGAAGATAAGTTAGATTTAAACTTTTCAGGCAAAACAGGTGTGCATTGGTTGAGAGGGGATAGATCCAGATCCCTGCCAAGATTTCTATCTCCCCTGCTCCCCTGGGGAGGATGAATTCTTAGTTGGTTCCACTGAGCTGTAGGAGGTTGTGAATATGGCAGGCTCCTCCTTATCTTTCTGTGGACCACGGGTTACTTTCAGCTAGCCTAGGAATTTAGATAGGAAGTCAACTTTAGGTGATGAGATAGATCCCTTGATGAGCACAAGATAAAAGAAGGTAACTGTATTCTAGTGAGGAAGATAGTAGGGAAATTCCCATGTCAAATTGTCTTTCAAGCCAACCAGATTGGAAGTATTTCATCAAATAATAATAAGTATACAGGAAGTTCTGTGCATTATGGTCAAACTGGATGCAAGAAAATTCCTTTAACCACAAAAGAATTTACCTAAGAACACTGAAAGAATTGAAAAGGACTTTAGTTTGGAGAAATAATAGCTGACACTTCATATAGGGAGGATTCTGATTAATATTAAAAGAAAAAGGAAAACATTTTTAAATATTATCTTTTCTTGGTTAATGACTATGTACTTTGAGACATTAAGTTAATCTCATCCTCTATTTGAGATTTTGGTGTAGAGTTGACTTGAGTTTTCAATTTACTTTGCTGAATGGCTCCCAACATAAAACAAGCTTCACACTGAGATTCTTTTTCACCTGCCTCTTGAAAAATTATTTAAAAAAATATTTTAAGCAAAGGAACATCTGTACTTAGTTTTTAAAAATCAAATTACTTATTGGTTTAGATGACAGATTTAAACTTCTTTTTCACAGATATTTCCCCTAGAATCTAAGAAAAAGCACAACTGCATTCTACAAATCTCTTACCTGCATTATTTCAATAGCTTTCTATTGTTCTCCTGCTTTGTCCCTTGTCCAACTATACTCTGTGATCAATAAAATAGTCAAAATAATCCTTTTAGAGTGTTAGATCATGCTACTCCCTGGCTCAAACCATGAAACTCAGAGTAAAAGCCTCTATATGGCCTGAAAATCATGAGTGTCTGGCCCATCATTAGTTTTTTGATCTTAGCACTCATCACTTTTTGCTTCCGGCCTCTACTCAGGCACACTGGCTTCCTTAATTTCTCTGTTTCTCAAAAGTTCCTGGGAGTTTCTCACCTCAGGGTCTTTGCACTGACTGGTCCCTTTGGCTGTAACACTCTTCCCCTATCTGACAGCCTCATTTCTTCAAGTCATTGCTCAAATATTTTCTTCTAAGCGAGGCCTTCAACGACTGCCTTGTTTAAAACTAAAGTTTGACCTTTCTACACTCTCATCCCTGTGCCCTCATCTTCCTTACCTTGCTCTAGTTTTCCTCCCCACACCCCCATAACACTTGTCACCTCTGTCATATTATGTTACTGGGTAATTTTCAAAAAAGTTTAATTTTGTTTAATTTTCTATATATCTATTTCTGTTTTCTCCAATGTTCTAATTGGTTAATCAAATACCTAGCAATAATTCTCCAAAAATGCTCTAACATACTATCTATCAGTTATATCTCTTTCTTTTCCCCTGTCTTATTTACTTGTTTGTTTGTTTAACTGGAGGCCTTTATTCCTCAGTCCTTCAACTTCTTGCTTTAAGCTGGACTGTTTGTTCTCTGAAAAATGTTTTCATTGTTCTCCTGTGTTATATCCCTTTTTCCTGGCTCCTATATCACCCTTTCTTGGAGTACTCTTAAATTTTATAGAGTACTTACTTTAGTTGCTTCCTGAGAAAGAGTAAATTTTTTGAGAGGTTGCCAGCTTGCAATTAATTGCCCTTAGTCTTCTCTCATACTTGCTCAGTAGTTTGATTGGGTATAAATTTCTAGAATAAAAATAATTTGATTCAGAATTCTGAAGGCAATGTTACAATGCCTTCTAGCCTCCAATGGTGATACTGAAAGTCAGATGTGAGTCAGATGACTGATCTTTTATAAATGATCATTTCTATGATTTTAGGACCTTTGCTTTATTCTCATTCTTTTGAAATAATATAATGATGTACCATGGTGTGGGTTCTTTATGATTCAGATATTTGGATACTTGTGATATCTGTCTTTCTTGGGGAAACTTCCTTGTATTTTTCCTCCATTTTGTTTTTTCTCTCTTTCTGGAACTCCTAGTTTCCAATGTTGGACTTCCAGAGTTGGTTGTCTGAATTTTTTCTTTTTTTAAAAATATATTTTATTGATTTTTTACAGAGAGGAAGGGAGAGGGATAGAGAGTTAGGAACATCTATGAGAGAGAAACATCGATCAGCTGCCTCCTGCACACCCTCCACTGGGGATGTGCCCACAACCAAGGTACGTGCCCTTGACTGGAATTGAACCTGGGACCTTTCAGTCCACAGGCCCACGCTCTATCCACTGAGCCAAACCGGTTTCGGCTGAATTTTTTCTGTATCTTTCCTCTTCAATCGCTCAGTTCTTTTGTTCTTTGTGTATTTATTCTACTCCCTAAGGATTTTTTCAATGTTTGCCATTCGTTGAATTGAATTTCAAATCTCTTCCACATATTTAATGTTCAAGATTAGATTTCTATTTTTCTTATAAAATAATATCCTATTTTTAGCCTATAAATGCACATTTTTAATTTATACATATTAATAATATGTTTTAAAGTGTTCTATCCTCTTCCTGGAGTGTATAATTCTTCTGAATTCCTCCTTTCTATTTCTGTGTTTTAGCCCTTTAATTTCATTTTGGAGACTTTCTTACATGTTTAGTGATCCTTGGTTTTCTTAAATATTTAAAATTGAGGCTCAAAAAGCTGATAATAGACTCTAGAGGTATAAGTGAGCTTTTTTTCTTACATGTAGAGTGATCATCTGGTGAGTATTTTTTTTCATGTAGAAGCCCCAAAGAGAAGTAGGCCCTAAATATAAGTATCTTTCTCAGGGTTTTAGCTTCTCCAGAGAAAATTGTTTAATTTTGGGTAGACAACTATATATACCTGGCTATTGACAGAATAGTGGAAAAGAAGGGGGCTGGGACTCCATCTTTTGGAATGCATATCTTTAGTTTATCATGTGAGTTCCACCCAGCCTTCTGCTATACTTACTATTTCTGAGTCTGGATCATCTGAGGGGCAATTTCTCCAGATAATATATTTCAAGGCTCCTATAAAGTAGGAGAGGAGTCTGGCTGCTCAGGAACCCTGAAGTCTACATGTTCTTCATACAGATCTTGACTTATCCCCTTTTCCTCAATATCTGGTACCTTTAAATCCTCAGATATTTTGAGATAAATGGGGAAAAATCTTGCTTTTCTTAGACATTTTCCTCTTTAGCTCAAGATTTGACTTTTGCCACTCAGCTGTCAATTTTCATTCTTCTTTCTGCTTTCCACCTTCCAAAATTTTTGACATCTAGTCCCCTGTAGCCTCCTTTCCCATTATCTTTGCAACCCATGTGTTTAGTGTTCATTCCTGTTCTGTGATTTTGTAATGTTTCTGAAGGGAGTTCAAACCATTATATATAACCCGAAGGTACCAAAAGTGTTACTTTAAAAATGATTACTGAACTTCTATGAAATTTAAGGAGCCTTAAGATTATAGCACAGTTACAATAAGATGCAAAAAATTAATGTGTCAAAAGATAAAATCAAATATGTCAAAAGGAAGAAGAAAAGCAAAACTTAAAGCTAATCTAGATGAAGAAAGCTATGACAATTGACTAAACAACTTGGTTCCCGGCTCATACTAACCAGTGCAGAGAGAGAAAACTACATCCCCATTTGCACATTTTTCATTGTTCAAAGGAAGGAAGAACACTCTACCACTGGGAGGTAAAACACTTGTAGCACTGAACTTTGACCGTAATTTGTTTACATACAATCTATTCATTATCTTACTGGTAGAATGCTCTTTCATTCCCACAAATCTATTTATAACATTCTTTTGCTTAAAACCCTACTGTAGTTCCCATGGCCTGGACATGAAATCTAAGCAACCTGTGCTCCCTGGGCATTCTCATGCCTACTTCTCTAGCTTTATCTCCTGCTGCTTTCCTGGACACAATCTATATACAATCACATTATATTCTTGTCTCTCAGTCAGCCAGGCTCATCTCCTCCTCCAGGACTTTGAACATACCCTTCCTTTCCTCAATTTATCCACCTGACTAAATGCCTTTTAAAATGCACTCAATATTTCATCCCTTTTTTATAGCTGAGTAATATTCCATTGTATGTACCACAGAAAACTAATTGATAGTTGCCAAATGGAAGAGGGGCTTGGGAGATGGGTAAAAATGGTGAGGGGATTGAGTACAAACTGGCAGTTATAAAAATAGTAAATAATATTATAATAACTATGTATGATGTCAGATGGGTATTAGTCTTATCAGGTGATCATTTTGTAAATTATATAAATGTCTAATCAATATGTGTACACCTGAGCCCTAACTGGTTTGGCTCAGTGGATAGAGCATCGGCCTGCAGACTGAAGGGTCCCAGGTTCAATTCCGGTCAAGGGCATGTACCTTGGTTGCGGGCACATCCCCAGTAGGGAGTGTGCAGGAGGCAGCTGATCGATGTTTCTCTCTCATAGATGTTTTTAACTCTCTATCCCTCTCCCTTCTTCTCTGTAAAAAATCAATAAAATATATTTTTAAAAATATGTATACACCTGAAAGTAATGCAATATTCTGTGTCAACTGTAATAAAAAAAAAATAGAAAATGTCTCACTCAAGCTTCTCCTCTTCCCTTGCTCCTACTTCTCCAGCATTGGTCTGTGTGCTGGTTCTCACTGCTTCCCTGACATCTTGTGCACACCCTATCAGAACACTTACCACACTCTACAGAAACTGTTGGTTTACTCCTCTCTGTTTCTGGTCCATAAACTTACGAAGTACAGAGATTATGTTTATTCATCTTAGAATGCACATTGTCTACCATAATTATTCCTTGAACATAGTAGGTATTTAATAAATATATTTGAATAGATGAACAATAAATGATGTCTAAGGGTGTAGCTTTCTCCAATCTTACTATATAAACAAAGCTTAGAAGATCTTCAGGGTAGAATAGGTCACATGTCCCAGAGAAACCATCTCAAGTATCAGCCATCTCAGACAGAACTTGGAGAGCAACTAAAGAGCAGAGAATTGCAGGGTGAGGTTGCCAGTGAGAACCTGAAAAGAAGGTATTCAGCATTGATGGCTGTAAACAGAGCCATGTGCTCAAGATGCCAGCTCATGTTTTACTGTGGGAATCCAGGGCCTTCCTAGACTCCGTGCCAGATCGAGGCCACACAAGTCACATCCCAACAATTGTTTCTTGCTCTTTACATCCTCCAGATTCTCTGAGTCTCTAGGCTCTGGGCTCCTCCTGCCACCCAGCACACCCACCCCTGCCATGGCAGCAGTGGCTGGCTGTTCTTCTGCCAGCTCTCAGGTTCCTTAGTCTCCCCTTTGAAAGAACAACTATTTGCACTAGTGATACAGGCTTCAGATACTTTTCTAAAGAAATAAAACATTTCAGATATGTCAGCAGCTCCTTTTGTAGCTACCCCAAATCCCATCTCTCTTTCTTCCTCTAACCACCCAGGGGTCCATTCAAAACAATTGTAATACTTTTACAGAACGATAAGGTAGCCGGGAATCAGATCAAGAAAACGTTTGTGTTCAACAGCACAAGACAGAGGGAACTAGGTGACGATCACTAAAGCACTACTAGTTAAGATAGACCAGATTTATGGGCATGAGTTTGTACCTTAGGCCTGTCATATTTTTTCACCTTTATGTTAGTTAATTGCAGAGTAACATAAATTAACTTTGGAACACAAGCAAAAATGGGAACTTTATTTATGAATTTCTTGGATTTCTTTACCTCAAGCCAAACAACTAAATTGCTACTTAGCATAAATTATTTATGGGCCCTGGCTCAATACCATCCAGCACCAGCCCCCGGAGGTATAGGAGATATAAAAGATTTAAAGCGTCTCCGCGACAGTGTTCGGGAGGCCACGGAGCAGTGTTTCTTTCCAGAAGGGTCCACTTTATTTTGTTGTAAATAAATAGAGGCTGGGTTTCCAGGGAGAAAAGTTAGCTTCCAGCAGGACGGTGGCGGTGTTTTACATATGTTAATTACACAGCCTTTTATGACAGATAGACACAGTGTTTGCATAGAGATTTCTCCAAAGACCCGTAGACTAAAATGGATCTTTTCATTTCCTGGCGTGGGGGTCATTTCTCTCCTTTGATCTCACCTCAAGATGTGAAGTTTTCAGAGCTTGTTTTCCCTGCCAACCAGTCAACAAAAATCTGTCCTATCAACACAATTTTGTCACCCAAATCTTCAGCAATCTTGATTCTGTTTTCTTTAGAATTCAAGCTCAACAAGGCCATTCTGACACCTGTGACAAACCCCTCGTCATTTCCTAGGTTGTCTTTCCACTGCTCTAACCTCAGCATGTCCCCCTTTGCTCCACAATACCCTTACATACATTGTCTCTCAGACACAGTCTGTTTTAAAGACAAGGTCATTACCTTCTTTCTTAGTTAGGTCAGTCATATTTCATTTGGTTTACACAGTGTTTAAGAACAGAAAACTTCACATAGAATTCTGAATTTCCAGCTTTTCATTCGATTTCCACAATTAAAAAGTATAGCAATTTTAGGTTATCTTCTCTGCTGAACAGCTGTTGGCCTAAGCTGTCCTATCTCTTTTCCACTCCCCAGTTTGCCATAGTCCCCACTACTTCCTAGTACGCACACCCAGACTACCCCACCAGTTAGGTTTTCAGTTGCCTCCCTCACCCATGAAGGCATTTTGACTCCTGATTTGGGACTGTGGCTGATATATTATTAACTTTGTTTATCTTGGGTAACATTATACATTATAAATTACTAAATTCAAAAGGAGAGAAGGTCTTGACAGATGTGACTACCATTTTTTTAGGATGTAAATATACAGATATATTTCCACTTAAAAGAAACACAGACTACGCAGAATTGCTCAGATTTCCTTTGGTAACCATAGTATGTGTAACCATATTACTTAAACAAGAGAAAATGCCTCTCTAGCATTAGTCTTCCTTAAGCCTTGACATATATTTGAAATGCCACTTTGATTTGATCCCTTGCCCAGCCCAGCACCAGTCAGGCTCTGTTTGCTTTCAGACGTTTTGAGCACAGGCTGGCCTGGGGCCCTGATGCCTGACCTGAATGACTCATTCTCCCTGGAACCCAGCTCTGTAGTGTTTCCTTCATCTACCCAAGCATCGCTGCTAGGGTTCTTTTCAAAGGGCCATGATTTGGTTGCATTGCTGTTCTCTTTTTACATGTTCAGTAGTTTCCACCCAAATCTCAGATCAGAATCAGATCCTAGGTGTCACCCAAAAAGACAGTGACCAGCTTAACCTGGAAATCTTACCTCTACCCTCTTACCTATTCTTTCATCTTAAGGGAGTTTGCAACAGGGTAGAGGAGAATGCATGAGGACTTTGGCATCAGACAGGCCCAAATTCCAAATCTGACCTTGTCTGAATTAGACCTGCTGTGGCCTCAGGTTTCTTATCTGTAAAATGGGGAAAATAGCACCTATTTTGCAGAGTTCTTGAAAATGTAATTGCTAATATGTGTTTTAAAGATTTTCAGTGGAATAATTTTTAAAAAATGTTTTTATTGATTTTTAGAGAGAGAGAAGAAAGAGGGATAGAGAGATAGAAATAACGATGGGAGAGAAACATCGATCGGCTGCTTCTTACATGTCCCCCACTGGGGATTGAGCCTGCAACCTGGGCATATGCCCTGACCAGGAATCAAACCTGTGACCTCTTGGTTCCTGTGTCCATGCTCAACTGCTGAGCCACTGGCCGGCCTCAGTGAAATAATTTAAGTATTCCTATGGGTCAGTTTCACATGCCATACACCCTCTGTTCCATTTCCCTGTCTTAGCTCATCACACTTTTCTTGTCTTTGTTTGCTGATGAAAAGATACAGAGGAGGTACTTTTTCTTCTCCTCATCTTTCTTTCTGCCACCATCCATGATGAAGGATAACCTGCATCTAAAAATGCCTTGATTTTGTCCTACCCCAGCTCCACCACCAGAAGCGGTTACACACCAGGGAAAATAGAAAGCAGCTCTGGCAGAGCTAGGTTCCCTCAGAGCTTGGGCCAAAGGCAGAGGAGAAACAATCCCTCAAGAACACAGAGGGGGGCCCTTGCTGTGAGCGCTGAGGAAGCTTGTTCTCCCATCTCCCTTTCCCTTTCACCCCAAAGGAAACGAGAATAAGAGTCCATGTGAGTGATTGTTTCCTAAACTAGCCATATTGCATATTTTTATAACCCAATTGTGTAGATATTATAATAGATAATATGAATGTGCTGTACACATCCTACATAAAACATAGAGTTTCTGTCCCTCTCTTACATGCATTTAAAAAGCTCATTTTAATATTTAATGCTCCTAACAGTCATCTAAATCTCAAAAGGTAAGTGGAGAAATACCATATAAAAGACCAGAGTCTCAAACAAATGTTACTGATATAATCTGGAATTTATCCCTCTTCACTCACACCAGTTCTCATCATTCTAGCTTCTAGAAAGCACAAAGATAGCAAACATGTCATACGCCAATTCCTCCTTTAGAGCTCAATGAAATAAAAAGATACAAGAAATATCCACTCGTATAACCCAGTATTCATACATAATTTAAAAAATTCTGCCTGTTGAATTCTCTTAAAAAAAATTTGTGCTGTGAATTTTTCAAGCTTTAAAAAAATATTTATTTACGAGAGAGAGTGAGATAGATAGATAGAGATAGATAGAGATAGATAGATAGATAGAGACCTACTGTGCCACATACTCATGCATTTATTGGTTGATTCTTGTATATGCCCTGATAGGGGATCGAGTGCGCAATCTTGGTGGATCGGGGCACCGTCAGACCAACCGAGCCATCCCGCCAGGGCTGCTTCGTGAATTTTAAAAAATATAACTGAAATCACAATGTATTAGGCAAAACCTGTCAGTCACTATAATGACTTCTGGAACTCTGGTACATCTGTGTGGGTAGCACCTCGGGGATGCTACCTACAGCAGCTGGTGTGCTGGGCAGTTATTTGGCAAACTTACTAAATCCCCTGGCTGGCACAGCTCTAGGCTGGACTATTCACTTGTGTATTGGATGATTCCTTAGCAAAATGAATAGAATCCCAGTTAGCAAAGATTGGGTCACTCGAGTCATTCATTTAAGCTCTAAGTATCTGAAAATACTGGGACCACTTTTCTGTATTAATCATGGTGAGTGTTATGGACTGAATGTTTGCATCCCCACAAAATTCTGTATTGAAGCCCAAAGCCCCAATGTGGGGCCTTTGAGAGGTAATTAGGCTTAGAAGAAGTCTTAAGGGTAAAGCCCTGTGAAGGGGTTACTTTCCCTATAACAAGAGGAAGAGACTAGACTCTCTCTCTCTCTCTCTCTCTCTCTCTCTCTCTCTCTCTCTCTCTCATTTTTTCCCCCTCTCTCTTCCATGTGAAGATACAGCAAGAAGGTACTATCTGCAGGTCAGGAAATGGGCCTCACCAGAACCTGACCACGGTAACACCCTGGTCTTGCACTTCCCAGCCTGTAGAACTGTGGGAGATAAACACCTGCTGTTTAAGCCACCCAGTCTATGGTATTTAGTTATTTCAGCATCTATTACATGTGTGTGCATGTGTGCGTTCCTGTATTCGGATTTTGTCCTTCTGAGCCATTGGGAACTCTCTCTTGGTCTACTTTCTTACTGTGTATAATACTGTGGTTTCTGGAGGAAAAACTCTTCCTGAGTTGCAAAGCAGAACCAGTAAATGGGAGGCAAGAGAAAGGAGAGGTAGCAGAACACTTTTTTAAAAAGCAAGTAACCCCGCCCCCCCAAAAAAAACCAAAAAACAAAAAAAACAAAAAAACCCCACAACCTCAAAACAAGCAGTAACATTCCCTCCTCCATTTAGTAAAGAATTAACCCTCAGAGATAACCAAGAATGCCAAAACATTACCTAAATTCTTCAAGTTCACAGTTTAGAATGGGCCTCAATTTCTTTCAGCTTCTTTTAAGAGACAGCATTTCCTTTGCTTAGAATCAGGTGGAAATTGCTATGATTGGTCTGAACTCAATTTTAGTGTGAGGCTGTGGGCAGGCAGGTGATGAAGGAACATGGTCAAGTGGTTTTTAAAAATGCACGTGCTTTTTTTTTTTTTCATAAAAGCAATTTCAAAAGCCCGCCTCTTCTCTTCCCCAGCTTCCCTCCACCAGCCAATCCTTTATTCAAAATGTGTGAACTTTGCATTTAAACTTTGTATGTGCCTGGCACACAGTATGAAAAGCTCTCCTGGGTAATTTGGGGAAATATATGTATTAAAAATGAAGTTATGAAAAATGGAAAATTGCTTTTGAACAACCATGGTAATAAAGCCTATATAGAGCTCTTTCCTTACTATGTTAATATGGAATTTTTGCATGAGAGTTAAGTAGCCATGCCTTTTAGCTTCTGAGAAAAATAAACCGTGCCATCTGTATATGGTTACCAGTACTTTATTTTTGTACATAGGTGCCAGCTCATAATTTGTTTTCTGACTTCTTTATATATATCTTTATATATATACTAGAGGCCCCTTGGCCTGGCCTGCAGGGATCAGCTGAAACCCGCAGTCCTACATTCCTTGAGGGATGTAGTAGTGCTCTAAGTGGCAGGCGGCCAGGGAGGAGCCCAAGCCAGGGCCGGGACATGCTGCTCCTGCTCTTCCTGGCCCCACTGTGCTTGCTGCTGCTCTTCTGTGGTCTCCGTGTGCCTGTCCTAGGGCGATACTGGCACGCCCATGACTGAGAAGCGTCTGTGGGCTTGCGCCCAGTCAGTCCCGATGCCGGTCCTGATCCCGGTCCTGGTCTGGATTGGGAAGGGGCATGCAGGGGGAGTGTCTGTGGGAGAGGCTGGTGCTGCCGCAGCTGTGCTCGCTAGCCATGAGCCTGGCATCTGGCACCAGTTGGTCAGCTGAGCGCACTGCCCACCAGGGGGCAGCTCCTACATTGAGCGTCTGCCCCATGGTGGTCAGTGAGTGTAATAGCTACTGGTTGACCTGTAGAGTGGTCGAGCAGTTAAATAGTTACTTCGGCTTTTATATATATACTAGAGGCCCAATGCACAAAAATTCATGCTAGAGTAGGCCTTCCTTACCCTGGCTGCCCGCACCGACTTCCCTCTGGCACCTGAGACCCAGGCTTCCCTCAGGCCCCGGCTTCTTCCAGAAGGACATCTGGTCTCATTAGCATATTATCCTTTTATTATATATATATATTTATATATTTTTTTATTTTATATATATATATTTTTTTCTTATTTAAAAAGCAAAAAAGTTCTTAAATGCTTTTTAAAGGGTTCTGGTATTTGAAAAACATACATGTAAAGAAAGCTAGTATGGGTTTCAATTTTAGGTGAATTCAATTCTATTTAGTAGTTATGAAATTTGAATTTTTCTACTTGGTGTGTGTGTTGGGGGGGTAACTGGGAACTACATAGTTTCTTCTTCCACTGTTCCCTCCCAGGTACAACAGGAGATATGCCTCCCAAGCACTTGCCTTTATCCTTCATTTTGAAAAAATTAACTCTTGCTTGTGACCTTCACATTGAGAGGTGGCCCTTAAAAGGTACCTTTCTCCTTATCCCTGGACACATTCTGTCTTTTGCCCTCACAGGGACAGGCATGACCCCAGAGACCCCTGCCAGAGTCTTAGGAGACCTGCCTTCTGATAGCCCGATGAGCTCCCCTTTCCAGATTTCTTCTCTCCACCTGTGTACTCTTATGCAAGTCCTTCTTTTCCAGAGTTTATTAAAAAATATGGAGCAAAGGAACAAAACAAAACAGTGTGTGTGTGGGGGGGATATTACCAGTTTTCATGACAATGTTAACCACCTAATATTTTTAAAAATATATTTTTATTGATTTCAGAGAGGAAAGGAGAGAGAGAGAGAGAGAGAGAGAGAGAGAGAGAGAGAGAGAGAGATCAATGATGAGAATCATTGATAGGCTGCCTCCTGCATGCCCCCTAATGGGGATCGAGCCTGCAACCTAATGTGCCCTTGACCAGAATCGAACCCAGGACCCTTCAGTCTGAAGGCCAATGCTCTATCCACTGAGCCAAACCAGCCAGGGCTAACCACCTAATATTATATATACATTTCAGCTTCAGACTTTTCTGAAATTACCTTCGTGTCTGAATAAGATAAATGGACCGATTTACCTGTGATGAGCTGGAGACTAGGCAAAAAGAAATGGAATTTCTCCTTAATCCCAAAGTGGGAAAGGTTAGTAGTGTTTTGTGAAATTAGGGAATTGTGAGTATTTGTTGGTAGGAGTGGACATTGGGGGTGGGAAAGGAAAGAAGAGTTGCATTTAGTTTATCAAGTGAATTCACAGAAAAGTTTCAACACTGATTCTGAGGCAGGACTCAGCATTTGGCTCATTTTAAGTTGTGTTGAAATGCCTAATGAATAAAATACACTTTTATCTAATTTACTTTATAAGAAATTTATTTCTGGTAAGTTTTTGATAATCAGGTTTGATTTTGGGTTTACCAATAAATCAAGAATTCTACACATATGCAGGATCCTGACTTCTTCAAGACCTTTGACAATATTTCTT
Organism: Eptesicus fuscus; assembly: GCF_027574615.1. Classification (NCBI taxonomy): domain Eukaryota; kingdom Metazoa; phylum Chordata; class Mammalia; order Chiroptera; family Vespertilionidae; genus Eptesicus; species Eptesicus fuscus. The sequence continues at coordinate 52,918,173 of NC_072482.1, read as the reverse complement.
GCCTTGTTAATTATTTCCCTGCTCTCAAATTTAAGGAAATAATAAGGGAAATTGTGATTGGTTGTAATTATTACCAACAAGGAAGGTGTGCTTAGTGGAAAGAACTGTAAGATAAAATGAACTTGCCCACAAAGCCAAGGGAGATATAATCAGACATGTGTCTTCAAGATTTGAAAAACAAATTTAGTATCTCTTCAGAGAAGAGAGATATGCCCCTAGGGCAGGGGTCCTCAAACTATGGCCCTCGGGCCACATGTGGCCCGCCGAGGACATTTATCCGGCCCACCGGGTGTTTTTGCCGCCACTGCCTGTCCTGCATAGCAGCTGACTTAGCAGTGTGCATAGGAATTTGTTCATAGTTTCTTTTTAAAACTATAGTCCGGCCCTCCAATGGTCTGAGGGACAGTGAACTGGCCCCCTGTTTAAAAAGTTTGAGGACCCCTGCCCTAGGGCTTGAGATCCTGATAGATAAGACCCTAAGAGGGATGATCTGGTGGTAAATGGCAAATGGCAAATGGCCCCAATTAATATGAAAAAAGGTGCATTCTTATGACTCATGATGAGCACAAGTGAGATGTTAGGTAGAAATGAGAACATACCAAAGATGAACACACCAAAATGAAGCCTCACTAAAGGACAGCTCCTTGGAAAAAATGCCCTGTATACTGTGATATACTTAGTAAGAAGCACAGGAAAAGAATTAGTCAACTGCTTGGGAGTGGTGGTACCAGCCTAACAAATTAAATAGAGTAAAAGTAAAGATTTTTAGGCATAATATTTACCTTTTTTTTCTGTCAGGAAACAAGGGACTTTCAAATGAAGATACTTGGCAGATAACCAGATATACAGCTCTGGAACTCAAGAAAAAGGTCTGGGACAGAAAGAAGTATTTTAGAATTTCTCTCCTATCCTATATAATAAAAGCCTAATATGCTAAGTGTCCGGTGGACTGGTCGGCTGTTCAACCAATCAAAGCGTAATATGCTAATGATATGCTAAGGTTGCTCAACCGCTCACTATGACATGCACTGACCAACAGGGGGCAGACAGTCAACCAGTCAACTAGTCGCTATGACATGCATTGACCACCAGGGGGCAGACGCTCTGACCGATTGGTTAGCTTGCTGACTGAGCGAGATGGGCTGAACACACCCTGGAGCCCTCCATGGTCCCTCCCTGGCTGGCCAATATCCTGTATCCCTCCCTGGCCCCGATTGTGCACCAGTGGGGTCCATCCACCTGGCCTGCTCCCTCTCGCAATCCGGGACCCCTTGGGGAATGTCGGAGAGCCGGTTTCAGCCCAATCCCACAGGCCAGGCCGAGGGACCCCACTGGTGCATGAATTCATGCACTGGGCCTCTAGTAGATATAATAATTGTCAATTATCAATTAATAATGACCAACTGTCAATTATTATCAAGGGATCAATATAGGTGTATGAATATCCATGTTAACTTTAACATTTATGTAATTCAAGCCTGCAGCTTGGTTTCAGTTTGCAGCTTACAAGAGCATGCACCACTGTACTAGATGTTCACACATATACCTTTCCCCCCATATCAGTAATCAAATTAAAAACCTCTCCAACACAAGGACTCTGCTTTTCGATTTTTGGGCTCTTGGTATCAATTCAGTGATTGGCACAGAATGGGAACTCAATAAATGTTTGTTGAATCAATCAATAAATGTGCAAGATGCAAGACAGACCTGGCAGAACATAATTGTGATACACCATGCTGAATACTATAATAATGATAGTATTCACAAAATGCTCTGGGATGCTGAGGAGTGGACCTTGCCTGGGTAATACTGGGAAGGTATCATGGAAGAGTTGACATTGAATCTAATTCTTTAGAGATGAATAATTTGCCACATAGAGAAGATGGGGAAAGGCACTCCCGGAATTGGGAAATCTGTACAAAGGTGAGCAGGAATACAATGCATTCCAAAAATTCACTATGGCTGAAAAATTTCATGCAAGGGTGTATGTATGAGTGGGGCTCATCCAAGGCTTTGGACGTCTTTGGGATCTGGAAGAGCAAAGGAAATGCCCACATGGCTTCTGGGCAGTGACAGAAGACATGTGGCATTTGCCTTGTTCATAGTGGTCTGAGTTAGGCCAGGCTAATTGGAGAACAACGTGGCATTTGTCTGGAGAAGCAGTGGCTGGTATTTTAAAAGTGTTAAAAGAACTTGAATCAAATATGTGCCTGTGGTTTTAGGCAACTGGAAAAGCCTTAATGCAGAAGTGGTGAAAACAAAGTGCCCTGAGCAGGATCTCAGGAGATGAGGAGGCTATTGATTTTATTCCCAGTTCTTAAGCCCCTCGCTATAAAACCTTGGGCAAGTGCGTCCTCTTCCTGGACCTTCACAGAACACTCTCTAGGGATCCCTGTTAATCAACTTCATTTCCCATCTTCAGCATAGAGCCTGGCTCATAGTAAAGCTCACTAAATGATTGTTAACTGGAATAGGACTTTGTCTCATTTGTAAAATGAAAAAAAAATAGATTAAAACAAGATGATCAACAAAGAATATTGTAGTCTTGACATCTTATGACTTTATGGCCTTAATTTCTGAGCATAAAGAAAGCAACATGATATTTGTGCATTGCTTATCTAGTCACAAAACACTTTCACATATTTTATCTCAATAAAATTAATAATCCTGGAAACTAAATTGAATTGCTCACATTTTAAGGAAGAAACTAAACTAGAGACAGGAGTTAATGGATAAAATAAGAGAGCTGGGATTTAACCCCAAAGTACCTGATTGCAAATACCCTCACCAAATGTCTTACCCCACTACTTTGACAACCATGTTTTTCTCATCTGTGTCACATCTCTCTTTAGCATTTGCCCCTCCCCATGTAGTTTTTGACGTTGCAACATAGCTTGTTGAGGGATTTTAGATGGGAGAAGGTAGATTGTTTGAGAAATCTGAGATAGAAACAACGTCTAGCAATAAAAATAATGACATTTTGAAAACCTCTGGCTTTTTAATTATCGGTTGTGACACTGACTCCACATTTGCTACGGTGCAATCTTTCCCCTGAAGAACCCATTGCACAGAATCACTTGCAGAGATAACCAGACATCATTCTGCTTTCTATTGTGCCTGTCTTGAGTTTCTTGAGGACATTTTTATGTTAACCCTGGGATCCGCTTTACTGACATGAGGCATTAAAGCCGTCAATGTAAATGAATCCAAATTCTGAGAGAGCACAGGGAAGTCCAGTTTTAAACATTCTATCAGAGTTCTTGGGTAAAGGCTCAATTACATTAAATTAAGCAACCAGCTAGCAAGACTCAAAGAGTTAGTAGGCGAATACAATGGGCTCTTTGACAATAGCTCCAAGAACTATAGGTCAGCTTCTAGTTCTGTTGGGAAAATAACATTAAAGGAACATTTGTAAAGGGCCTATCATTGTCTTGATAAGTTGATACTGAAACTGGTAATCAGTGAAATTGGAGGCATCCTATTTCCTGTTTGAATAGAAGTGAGTCAGGGACACAAAGACAGAGTCCATCTCAATTTGTCCTAGTATTTCCTGATTCGGATCTCTGCAGCTAGTATCTCTTACTTAGTCATACCTTAGGTGTAGCTTCCAGGGAAAGTCGATGATACAGTACACGATAAGAAGTAATTATAGGAGATTGGATTAGCTGATATTTCCTTTATAAAAGCAGGCGCACACAATAGAAGTTCTTATTGCATAAACAAATGGAAAAATCTTTAAGTGGATTCCTGACATACATCTTTTGGCATAGGGAAATTTTGTTTGCAAGGCAGTACAATACCTTTCCATTACTAAACCCACAGGCACTCTGCTGTGTAAGAGTTTCTAGAAGGAAACAACTAAAAACTTCAGAGTGGTGTTAAATCCTTGAGTTTTGACAGAGGAGGAAAAAGCACTACCCTGCATTGTTGAGGTGTCAGGATGTACAAATACTTGGGTACAGAGGCATTTTGGTTCACAGACAACTGGGCACACTTGAGTTAGGAATGAGTCTTAGGTGCCTTTCATTTGCCATTTTTGATGCCTCTCTCTAGTGAGTATTTCTGTGGTTAGACTTGGGAACTCGGCACAGACACCAATGCTGCAATTACTTGTCTTCTACTTACAAGCCGAGATGGTCTCTGTCCTACTGAGTAAAGGCCATACCCTGTCATTAATTTCCCCCTTAGATTTCCTACTTATGGCAAAGGGAATGCTGCTCCCAAATTAATGGCGGAGACTGTCGTCAGGTACCTGGAGGTTTACAAGTTGTGGTTCTCAAAGCGATGAATTAGGCAGCCACAATATATGGCACAAGTGATATTTGAAGGCATTTTAATTCTCTGTCTTCCAAAGTTATGGTCAAAGATGCCTCAAAGTGGTTATCATTTATTTTCTGCCTGAGATTTCTTCTTCCCTATAACTTTGTGCTCTGAATTTAATATTGCGCTATTATGTTTCTAGGAGAATGTGCTGTATATACCGTTGAATAACTATAATATCATTGTATAGTCTTGATTAGGCAATCATTTCTTTCTTACCTGCAGGGCCTCACATATTACTTGGCTAGGCTGGAACCTGGGTGTCTCTCTCTGTCCCTGACCTGGCGTATCTGTAATACATTGCAGCGCAAAATACTCATCCAATACTTCAGATTCTTTGGCTAAAAGCAATTCTGAAACAAATGATGATTTCTCATATTTATGTAGTTATTGAATCATTTTTACATATCTGTCTTTCTCTGATTCTTACAGCAATTGTGAGTGTGGGCTGGCCAAGTATTCTAAGCAATTTTCCATGGATGAGTGTAAATAATGTATTCTCATGCTCATCAGGACACCTGCTCCTCTGATAATGACTATTTTATTTTAATGGTGTGTTCAAATTCCAGCTCTACCCCTCAGTGGCAATGTAACTAACATTACCTCTAGTTTAAATAACTGGGAAAATTCTCTCTCTTTAGTTATATCTTCAAATTAGGTTTAGTTTCATTGGAAATTAATTTTCTAGTAACTAGAAATCCTCATAGCTGGTGGAAAACAGTTGGCTTTATGTTACTTCAAATGTTAGATTTACAAATATTTTCATATAAAGAGTGAGCATTTGGATTTTCTTTTTGTGAAGTCTCTGTTCAGGTCATTAGCCATTTTTTTTTTCTATTTGGTTGTCTAGTTTTTCTATTTAATTTGTAGGTTTCTTATGCCTGAAACTAATATAATGTTATATGTCAATTGTATCTCAATAAAAAATTATTGTTTCCTTATAATCCTCATTAGATGAAAACTGTTACAAAATAATTATGTATTAATTCATTTAAAATAACAAAGAAAAGCCCATACACATTAACATAATCAATAAATTTAATGAAAGGTATCTCTATTTTCCAGAACAAAAGTCAACCTAAAGAGTGGTATAGTTTTACATTTTTACATTTGATTTTTTTTTTTTACAAATCTCTTTAACATCTGGAAAATGGAAGATAACTAAATGTATATGCCTGCTTCTTCATTCAATTTGTTGTCATATATATTTTTTATTTGCCTGCTATTCAATGGTGTAGATATAGCAGAGTTTATTTAGCCATTATCCCTAGGACGGGCACTTTGTTTCTGGTTTTGTGTTTTGTTTTTGCCACCATGAATAATGCTGCAATAAACATGCTCAGACATATTTTAAAAAGGATTTTATAAAACTTTTCGAATCTACTAATATTTATTAAAAGCCTAATGTAAATTAGATATTTCATGTATGTTTTCTCCTTTGACTCAATAAATATGCCTTGAAAAGGAAGTTAGGCTCAGACAGTTTGAGTCACTTACTTTCGATTCCAACTTCAGCTGTAGACCAGAGAGGCAGTGGCAGGACTGCTGACTTGTACTACTCAGGGTACAATACATCTGGGAGACAGGACCCAGGGAGGCATGTCCAGGATGCTGTGTATGTAACAGCAGCTGCTTTTATGAACCATGGTGTTCTGTGTCCTATCAAAAGCCATTGGCTGCTGGCTCCATGCCCACTCAAGGCCTGAACACCTTCCCTTTAAGAGCGCAGAAGCTGGTTGTATGACTCCACCATCATGTGATGAAAACTGAGAAATGGTTCCCTCCTTCAGTCTTAAGTCTACAGGGATCTCCACTCCATGGATTGGTGATGGTATGTTCTCTCCAGGTCTCTGACCAAGAATATACTGACTACTGCTGAGAAGTTCTGGTCTGTGCTTTATAAAAATCACAATGACATTCCCATGAGGTTGGTAAGGGAGCGATCCTTTCCCTTTCATGGATGGTAAAATCAATTCATAGAAACATTAAGCAAAATGCTTAAGATCACATGAGTAGTACACACTATCCATGTAAGACGGTATGTGGAATCAAAAGTGCCACTAACGTTCCTGGGGCCATTCCTTTTATCTGCTTTGGCTTTTGTGGAGTAGAGCATGTTACCGGAAATAGACTTTCATGTTCTGAAAGGTCTTAAAATGCAGATTTGATTAAGACTCTACTTTCATACTGTTCAGAACTGAACTGCTCTGGAATTCTTCTGACTGAAACTTCTCTTTGCATCATTTCATACCATTTATACCCTTCAAATAGGACGTAAGGCAGTTTATGAGAGATATGTATATGTTGTTGAAACTATTAAAACAAGAACAAAACCCACAATAAAATCCAAGTAAAAGGGCATGGAGATTTTTTTTCCTTTCTACCCACCTGCCTTCCTGCCTTCTTTGCCTCCTGAATAATTCAGTCCAAAATCTATCAGGTGGGGCTGACCAAAATAGGTGTCCATGAGGGGCTGCGGGGTTGAAAGGCGGCGGCAGAGGCAGCCTGGCCTGAGCTGTCAGCATCTGCTTGGGCTGACAAGGATGTCCTTGGGTGGATGATGGCAGTGGCCCAGAGTGAGATGGTGAAGTCTGGGTAAGAAGATGTTTAGATACAAGAGAGATCAGAGTAATAAATGTAATAAGGATAAAATACTAGTTATATTAGCTAATGTAAATAGAAACTGGGTTTCTCATTATTGGAGAATGGAGTTAAACATATGGGAAGGGAGGAAACTAGAATAAATTCCATGATATTAGATTGGACCCCTATCTATATGGTTCTGGGAGCAATGATATCCAAAAAAAGGGAGCACATTTAGTTCCCATGAACTTGTTTCTTTCTCTGAAGGAACCAGGGATCAAGAAAACAGGTTTTATGATTGGGGCTGAGCAAGTAAAAGACAATCCTGGACCAAACTGTTGTGCCAGAAATTAAGGAAAGGCTCACAGAATGATGAGGATAGGACAAAAGGCCACAGATACCAGTTTGAAAAGGCTCTCATCGGCCAAATCTGGGATAATTTGAACCTCAAAATAACCAGTGTACATATAAGTATATAAATAAATGGTGAAAAGAGAGAGGTTTCACCACGAATAAATGTAGGACTGACTGACTTAGATAATCACTATTTGTCAAACATCAGTGAATATTAACATCAGTTTATAAAAGTGATAAAGAATGCAATATCTGCCCTGGCTGGTGTGGCCCAGTTGGTTGAGCGTTGTGCCATGCACTGAAATGTTCCTGGTATACAGGAGGAAACTGTGTCTTTCCCTCTCTCTTCCTCTCTCTTTCTAAAAACAAAATCAGTAAAAACAAACATATTTTTCAAAAAAGAATACAATATTTACCTCATCTCAGAATATCTTCCCCTAAACTACTTCATCAATAATGGCACACTTCCAAATCATGTACCACCTGGTATGATGCAAAAAGAAGAATATAACATACATTCTGTAACATTTATGCCCCAAATTTAAAAAGCCTCAATCTAATCATGAATAATATCCAACAAACTCAACTCGGGGACATTCTAGAAACTGGCCTGTGTTATTCACAAGTGCCAAGGTTATGAAAGTCAAGGAAGAAATGAGGAACTGTTTGAGATTGAAGGAGACTAAAGGGACATAACAACTAATGTAATGCATAATTTTGGACATCCTTTTGTTACTGAAGACATTATGGGAACAAGTGGTGAAACTTTAGTGGAATCTGTGGATTTGATGATGATAATGCATCAATGTAATTTCCTGATTTTGATGGTTTTATTGCGGTTCCATAGGAGAATGTCATCTTTTGTAGGGATTGCATACTAAAATATTCAGAAGTGATGGGGAATCATGCTCGCAAACTTACTCTCAAATGGCTCAGAGAGAATTTTTTTTTGGTATTATACTTGCAAGCTTTGTATGGTTTAAAAATATTCCAAAACACCCCAAACAGTATAAATGAAAGGGCAAGGGGAGAGTTGTACCACAGCAGCTTAGCTAAACTGTACTCAGTCCGAATATATATGGTTTAGCTTTGTGTTCCAGTAGCCAATCCAACAAGGCAAACAATGGCAGGAAGCAAAACAGTCTGTTAAGAACAACCAAAGTCCATGAGAAATTGATAGTATAGCGTTTTATATTGGTAACACCTAGTTAGCTACAATTTTTTTCTGCACAATGACTCAATTGGCACAACCAGTTAGTTTTTGTTATTATACTTCTTTTCAGGTAACTTTCCTGATAGTTTTAGTCATATTCAGAAGTAATTTAAATGTCAGACAAATATTTTTTTACAGCAGGTTGAAGCCATTGCCTCTATGTCATGCAAAGTGGTTTTGTTTCTTTTTTAAAAATTTTTTTATTTTATTGTTTAAAGTATTAGAAATAGTAGTACATATGTCTTCTTTTTTCCCCCCATTGACCTTCCCCCGGCCTCCCCTACCCTGCCCACCCCGTACATGCTCTCCCCCCCCCCCCCAGTGTCTTGCGTCCATTGGTTATGCTTATATACATGCATACAAGTCCTTCAGTTGATCTCTTACCTCTCCCCCACCCCCCAACCCTCCCCAGGGTTTTGTTTCTTTTGTTCTGGAGAGGGGTATTGTGTACTTGGGTGTGTGTAGGGCAGACATTTAGATAAGACAGAACAATTCTTGATATTTCTACTTAAAGATAATAAATATTTCTGATCAAAAGATACACTGTATCATACTATATATTTGGGTAACTGAATTATTATTTGTGGATAATTATGAAGTTAAAACAATTATATAGGAAGGATTGGTCACATTACACAAATATTAAGCCTTTTTCATCACATATTAAACCCACACATATCTAATTACCAATAAGAGATATTTTTATTAATTACTAGTAGCTCTGTGCACGAATCCGTGCGCCAGTAGCTCTCTGTGGGGCCTGGTCACTCTGCGCCCGCTGACCAGAGGCTCTCCACGGCCCAGAGGCCCATCTACGGCTGGGAAATGCAAACGACTTCCCTCTCTATTCTCAGGAACTCCGATAAAGGGCTTCCTTCCTCTTTCTCAGCCAGCTTTCACCCCTGTGCCTCCGCCACCAGCCCCTCCTGTCACACTGTCCTCCACCCCCTCCACCCTCTGGCTGCCCGGACTTGACCTTGCCCAGGAGTCAGGGGTCACTTGACTCTGCTCAGCTCACCAGTTCCTTCTCTTCTTATGCAAGTGTTCCCTGCCCCGGCCTGGCCAGAGGCCCATCCGTGGCCTGGCGCAGAACACTTGCCTTGTCACCGCAGCAACGAAGCAAGCATTTCGCCAGGCCGCTCACAATGCCTGCTCTCAGCGGCTGGCCCCTGGGACTGGGGGACTCGGGCAGGGCTGAGAAGACTAGGCGCCGCCATCTTGTGGCTATGGGTGCTGCCATCTTTGTGATGGAGTGATGGTTAATTTGCATATTGCCCTTTTATTAGATAGGATGTATTATGTTTGGGCACTCTACCAACATTATCTCCAATCCTAGACCAACCCTATGAAGCATGTATAATCTGTACCTTCTTTATAGATGAGAAAGCTGAGGGTCAGCGTGAATAAGCAATATGTCTAAGCCCACAGATAGCAAGCAATGGAGGTGAGATTCAACACGGAGTCTGAGGTGATCCAAAGCCTTTCTTTTTCCACCATCTGTGGTATCTATAATCAGTTTTATTTTACACATTCAAGGGAAATTAAGCCTAAATCAGGTTCTAAAAATAAAGCCCAGTCTCTATAATGTTTTTAAGCTAATTATTAGGGGTGAAAGGTTGCTCTCAGTCCTCAGTACTTGAGCACAAGAAATAAGATGTTCCAAGTTCCTGAGCTACTTCCTATTTTGAAATTAGACACACAGCTATCATATTGGCTTTTCCAATCCACCAACGCATTTTAAAGTAAGGTGTTCACATTGAAACAATTTCTCATGCGTAACCTGAAGTTCTGAAAGTATTAGTATCCTTTCTACTGGTTAAAATTCCATACTTAGGTTCCCAGAGGCTTATGATTCATAATAGGTTGTATTTAAGTCCTAACTGAGAACATGGCACAATCTTGGGAATCACATGGAACTTGTGTGACAGAGGAATCTGTATTCTGCCATTTGGACCACCATCCTATCCTTGGCATTATGGGAATAGCAGGCATCTTGGACTTGGACTTAGATAGACTCAAATTTTAGCTCTCATCTATGTTTAAGTAATATGTATGCAGGTATGCATGCATGCATATTGTTCCCACCTCAATAAAAAATAATAATACACAACAAAAAAAAAAAAGACACAGAAAGGAGATTTGAAGTGGCTAGCTCTGATTCTGGCCCTATATGTTTTACATTCTCTAGTCCTTTCCCCCCTCAATTGTAAAAATACCAATGATAATAATATTCACCTTATAGGGCTGATAATAGTACTTAACACATAGGGCAGTTCTTGAGTTTCAATGAGTTAGTACATATAAAATATTTGTAGCAATGTCTGGCTCATAGGAAGGCTTTCTGAGTATTTGTTATTATCATTATTGATATATTTGAAGGGGTTGACACATACAAGGTGTTCATAAATGATAGTTTTCCTTCTACTTCTTAAAAAATTTAGAATGAATATATAGAATTTTTATTTACCTTTGATCTCAAGTCTCAGTATTAGTGAGCAGAGATGTGTCTGCCCGCACTACTGCAGAAGATTGGAAGCTACACTGGGCATTTATTTGCCTTTCAGTTTGGGATGTTGCCAACAGTGATGTAAGGTACTGTTGATATACTGGTGAGCTGATCTTGCAAGCTATGTTTGACACATGGATTGCTTTCATCTTGTTATAGCATTTTTGTACAAACAATATTTATCCCTCAGGATAAGAAATCATCCATGTGGAATAAATAACGCCTTCTCTATGTAGGTGTACAATGATCTGAAACGTAAGGATTGACAAATGTTTGCTTGATTGAAAGTTTTGCAGTAATCTGAGAGTTTGTAACATTTTTTGAGATGTTTTTTGACATTTAAAATTTTTTTGTTTGTTACCAGGATTCCTTGGTATTAATGTTGGGCATATTTTATGGAAGAGTGCTTTGAAGTCATGATTAATCATAGCATCATTACATTTTGGCTCTATGAGAAACATTAGTTATTCCCTAATCCAGGGATCAGCAAACAATGGCCTGCAGGCCAAAACCAGTCCGCCACCTCTTTTCTTTTACATTTTTTTTTTTGGGGGGGGGGGGGGGCGTGGAATAAAGCAAAGAAGAATATGTGATAGAAATCATGTAACATGCAAAGACTAAAATATTTACTGTATGTATTTTTTTTAAAGTTTGTTGATACCTTATTTAACCCAAATCTCTCATTAAAAAAGAAGAAAGAAAGAAAAAAAAAAGAAAGAAAGTTAGTTGGGGCCAAAGGAAGTTATGTGGATTTACTCAGGATAATCTAGCTCATTGGAGAAAGATCTGTAGCTTGAGCCAATTCTCCTGACTCCCAGCCTCAAACTCCAGCAGGGACCTTGCTTTCTCAGTTAGTTCTTTTCTTCTCCAGTATATTTACTAAACTAATTAGAATGATTACATTTAAAGGGATAACACTAATATCTTAAACTTCTGTGACATCTCCTCCCTGAAGAGCTTAAAGCATCTTCACCTGGGTTGAACCAATTCTGCCCGTGTAGGAATTGCTTCTGGGTGATAAACTGGACCCTTGGTAGCAACAGCAATTATATATTATGTATGATATTACATGTTACTGGAACTAATAAAGTCCTCAAAAGGTAAGAAAGAAATGTATTTAACCTGTTTATAAGAAGTTGTAATCTATGTTTAAGTAATTATATATGCATGTATGCATGCATGCACGTTGTTCCCAAACTCAATAAAAAATAATAATAAAGGAAAGAAAAGAAAAAAAAAGACAAAGAAAGGAGATTTGAGATGGCTGGCTTCTGATTCTAGCATTGTATGCTTTAGTCCTTTTTTTCCATTATCTGGTCCCTTGGGTGAATTTTTTCTGGGTGATAAACTGGACCCTTGGTAAAAACAGCAATTCTATATTATATGTGATGTTATTATATATTACTGGGATTAATAAAGTCCTCAAAAGGTAAGAAACAAATGTATTTAACCTGTTTATAAGAAGCAATACTATACTTAATAAAAGAATCATATCTTTACTAATAAGATCCCAATTGAATTACCAATACCCAAGACTAAAGGGTTTATGGTTTCATGTTAACTACAGGTTTGAGCTTTGCTAGATAAAGGGGAAGGTCATGGTAGTGATCGTTCAAAGACTTTGGGATATACTAAAAATTTCTGGCAAGTTTTCATGAAATTATGTTTTTGAATTTAGACCATAGATATTTGGAAATCACTGGAAGCATGACATATAGGGATATTGCATACTCCTGATGGATTGTCCATGCTTGTCAGTTTCAAAAAAAAAATCTCTTTCTGAGTTAAAGATAATTTTTTGGTGTATTCTTCCCCCAAGATATTTTGGATAAAGCATACTTCAGAAAAGAATGACCAATAATTTAAGGTTTATCTCTTTAATTTCAACTTGTTTTAATTCTGTACTGAAACATTAGTGATCAATTTAATATGTAAATTATTTCTATAATTTACAAAAGAATTGCTAACTTACTTAGTTTAGATTACCTAATGTGTTTCTTATCCAGGTTATTTACCCAAAGTCCAGTTTTTATCCTACTGGCAGTTTTATTCATTTAAAAAATAAGTCAGGAACTTTTCTTTAAATCAAAACTCCAACCAGATTTACTATCTGCATTGCAGCTGCTTTGATCAGCACTCACCCTTTGGAAAGGATGGGAGTAGGGATGTGGGTGTAATTGGCTGGCATGCATTAGATTCTAACCGAATGAAGATGCCCCATCGAACTTGAAGGCAGATGGATTTCTTGGAGTGCCTTTTAGGTGCTTCTAGTATAAACATTTCTCAGATCAGCTAATAGTTGATAAGGAGCTCTTTACATAGGTTATAAAATATTGCTCAACAAAACCTGAGAAACATATGCAAATTTGAGTACATAAAAATGCTCTTTAGATTTGATCCATTTCTCAAAAGAGTGACTTGAATTGACACTTATATATTCTACATATGCCTATATATATGAATATCCATATATTATAAAATACAACATTAAAATATGTTTTTTCTTGTGATTTCAGAATATCTACAGCTGAATACATTAAAGCTATATCTTATAGATATCTAAAATATGTGATTTTTCCCCCTGATTTCCAAAATGTAATGAAGAAAAAAGCAATAGGCATGGCTTTCCAACTTATTATAAAATTCAGTGAGATGCATTATACCAGACACAATATGCTCCAACGGTTACTAAACAAAAATTACAGTCAACATTATCTAGACATACACGTTCTGAAACTGCAAAGGACCCGATGAGTATGAGAGAAAATGACTAGATAGGCAATTGAGCAAATTTTTGGATATATTACATGTCTTGGTCAAACCTAGGTTCAAAAGTTATTTAGAGCCTCCTGCTTTAGCCACAGACTGTTTATTCCTCACACGATACTAATCACAGTGATCATGCCTGTCTCTGTTATGTCTGGCAAAGCAACTGGTAAGAAGTCAGCTCTGGCCGGGACAGCCAGTAGAATACACATGGTAGACAAAAATTCCATTTAGCTAAGATGCCTCTCCAGGCTTGTTATTAAGGTTCTCAAAGTGTGGGAGATAAAATTGAAAAGCAAAGTGATAGGCACTTTTTGAGAGTTGCCAATTTTAGTTTGATATTTGGAAAAGTGTAAAAACGAATGATTATTTTTATATTGTTTGAACCCATTTTTCTTTTTCATTGTATTTTCTCATTGACATCGTGTGTTTGGCAAATTATTCTTCCCAGAGAGATGATATACATGTCAAAGAGCTATAGGGTCAATGCTCCTGGCAGACACACTTGGCATAATAAACATGACTCCCACCAAGGCCCATCTCCCTGGCTTTGCCCAGAGAAGAAAGTAGGGACCTTCAGGCCAGCTCCTGGGCTCGGGACAGTAGGAACCACATGGCTGATGTCCTAGTCTCCAGTACTGGTTGCAGAATACTCTTTCTTCTACCCCTCTCTCTCTGACTACTGTCCCATTTAGGAATGACCTCAGGAGTTCAGGACAAGCTCATACTGAGATGTAAGTTTTCTTAGATCTAAGCCCATTTTATAACTGGAAAAGCCAAGGCACAGCATTCCCTTTCTGTGAAGTCATACAATGAGCCACTTTGTGGGGGCAAACTACTATTTAGCATCAACCACAAATGCCTAAAACAAATGCCTAAGGTACTCCTTTTGGGTGTTGCTTCTTGAAGTTGATGCTCTCTGAAGAGATGGCTCCAGGGTTTGATCAGAGTGAAGGGCATGCTCACTTAGAACCGAATGCTTAATATTGTTTACTTAAGAATACAGTTTGTAACCAAATGAGTATTTTAGAAATTAATAATAACTTAACTGTGTCAAAGTTGGTCTTAACCCTGCAGGAATGATTCTCATTTCATTGATAGCACTTGCACGCATTGCCTTAACATTCAATATCAATACTTGAAGCACTTACAATCTATAGCATGCCATATTTGGAAGATTTTTAAATTACTATGTCATTAATCCCAGCCATATGATAATGGATTTTGGTAATGAATGACTAGAACATTTAAATTTTTGTTTAAAAATATATTTTTACTGATTTCAGAGAGGAAGGGAGAGGGAGAGAGATAGAAACATCAATGATGAGAGAGAATCATTGATCAGCTCCTGCATCCCAGGCATGTGCCCTGACCCAGAATCAAACCATGACTTTCTGGTTCATGGGTTGATACTCAACCACTGAGCCATACCTACTGGGTGAATATTTAAATCTCGATGTCTCTATACATTTTGCAGTTCCATACACCATTGTTATACTGAAAACAGACTAATGCAGAATGGTTACCTAGTTCTCCCATTGATTTCCTATCCAGTATGAAAGGTGATTATATATTGCTTGGTAT
The DNA here is from genome assembly GCF_027574615.1 of Eptesicus fuscus. Classification (NCBI taxonomy): domain Eukaryota; kingdom Metazoa; phylum Chordata; class Mammalia; order Chiroptera; family Vespertilionidae; genus Eptesicus; species Eptesicus fuscus. The sequence goes on along the minus strand of NC_072482.1, from coordinate 52,902,847 downwards.
TTCCCTCTATTATTCCCCTGGATATTAACTGTGTTATTTTAAAGCATTTAATTCTATGGTGTGAACCTTAATCCTATCGCAGAGCACTTGCCTATGTGTCACGTTGTCACAATTCGCTCCCTAGGGTAAGTCTGGGGGAGGGGGTAGTTGCTTTTATTTAGGAAAATAAGTATGTGCTGAATTCATCCTAAGTTGGATAAACAGGTCCTCTTCCATTCATGGAACGGACCATGCATATTTCCATAAAGCATAGTGCCATGCTGGCCAAGTCTCTGTGTCAACAGCGGGCTATTGTAAAGTGGTAGCATAATAACCACAAACTTCTTTTCGAACCCAATAAAATTCAGGAGTGGCATATTGTAACTTGGTTTGCGATATTTTCCCCAATATTTTCTTAAAGCTTCATGTATGAAAAGTGTCTTTGTTTTCACTCCATTTTGCATTTTGCCAAGAAAAAGTGACAAAACAGTACTTATCATCTTCCTTCAAAACATATGGCATGTGCCCACAGAATATTAAATGATCTTTTTTACAATGACAACAAATGTTGTGATATTTCATCTGAAATTCCCAGAATGTAAGGTTCCTTGAAGCAGGCATGAAAAGCAGAAAAAAAAAAAAAAAGGAATGTTTCCGGGGGATTGGTTTGCTGGTAGAGACGGTAATAAAAACATCTGCTACTTCAAATCTGAAGGAGTACTGTGTATTATTCATGTATCAGTGTGGGTGGTAGGAAACTTTATTTGGACTTGGAAGTCCTAAATAAGATTCTGTAGCCGATTTGGTGTCCTCTGGTTTAAAAGAGATAAGAAAATCAAGTATACACAATTTGGCTGTCTTTGTGTTTTTTTCTCTATTACCTCTCACTGTAGCAGTACAATTTCCCAATGATTTCAGGTTACTGAGAAGAGGGCTTCCCACCTTTCTCTTTTTCTCACATACTTCTATCCAAGGATGTAGGAGTCCTTTATTTGATCTGGGAGACTGGGAGAGGGATCTGGACATGTGTGACTTGGATTCGCCTTGCTCTGTGTGAGTGTGTTCTGCTCTGTCCTGCCCCCATGTGAAAAGCATACCTTGTTCTGGTCCACACCTGCCTTCAGGTCCAGCCTTCTCTTTTTTCACTATTGCAGCTCAACAGTGTTCTCTGTTATAGTTGGCTTGGTAAAAACATCTACTTCAGAGGCCCAGTTCTCTCCTTAGTGAATGGCGCCAAGGTATAGGCTTGGTGGGGTGGGGGTATGCCAGTGGAAGGACACCTGCTTTTAGTCACAAGTTGAACCATCTTCTCTCTACACTTTTTACTGACAATAAAGCTGACATTTTGATCTCTATCTGTCCATATTCAGGGTCTATCTCTTAGTTGGCTTAGAGATGGCCCCAATTGGCCCTGATCGCCAGCCAGGCTGAGGAACCCCACCCATGCACGAATTCGTGCACGGGGCCTCTAGTAATAAGTAAGCATTTATAGTATTTGGAAGGTGATAATAATTAAGGAAAATCAGAACAGCAGAGTAAGGTAATTGGGGAGGGGCAGTGAGGGGGTGGGAGCTGCAATTTAGATAACTCAGTCTGGGTACGCCTCATTAAGGAGATGCTATTAGAGCAAACACTTAAAAGAGATGAGGGAGAAGCCACATGGATATCAGTGAAGAAGAATATTCCAGGTAGAGAGAACAGCCATTGAAAAGTCTCTGGGAGGGACTGTGCATATGGAGAAGAGGGAAGGATGAGGATCGGGAGGAGAGGTGAGGGGAAGGGAAGAGTGGTAGGGAACATGACCAGAAAGAATTTGGGTACTGAGTTGTGCCTTGTAGGCATGGTGAGAAATTGGAATTTTCCTTTGAAAGAAATAGAAAGCCATCAGAAGATGCGCTAGAGGAGTAACATGACTTGCGGTTTCATAGGATTTTTCTGGCTGCCATCTTGAGAATGGACTTTTAGTCCATTATTAAGGTGATAAATAAGGTGGCTAGATCAGATGACACCAGTGGAGATGGAGAAGTGTTTGGATTCTTGATAAATATTGAATGTTGAGCCAACAGGATCTACTGATGAATAGGATGTGAAGTGTGAGAGAAAGGAGTGAGTCAAGGATGGCTCCAGGATTTGAGCTTCATTGGAAGGATGGTTTTTTCATTTACTGAGATGGGAAAGGTGGTGGGCAAAACAGATTGGGAAGGGATAAGAATAGAAATTTAGTTTTCAACATCTTAAATTTGGAATGTTCATGGAACTCTAAGAAAAGATGTTAAAAACACTGCTGGGTATATGAGGTAGAGTTCAGGAGATAAATCTAGGCTGGAGATTGGAGTTTGGAAGTTGTCAACATAGAGATGGTATTTAAAGCCCGAGCGTATTCTTTGATGGAACACTCTAAGTGCCTGTAAAAGGAGACTTTCCAAAGTCAAGTGGAAGGTTAGCTCTTCTTTTAAGCCAAGTTTGAGAGCCTATAAAGTTTAACATTTTAAAAATGACCATTGAGTGATGAATATTTTCCTGCTGAAAAACTGGCATTAAAAAAACACACAACACACACCTGCCATTCATATCATATGCATCTCACCTCTGCAACTAACATGGAAAGGATTCAGAGAATTAGAGTCTAGCAGGCACCAGCTTCCATCACCAGAAGCTCTCTTCAATGTTTTTAACTCTTTCATACTTGGGTGTCTTTGTTGCTTGTGACCATGCCCTATTGACTTGCAGCCAAGATGAGAGATCTCATAGGCCCAGTGGTCAGAGGATAGAAAGACTTTTCTGCTTGCTAGTCAAGCCAAGTCAATGTTGATAATGCATGTATATATTATACAAAAGTAGTTTAGAGACAACACCACAGGCCTGAAAGAGTTAGTTCATTCCTCCAAGAGCCTAACGCAATCTTAAGGAGTTTCCACATTGGGAGACTCTGGCTCAAAATAACAATCTACACAAGACTTTCTGAGTCAGAAAACTATTTAAAGAGGAGAGTGCTAAACAGCAATTCCAACAAACCCTGGTAACTCTTTTGCATTTGAGCATATCACAATAGAGAGGGTGAAATAATTATCTTTAGATCACACAGCAAGATGGGTGCAGAGAAGGATAAAACTGCCAAATTTCTACCTTTCAGCGGTGTAGCCAGGCTCTGAGTGACACGCCTCAAACCCCAACAACTGAATGACACTGGTTCTAACACTGTCAAGCTGACTTCCCTGTGATTTACCTTCTTGGCACAAAGTCATGTCTTATTACTGAGAGAGTGGCTACCATCAGGACCTTTAGAAATAGCGCTTGAGTTTTCAGTGCTTAGCAAAAGAGAATGCCAACTTTTAAAAAACGCATAAACCAAGATTTTGCTAAGCCTAAACTGAACATAATTTTTCTTGGAGAAATTGTCCTTAATAGTTACTGTCACGTGACTGCCCTCTTTCATGGAGATTTGAAAATGACCAACAGAGAGGTGAATATAAGACTTGTGCTTCAGGACCTGGCCTGGGTTGAGGGCCAAAGATCAACGGTTGAAAGGGGAAGCGTAGTACCACTCCCTGTGAAAGGTGAAGAGAAAAACCTAGTCCAGCTTTCAAGGATGCCCCTGGCTTCCCTCCCATTATAATGCAGATGGTAGCCTACTTCTCTTCCCTGTTCTGTTGAGCATCTCCTCCTTATGGGGGTTTGATCTGAGCTTGGCGTGAGAAATAAGGTCTTGGGATATAGGAACCAAGAGAGTACTGGGCATGAATCCTGGCAACAGATTGCCCCTCCCCACTCCGTTTTTAGCCATGCACATGTGCACTATTTGAGTGCATATCACTGGTGAGCGGGGGGTCTGTTCCTTCAGAGAGCACAATATGGGTGACACTTTTCTCATTTACATCGAGTAGAGGGAACACTAATTAAATCTGTGTATCTGCTACATATCCATCTACCTTAACAGTCTATGCTTTCACCAGGAAGGGAGGTGAAGGAGCTAGAAGAGGGTGCTGAATCAGGAGACTTCCTTCCAGCTCATATAACTATGGTTTTGAGAGGATGGATGCATTGATTCTAGGTGGCTCACTTTATCATTATTTACAATAGCTTCATGTGGAAGTGGGTCCCATGTTAAAGTAAAGAAAATGTTTCTAACATTCACGGAACTGTGTTTTCAGAATTAACAGCCTGCTGAGGAATTGTACAGAGACACTGGCTTTATAGTCCTGTTTCTCGAACACGGTACTGGGCTGGGGTGCATTTGATGACGTGTGCCTTGATGGGCCATGCAGGTGCCCCTCGGGTTGCCTGGGGTAACGCTAGGAATAGAACAGCCTTTGGAAACTGCCTCCAAGTGAAAAGGCTGGATATGATATCCAAAAAGCACTCATTTGCTCTCTCCAGACCTCACATAAGTTTGTTAAATTGGGAAAGCTCAGCAGGTGGTGTGTCTGAAATCTTTTTTTTTTTTTTCTTTTGCACTTGGTTCTTTCTGCTCTTGCCAAGTAATGATGCTTTGAAACTGACACAAAGACAACCGAAGCTGCTTGGGCAAATTTCCGGTTTCAAAACAGAGGGCTGCTTCTCTTCAAGAGAGTGAGACGTTAGCCCTGGCTATGCAGTAATTGCTCTCTAAGTAGTCCCACCCCCTGTCCTTGAAGGATATTTTAGTTAAAGGTCCCTGAGGTCTTTGCCTCCCAGCTACTAAAGAACTCTTACCTACTTGTAGTATAAATGTGATCTGCCCTGAAGAAAAACATGAAGTATTCTTCTAATTAAAGATTGAATGCATGTTATTTCCACTTGCCGCACTGTAGAAAGAGAATACACACTAGTTTCCCACAGTGAGTATTTACTCGCATCTTCCCTCGGTGGAGCCCAGCCCAAGGCCACCTGCATTTCCTACCACTTGGACCAGCTAACAGCTCTGTCTCATAACTAGCTTTTGGATAGCATGGAGCTCCTACACTCCTAGTTTTGGTGACAAATGCTTGTGGTCCTCCATACTTTGGTCTTTGGTTTTGACTTTTGTGCACCCGCTCCAGCTGTAGTCATGTGCCTCCTCTTCCCCAGGCTGTCCCCAGGCTAAGCCATCTATAGCTCCCGGTGCACTTCAGCACCTGTCTCCATGCTTTGGTCCATGTTTCTTCCAACATTCACATGAAAATTAAGACCATCCTTTTTCAAGGAGTCTTAAGAAAAGCAAAGGCTCTTCTGACTAAATAATTCTGTCTCACCAGAGCGATCTTTATCTGAAGTCCCTGGAGGCACAGCACACTGTCTGTCTCCCATTCTCTACCTGAAATCCCAGAGGCCTCATCAGGGTACTTCTCGCATTGTTGCTCTGGGAGACCAAAAGGGACTTCAAGCTGGTGACCTCACCTCTTCTCTTTCTCTCCAGGACACTGGCAACAAAGTTTTCCTGACTAGATGAAAACATAGACCACCCATCGTTGTGCCTTAGGTATTCTATCACAGGGTCTAGGTAGTGGGTTTGAGGGGAGGAGTGGGACTGAGATGAGGGGTTCTTCAAGACTGCAACTAACTGAGTACTGGCAGATGAGAGAAGTGGCCTGCAACCTTGATTTTCTATTTCCCTAGTCTTCTCTTGTCCACTTTTGTTCTGTCACTACACTCGCCACCATAGATTGTCACTGGAACTAGAGTTGGGAATCACAAAGGAAGAGGGAGGAAGGCAGGGAAATCTCGAGAGGAGATAAGAGGGAAAGGGTTTTCTGAGGCAGCTACTCAGGATGTATGGAAGGTGTGTTTGCCAATCAGGAGCTACTTGCTGATAGAATACTCACAGATGGGAGGCCCCAATTCTACCCAATGCAAGTCATAGCCCATTGCTGGGGGGCCTCCCCTCCTTCCTCATAAAGCTCTGCTGTATGCGAGATTATCTACACCAGTCTGGTCCTGCCTTCCCTTCAAACAAAGAGCCTTAATTACCCTAAACTAGGACCGATCTGAGACATATGTAAACTTTGACAACGGTCTCCTTTGGGGAGATTGCAGTATTCTCTAACTATTGACATTCTTAGGCTTTCTGAGCCTATGCCTGCCAATGGGTGGTCCTTAGGAGCTCCTCCCCCTTGAGCTCACTGGGTGTCAGCCAATTCTAAGGGTGAGGCTAGAAGAAAGGCCAATGAATTTCCACTATTACCTTCTTTAGTTTGAACTTTTCATAAGAAAGAGAAAGAATTCATTGATTACTAAACATTGAAGGAGTCACTTGGGCCTTGTTTTCTGAAGTCATTCAGTGGAAGTATTTACTTAAAAAAATGTAAAAAACACCAACTTACTACATGATACAGCATTGAAAGAACTCATTTCATGTTTGTAATTGTTAAATTTGAAAAAATTGAATGAACCTTTCAAAGTGAGTAATTTTTTATTTGAATTCTACATCCTTATGTATTATGTAACAATTAGTAATGATGTGATGGATAATTTTCTTTGGAACAGTTCCTGATTCCATTACTCAACTACTCGATCGACCAGTAATTATGAATCATATCTTTAATTAGCTGCTGCTCTTCAGAAACATATGAAAGCCAAGGGCATAAAGTAATTGGCATAAAAGTTTTTCTAATTAATTTATCTGTCCGTGTAAGTAACCAGGGCTAGAGTCTGGGGATCATTTATAACTCCGGGAAGGCCAGCCCTAAAACTCACTGTCGAAGGAGATTTATATTCGTGAGTTATAAAAAGACAACAAGCCACAAAATTGCATTATCCCCCAACTCTAACAATACAGCCCATAATGTGCCGTTCAGAGATGAGCAAAAAGTTCCTATTGATCCAATTCATTTTCATCATATCCTCCAGTGAATCTTTCAAATCTCTCTTGCCTTTTCCTCATTCAACATTGTAACAGTAATCAAGCACATTAAGCAATTCATTAAACAACAGCCCCGCTGACCACAGGGAGTACTGCAGCTAACATTCATTAGGCAGCCAATAACTTTATTTAAGTAGCAAAGGGCTTGGGAGTAAAAAGCAGCTCCTTTGTCTCTCTGTACGTACGGAAATGCACATTTCAGCAGTGATCAAGGCACATGGACTCTGGGCCACAAGGTGCTTTCAAATGAGGATCTGTCTCCGCACAAAGCAAAATGAGGGTAGGGTGGAGGTGTCCTGATTATGTTCTCTCCTTGCCAAAGCGGCAGTCCAAGACTTAGCTCACTGCTGAGCGGGGGGCTACGTTAGATTTATGTCTCGTCTGGAAACGGAATGTTCAAATATTGATATTTGGGTGCCAGATTTTCAGATCTGACTTTAAAAATGCTAAATGGAGGCTGTATGGCTTCAGAGAACCCTGGCTGGCTTTGTGTGGTAATAAAAGTGATGGATGCATTTTCTTTCTTGACAACAGAAAGGGAACTGGAATAACAATAGCAAATAGCACAAATTGTTTCTTCAAACCATAATTAGAGACATCCCAGAGAAGTCCTAGCCGTCCCTTTGGGATTTGGGGGCAGTCCTGGGGACATATTAAAGGAGGAGGTGACTGGAAAAGTGGAACTGAGATTATGCTTTTCAGAAAAAGGGCACCTTGTCAGTATCCCTTGGGGTTCCGGCTTCTTGCACGGCTGTCCTTGAGCATTTTTCTTTATCTGGTGAGCTTTTTCTTTATGGAAAAACTGGAAAATGATGTTATATAGGTTAAGTCTTCATAAATCACACCATCCATGGTTAGACAAAACTATTTTCAGAAAGGATTATTTTTTCCCTTGAGAGGACCGGAGGGAATCCCTTTTCACAAGGTATTATTTCATTGCCTGAAGAGTCTCCATGGGAAACACACGGAGTTGCCTTTCTAAGACTTTTCTCCCACCCCTAGATAGAGGGCGCTGTGTCAGGATTAAACTTCATTTGATAAATTTTCCTCTTAATTCACGAAGTGCGCTTTCCTCTAAACCTTTATTCTCATGGGTATGATGTTGGCATCATTCTTTCTAGCTCACACCTATTGATTAAGCTACTGATGTTGTACCGTCAGTAAATAAAATAGTCCAGGTTTTAGACTCTACTCTGCAGTACAGCTAATAAAAGCAGGCGGCGTGGCAGGATTGATGTGCGACGCCCTCCCCTACCTGCCCTGCGGAGATTTGGGTTCAGCATGGAGCTCACCTGCCCTGCTTGGGTCATTGCTGAGATCATCCTCTGAGTTTCTGAGAAGCGGGAAGATATGTGTGACACGAAGCAGAGCAAGACCCGGGCTGGAGCAGAGGGAAGACCAAGATGGGGAGCCAGGAGAGAATAAACCGCCAGGGGCTTCCAGTAACTCGCAAGGATTTGAGACTGTCACGTTTAGAGAAAAGTGCTTTAAAAGAGGAAAAGGAGCAAATGCAAATTTTACTTCCTCACGGATTACAGATTTTGTATTTTTTAAAACACACACTTCATGTCCGTTTCTTAACCACTGGAATCGTACTTTTGGGTCATAATGATCATACACAGAATTTTAGGTTCCAAATGGAACATACTGTTGAGCCTCCTCAGCTGTATCACAGGAGCGCTGCAGCCAGGCCAGGGCTGAGGGCAAAGAGAGGGAAGAAGAAGCAATTGTAGTGCATCCAAGACAGTACTGCGGAGGACGTGGAAATCAGAGTGAAATGTGGCTTTGCCCAGAGATTTAAATCCCCTTTAACCATGAAGTGCTGTGGTTGAATTCATTTTTAATGCCAATATGCTGAATATAGTCACATGCTCTCTCTGGGTAATTTGATGGTGTTATGTTACTTTCTTGTCTTAATGTTTAGAAATATTGCAGATAACCATTCAGGAATCCTACTTAATAAAAATGTATAGGGAGAGTCAAAAGTTCTTTTAAAAGCATTATTATTATTTTTTTAAATCTTTGGTGACATTTGGCTTTAATTCTGCTTAATAATAGAAAAGGCTAACCTTGTTTGAATGCATAATAAGCATTATAAGTTCCAGGCACTGTAATACAGCTTTGCATGCAGTATTTTGCTTAATCCTCTCAATAACACAATGAAGAAAGTACTATTATTTTTTCCATTTTAAAATTTATGAATTTTGGGATTAGAGAATTTGTATGATTTACTGAAGATCCAGTAGTGACCCGAGATGGCTAATATGAGCTTGAGGGAGTCAATTGAGCTTATCTTTTCCCAGCTCCCAGGTTCAGTGACTTCATGGTAGTAACTTGAAATCGAACTTGAAGGGAGTATTTACACCAGGAAAATGGGCAAATGCTACAAATCAGATCCCTCACACCCTCAAATCCTGTTATTACATTTATAAGAACGTCACTTCCAAAGATTAAGCAGGGAATTAATGGTAAGGCCAGAATTTAAAACCAATTTGTATATATTTTTTTAGTGTAATATTAAACCACTTCTCTAAATGATCAGTCAGTTTATGATATTTACTAAGCATTTTTTCCTCCTACAAAGTACTGCATTTGATGCTTTGGAGAAAATATTGATTTCTTTTCAAAGTCTGTGCCTATTATGTAGACCAAACCCCAAGCTGGGAACACATTTAAGGACATCCAGCTGGCTGTCACGCAGTCTGGCCAGGTCAGTTGGAAGAGGAGACTGTTGACCAGTCCTCAATTCTTGGCTGTAAGTTCAGAGGCACAGATGAGATGGTTATGTTCCCAGAGCACTTCATCTGCATGTTGATAGGCTAGAAACACTGTAGAGGAAAGGGTGCTAGATTTACTGTGGTGGGAAATAGTAAAATCAAAGTAAGGTACAATCTATATTGGGCATCTCCGATGTGCAATGATCAGTACTAGTCACTGCAGGGGTTAGAAAAAGGATAAGAAGAAACTGTGAAACTTTTGTTTTATAGATTTGTTATAGGTATTGTAGTATGTTTAGAATATTCTCTTTCTTTTGGGCTCATTGGCACGGAAATATTTACAGATGAGAAGATACGATGCCTGCAATTTGTTCAAAGTAATCTGAGGGTGTGGGAAGTTGGGGATAGGTGAGGGTATAGATGAAACAAGATTAGCCATAAATCAATAATTGCTGCAGCTGAGTAATGGTTACATGAAAATTCATTTTACTATTCTTCCTGTTTTTGTATTTGTTTGAAATGTTTACAATCAAAGTAAAACAAAACAATAAACCATTTGACCACAAAGGTTCAATTTGCTACTATAAGTCCAAAGTACAAAATCTATGCCAAAGCACATTTAAGTTTATAGAAATTAAAATGAAGTAACAGAATCTTAATGGGGACCTAAATATGAAATGGTTAATTTTGACAGACCTGCTTCTATAGCAAACAAGACTGAATGTCACAGTCATATAGGACCAAAATTGGAAACTGCAAGATATTGAATGGATATTTATGTCCAATGGATGAACTTTCAATAGAAGCAGTTTAACAGATATTCTTTTTGTTGTTGTTTCAAGTATGAATCAGAATGTTACATTTGATTTTCTTTTATCAATTTAATTTTCAAGTTCACCTTCCTTATAAGAAAAGGAAGACTGCATTAGACACACTAACAACTTTTTCTAAACATTGTTTATACAGTATCTTGTGCAGCTTTCTAACAAAGAATATTGAATTAAAGCATGATTGGCCATTCTTAATCACCCAAATAGAGTTTACATCTTTAAAAATGGTAAGATTTTTAATAGTATTAACCCATCACTGCATTTCATACTAAAACTTCATTGTCAACGTTTCAAGTAAACTCTTAGAGAAGTTTGAAATCTTTCTCCCTAATAATTATCCTTCTCATTATTCATGAATTTTTACTCTCCTCTTATACTTAGTCCTTGATAGAATTTTTCTTTTAAACTCACCAATCTCATCTTAACTTGGAGTGCAAATGTTCCTCACACTTTGATGCCCTATATTTGAGGTGAGCTAGGGGTTAAGGGCCTAATCACTTTTTTTCTCAGCTTGGGCACTGACTTGTCTTGGTTTCAGCCATAGAGCCACCCCACTTAGATTGCTAAAATTAATTAAAAGAAGGTCTTAATTTTCAGCGCAACACTGTCAATCAACTGAAGAGGTTTGTGCTATTTCTCCAGTTCCTTTGCATTACTTTTCTCCATGAGGTGGACTATATTCCTCCTCTTCAGAGCTTGGAATTGGCAATGATATTGCACAATTTCAAAGAAGTTTTTCCTTTCCCTCCTCCTCCTCCTCCTCCTCCTCCTCCTCCTCCTCCTCCTCCTCCTCCTCTTTGATATGCATCCACTCCAACCTGTCTCACTCATAAACTCTCTGAGAAATAAAAAAAAATATTTATTTTAAATTTGCAAAAATTGTTTTCCTTTAAGAGCCACCAATAATTTCCAATTATTTGGTGCCTTCTCTGGATCAGGCAATCTGCTGGATGCTTTGAACACATTAACATTTAGTGTTCAGGTATTACTTCCCTTCTTGATATAAGGAACTGGGGGTTGGGGAGACAAAGATGAAGTTACTTGTCCCAACCAAGATTACAGAATACTGGAGGCAGGATTTGAACTCTAGTTTCCCCTGACTGGCCTGGGCTAGTTCCTGTTGTCACTTAGATTAATTAAACGTTTCCCAGTTAGTTCACTTTAGCAACAGTTTTCAGCTCTGTCTTTGCTTAGTCAATATGAATTACATCAGAATAGCAAAGTTTATTTGCAATGAATCAGAAAAAACTGCTTTCTTGATAGGGATCATTATTTTACAGTAGTCTTCAAACAGAGCTTTCACTGTGGCACTCAGGTAATTATCAGCGTGGTCGTTTAATATTTGTTGAGCTGTCATGTTCCAACCTAGGTAATAAAACAAGAGCCTACATCACAGTTTCTGTCTTCAAGTTGTTCACAGGAGCATGCACGATGCACATCCTCTTCCACTCCCACAGTTAGCCTCATGAGATTAGCTCCCAATTTTTATTTCTGCTTCGTACTTTCAAAGAATCATTTAAAGCCCAACCTGTGTGGCTCAGTGGTTGAGCGCCGACCTACAAATCAGGAGATCATAGTTCTGTTTAGGACACATGCCCAGGTTGGGGGCTCATCCCCAGTAGGGGCATGCAGGAGGCAGCCAATCAATGATTCTCTCTCATCGTTGATGTTTCTATCTCTCACTCCCTCTCCTTTCCTCTCTGAAATTAATAAAAATATTTTTAAAAAGAGTAATTTAAAGACAAAGTAAAGATAACTGGAGAATAGTAATTGTTCAGGGAAGACTTATCAGGAAAATGACAACCTTCATTCTTGCTATCCGGACTGGTGAGGTTGTTGCATTGAGCAGAAGAGGAGGAGCAGCTATCTTTGGTGAAGAGTGAATCAAGGTGTAGAGAACAAATATGTTTTATAAGGCTGTGGCCTGGAGAGTAGGGGGAGCAGTCTAACCAGTGTGAGAGCTTTGGAAACTAAACTGAACAAGTCAGATGGCTTTGGGGTAGAATAAAACAGTAAAAAAAAAGTTAACCCAGGAACTCGTCACAGATAATAAACTTTTTATAGTCATTCAGAACTGTTCTTGGTTAAATGAATGAAAGTGATGAAGTCACTAAGAATAGGTATAGAGGGATAGATAGAAATCCAACTATCGGGAAGCACTCATTTGGGAGTAAGATCTTAGTAGGCAGTGTGACTTTTGGAGATACTTGTAAAAGAAATAGCAGAATTTGGGGACCACATGGCTATTGGTGAAAGAGGGATATATGTGTGCAATCACTGTGTATGTGTGATGGTGATGATTCTAAGACTGAGTGGAAGGAGACAGTGAAAAGAATTGAGAAAAACCAGAATTCGGTCTGTGTGCTCCTAAGCTGGACAAGACAAAGAGACTTCCAGCCTTTACATGTGGAAAACAAGAGAGAGGGAGAGAGAGAGCATTGAAAAGCTAGGCAGAGGTGAATATTGGAAAGTAAATTTAGAAGATAGAAGTGCAAATCATCAAAAATAAAGCCTCTCAAATTGGCTTACAGCTTGCTTTGAGTTAAGATGGACTTTCTGTCTACGGCGCCTCACAAGTGGCTGATATGCCAACATTCTTGTCACATTCTAGAGAACATAAAATACTCCGTGTCCCTTCTTTTGATGAGATTTGGGATTAAAGACCAATCAAACTGTCCAAGTATAATAACTATGGTGATTTTTTATTAGTGATAGTGAAAAAAATATGATTAAAAAACATCTGGAATAAAATAAGTCCTACTGATTAGATATATTCCCCTGACTGCCATATGCACAGAAATACATGAATTACATGTGTATATAAAGCTGTGAATATATCTTGGCATATCTCCTGGAAAAGATGCCAAGTTTCATGTATCTATCTATACATACACACATATAGACACACATATGTACATACTGCATAGAGTTGTGTTATATGGTGCTGAGATGTTTGTTTAGTCCATTAGACACTAACAAGCTATTGAATAAGGAAAATCACAAGACAGTGCCAGTCAAACCTTATGTGCCTGCCATAGTGGATGTGCAGACCCCCCTCAAGGCAAGGAGATAGACTCCTGCTTGGTACCAAGCTGTGGACCCTGTGGCACTTGATAAATATTTGTTAACTGGCTGTCTGACTAACTGTCTGGATCACTTCTCACCATTCCTTGCAGCCCATCTGATACATGGTGGATTTTAATGTTAGAGAATGCCCAAATAGAGAGTAGAGAAGGACTATACTGTATACATCTGTGCTGCTAATTGGAGATATAAAAGGGCAAATGTTATCTGCATACCTTCTCCTTCAAATTGCTAATATTGAATTAGGTGAGGCCCAGGGTCCTGCCTGTTTAATTTCTGCAAGTACCTAAAGGATTTTGTTATAAAACAATGATCCCTGTAACACAGCCTTGTGCCTGAGGAATTGAGAATGATATTAGCATGTTCAAGTACACAATTTCTGTTTATCCAATGCGCCTAAGAGCCAAGTCTGAGGCAAAGGCAAACAGCATTCAATACAAGAAGAGATAGGAATTCATTCTTATGTGTGCTTTCAAAATAAAATAAGATTTTTTTTTTTGTTGAAGTCCAAGATAAGAAGTTAAGGTATTTTTTTTTCTTCTCTTTTTTTTTTCTTCCCACTTTTGAGGTTCTTTATTAGTTCTAAGATTACTCAGGGAAATCTAATATTTTCCACATCCAGTCTTTTTATTTCCTTCTGCTCCCATATTTTCCCATTTTTAATTAGTCCATTGATTTTTAAGAGCTGCAAATGTCTTGGAGAACTTTCAATAACATCCTTCTTAGAAGCAATCGTTTTTGTGTCATTTATGTTCTACGTTTCTAGTGTGTTTTACTTCTAAAAAAATTTACATAAGGTAACTACTAAAGATAACAACATGTGGATTTCTTATTGATTATTTAATCTTTGATGAGTAACCCACAGCCAAAGTTCTGTGTTTCTCTTCCAGATATAATAAGTAAATTCTCTGCTTTTAACTAGGGTTTACTTTGCTGTTGAGGAAATATTTAACCATAAGTATTATTAGTGGGATATAGATGGAGACTTTTTGTTTATCAATTTAACAGATCTTAATATATTACTGCCCACTCTTTGGGTATGATCACCAAATTACAGATATTTCAAGAATAATTATGAATCAATAAAACTTCAATAAATATATTTCTGGATATATATTTTCTTTTAAGTAGGAATATGTGCTTATAGATAACATATTTGCTATGTTCATGACATGATGACACATGCACACATATAATATATTTTAAAATTGATATCATATATAAAATTATTTTAAAATATTGAAGAATCATATTTAGTTTGAGACTGAGTAACAAAAACTTATAAAAATTATTAAACATTTCTTTGTAGATGCTCTCAAAAACTCTCATGTGAGCATGAGAGAGACCTAGGGTCAAGGTTTTCAACCTGTCAGTCTCCATTCCAAAGAATCAGGTCATGAATGTATTTTAATTGTTTAAAATTGAGTTTGGAGAGCAACCTTCTGCATAAAATTTCCAATATTTTTCTCATGCAAACTTGCTTTATAATTTAACTTTTTCATGTCTGTATTTCAAAATCATGCCAAGTTTAGCCCTAGTTGGATACGTGAATTAAGAGTTGCTTGAAGTTTGAATTCTGCCATGAACTGAGGGTGAAGTGAACTTTGGCTCTGTGTGGTTTTCATGATATAGGGACTGGTTGAAAGCATGAAAGGCACAAGAAAGCCTGGTAATTGGCCCGTAGAGGATTTATCATGTCTCTATGAAGAAATGTTTAGGAAGAGACATTTTGTAACTATTCATGGGAACATTCCATGCATTTTTGAGTTATGCTTGTCTGAAACTTACATAAAGGGATTTTGATGGTGGCTAGAAAACTAGTTGGACAGTCTGGTCATAGTTGTATAGACTGAAGAAAAAAGTCAGTAATTAAATTTCAGCATTACTTTCAAAATGATAGTTTAAGATAACAGAAAAATAGTAACCTTTTTACATGTTGTTTGTTAAAAACAGAAAATAATGTTTTATCAATCACATCAGAAGGAAACAATCATGAAGAAATGATGTTGATATTATAATTCAGTGACCTTTTCTGGATTAACCCCGCCCTCCTACTTCACTGTTTGACAGCATGGTAGAATTAGAGAAGGCATGTTTCTTTATACAAAGTTTTTATTCCTCTCTGTTTTAGGTAAACCCCCCAGATTTCCCCCCAAAAAACTTTATGTATACTCTAGTTCCTACATCAAAGCACCGCTGACTGAAACTATATAAAATCCTTGGCCTCCAACCAGAGAAGGCCTAAATGCAGGAAAGTAAGGATAAATTAAAGTGACAGGGTCTCAGCAGTGGAAATTAGTGCAACTCTTCTAATTGCATGTCTAGCCTGAATGATGGGATACTTAATTCTTACACATCCCAGACAATTGCTTTACACTAACATGAGCTCTGGGAAAAAGGCAGATTCCACAGACATATGGAGCAGTAGATGGAGTGGAAAAATAAATCAGAGGCCCTGGCCACTCTGGAAAAAAAAAAAGTTTCATCTACATTGTTAATAAAGGTGTTGCGACAGTCAAGCAATGTTGGTACTGTTCTCTTGGTCTATTCTTTTCATAAAACTGCACATTAAACAATTAAATGGCAGAGCTCCAACCTGCCTGTGTTAACTCTTGCGCCACAAAACAACAACAAAAGCACGATGAGGAAAGGCATAGTTCCTTTAGCAAAAAGGCAAGCACACAGCCTAAATAGGAATCCCAAGGGACACGTGGATCAGGAACAACAGCATCCTCTTCCCCCACTACTGTAAGGACTGCTAATAAAAGCCTTCAAAACTAGCATGGGTTCTTATATCTATTTAACCTTTTGCCCCAAGAAGCAAAGAGCATCTGGTTAAGTGGAGAGTAAAAGCGCAGCAACTTTTCATTATCAGAGCTCACAGGCAGAGTGTGGGGAAGCTGGAGCTGCCAAGCCTGGGTTAAATGCTTGTTGCCTTCACTGCCTGAGGCCATCTAGCGTGTTTAGAAATGATTAAGTACTGCAGCCTAGAAAGGACCTGTCCTGAGCGTTCATCTCTGACTTCCAGCAGAAAGGAGAGGCTGGCAATGACAGAGGCAGATGGATGAGTCTCATTAGTATGGCGAGGCAGCGAACCAGACTGCCTTCACAGAGCTGTCCAAAAAGAGGGAGCAAATTAAAATAGGATCTGGGAAAACCAATGAGCAAGTGTGTTAACTCTCTGCTACCTGGTTTCTTCAGCTGGGTGGTTTCACAGCTAGCTAGCGCGGCTTCCCCTGAAACGCTGCTGCCCCATGAAATGAGCGGATGGCTCTGCAGACTCACACAGTTCCAGTCCGCTGTCTTTTTGCGTCCTTTAGAAAATGACTCTTGCATTTCCTACAGCAGAACAACAAAGATGATTTTATTCTCAAGCGTGCCTCGTTGCCACAGAGCAGAGCAGGATGGAAGGGATGAGGGGGAGGAACCTCTGTTTACTAGTACAGAGAAGGTAAGAGGCCTTGAACTTGGCCACCTTGGAGGAGCTAAGTAAGGATCAAAGACCTGCTCAGGGAGCCAGTGTTCATGTGAACCTGCTGAACCCCCAGCTGGAGAAGTGGCAGCTCCATCTCAAGTTCTCAAGTGCCTTATGTTCAAAACGAAGAACTTTGGCTACATTGAGGGCTGTCTGAGCATGGAATTTCAGGACAGAAAGTTAGCAAACACAGATCCGAGAGGACTGATCCAGGGAGGGAGTGACTCATAACATTCTCTGTGTGGTTCTTACATGAGGGTGTTTTAGGGGACCTGGGGCTCCTCTAAAGATTTTGGAGAAAGCTGGCAGAAATTGTTTAGTTGTTCACTCATTTATTCAGCAACTATTTACTCTGTCCTTGGGTTATTATGAGGCCCAGGGAATCAAAAGATGAATAAGATAAGATATATTCCCTGCCTTCCTTCAAAGATCTAAATCCAGTTGGAGAAGGCAGAGAAAGAATGACCACGTGAGACATCTGTAGAAGAGGATAGCGTTGCTTCAGGGGCTGAGTGGAGGGTAAACACTAATACACAGACACATGGAACTGGCCACCAAGGAGCTCATGGTTCAAGGGTAGGAGCCAGGCATGTGAGCAATCAATTTTCAATGAAGGAGGAATGAAGAAAGTGGTAACTAGAGGTACAAGAACCCTGTGGTGAGGATCCCGATGCAGGAGCATCGATTCTGCCTGGATGGGGAGCACGAGGCTCTCCCACGTGGTTGGCACTTACATTGTGCTTTGCAGGGTACACCGAAGGCATCCGCTTCAAAGAAAAGAAATTTATAAATAGAGAAGATTTTTGTTCAAAAAGAGACATATATTCTTTTCCAAATATAGTTTTGCTTGGTCAAGTTTGTGTCAATGTTAGGCCTTACTTCATCTCGGCTTGTTCCAGTTGATTGTGAGCCAAAGAGGAAACAGTCTGAAGCTCCAGGAGGAGTCGTGAGGAGTCAATGTGGCCAAGGAGCGGAGACTGAAATTGGCTGAACCTCTCTCTGATGCTGTTTGGATTGTGTGTGTGTCTCATTATAGCACACAGAAACTTCCTTTGGAAAGAGCCGCTACTTTCCTTCAAACAAATACCTCTAATTCATTTTCTAATTAAAAAAGCAAGAAAACAAACACAATGAAATAAATTATAAATGATAACAAAACAAAACTGATGGGCTTTTATCCAACCTTGGGTAAAAAAAAAAAAAATTCCTCTATAAGTGACAAACGTCAGATCACAGACTCTAAAAATTTTCCAGGTTGGGCATCTTTCTTGGGGAATTGTCATTTTTACAAATTTAAACTCAAACTAGGTAGGATTTCAGCTAGTGACCTAAAAGAGAAATCACAAAACAACTTGCTCCACATTTATAAAAGTGTAAGCTATACACGGACAGAAAAATTGTTTTTGACACAAGCATTATTCTGTCATTTATCAACCAAACCCTATAGCCCAGGTGTAAATTTCACAGTTGGGCAGTAACCTTTAGCTGAAGTTAACACTTAGCAAGAGGAAGAGAGATGTGTCCATGTGATGGTATACATACCATCCAAAGCTGCTGCTTACTGGTAAATAAGAATGCACTGTAGGGGAGAGGGCTTTGTTAGCTCTTATGAAGAAATACATAGATATATGTTATCCTGCATGTTACCACTACTATTCAGTCAGACTTTCTCTGTATACATAAGGAACTCCTGTTGACATCAGGGCCTGAGTGGCTGAGCCAATTGACTTTGTATTTTAGAGTTGCTTCCTTATCCCACTCAATATAAGCAGAAACCATTACTCATATTTATCCTCATGTAAAATGTACATGGATAAATCATTTAACTAAATGTAAGGTGTCAGGAAGTGGTTCATACAAAGAAAATAATATTATGCAGTATAAACTCCCATTAAGTAGTAATGTGGCTGACATTGATTGAGGAAGATTAAGTCTAAGACTCTTTTTCTCATGACATTTGTTCAAATAAATAAAGGTAACAGCAGGGGAAAGTTGATGCTTTTTTCTCACTTTGCATATAAAATTTACCCGTGTGATTTTTTTCTTAGTCACATTTATTCACAGTACACTAGTACTGGATATATTACGTGAATCCTGGGTAGCAGCGATAACTGTCAGTAAAGCAAGGTCATAATTGACCTTTATCACTGAAAAAAGGTTGGCTACCTAAAGATAAACTTTCATGTTGAATTTGGAATGTAAAGAGGAGGGCTGAGGCCATGGAAGGAGCACATCTGAATAGAAATCTATGAATATTTCATGTCTGTTAAGAGGTTGGAAACTTGGTATGACATTATCCTGACCCCTGTCCTGAAATACTTTCAAAAGAATATTCTGATCGGCAGCAGACTTCAGTAGAAATAGGTTTTTCGTACTCAGTAGAAAAATTAAACTGTGGTATAAAAATGTCTGTCCTTAAAGCTGTTCTCCTCAAGGAACATAAGCCATATGCGTATGTTCTGGAAGCACAGGGCTAATCAACTAACTCACTAGAGGAACCTCACACATATGTCAGGTGTGGCTCTAGCTGCCACCAGAGCCGCTCTGTTGCCCCTGATACAGACAAATGACTGAGAAGAGGCACTTCTACTCCAAACTTCAGCACAGAGTACTAATACATACTCAGTGAACACTCATCTGATTAATATGTTATCCTTTCTACCCCAAAGTATCTAGGTTCTGTCAGTCCAGAAATTAGTTATTAAAAAATGGATTTATTGAGAAATGAACAGATGTCAAATGCCATGGTAGGCCCCTTGGACATCTATCTATCTATATAAAAGCCTAAGTCAACCATTCAACTGGTTGACCAGTCGCTATGATGCACGCTGACCACCAGGGAGCAGACGCTCAACACACAGGATCGGGCTCCCTCCTGTATGGATCGGGCCTGCAGGGATTGGGCCAAAACTGGCCCTCCGACACCCCCCCCCCCAGGGGTCCTGCATTACAAGAGGGCGCAGGCCAGGCTGAGGGACCCCACCAGTGCATGAATCCATGCACTGGGCCTCTAGTCCTATTTAATAATAGACAAATATGCAAATTGACCATGCCTCTGACACACCCACAAGCCACGCCCACCATCCAATCAGAGCGAGTATGCAAATTAATCCAAACCAAGATGGCTACAGCCACAGAGAGCAAGGTTCCTAGGTAACAGAGGAAGCCAAGCTTTCTGCCTGCCCTGGCCAGGCCTAAGCCTCCACTCAAGCTACAAAGTTTCAATTATAGAAGGTAAACAAATTCAAACAAATGGTGGCAGAATGGAGCTTGAGAGAGCAGGCCAGGGTTGCCGCTGGCAACAGGGGAAGCAAAGCTTTCCGCACATCCTGGCCGGGCCCACCCGCTTAAGGCAACAAAGTTTCAGTTATAACCCCAACACAAATGGTTGCCAGCCTCGGAGGGAGCCCCAGGCTTGGCTCCGCTCCAGGCTACAAAGTTTCAATTGTAGAAGGAAAATAAATTCCAGATACCAGGGCCTCCGCTTGCATTACCAGGGGGCGTGGCCAGCCTGAAAACCACCACAGGCCCCTCGCTCAGGCCGCCCCACACCCCAAGGGAACCCCCACCTGATCCGAGATGCCCTTCAGGGCAAACCAGCTGGCCCCCACCCCTGTACCAGGCCTCTATCCTATCTAATAAAAGAGTAATATGCAGAGTGATCATCACTGCAACACACAATATAGCTGCCCCCATGTGGTCAAAGATCCTGCCCCCATGTGGACACAAGATGGCCACCACAAGATGGCCAGCAGGAGAGGGCAGTTGGGAGGCACCCGGCCTGCAAGGGAGGGCAGTTGAGAGGGACCAAGCCTGCAAGGGAGGGCAGTTGGAGGTGATCAACCCTGCAGGAGAGGGCAGTTAGGGGTGACCAGGCTGGCAGAGGAGGGAAGTTGGGGGCAAACAGGCTAGCAGCAGAGTGGTTAGGGGGTGATCAGGCTGGTAGGCAGAAGCGGTTAGGGGCAATCAGGAAGGCAGGCAGGGAAGCAGTTGGGAGCCAGCAGTCCTGGATTGTGAGAGGGATGTCCCAGATTGGAGAGGGTACAGGCTGGGCTGAGGGACAACCCCCCTCCGTGCACGAATTTCGTGCACCGGGCCTCTAGTATATATATAAAAGCCTAAGTGACCGTTATGACCGAATGACTACAATGACTGGTCGCTATGATGCTCACTGACCACCAGGGGGCAGACACTCAGCACAGGAGCTGCCCCCTGGTGGTCAGTGCACTCCCATAGCCAACCTCCCTTGGCTGACTAAGTTTCCACAGTTCCTCCCCCTCGGCTGGCCAACCTCCCTCAGTCCCTACCCCTGGCCAGCAGGCCCCGATCGCCTGATTGGGGCTGGGCCCTGGGCTGGGATGGGGAACCAGGGGTGGGTGGCGGCAGACGGCCAACCTCCCCGAGTGGCCAATCTCCCGTGGTCCCTCCCCCTGTCCTTCTCTTCAGCTGGCAGGCCCTGGTGGTGGTATGGTGGTGAGGAAAGGAGGAGGCGGGGAGGCGGGGAACCACGTGGTGGTGGGGCGCCAACAGTAGCATTGGCATCTGGCATCCGTTCCTTCCACACCTGGTCCGGCAACTGTCACCTCCTCTCCCAACCCCGCAGGGGCCTCTGGGCCCTGATCAGTCCGGCCCCTGATCCTAGGGACCCCACCCATGCAAGAATTTCGTGCACCAGGCCTCTAGTTTCAAATAATAATGTCAATACCTAACATTACTAAAGTAGCAAATAATCTGCCAGGCATTCCATTTCTTAAACACATCACTTCAAGTTGGTACCACTGTCATCCTCATTGTGTGTGTATGTATATATATATATAGATGAAGAAACTGAGGCACACAGAAGTCCAGCTATTTTTCTAAGCATTTGTAGGTGGTTGAAGCTAGAGATGACTAATTTCGTCTCCCTATGGATACAGAGAAGATCATTTCAGCAAGCAAAAATCAATCAGGAACAATAAAGAAGTTGTGTGGCAGAGATCACATACTAGTATGTGATAGGAAATCAGAGAAATGAGAAAGACTAGCTTTTAGAAAAGAAAAGTAGGAGTAACAAATGCCTTCGGATGCAGAGTGCAGCGATGAGTAATGGTGTCTTGGTGAGAAGCAAATAAAAATCAAGAATGTGTTCATGTAACTGTGCTAAACAGCTGCTTGGTGTATACAGGGTGGGGCAAAAGTAGATGTACAATTGTTTGTTTGGAAAATAATACAATCACTAATAATAATACAAGAGTAAACTCTGTTTTATGTACACATAACTGTAAACTTACTTTGCTCCACCCTGTATCTTGTGTGATGTGGATTTTCTCAGATGCATAGCACCCTTACTAGATTGTATGTGCCTGGGGGATCTTGGCAGTCTTAAACTAACCTCTACCCTGAGACCATGTAAGATGGAACCTGGAACATTTATTTCAACCTGGAACCTTCTCAGCCTCCTGGGTGTCCTGACTTGGCATCCAGTCAAGACCTGACATGCTCTAGGGATTGGAGACAAGTCCATGTGACTCTCTGTGCCCTGATTTCTGCAGGATGTCCCACATTATTAGAAGCCTAGAAAGCCGGAAGGATGAGGTGTGGGGCCAGGGAATTGAGAGGCGAGAGTATTGGCATCATGTTGTAGGAACTATTTGGACTATAAGTTAATAAATAAAGCAAACATAATATGCAACTAGTTTTGAAGGTAGACATTTATAGTAGATGGAGTTGCTTCTTTTAGGTTGGAAAACTAACCAGGAAATCCTTAGGATGAGAATTGCAAAGGCACAACATTGAAAGAGGCAGACCCACTGGAGGATCAAGAGAGCCCTTTGGTGTCTACAGACAGTGTAAAATGCCTTTAGGATTATATGTGTAAAATTGGACTCTTTCAGGAAACCCATAAACCTGCTCCCGGCTGAAATTCTCCAGTTGGGCATAAGAAAACAGCAGTTTGTGTACACTTCTGGTTATGAGCTAACAGGTGTCTGGAAATGAAGAAATGAGTCACATTTCTGTGATAGAGTGCCATGGAATTTCAGAGCCAATAAATTTTCTTTGAAAAAAAATTTACACTGTTCTATCACTATTGGTTTATAAGAAAACAGAGCTTGACCTGCAAGTTAATAAAGAAAGCATGTTTACTAATTGGGCTTTATTCTTGTCCCATGTTAATTGCAAAATACCCATCCATCTCATTTATGAATATGTTAATTTATGTCAGAGAGACACAAGTTTTGTGTATGCAAACTCTTCCGTTAATTAGATCAAAGGAAAGTCCATCTCAGTTTTACAAGATGGATTCCAATTTTTAATCAGCCAAATAAGTTTGACTCCTAAAAGGCATCTTCTTTGACAGTTGCAAAGCACTAATTAATAGACATAACTGTATTAATTGCATTATATCGCTGAATCCTTATCAGTTAGCCTACGTTGCCTGCTCGCTAATGCAAACAATTGTGGCTTTGGTGAAGTCAACTCCTAAACAACTTTCTAATGCTAACTAGCAATCAATGCATGTAAATTTTCTAATGTTTCTTTAGGGAATTCTACATAATAGATGTAAACTCTCTTTTGAGTTATGCCCTGCTATTTAGTATAATTAGTCCTTAAAGCTGCACCTATCATATTATCAGCTTCCTGAGAGATAAAGAACACACTGAATTTGTTTAAGAACAAAGAATTATAATAGTTTCCTTTAGGAATCCTTCTGCAACAGGCTAAATGGAAATCTGTGACTTATCAAATAACTTCAAATTTATAACAATAAAAAAAATGTATCTTTAAAGTAATTCGTGAAAAGACTTTAATGAGAGAGAGTGCTGTTGGCCTCAGAGACTATCAACTGTCTTTAATCACAAGGAGAGCAGCAACTGTTTCTCTTCTCTGGCCAGGCTTCAATTGGGCCGTGCACCAAGTGCAGTGCCTACCTCAGGCCCTAGCAGATAAAGGCTCCTGTGCTACATGGCCTCCTTCCTGAGCTATCACGGTATAGCTATCACTGTGTTGATTGTGAAAGCATTTTTGTGAGTAGGGCCATCTTTGTTTCTTCTTTCTGGGTGTGTTGCTGAAATTGGTTACTCGACTCATTCAGGCGACTGCAGGTGTTCTCAGGTGACCTGGGCTACATTCTGCTAGTGCTCCTGGGGAAACGCCTCCATGTCCACCTTGGAACCTTTGGTTAAGCCTTGATGATAGCCCTTAATGTTTCTTTCTAGTATACAGAGTATTTCCCAATGAAGATATGCAGGACGGGTTAGTCATAACAAGTAGCCTACGACATGAGGCCGGTACAGAGAAAATAAGAATTACGCAGAGGCTGAGAAGATATTGGAAATGGCTGCGCTGCAGATAAGTCACGCCCAGGGGAAGCTATTAGGACCTAATTTTGAATCCTCTAAATCCACATACAAGCAAAATCCTCCAGCGCTTGCAGAGACTAGTTCTGCAGATTTGCCAGGCATTAAGTAGCCTCACTTGTGTATGTCCAGTTTACTTTTCTGCAAATTTGTACCAGATCCTGAAAACCATATGAGTCCGCAACAGAGAGAGAAGTAAAACTGACATTTATCAAAATACCATCCTTGCACTTCAGAGGTACCCAGGTCCACACGCATCCACACTCCACAAACTAATTGTGCAATGCAAAAATGTCACTGTTGCTGGAGTAGGCATCTTTTTACATAAACTCATTTATCATCTAGTATTATGGTAATTTAAAGGTAAATTTTCCACTTAGTCCTTTCCCTTGTGTTTCTACTCTTTCTACCTCCCCCCTCCAACTCAACTAGGAAACAGAAAAATAGCAAAACTCGGTGGGAAAGACAATTAAACTGTATGGAGAAGGCCAAGACTAGGTGAGAAGGACAGCTGAAGACTTTCTGACAAGGAGGTTTCATTATCACCAGTTTTTTCCTTTAGGCATTCATTAAAACGTCAGCTACTTGCAGGTAAACCAATATGTTCCCTCACTGATCCCACACGGGAATTTCTCCACAAACCACTGAGTGAAAGAAGCCTGCATTTAGGTATTTGGGCTCTGCAGGCTCCTCATTTACACGTGACTGCCTGTCCACAGGCCATACACACAGCCCGTTTCGTAGCAATACATTACTAATGCATGGTTATGTATTCTAATATGTCCCTGCTCCAGGAAGCATTCAAGCCATTGCCATGAACTCCAGCATAAACCTCTAGACTCTGGCACTGTACAGAAGCACCAGAATTTCCCCCCAGCTGTAATATTTGTGGAGCGTTACATTCCCTTTCTTTATATAGACTTCTCTGAGGGGGAAGCATACCCACTGCCAAGTCACTACCAAAGTGGAAGCAAGTTCTTATTAGAATTTCAGCATCAAATTTAATAGTAAATGAGGGCCTTTTTGAAAAAGAACCTTTCCTTTGTGGATTTGCAGGTTTGAGTCCTTAGTCAGTCGCCCACATTATTGTATGCTCTTCAGACAGTAGACATTTGTCGTTAGAGGATACAATTGATACTAATAGTCATTCCAAGTCAAACCGTCGTTGCTTTTCATTCTTTAAGATTGTTACCTAAGTTTTTTTGCTAAGTGAACACAAACTTCTGTTTATAGTTTTTCCTGCAATGAATAAATATTCATAGAGATTAACTATGTGCCAGAAACTTCAAATGCAAAGGTAAACACTGCCTTTGCGTATGATGAACAGATGTGAAGTTAGTTAGGTAGGAGTAAAAGCCTTGAAAAGGCACAGCAGCCGGGGCTTGTGAAGGATGGTCGGCCTCGCACTGATTAATTAGCTGCTCAGAAATCTTCCGAGTTACACTCAGGCTGAACAGCGTATCACTGGTCTTAACAAACGGCATCCCCCTATTCATCTGTCATCCCAAGGCCGAATGATGAGATGTGCTGGTTCTGGTGCGTCTGTCTTCTTTCTCTCTTTCAGGTTCCTGTATTGCAAAGGCCAGGTGATTGAGTGAGATCCAGCCAGGGGATATTTAGGCATCTACCCTGTGGCTTTGGGATAGGCTGAAATTTCAGCAGTGGAAGAGCTCAGGAAGTGATGATAGCAGCACATGCCACCAGTCCCTCAAAGACTGTTCTCACCTGCCCATCAAAGGCCAGTTCTCAGAGTCTCCATTCGGGATCTCTGGACACTGCCCCCCCCCCGGCCCCCCTCCCCGCGCCCCCCCCCCCTGCCGTGGTCCTCTGGCCGTACAGTACACACCTACTGATTTCTGCCTATTGCATGTGACTCGGAGCTCCTTGCACACTTAGGGATCATTCCCATACTTTAGGGACCCAACTCTTTTTCAGATTCAATTACTTATCTTTCTACAGTATTTTCTGGAATAGTCTCTTTTATAGAATTTATTGCTGAATCCCATAGGATTTCATTTATATTTTTCACCTGTGTGTCTTTTTCCTCCTCATAACAAGGAGTTACATGGGGACTGCTTATCATCATCTTTTAAGAAAGTGTTTCTCTTTCTTTCTTTCTTTCTTTCTTTCTTTCTTTCTTTCTTTCTTTCTTTTTTCCTTCCTTCCTTTTTTATTTCTCTTCATCCCCCCCAAATGATCTTTAACAATTAGGCTATCTGTCTTTGTATTTAGTGATTATTAATTTAAAAAAATTCAAGATAAAAGAAAAAGTTTTCTTTTAATAGTTAAACATTACAGCATTTTATATGGCATCTTAAAATGAATTTGTTAGTGAGGCTAACCAGTTTAAGGTATTCCTTCAACATTTAACTTCTTAAACCCAAGTACAACAAGATTCTTCTCTTTTAGATTTAGGAGCTGGGACGAAATCATTGTTTTGAGATGGAGAGAGCATGGAATTTAGAGCCATTTAGACCTGAGTTTGAATCCTGATATACCCAGTTTCCTCAACACACAATTTAGGTTTCTCAGTTTCTCATCTGTAAAATGGGGATGGTATTAGCTACTTCAAAGATTTCTTCAGGGAGATGTGAATATTGATTTTTTTAAAACAAACTTCAAAGGGTGAGCACTAAAGTTTAGCACCTATCTTCACTCTTCTCCACTTCTGGACTTTTCAGTCATAAGGTGCAGCCTCAGGCAACAGGGGGAAAGATCCCCAAACAGTGAACCATACACCTCTTTTCCCCGTGCACAGACACAGCCCGTGTTTGCCTGGAGTGAGGAGGGGCTGGGGACCCCACGAATGACACAGGTTGATCCTGGATTCTTTCTCACACTGAACCTTGGAGGAGCTCCCAGTGCGCCCCCCCCCCCCCCCCCATCAGGCACTGCTGGAGTGTGGGGTTGCTTCATAGAAGATTTATAAAGGACCCAAGGGAGAGTAAACACACTCCTTTTTCTCTAGAAAACCCGACAGGATTGTCTTCCTGAGCAGGAAAAATGGCATCAACCCACAAAAAACATTTGCTTCTAAATTTCTTCTAAAGAGGTCAGTCTAGCTGTGAGCAGTGATATGACGGGCTGAAATGGAAATGGCTGTGTATTATTTGTTTATTCCACAGATATAACATTTATAGAGGACTGATTTCAGTGCCAGACTCTGCCAAAGTGTAACAATAAGTAAAAATAAACACAGCCCCTGCTGTCACTGAGCTCATGGTTTACTGAGAGAGAAAAACAGCCAAGAAATCACACAAATAACAGCAAACCTAGAATACTGATAAAAGCATAAATGAGGGTACATGGTATACTATGATGTTCGTATAAAGGAGATTTGAACTAGTTGGAAAATAGGTAGGAGGGAGGCTGCTGGCCAGAAAAGGTTTTCCCGAGAGTTTAAGGTTGAATAAGAGCTACCTCGGCAAAGAGGAGAGGAAACATCAGGGGTGGGACCCAGTGGCAGAGGAACAGGGCGAGCATGGGAATCCATTCGAAAGCAGACCCATGAGGCAGGAATGCAGACCTGGAGAGAGCAATGCGTGGGATGAGGCTGGAGAGGTGGGCAGGAGCCTAGTTACTGAGGTCTTCACGGGCTGTTTAT
This sequence comes from Eptesicus fuscus, assembly GCF_027574615.1. Classification (NCBI taxonomy): domain Eukaryota; kingdom Metazoa; phylum Chordata; class Mammalia; order Chiroptera; family Vespertilionidae; genus Eptesicus; species Eptesicus fuscus. The sequence continues at coordinate 52,875,004 of NC_072482.1, read as the reverse complement.
GCATCAGTGAACAGCAGTACAGGGAAGTGAGTGAAAGCTCTATGTTTAAAGCCGGGGGGCCTGGGGTACATCCTGCTCCGCTTCTTCCTGGCTGTGTGACATCGGGTGCATTGCTTGACCTTTCTGAATCCTAGTATCTTCAGCTTTATAATGAGGTCAGTAATGGGACTTTTATGCAAATTTAATGAATTGATCTCGGTAAAGCCCTTAGGGTAATGTCTGGCATGTAGCAAGCACCAGGTGTTAGCCGGTATTGTTATTTTGTCATTTATCTTAAGGGCAATGGGAAGCCACTTATTTTGTGATTGCTCCATGGAAAGCATGATCCATCCCTCACCCCAACTGGCTTTGGATTTCGAGACTGATGATGTTACATATGTGCCAACCAAGAGAGTAGAAAAAAGTTTATTATATTCATAGTGAGGCTTCTAGGGAGAGTAGAGCAGCCATCCAAGTCACTCCAATGTGGCTCCAGTGAAAGGAGAGGTGAGTGGCATTTGTTTCAACTATGTGACTGAGAGCAGGTCTAGGCTGGAGGTTCCCACCCATGGGCCAGGCTTCTGTGGTTTGAACTTCTCCCCCAGCACCAGAGGGGAGAGGGCTCAGGTTTTGTTAACCGTTTACTCAAATCTGGGGTAAAGGAGGGGGGGAAAGAGAGGTCGAACTCAAGAGCTCTCAGTGGTATGACATCAAAAATGGAGTCAGATACTTTATTCTACCACCCATCGACGTAAGGAACGTCCAAACCTGTAGAGAATTTTTATGAGTTTATTTGAGCCAAAACTGATGACAATTGTCAGTAAGCAAGATCTCAAATGCTTCTGAGAACAACAGTTTTGCAGTTCCTTCTATGCATTTGAAATTAAGGAAGGAACAAAGGGAAGATTACATGAAGGTGGGAGAAAGAAAGATAAGGATTGGATTATGAGATAGTTAAGGTGATATGTTCTCTTAAGGGTGGGTATGTCTTCCAGGGTATTTCAAAGGTGTGGTAATCTAGATGACAAGAACAATGGACAGGGCTCGCTTAAAAATCTTTCACTAAAGAAGTTATAGGCATGGGGTATGACTACCCATTGTGAGCTGCTCAGTTAGGAATTTATGATTTACTACAACAACCACTTTTTCATCCACACACTGAATGTTTTAAAAAGGGAGGTTACTTGGTCCTATGAACTGATTAATAAAAAGTTATTTGAACACTATCTATCCATTAACAATAGAGTTTTAAATAGAATTTTACACTATGCCAAATATTGACTGAGGTTATTGTAATGCTTTTTTATTCATTGATAGTTTTTACATTTGTGTTTAATATTATTTCAAAATGACTAATAGATGTGGCTTAGCAGGAAATGCTATAATTTTTATATCTTTAGTTAAAATGTACAATCCTTTTTATCTCTTCTTCCTGTCATTGCTCTTTTGTCCTCTATTAGCTTAAACTAAGCTAAATGATTTGAATTCAGCAGAAGCAAGAGCATTTCTCTCTAGTTCAGCATTCAGTGTCTTTTTCTTTGGCAGGTTGAGCTATGCTGGATTGAAAAACAAACAAGCAAGCTGATATTTCCCCACTGTACTTTTGATGAAGGCTCAAATTCACTCACTCCAAGCAATCAGTCTATTCTTTGACCCAGCCCAAATGTTTGACTATAATCCCTGTAACATCCACTGTGACTGCATTAAGACTCATTTTAACTTTTAAATTTATGTGTGGAACCAAACTCCATATCTCACCTTGCTCTAAATCTTCCCTCCTCCTGACTTCCTCAGGAAATGTTAATGTTTCACCCACCAAACTCTCAGTCAATTAGATGTGGAAAATCAGCCAGCCTCTCACTCTTCTTTTTCTGTTGAAACTGTTGCCAAATCTTGTCAATTAGGTTTTGATTTTTAATTTACATTTTTAATCAAAGTAATGCATGCACATGGTTAAAAATTAAATGGCTACAGCAGAATCTGTGACAAAAAGCAACAGCCCCTTGTTCCATCCTAGGCTTGCTCATCATGTCTCCTTTTATTTTTTACTTTTTCTGTTATAACATTCATAGTACATACTATATCCTTATGCTATTATTTCTTGATTTATCAACTTTAGATGTTGTCTGTTGACCCCCTTGGTCATAAGGGAGGATTTATGTCACTCACACCATCCCTTTTCCCCTACTTTCCCACAACCTAGCTACATACTGGTTTAGTTCCTTTATTGGTTGATTTGAGAGACTCAGTGACTCTGCTTGTACCTCCATCTTTTGTTTCATGAAACATGGGCAGTAATTCTTGACCTCCATATGGAGAGATAAGGATATTAGTGCTCAGAACTTTCCAAATACCTCTAACCCCTTCTATTTTCACATCTCTGCCAGCAAAGTCATTATTTTGATATCGTGAAAGTTAATAATATGACATTCTATTCTCTTGTAGCAAATACTTTTTCATAATCTGTTTACCAGGTAATTATAAGATGAAAACAAACAAACACCATTATTATGACATTGGTATTGTGCAATTGCAGAGCAAAATTCTCTCTGTTCTTTCCCAGTACCTTTTCATGGCGTTCTTGTTCCTATAACTCTGCCCTAATTTGCAGTACCTCTTGTCCATATTAGTCTTTAACTGGTCATGGCCTCCAGTTTTCTCTGTTTGAATTGAACCACAGTGAGGCAATATGAATGGTCCTAAAGCATAGCCCCATTTATATCATAGCTATTTTCAAAATCTTTCAGGGACTTGGTTAAAATATTTTGTCAAAATTGTAGCTCAGCTTTTGAAATCTTTTACTAACTGTCTATATGATTATGCTCTCACTTCTTCTTCCATCCATTTTATGCTCTACATTTTTCCCTATAAAAGCCCTACCTCATCCCATTTTTGACTTTTGTTCATAATGCACTCTAGTCCCGAAAGTCTGCCCTGCCCCCAGCCTACACCAAGTGTTTTCTCAGATCAATGTCATAAGGCTCAGGTCAATGTCTTCTTCATCCACAAGACCATTTTACATGATTCTTTTCTTGTAGCAGAATTGTCTTGTACTACTTTTACTTTTCTATCTGTTTAGTACCTTACTTGGATTGGGTCTTCGTAGACTTTTTAAAAATGTCCCCATAATATTCATTATACTGGGGACTAATTATACTCACTTATCTCAAAAAACATTTGCTAAATTGAATGTACTTTAAAACTTTTTCCTGCACTCATAGAAACATCGCATTGCTAGAGGTTTTGTATGTCTTTGTATGCTTAACAGACTAGAAACATAGGGAAAATTTGAAAATATGTTTTGTTATCTGTAAATAACTTTGATTCCCACAGGAAAGAGGCAATATCTATACATGTAAAAGATAATGAGATTGATGGAAAATTTATCTTGAAAATGTGATTAATTTAAGTATGTTTTTTTTTTCTGCTGTTGGATCTAGAAGAATATAGCAATTCAGAATACATGTACATTTGACCTTTGAACAACTTTGGTTTGAACTACATGGGTCCACCTATCCAATTTTTTTTCCAGTAAATTCAGTAAATGTATTTTCTCTTCCTTATGATTTTCTTAATAAAATGTTCCTTTTCTCCAGCTTACTTTATTGTAAAAATATAGTATATAATATATAAACCATACAAAATATGTATTGATATACTGTTTATGTTATTGGTAAGGCTTCTGGTCAATAGTAAGCTATTAATACAGTCAGCCCTCTGCATCTATGGATTCCAAACCATGGATCAAAAATACTGTTGGCTGAATCCATAGATGTGAAACCCAAGGAGACAAAGGGCCAGCTATAGTTAAGTTTGGGGGGAGTCAAAAATTATACACAGATTTTGAACTGTGTGGGGAGTTGGCACCCCTAATCCCTACTCCTGCATTGTTCAAGGGTCAACTGTACTACAGTTTCCTTGTCCCTGTTCAGTGTCTTTATTTATGAATGGCTAGTGAATAGCCAGTGTTTGGGTATTTTCTTTTAAATTTGATGTTTTAGATGAAGGCTGTTTGGGGTTTCATTTTGTTTATAGATATAACATAATGACTCTTTCTGCTGTCAGCAATATGTTCTCTACCTGTGACAGTTCACCTGTGAATAGATATTACTAGTATGAACCAGTTGGATTTCCATGACCCCAGTTCTCTTTATAGGAAAATGGGGTCCTGAACCATTTCTATCATGAACTTGCCTCTATTTTTTCTTGTATAAATGCAGGTAATTGCAAACCCTTATGGATCCTTTGAAACTTCTTTTCAGAAACTTTTTTCCCCTCAGAGAATTTTATTCTTTTCTAAACACATACACATCTCTTTTTTATTTCACCTTCCCAAGAACCTATTAACATAAACTCAGTGAGGCATTATTGGCATCCATTGAATATACATAGAAATGGTCTCAAAACTATAACTCTTATTAGCCTTTTCATCGGCACATGAGAGAACTAGAACCCAGAATTCATGGCCACTAGTAGAGCTAATCTCACAATGCTGTGGAACTTCATATTTTGTAGCCGCTCAGATTCATATCTAGCTACTAAATTTAATTTAATGATGAAAAATAATCCCCACCATGCTAAAGAGAAAGATGTTCAATTTAATATCTGTGTGTATCATCTATTTGTCATAGACGAGACATGTTCCAGTTATCCTACTCCACTTCTCCTCTCTACCTTGTTTTAGAGTGAGATATTGAGCTGTGTAGATTAGTGTGGTGTCCAGAGCAGCACTTCCCTTCCCATTCATAACTAACCCTAGTCCACAAATCACTGGTTGCACCATGTACTGGCTACACATTATCTTGGACTCAGTTCCCTTCCCTATAAAATGGGGAAAGAAATTTTACTTACATTATGTGGTTGTGCAGATTAAATGAATTAATACAACGCACTTTAGGACAGTGTTTAGTAGAGACAAATACTGTATAAATATTTGCTATTATTTTAAGTCTCATTATTACTTACATTGTTGAAGTTCAGAAGAAAGTAAGGATGGATGACTGTCATGGCAAAGATAGCAGCATAGCCAAAGTGGTTGTGCTCTCTTGTGGTGATTCATTTATTGGACACATCCATTGCCATTGTAGTTTTCCTCCTTATATCAACTGTGTGTGTTACTGCTCTGGTCTGTTGTCATGGAGAGGACACAGTTGGGACTACTCTGGTCTGTTGTCATTGAGAGGACACAGATGGGTCCATGGCCAGGACCATGGGTGACTAGGTCTCATCTCTGTCCCCTTTCTGCCTCCTGCCACTCATGTTCATTCTTATCCCCATTTTTTATCTTTGCCTCTCAGCCTTCCCGGATAGGGAACTGTTTTTTGGTCACACACTGAGTTTTCTGGAACTGACTCAGGTGGCAGTGGGTGGGAGATAAGGCAGGAATGTGGGTGAGCAGGAGACAGAGAGGTGATGGCTCTTGGGCTGAGGTGTTATTTTTCACATGGGTTTTTACATATTAATGATCTGTCCTTCCAGGGAAGAAGTGCTAACTGTTAACATTTTCATTTTAAAATTCATAATCAAGAAAAATTATCTATCCCAAAGAGAATGTTTAGAGCCCACCAGACTGAAGCTGTTATTAGGACTTACAAGAACTTAGAAAACGCTAAGCTGCCCAAGGCCCATTTAGCGTCTTTTACTTCAATGAAGAAAAATAGAACAAAAGTCTACCATACTAAAAAGGAAGACATTCAACTTTATTTGTGCCCCTTGAGGTCAATTCTGAGTCATGAAATAAGTATTTATTTATTTATCTATTTAGTTATACACTAGAGGCCCTGTGCACGAAAATTCATGCACTTGGTGGGGGTGGGGGGGACCTCAGCCTGGCCTGCACCTTCTCACAGTCCGGGAGCCCTCTGGGGATTTCCCTCTGTGGGAGGCAACGGGCGGGCTGATGGGGTGGGGGTGGGGGGCAGCGGCTGGTCCCATCCCCCATCACCCCTCCACCACTGCCAGTCGCCGCTGCACACCCCCCTCCCCAATCGCCATCCCCTGTCTCTGCCCTCTGGCACCTGCCTTGGCTGGCCTGGCGCTGTCCAATCACCAGCCCCACCCCCCACCAACCGGTCGTTATGACATTCAGTCCATTTGCATATTAGGCTTCCATTGTATAAGATATTTATTCCTTCTCAATCTCTGCCTAAGAACTAATCTACTGGGGTCATCTTTCTAAAGCAGCATTCCATGGCATTGAGAGTGAAGTGTCCGTTCAATCATCCACACATATAGCTCAGGAGCATATGCACTCTCAGTAATAGCAAGTAACTGGGTCTACCTGCCTTCCATGTCCTGTCAGCTCTGGGGCAAGTTTCAAGTGAAGACCCAGACTGGCCCGAGTTTGTGCCTAGGGAGAGAGGGGTCCAGCTCCCTCTTGCACAGCGTGAAACAAAGGGGATGAAACAACTCCTTTTGTCGCTCAGTTTTTAAGCTTCTTTTTCCTCTGGAAGGAGGGACCAGACTCTGTGTGACATATTCATGCTCACCAGAGAGGCTTTGTTCTCATCATAGAAAATGACTGGGACTCTGCAGCCCCAGCCACAGCCATCCCCCTCCCCAACCCCAAAGGGAAATTCTGTGTCCTTAGCAGGTGCAGAGCAGATTTCTGAAGATTCCCCCGACAGGGACAACAGTCATTTTCAGGTTTCATCCCAAGGCTTTCCCTCTTGTATGTAGACATGGTAGGCAGAATTCTCAAATGGCCCCGCATGGTTCCCTGCCCTATGGTATATACACACCAGTAATTCAATCAAACACTGTGCTAGGGGTGAAGGAATTTAGCAGATGTCATTAAGGACCCAAATTAGATAAACTTAAAGAAGTAAGATTAGCCCAGTTGGGCCCGACCTAGTCAGGTAAGTCCCTAAATGGGACAGGGCTTCTTCTGAAAAAAGAGATCCAAAGTGTGGGAAGGATTCCATGCGGGGAGGAGATTCTTTGTTGTTGGTTTTCAAGGTGAAGGAGGCCACATGACAAGAAGTGGGAGTTGCCTCTAGGATCTGAGACAGGCCCCTGGCTGACAGCCAGCAAGGAAACAGGGACCTCAGTCCTGTAAGCACAAGGAACTAAATTCTGCCACAACCACCTGGGCTTGAAAGACTGTAAGTGCCAGGTGATGATGGCTGACACCTCAATGCTAGCCTTGTGAGGCTCTGAGCACAGAACCCAGTGAAACCATACCCAGACCCCAACACACAGGAACAGTGAGCAAACAGATGGGCGTGGCTTTAAGCTGATAAATTTGTGGCAACTTGTGATGTGGCATTAGACAACTAACACAGTGGTTGCAGTCAGTGTGGCATGCAATGTTGCCATAAAGTCACCTGCCAGTGCAGCCCGGGAAGGGTGCAAGTGTTTTGTTCTGTTAGAAACTAAAAAGTGAAGGTCCCTGCCCCTCCTATTGAAATCATCCCACTACACCAGTGACTAGTCCAAACCTGAGAGGTAGTGAAAGCCAGTTACTTTATTTCTGTCCTTCTACCTGGCCTTAGAGCTTCAGATGAAAAGGAATAATAGGAGAGCACACTCTAACCGCAAGAGTTCTTTAAAATGTGCATGACAATTTTTTTAGGTATTTCAGAGACCATTCTATATCTTTGTGCGTGTCTGAGCCCTTACAGCCACGTCGGCACACTCCCTAAGTGCTCACAGTTAAGCACATCCCTGCACGAGCATGCTGTCTGGGAAAGAAGAAGGTTGCCCTCGCTTGCCCTGGTTTTATGGGGAAGCAGCCTATTTTCACTTTTGACAACATCCCGGATATTTTTCACAGTCCCCTTGCTTAAATCTTCCCTCCTCTCTAAATAATCCTTGTCAATAGAGTGTATTTTTATAGGTAACTGAACCACTGCCGCTAAACTTGTGGTATTAATGAAGAAGTCAGGCCGTCCCTGTAGGGCTGTAAGGAAGAGCTTAGAGTGTCTGGTGAGAGCCTGGCCACTTTGCGGAAGAAATCATTGAACACAGTTTATTGGATCGAGGCCCATTATCCAGGCTGAGTCCTGAAGCTTGTCAGGCTCCCCTTTTCACTCTGTGCGGACCCAGGGCAGTCATGAGGCTGGATTTTGAAAGCGGCTGCTAGAAATACCATTCACTCCCAGTTCGTTACACTCATACCACTTCACTATGGGTTAAGGGGAGGGCAGTGGGACATTCTCCATATTACTGGAGACAAATATGTTGCCTATTTGTATTCAAAAATGAGTATTTTGTACTGAAGTGCTGAAAGTTAAGAGGGACCAAAGTCTTGTATATGGTGTTAAGCTACTTTGTTGCTTGAATGACTTTCATTAAAGGCAAGGGCTGATCAGTTTAAAGCCTTTAACTCTGTTTGGCTCCGTATGAGTAGGCTTCTCACATTTAAGTTACCACATGAAATATTTAGTTCTGAGGTGGGTGTATCACATTAAGAAAAAGGGAGTCTTGTAAGTTTATCTAAGAATACACACAAACAATAGAGAGCGAAAGCAAGGCTCCTCCTCCAACCGCTGAGCCAAATAAGCACCAGGGCCAAGCAATTAGTGCGACACAAAGGCAACCATTACAGTATCAGAGCCAACCTCCATTGTCTCCTTGCACCCTGCAGGCTTGACAAGTTTCCTCATGGGCCGCAGCCACTGTGATTTGGAAAGTACACAATTTATATGTCACGTGACTAGGTCGTCCTGTAGGCATCCACATGCCTGCTCTGATCTCTGGACCCCAACCTCAGCCACCAGGCTGGTGGAGTCCCTGGGAATGGTTCACATACAGGGAATTGAAATGAGAAAGAATGCAAATTTATGTCTTGGTGTTTGATCAAAGTGCTAAGGCCTAAAATGACGAAGGCTGTTGGAAGTGGCTGTGGGAAAAGTTTCCAGCAATGGGCTTCAGTTTTTAAAAAATATATTTTTAACTAGAGGCCCGGTGCATGAAATTCATGCAAGAGTAGGCCTTCCTTCCCCCGGCTGCTGGCACTGGCTTCCCTATGGCACCTGGGACCCGGGCTTCCCTCGCAGCCCCGGCTTCGTCCGGAAGGACGTCTGGTCTAATTAGCATATTATGCTTTTATTATTATAGATGATTTAAGAGAGGGAGAGAGAGAGAGAGAGAGAAACATCAATGATGACAGAGAATCATTGATCGGCTGCCTCCTGCATGCCCACACTGGGAATCTAGCCCATAACCTGGGCATGTGCATTGATCAGGACCACTGAGACATGCCAGCCACCCAGCTGGCTTTAGATTTGAACGAGTCCAGGAAAATTTGATCTGAGTTCTCTCAGCTTAGAGATATTAGAAGAAAACCTAAAAGTCTCAGAAAGCCATCCCAAGGCAATCCTGGCACCTGTGAGTGGCCACAGGCAGGTTCCTGTGCCAACAGGCACTTTTTCCTTGGGCCCCAGAGCTGGGACTCAGACATTTTTGTCTTTCCTCTGATATGATGTACATAAATACATATAGCAACAAAACCGACGAGGATAAAACAATATAGTGAACTCAGACTTATTTTCTTACTATTATCAAGGAGGATTCCTTTAAGTGAATGAACACCTTAGGCAGAAGGACACATCCAAATAATCAAAATGCATTTCTGAATCTCGTTCTGCTCAACCACAAATTTATCATAATTATTTAAGTTGGAACAAACATGTCCACTTAAGTCTACTATATTTCTGGTTATACAGTTTTATGTTTGGCTAATGAAGATTAGCAGCAAAAAAGCCTTTGGAGCAAGCTTTCTGAGAAAGCATTTTCCCTCTGGAAGGATGACCTCAGGAATGGATGAGAGCTAGGGAGCAATCTGATTGATGGCACTCGACTCGTCCATAATGACCTATATAATGATGGACAATCATTCCCTTGATTGGTGCTGGTCATTGACTAAGGCACTGGGCAGTATTTCAGCCACCGCACAGTGCAAGAGGATGCAGGACTACTGTGGTATTTCATGCAAATTTGCCTAAACTTGGAAGTAAGAGACTTCGGAGGTTGTTGTTTAGTTTGGGCTATCCCTGGTGGGGGCATGCGTATTGTAGTAACGCTATATATTCCACTTGACATCACATTCTAAATAACAATCACAATAACTTAGAAACTGAGTGCATTTAAAATTACTTCCTACAATAGCCATTATTAATTAATATTCAGATGCAATTTTTTAGCCGCTGTACATTTTCATATTTCTCCATCTTTCCTCCCTTCCCGTATAAACTTATTACCAATGGCTAAAATTTATTTAAAAGAAAAGGTGTTTCAAGATTGCTTTATCCTTATTAATTAAATTCAAAATATACATGAACTTATTTCATCCAGTGGGATTTCTTCTGGTTAATTCCTTACAGGAAATGCTTGGGTTATGACAAGGTTTTTTTTTAAGTGCCTCCTTTGCGCTGCATTTTAACTGAGTCAGATGTAAGATGATGACCCAGGCTGTAGAGCAAAATAGTTAATCCCACTTACTTTGGGGTCATAAAGATTTCTGTCAAATGCTGATTCTACTGTTCACTGGCTTGGTGACTTCTGTGGTTTCCAAGCCTCAGTTTCCTCATCTATACAATGGGAATTTTATTTCTCAGGGTCACTGTTGTGAGGATTAAATGAGACCATATATGTGAAGTCCTTAGCAGGGTGCCCAGCCCAATTGTACATGCTCAGAAATGGCCACTATTCATAGTAGCAGCAGCGTCTTTAGCTAGCTTCTGTCTGAGGAATGCAGTCATTCCCTCAAAGGCTGTAGATGGAACCATCTTTTGCCCCATGCCTGACATATGTACCTTCTGTAGACTGCATGGTGGTGACATCTATGGCATAATTTGTCTCCTTCAGCCCTTAAAATGTTCTCTAAACACTCTTAGCCAAGGAGATGAGGAAATATATGCTGAATTGAACTTCCTCCCAGCAATTTGGGTGTTCTCAGGCAATACCACAGGTGAGGCAAAGAGGGAGGAAGGCTGGAGGACAATCCAGAGACCCGTTCCTAGCACCTTATTTGCTTCTTTTTTGGAAATTGCACCATTCCTATCAGATCCTGGTTTCAAGGGGACCTTGGCACAGCCCTACAGCAGACAGTGAGTAATACTTACTGGGTCACAGCGTGACCAGACAGCATTGTAACCGCAGCCACCAACCTCCCATTGGAGCTCCCTGACCAGCATACAATCGCCCTGGGACCACAAAACAAAGCAGCCATTTTCATGCCATGTTCTGCAGAAGAGGGGCTCTGTGGTCCAAGAGGTGTGGGAAATGCTGTGTAGGCTACCAGTCTCCGGAAATTTCAAGATGTACCTTCGAATACTAAAGGCTCTAGACCTGGACTAAAGAAACCTGACTTATTTTTGTTTAGTCAAGCACTTCACCACTCCTTCCAACAACACCTGATTAGCACATCTCACTCGTGGGGAGATTCTGGAACAGCAGTTTGGTCTACTTTAAAGAGAAACGTGGTTGACCATTTTCCTTTCCTGCCTGGAAGAGATAGATGCCTTGGTGAGCCAATGAATAGACACATTAAATAAAACAACTTAATCAAAAGTTATCTTCTAAGTGATAGGGCTTCTCTCTGTGAGAAGAATGTGCAGGTGTATTGTGGCTATAACTCCACTTTTGAACTGGGCTCGGTTCATAGCTAGAGCCTCCATTTCTGCCAGGACTCACGTATTACCGGGACCTGGAAAACCACAGCCACGGCACACCTGTAGCCATGAGCAGTTTCCAACCAGCTGATGAGTGCTTACATTTGTTACATGCAGGCATGAGCACTAATTGTTTAATTACATAAACAAATAATTCTGATCATCGTTCTAAGTATAATTTACATTTAAAAATTAAAAAGTAAAGTGTAATAATATATATTTACCAAAACAAAACAAAAACCAGGGACAAAATAAAACAAAACAAAAAGACTACCCTGTCTCTGAAATACATATGTTGGCTTTCCTCTTTGGAAAAAATCTAATCAAATGAAAATTGCCATCTCTCCTCTATGGCAATACTTGGCATGTAGGACTCAGCTAACTGTCGTGAAAGGATATTGTTGAAGAAACAGAAAATTAAGTTGTTTCGTGGCTATTTAGTTTCACTCTTCTGAGGCTTTCCAAATGTAATGATTTACCCATAATGCGATCCTTGTAGCTTTATAAATGTTATAATTGGACAACTCTAGTCTTCTTTCCTTATCTTTATCTTTGTACGCATATATGCTATGTATCATCTTTGCATCAGATCTGTCTTCTACATTAGAAATGCTTCTGAAATATTTCAAAAGTTTCTTTTGATTTTAATCGGGATTGATCAGGCAGGTTAGTAAAATGAAATTTTTGTCTTTGTGTGTAAAAACATTGGTATGTTTTCATGCCAGTGATGTTAATCAATTCATTTATAGGTTTCAGGATAAGTTTTGCCAAATTATTTTTTAAAGCTCTTCCAAGTGTTAAAGAAATAACTTATTAGTATATTAGCATCTATAGAGCAGGCCCACAGCTTCATAATTAATTTCCAGGGCCTTTAAAAGTTAAAAATGGAATTAGTTCTGAGCTGAACTCAGATGGGATTCTTAGGTAAGATGTTATTTTATTGGGCCTTGTTAAGTCAAGTTAGATTTTGTCATCAGTTTCTTGGTCTGCAAAAGAGAGGGTCATGATTCCTTTATGCATACTTGTGTTATGGGAGCATATAAGCCACTAGTCAAGCAGTATTTAAGTGCAGTTGGGATTTATACAAGAAAATAGCAGGTCACTGGAAAGTAATATGTAATATGTTTTTCTTTCTTTATGGGATGTGAACAATGAGAAATGTTAGGATTTGGTCTTAGATATTAAAAATCAGTGATCTTGATAACTAAACAGGATCTAGGTTTGGGAAATATTTTGGAGAGCACTAGGAATGGAATATTTTTAAAGCCCCAAGTGATGTACAGCTGCAACATTTAGTGGCTGTCAGCCCTCTTGTGGGTTTGTCCTTAGGGGGCTGTGGGGTCACCTCAGCTCTGACCAGTAGTCAAAGCATTGTGTTCCAGAGATCTTCTGGCATTATTTATTAACAATCCTGTGGTGCTTATGACACCCGTGCTTGTATGCACCCTGTTATCACCATCCTAAATTGCTTCACTCATGAACAGGAGACTTGGATAACTTATTACTTTCCCCCCTTATAATGAGAAAATAGCCACAATTATAACAAGTGCTCATTTTTATAGTACTTACGTATTGTGAATATTTTAGGAAGAATGTATTATGTACTTAGAAAGGAATAATAATAATAACAATAATAATAATTACTCATATATTTGGGTTCAAGGATCATTGTTATAACAACACTACAAAAATCGATTTTGAAAAATAGTCTTTGGAAATAAAAAAACCCCACAAAGAGTAAAATGATTCTGTAAAAGAACTCTGTTTGAAATGATATGTTCATTTCACCTCTATAGTTCTATTTGAAAAATGTGAGGCTCTGAAGCAGAATGGCAGCAAATAATACAGTAGAATGATTTGGCTGAGCTACATATTTGAGTGTGAAAATGAATTTCTTTGAAGTAGTAAATACATGCTGGATTCTTAGTTAAAGTTGAGATTTCCTACAAGTTCTGCTACATCTAGACTTTTAAAGCCACCCAAAACAAAAATCTGTAATTTATTTTCCTATTACCGTTTTATGAGGTCTTATAGCTACGGCTTCTTTAGTGCTCTGAGATTTACAGTTAGGTCCCATAAAGGGCACTCCCATGGCCCCCTAGGCCAGGGTTGTATACCTTGCCTTTCCATCTCTGGTCCACCCAAATTAATGAGGGCATCTTTAAGTGGCAGTCTCCCCATCATGTTCAAATGACCAGAGTCCAAGAGGTTAAATAATTTCACCACCCCTGTTCCCGAATCTGGCCACGATAATCGAGTGAATTGACAGAGAAGATAGTGTCGACAAAGCTCACAGTCCCTTGTGTCAGGTTTCAAATGGGAACTAAAACATTGATAGAATTTCATTGGGGATAGTATCAAGAGTGTGGTGCCTTTACTTTGAATTTTATCCGTGTTTGCAGTATTATTCAAAATCAGATGCACCGCACTATTGCTGTCACTCAGAGTGCCCTTGCTGTTTGACTAAGGGAGCATTCAGCTCCAGGGCGCTGTGCTGTTCAGCAGAACGTGGTGCCAGGAAGGGCAGGGCTACGCCTGCCTAGGAGAAGTATCCCCTTTTATAAATAGCCCTACGTTGCCGGTGCCTTTTAGACTCCTTTTTAGCTAAAAATACACAGCCATTCACATCAGAAATTTTGTCCTATCCCCATCTTTTATTTTTTACCTTCTAATTTACTGCATAATAGAAATAGCACTTCATGCTCCAGCATTCTTTTCTTTTAAATATCCCATATTGTACAGCTCCTTTCCCCGCTTAAGGACTCCTTTAAACTACAGTAACAATATTTGGACTCCAACATAAAATATGACTCTTTTATTCCAAGATAATAATGACCCTACAATAAAAAAATAAAATAAAAAAGAGAGAAAAGAAAGGAACCCCAAACAAGCCCCACCATCCAGTTTCGGCCAAGCTGCCAAATCCTATTACAGATTCAATCCTATTAAAACGTTCCCAGGTTTAAGCCTGCTTTGGAGTTTTTCATAGGAGTGCATGACCCTTACCCAAACCCCTACATGTGTGGTCAGGGACCTCAGGATAATCGTAAACTGCCTGGACTCCCATTAATCTCGCACAGTCAGATATTAGTGCTTGTAAATCAGCACCTAAACAAGGACAATAGTTAAAGCCATCAATAGTCTTTTAATGAGGCAGATCAAAAACAAATGAAAGCAGCAGGACACTCGGATTTGCCAAGGAGGGGGACGGGAAGGCCATAAGCTTTGTCTGATTTCTTATAGAAAAAAAGTGGATGGATTTAGACCAGGTCCTGTCTTCTAACTATTGCATCCACTCTTTTTTTTTTTTTTTTTTAATAAAACACACACACACACACATCAAGATTATTTTCAGGAATTTTCTTTGTTTGGGACATAGCAGCTGTCACTTTCTTCCCTTTCCCTTTCTTTTTATAGTTCCACAAAATATATATCAACATATGTGCATTAATGTACACATATTTAAAAGAGGAAGCCATTGCAAATAATAACTGCATGTAGACACATTAGGCAATGATCAGTTACACTTTGTCAAGAATTGTAATTACTTATCTGCCTCCTTGCAGGCATTTTATGTGCTTTTGAAATCCCCACAGATGTTTTTTGTCCATTAGAAAAGGGGGAAAATATCTTGTTTTGTAATTCCTTGTTTTAAAGAAGGAGAAAAATAAAGCAAGATAGGATTTATTATCTAGCACGCATGTGCAGCAGCATTATAATGGTTGCCAAGCAACCTAAAGGAACCATATCATAGTAAAGAGGGGGCAAATGAATGAACAGATGCATGGGATTATATATAGGAAGGGGAGAGAAGAGGCTGCCCTGAAATGAGCTCACCTTGGCACATGGCTTTTTGATTGGAATTTGCTCGTATTGGGTATACTTATTTTAAATATCCCCTTTTGATTTTGCATGGCACTTTAAATTTTGCTCTGTGTTTAGTTTACCATTTGACTGAAAGGCTCAAAAAGAAGAGGTGTGAAAGGCTTGTAAATTCCTTGTTCTTTCATTGTTACCAAGAACATTCTTTCAAGACAATATTTTAAGAGGCAGAAAGGTACAAAAACAAGAATTCTCATGCATTTGCTCTAACATCATCCAAGACAAACACACACATTCGAAGACAGAATTTCTTTGGTGGTGTTATCAAAACATATGTTCACTTCAAATTGACAGCTTACTCACTAAACCACTTCCATTGCCATCATTTAAAAACCTCACTATATAAGTTATGTATGTATATAATATATGTACACACAGACATGCACACATATTACAAGGAGTCCATAGATCAAAAATAAAACACTACACTTCTCTTTTCAGAGGGCTGACACAGATGCATAGGATGTACCTAAAATAGTTGCAATGATGGTTTTAAAGACATCTATTCTAACAGAACAGTATACAACCCTACCTTTACATTGGAGGTATGAAAAGTTATAATTCCATGAATTTAAAAACAAATACCCCTAAATAATCAAATTATGTAGCACAGACTCATTGTTAAATTCTAGAAGTTACCTGGTCTCAGCACATCCTGGCAGCCCAATCCAGTTTCACCAAGAAATGGGAAAAAGTAAAAACTATTTTCAAGCTCCTTTGAATTACACTGAGTGGCCAGATTATTATGATCTCTGAATGCATAATAATCTGTCCACTCAGTGTATATCCTATATTATAAAAGGCTAATATGCAAATTGCCATGTCCCCTCCCCCTGGCCAGGCTGGCCAGACCCCACCTATGCACGAATTCATGCACCAGGCCTCTAATACACACACACACACACACACACACACACACACACACACACACTGAATGGCCAGATTATTATGCGTTCAGAGATCATAATAATCAGGCCACTCAGTGTATTTGGGAAATGAAACAGACCATAAATTAGTCAGTGCTTTAAATGTGACTACCAAGTAGAGAACATTCCATTGGGAAACGCCGCCATGACAGTTTCTGAAAATGCAAGTTATGGATTGTTGGTTCCTCAGAACTAGCCACCAAAGGAGAATGAAAGGCCTGATTGGCTCAGCAGCTGTGTGACGGCAGAATCCACTCCACCTGCGAGGGCTTCTGTCACTTCCTACCTCACAGCAGCTGCATTTGTGAGGACTGCTGGCCTTGTAGCAAAATGTTGCCTGGGACACAACAGTTCTTGGGGATCATTTTTCCGTTTGGGCTATGTGAGAAAATTATAGCTCTGGAGTCTCCCCAAGAAACGGCATGTGTAAGTTGTATTTTAATCGTAGACTGACATTAAGCTGTTGGGGAATTATACTGTGTCTACTAATACAAATTCCACCTCTCTGGCCCTAATGAGATCACCTTACACTTGCTGGCACTGAGGCAAACATTTAGAGCTGAGTGCTCAAAAGAGGCTGGAGTACAAATGGTACATAATTCATTACCCTGGGAAACGCAATTTCAATGCAACATAATGCAAGGTGCTCTCAAGTATTTCTGAGGCAGAAAGAGTGAACCCCAGTCATGGTGAAGTGACTGTTTACATCAACCTGATTCCACTTGTTCTTTGCCAGAGCTAACAAGCCCTCTGCTGTATTATTGCATCCTATTCTACTTACTGGACTCCATAGAGAAGTCCTTGCAGCTAGAGGAACAAATCCTTTGTTGCATAATCTATGAAGCAATGGAAACTGGTATAAAGAAAAAAAAGAAGATCCTGCAAATTCTAAAGACCTTTCCCCTGAGCTACTTTATAAGATTTCACCAACCTGGAGAATTTGCATTTAAAATAATAAACTCTATTCTCCACTCCTACTTCTCCACCCCCATTCACTCTTGTTAATAACCAAAAGATGGCAGCATTTTGCCCATCATTCATTCCTGACACCTTCCGTGGAGCTAGGTCTGCATTTCCACTTTCATATGCATTGTGAATTCCTCTTGGTACTAAATGTGGATTGATAGCACCGTGGCATTTATTAACAACAGCTACGACAACAAAATGCAATTTAAAAAAGCTCAGAAGATTAATTATACAAATTATGGTGTAAAGCATCAGAATTCCTCTTTGATGAGGAAATACATACCCATCGAACTGCAGTGACACTGCAGAGCAATCAAGCTTGGCAAGTGGTATCAGAACCCAAACACCTTGTCCCTCCAGCCATTAGGCTTTCCTGGAGATTGGCCAGAGAAAGGAGTGGGGAATCCTGGGCCTGCACACTGAACCTAATGTCGGGGAAATGAAAAAGGGCACTAATGAGCGTATCTGACAAGGTTTCCACCAGCCCCGGCACGCTCTCCATCTCTTCCTCAAGGCTGCCCTAATACAGAGGGCAAGGCTGGCTAAGTATCTGCAAGAAAGGCTGTCCCTCCCCTTTGCTCCTGGGATTTGAAATGGAATAGATCCTTATCCATGAGGCTTCAAGGACGCTCTTTCCCAAGGTGCTTTTCAAAGCCCACTATAGACATGTGTCTCAGTCATTTAATTCCCCAAACCGTATTTCATTGAAATCCTTATTTTGAAAAACAAGAGGGTGCAGCTTTGCCACAGTTGCTTGCAAATGGGATTTGGTCCTATATTTTTGAATGTTCATTATAAACAGGGTTGACATTTAAAAGCAATAAGGCCCATCAGCTTCCTGCTCCCTCTATGTATTCTGCAACTGGGCATTTTCCTCTGCTTCACTGTTGATTAGCGTTATCAAGATACAGTAATAGCCTCATTCCCTCCTTAGTACCAAGATTCATTTTCTTGAAACAAGGGCAAAGTCCCTTTATTAAAAAAACAGAGGTCCATTTTAAAATTTGATTAAAATGACACAGGAAAATGTAGACTAAAAATGTTTAGAAGCCCCTACTGTTTGTTTAAAGTAAGTCAATTATCTTGGGGTAACTTTTGCTTTGGGACACATATCTGGGAGTCTGAGAGGTTTTCATTGCTTTGGTGTTGCTAATGGTACTTATTCTTCACTCTGAACTTTTTCTAGGACTCTGGGCCACAATATTGGTGTGTGACAGGAGAAATATTGCCCCTAACCAGAGTGATAAACGTTGATCTCCCATAAAATTGAAACTTGTAGAGTTTATAGATATACTCAACCTATGCACATTGCTTACTTAGTTCAAATATAAATAATTACAAATGAGAGTGAGTTTTTAAGTTTCACAAGTGTCTATCTTAAAAAAGCAATTAATTTATATATAAATTACCTTGTATTAGAAATATATAGAATTACAAGGAGAGCACAGTGTGTTGTTACAATTTGGTAAAGTCAACAACTGTTTAAAAATTAGTTTGGCCCAGCCCGCATGGCTCAGTGGTTGAGCATTGACCTATGAACCAGGAGGTCATGGGTCAATTCCCAGTTGGGGCACATGCATGGGTTGTAGGCTCAATCCCCAGTGTGAGGTGTGCAGGAGACAGCTAATCAACGTTTATCTCTCATCATTGATGTTTCTATCTCTCTCTCTCCCTCTCCCTTCATCTCTGAAATCAATAAAAATACATATTTTTTAAATGAGTTTGAGTCCAAGTTCAAACTCATTTTAATCCAAGTTCTTCAACTTCAAGCTGTGTGGCCGCAGGAAAGTACTTAACCTTTCTGTGGTTCAGGTCCCTCCTTTGTGAAATGTTGATATGAATAGTTACTTCTCAGAACTGTGTTATAATGAAACAAGATGCCCACAAAATGTCCATTCACCATGCTTAGCATAAAATAATAATAGATATTATTACCTGTATTCATATTCATAATAATATGTGGCTGACTATTCTAACAAGACATAACTTTACTAAAAATCATCAAGTCATAAGCCTGAAAAAGATAGTAGTGAATTACTACACTTCCTTATTATCCTGGAATAAATTTCATATAGTTATTGATCATTTCCTCTTAAACATTGTATCTTTACTTCTAAACCAACATCTTTCTGTAGTTCCCCTTTCCAAGACCAGCTTATTCTCTTTACTCTTTTGTTTCTTTTAAGGTTAAAATTATATTTTTGTTCATTTATTTATTTGTCCAAACGTTATATGGCCTGCCATTATGCATAAAGCACTATTCTGGGTATTGTGTATGTGTCTGGGGGGTGGAGGGGAGAATGAAAAAATATTGGTTAGGTTTTCTGCTTTAAGACTATATGTTATTAGGTAGTAAATGTTGTTTGCAGAGGAGCTCTTCTAAGACTCTTCCTCCATCCACATGGTTAATCCCTCCCTGCTAAATATTTGCATGCACCCTCAGACTTGCTTTTATTAAATTATACTATCATCAAAGTTATCATATTCTCTGTCACTACACATCCAACTCATCAGAAAGTCTCATAGACTACTTTTAAACTTAACCTTAAATTTATCCACTTCTACCACCTCTATGTTCACAATCCTTTCTAAGACCCTACCAGCTGTTTGTCTGGATTACTGCTAGAACTTCATAATTAAGATTTACGATTTCATTCTTGCTTCCTGCAATCCACTCTTTCCAAAGCAATCTCTTACATCTCCAACTGCAACGTTTTCAGTTCTTCAAATAGGCCTAGCAACTTTTGGTTTTAAAGTTTTAAAAATAACTGTTCCCTCTGTCTTGAATGCTTTTTCTCCAAGCTTCATGTGGCTGCCTTGTCATCCACGTATCAGGTAACTATCCTTCCAATTCAAATTAGTCATTCAGCCACTCTATCACATCACCTATTATAATTACCACCACAAAACGTTGCTATCTCTTCTGTGCTTATTGACTCATTTTGAGTGCTTATTGTCTCCTAACTAAAATGTGAACTCTTGGAGAGTTAGGCATCTTATTGGTCTTGTTTATTGTTATACTAGAGGCCCAGTGCATGAAATTTGTGCATGGGGGTGTATGTCCCTCAGCCCGGCCTGAGCCCTCGCAATCCAGGACCTCTCCAGTAGGTTCCCTAGGCCTGGCAGGCAATCAGAGCCTATCGGGGTTTTCCTTCCCCTGGGTGCTGGCAGCTGGCTCCGCCCCTGCTGCTGCCACTGCTTGCCATCTGTGTGGCCCTGCCCCCCTTCCCCTGCCACTGGTTGCCTCCCTCTGTAGGGCGATTGCTGGCTCGCCCCACCCACCCACCATAGCACCGCCAGCCAGGTGGCCTGGGCTTCCCTCTTTGGGGCGATCAATTGCGGGGCTCCATGATCGATTTTTGTGGAACCCCCCCTCCCCCATCGATTTCCCCACTGGCCAGTGGCCTGGGCCTCCCTCTGCAGGGCGATCATGGGGCAATGGGGCCCCCCCCCCCGACCAATCACATCACACCCGCCTGGGCTGGCCTGGTGCCAGGGCATGTCATAGCGTGGTCGTCCAGAAGGTTGTATGGACAGTCGTTCTGCTGTTTGGTCATTCAGTTAATTTGCACACTACGCTTTTATTTTTATAGATACTCAGAGCTTAGATCAGAGTCCATCTATAATTGTTGCTCAATAAATATTTGTTGAAGTAACAAATGGTTGATGGTGATTATGCATTTGTTTCTACTAATAAATTTTGAGGTTTTTATCTTTGACTCACTGGTTTCCAGAAGAGGCTAGCTGTTTGGAATTAAATAAATTTAGAAATAATGTTTTTTTGCTGATTGATTCTGCAAGTCATCATGGAAACTTGAGTAGATTACAAAGATGATGTAGTTAATTTTAGGCAGTGAGTACTCTGTGAGAAAAACTTTGAAACTGGGAAAATTTGGTGAATTTTTAAAGATGATAGTGAGCAGTAATTCAGACAGTCTGTAGTTTGTATAAAAGACTTATATAGGATAAGGATGGCAGGGAGTTTGGGGGATGGGTTAGTCCTGATTTCAAAAGCCAAACAAAGAATATGAAGTGTTCTTAGGCAGGAGAGAGTCACGAACGGTTATTGGAATCTGTGGATTCACAGCTCTGATTTAGAAAGTTTAAATGGCAGCTTTATGGAGCATACATTGGGGGTGGGGTGGACAACTATTTTACATATGTATAAACAAGACAATTGGTAGTCTAGCTATAGTACATTGGTTATAGATAGCACCTTGCAATAGGTTTACTTGCCTTGGGTGTCAGTCATGAACATGGTTTTGTAGAAAATTCTGTTTTATCACTTTGGTCAATAGCTCTGTGATTTCCCCCCAAGAATCATAATTTTATGTACATTTCTTAAGGATGCTCTATTCAGTTGGGTCACCTTGTAGCAAAGAGGAATAACTTAGTTGAGAACAACAGGAGACACTGTGGGCTGGTGTTAGGATGAGCATGAAGAACTGATAGGTTGGAAATATTTACTCCTTACTCCTGATGTTTTATTGTAACTAAAGTCATTTTACCTGGGCGAAAAGCTCTGAAGCATGAGCAAATGGGGATGAGCTTCAGGTTGGAACTTAAAGAGGGGTCGTTGGAATAATAGCTCTGGTCCTGCTATACCTGCACTGCCCAATATGGTAGTCACAAACTGCATGCACCACTGAGTATTAAAAATTGACTAGTTAAATTAGGATGTAGTGTAAGTTTTAAATACACACCACATTTTAAAGGTTTAGCATGAAAAATGAATGTGTGCACACAGAGAAAAGGCCATGTGAGGACACAGTGAGCAAGCAGCTAGCTGTCTGCAAGTCAAGGAGAGAGACCTCAGGAAAAACCAACCCTGCCAGCACTTTAATCTTATCCCCCAGCCTCCAGAATGAGAAAATACATTTCTGTTGTTTAAGCCACCCAATCTGCGGCATTTTGTTATGGTAGCCATAGCAAACTAATACACCTATCCTTTTACTTTTTAAAATATGGCCACTTAGACACTTTAAAATGGACTATAGTGTTTGCATTTGTGGCTCACATAGTATTTCTATGGGACAACATGCTTCTCTAAATCCATGCAGGGATGGCTTTGTAGGAACCAAGATGATTTCATGGATCCCAGCGAAATAACTCAAGAAACAAAAGAATAGTGTTGGGTTTTGTTTGAGGAGTCTGGACTGACAGTGGGAGCTGATATTTCCGGGGTTAGTTCTCTATTATCAAGGGTCTTCAGTTAACTTATTTCACCATTTCTCTACCAGAACTTTTATATCTAAAGCATTGACAATAATTTTTAAGACTGCCTAAAAGTTGAAATTATTTTGGATAAACATAATTTATCTTAGGGTCAGATTCAGTGAGACTTTTGAAAAGGTATAAAGTCATGAAGAAAAATAAATTGGCTACTTGGCCTTGCACCTCATATTGTCAGCTCTGTAGCTGTAAGTAACAATATTTGCTTATAAATTGCTCTGAGTGCTCCTCCTCCCCTCCTCCTTCTTCTAAAAAAATATAGTTGACACATCTACTCAAATAAATAAATATTTCCATCCTGACTGATATATTTGTCAATAAAAATGGTTATAAGACAAGATATAGGTAGATTCACTTATTTCTTCCACTATCATTGAGCATTGTGTACTTGCATTAAAATATTGAAAAGTATACATTTTATTTGTTTTTATGCCAATCCCTATTGATTTGCATGTGATATTTAATGTAACAATTGTGTGCTAGGGGTAGCAATTCAATAGAGAAGGAGAGATGGGTAAGGCATTTCTATTTTATCAAGATATAAAAAGCACCTTATTGTTAAAAATAAAATGAACTATTTCAATTGTACATAGTTTTTTAATTTTGTTATTAATCCTCACTTGAGGATATTTTTTTTCTATTGCTTTTCAGAGAGAGTGGAAGGGAGGGAGGGAGAGACAGAGAAAAAGAGAGAGAGAAGAGAGAGAGAGAGAGAGAGAGAGAGAGAGAGAGGTGAGGGATGTGAGAAAGACACATTGACTGGTTGTCTGAAACCAGGTATATACTTATATACCTGCCCTTGACCAGGAATCGAACCTTGCAACCTTGCAGTGCACGGGCCGATGCCCTAACCACTTAGCCCACTGGCCAGGGCAAAACTGTACATGGTTTTAAGTCCAGCTAAGAGTTGTCAAAACTAACTCTCTCTCTCTCTCTCTTTCTCTCCCTATCTATCAAATAGCCACACGTGAAAGTTTTTAGGCATGGCTATTTTAGGTGGGTACATTTACTTTTAATCCAATCCATTTATTCTGCCTGTAAAATAATCTTTATTTTATTTTTAATTTTAAAAAATATTTTTAAAAATATATTTTTATTGAATTCAGAGATGAAGGGAGAGGGAGAGAGAGATAGAGACATCAATGATGAAAGAGAATTATTGATTGGCTGCTACCTGCACAACCCCACTGGGTATCGAGCCTGCAACCCAGGCATATGCCCTGACCAGAAATTGAACCATGATCTCCTGGTTCATAGGTCGATGCTCAACCACTGAGCCACCACAGCAGGCTAACTATTTGATTTTTTTTATCCCATCTTATTTTTGACCAGTCTTTTATGCAATTTCTAGGGATTTTATACAATGTGACCTTGTGATTCTATGCTTTTATTCTTTCACTTGTCTCTAAAACTAGATGTAACAGGTGCAAGATGTCCCCTCCCATGTACTTCCAAAGTCATTTTCTTAAACACACACACACACACACACACACACACACACACACACACATATTTTCTAGAATCTATCACCTATAACTCTTGGGCTTCCATGTGCCAAGTTAAAAGGCATTGAGTGAGCTCATTAAGTGGAATGTATTGAAAAAAGGAAGTGAACTAGGAAATAAATGGACACGGGCTATATATGTAGGCTCTTTTGCACTGTGACAATTTCAGAAAGTAGGTAAACATTTTAGATAACTCAGGTTTTGATATGTGGTGGAAATATATCTGCCTGATTCTTACAGCATCAGAATTAATTAGAAACTTTTCAGAATTTGTAGGTAGTCCACAGATTTATTCGTAAAACCCAACAGTAAGCAGCACACCATTAGAATCTCTTGAAAACTGAAGTTAAAAATGAGCCATGTGTCAACTGTATTTACAAATCAACTTCCTCGTTAATGTGTTGTCCTGTTCTTTACTTTGTGGTAGGGGAAGGTGAAGCATGTGTATTATACTGCCATAATTATACTGTCAAATCAAGCAGTGCATGATTTGACAACTTTTGAGAGTCACTTTTGAATCTAAATCGCTTCAAATCTCCTGGTTACCTTGCCTTTTCCAACTTGCCTCTTTTAAGTCATATTCAACCCTGAAACTGCTTTTGAACAGTTCATTTTACTGCCTTGATAATATGATGTTTACAGCAAAAATAATTAGTGTATAGTCTCACAATCCAAATCAAACCTTTCTTGGGATTCCAGAACTTTAAGCACTGTTTCATTCACATCACCATCTCTCTTAAAATAAAACATCGCGGGGAAGTTTCTTCTATCTCATTCTTTTTACATCTGCCCTCAGAAAGCATGTAGTAAAGTAATAGGGCTGATATGGACATGGTTTTTACCAGTTAACTTGCAGACATATTCTTTGAAATGGGTAGTCAGTCCTAATAATGGGAATCAAGCAGACTTATGGAAGACCATAAACATCATTATGTCGTGGGAAGAGACTGCCAGTAGAAGCTCTCAAAGATCGTTTTCTTAAACTGGTGATAGACATCCTAGGTAGCTTCTTCAATTCAACTGACTATCTTGGTTTGTTTTCTTACACTGGAGCAATAAATAGTATTGAATTTCCTCCCAGTTTAATAGAAAAGATGACCGAAAGCCATCTATTCCTGATCCTCAGAGTTCTTGTTAAGAGTAAGCTCAACAGGACATCAACTAGCGTATTTACAGGAAGCTGAACCATAGTTTTACCTGGAGTTTGAACCAAATTGCTTTTATAATTTTAAAATTATATTGAAATAGTTAACATTATATGTTAGTTAGAGCTTTCTTATTTTATTTAAGGGAATAGAGAAGGTGGCTTTTATTCCCATTTTTATACTTTTCTTTGTGGGGGGTTGTCACATTGCCATCTTGTTGGAGTGAACCACAATGACATAGTACATAGCTTCTATTGTCTTGGTAGCTAGGGAAGATAATTTAAAATGTATCTTTTGTGTATTATTTATCCAGTAATTCTCTGGGTTTTCAATCTGTGTAACAATTCTGAGTAATTGACATATTTGTATTCTTGGGGAGGGGCACCCTTATATAACTGTTTTTTTTAATCATTTCTAATTAACCAAAAGACTAATAAAAATACACTTACTTTACACCCTTTCTGATGATCTACAGCAAAATTAAGGCAAATGTTATTTTGGGGTGTCTGCTTACTGGTCACATAACCAACATTTTTTAGTTAAATTTCTGTCAGCTGAACTGTAAAAAATTAAAGATCCAAGATAAAATGTGCTTCCATGCTTCAAATCTGACCAATTCCATTACGTGCACTATTGGAGTATGAAACCTTTCTCCTTGATCAAAATGCTGGTGAGGATCTATATATTTTTTTCTTTTCTACACGAGTACTCCCGCTATGAAAAAAAAGAGTGGAAAGGCCAAATGAAAGACTGAAACAAGCAGACATAAAGTGACTTTTTACATTTTTTAAGTAGGTCAGAGTAAGGTATATTATTCTTACTGCAAAAGTCAGGTTAAGCCTCTCAATTAGGAAAAGATGCATTTATAGAGTTCTTCCATTTTTATTGATTTTTGATGTCATTTAAAAAATGATGAATAACCACATAGTAGGAAACTGGACCCAAGCAGCATTTCTTTCTTATCTTTAGTTACTGCCAAAGAGCATGGTTCTGGCTTTCACAGGTCTCAGGACCTTCTAGAGCAGCTGGAATGATAGGCCCATGAGAAAGGGTCATCGTCTTTGACATTTATGAATATATGAGTGTCCTTGTCTTGGGGCTCTGCTGTGCACCTGAACATAGCCCATGCTTCAGACAAAAGCAAGGTCTCTCATTTGGAACAAGGATAATCTGTTTAAAAATCTAAATCTCTTATAAATGGCTGACGTGTGCAAGAATACCATAGTACATAGCTCTTTGTAAGGTAATTTTAAAAGAAAATGATACACATTTTGCTCAGCCAAGCAATCTGAAAGTTCAAAAGGTAAGAAGCACTTCTCAGCATGAAACTGTCAAACATATTTGAAAAGAGAGTTAATTACAATTGGCATTTCCAGGCCTTCTGCTGGCCATGGCTATCTTACTGAAAGGTGACATTAGTGACATCCATTGTATCGGGGCTGAAAAATGAAGACTATCAAAAAACTAAAGCTCTGCATTTCTGTAACATAGGGCGAACCACCCTAGGGCACTTGCTCTTTTTGTGTGGACACTTTACAGCTTTGTGCATGGGAAGTGACTGGGAAGATACTAGTACACAGAAACTGGATACACAGAAAAAGCATGGGGTCTGGATTCGTCCTTTCTGTGGGCAAGAGGTTGGAGAGGATTGATAGCAAATATAACTTTTCCTGTTTTATGCACCTTTGAGTTTTCCTGACTGGGCTTGGATTTCCCTCTGATGATTTCCTGGTAACTTTTTAGCTATAATTTTTTCTTTAAAAAAAGAAGGAAGGAAGGAAGGAAGGAAGGAAGGAAGGAAGGAAGGAAGGAAGGAAGGAAGGAAGGAAGGAAGGAAGGAAGGAAGGAAGGGAGAGAGGGAGGAAGGAAGGAAGGAAGGAAAGGGAGAGAGAGAGAGAGAGAGAGAGAGAGAGATGTGAGAGATGAGAGAGAGAGAGAGAGAGAGAGAAGACACATGTAATCATTCAGTTGAGCTGGGCTTTGGCTAGCTCCCAAAGAACTCTGTAATACTATAGAATATGGCTGATCTTTAATTATTGCTGAGCTGACAGGGATGCAAAATGTCAGTTGGGTTCTGAGAGGCAGCACCATGAGACCCTGAGCAAAGCCAATAAACCTCAGTTGTTATTATTTAGATGGTGTTTACTACTAAATAGTCACCTCAAACTGGAGCGTGTCTGTGCTGGTGCGTGGTTGGGATATTGGAAACAGGAAAAGCTAAGGGAAAAGGCTGCACTTTCTCCCAGGAGCATCAATTCTAGTTGAAGTCTTTGTAGAACGTATTTAGTACTAAAATAAGAGTATATGTTAGGAGTGTAGAATGCAAACATTCACATCTACATTTCAGATAAAATGAAGCATTTTAAAGAATTGTCCTGATCATGCACCACTTTGACTGGTTCGCAGATCCTGGAAGGATCCATTTTGTTTCCTCAGCCACTAGGAAAGTTCTGGGGAAACTTTTGAGAGTCACTGAATCCTAAAGCTTCACGTTCAAACATTGCTGCAATAGTGAAATTTAGCTATTGGTCTGGGTATTCCCTCCACAAAACCCACGTTATGGTTTTCATGGTCAACTCTAACCCTTGGTAACTGTGAGGAGCAAAGGGATACACATGGAGAGCCTTCCATCTGTCATAAGTTCTAAGTAAATGAGGTCACGGAGCCAGCTCAATGCCCAAAAACAACGCAGCAAGTCTGGTGAGGCTGAGAACTATGAGGAAGAGACACAACTAGCAGTGTATTTAGGATAAGTAAAGGGAGATATTGAATTACCATGGGGTTCTAACCATGCAAATGTCATAAACTTCTAATACTTTTTGCTGAAATGTGCAGTTTGAGGAGCATGCACAGAAGCGACAAATAAAATATTCTTTAATTTTTCTATTGTAATTTGTAGTCTGGTTAGCATTAATATCAGGCACTCATATTTTAATTTTCACATGCAATTTTAAAAAATGTTTGAATAATAACTTTAGAATGCCATGCTCACACATTTCAAACAGTTTTTATTAGTTTGGCATGTGTGAATACCCAATTTTAATGCACAACCTTAAGGTTTCTGCTGTGAGTTTTTTTCTAATGGTATAGTATTTTACTGAAATGTAAATTTTCTAATGGTATAGTATTTCAACTGTGGGATTTTCTAATGGTATAGTATTTTACTGAAATGTAAATTCTGCAGAATAACAATGACAACAAAATATGTGAGCCAACTGATTTTTGAAAACAATTTCCAGGGTTGGCTTAAATAGTTACATAAATACATTCTGGCAAATGACAGAAAATATACATATTGACAAAAATCATAAACATTGTACAAATAATCACAAAGAAGCATTATTATAATACTAACCTCAAAGAGAATGTGTCTATTCAATTTAATGAGAAATTCATTATTTTGGGTCCTCTATAGATTAGGTTAAAAACTAAACACTGGAATGAGGAAAGATGATAGATTGTCCTGCAAATTAAAACTTTAAAACTGAACTATATATGTTGTCATGCCAAAACAGGTACTAAAAAAATGTTCTGAGACAGAACATCAACAAAGCTAATTTGGTTATTTCAACTTGGCAGAAATGTGATGGCCCTAAAAGGGAGTAGCAAGTGACATCCTGAGAAAGTTAGGATTAGAACAAATTGGCTCTGGGCCTGATTTATAAAAGCTTAGTGTTCTGATTTATGCTTCAGGAGGTCATAAGCATATTAATACATTTAATAAATGTTTATTGAGCACTTACTGTGAGACAGTCAGTATTATAAGTCCTGGGGATATAGTAGAGTGGTGGGGGGAAAGCAGACAAAATCCCATGCTCTCCTTGAGTGTAGACTGCAATGAGGAGATAGTCAATAACAAAACAACACATTATTTTATCAGATGGTGATGTGTGTCACCCTATCTTGATTTTACCACTCATTTGAAAATTCTAGATATATTGGTGCGTGAATCCAATTATTTTGATCTTTAGGAAAAGTACAATAAGAAAACTACCACTAACTTCTTGAATAGAAAAAGGGAGAAACACTGAATTCCAATAACAACTAGAAAAATATTTCAAGCTTATTTTAACTATTACCTAAGCCATTTTTTTGAGACTGAACTTCCATATAAAATGTACTCTCTAAATAATGTGTAGCATATTTGGAATGTTTAAATACAAATTACAATTTCCATTCTATGCATTATTTATTAGACAAAACTTTTATATACCTTTAATTCTTTTATCTGCTATTTAATACTTTCATTTGGATTTTTCTTTCAGTTTGGAAGATTTTATGAAATGCTTTAAAATAAAAATAAAACTTCATTCTTTTGTATGGCTAGGAGTCATTATTATTATCATTTTTGGCAGCATGTAAAGATGTAGTGGTTTTCACTGCAGTCAAGTAGCAGTTACTGGGGTGGGCACAGATGATCAGCTTTAGACTGTGTGCTGTGAATTCAGCCAACGACTTGCTCATCATGACTCCAACAGATTTTTCTGCTATTCGGACCACTGGGAACCTTATGAACCAGTTAGTTCTGCCCTCCTTCTTATGACAAAGTGCCAATACTGTCAACATCCAGGAAACCAAGCACTAGAATCATCTGCTACTGTGACGAGCTTACTTCTAGAGTATGAAGCAAAGAAAATTTTCCCTTAATAAATGGTAATTTTTAATTGTCCTTAGGTCTTAAAAGCTCTGAAATTTTCTGGCAAAAATTTGTAGCCAAAAGGTAGGATATTCTTGATCTTGAATACTAAATGATTTTCTTTCCTCTCTTCTCTCTCTCTCTCTCTCTCTCTCTCTCTCTCTCTCTCTCTCTCTCTCTCTCTCTCTCTTCCTTCCTTTCTTCCTCTCTCACTCCCCCACATTTATTGAGGAACAAGGGATTATGTCTGCTTTATATAAACAATCCATAGTTTTAGTATTGGAAAACACCAACTCATTTTACTATTAAAGAATATGGGATCCAGTGATTTGGTCAAGATCCCAATATTGAAGAATGGTAGAACTGGTCTCTAGTTCCAAGTTCCTAACTTGTAATTCAATGATTTTATTAATGTAACCCCCTGTTGTTTCTGTCTGTATTATATTATCCTTTTTCTTATATGTTTAGGCATCATGATTTGACCAGAATGGTCAAATAAATAGAATATCACCTTCATTAAGGACAGAAATGTTTTCTATTTTGTTTATGATTATATACTCAGTACCTAAAACAGTACCTGGAACATAATAAATGCTCCAAAATATATTTAGAAAGAATTAATTATGGCCACATTTATGCATTAGTGAGTGATCTTACAATTAAGCTACTGTCTATTTTGCCAAAGTTAAGCCAGAGAGAAATGGAA
This sequence comes from Eptesicus fuscus, assembly GCF_027574615.1. NCBI lineage: Eukaryota > Metazoa > Chordata > Mammalia > Chiroptera > Vespertilionidae > Eptesicus > Eptesicus fuscus. The sequence goes on along the minus strand of NC_072482.1, from coordinate 52,844,412 downwards.
ATTCTACTTGGGAAAAGATGTTAACTTGCTACAGATAAATTTAAGAAATCATGAAGGGAATAATTAATATTGGAATACCATTTGGTTATTCAAAATTTGACAAAGCTTGGCGAAATAATCAAAAGGTATTGTAAAATATAATAAAAACAACCAAGCAGTGATTAAAATGAGACTAAGAATCATAACAACAGCCAAAATGTTTATTTGTTTATTTAGAGAAAGGAGGTTGTACCATATATATAATCTTCCCTTGCCTGTATAATATTTTTATAAAGTAACTATTGAAAATATATATTTTCATTTTGAGGAAAAAGTCTAATCCAGGGATGTCAAACCACTTCTATCAAATGAAAGGAAATCAGAATAAGGGCCGGGGAAAAAAGGAAAGGTGTGGTCTCACCACAAGTCCAACTCTGTTTACATTTAGACCATGCTGCTTCTGGTTTGGTTTATTCAAAATAGCTAAACCAGTCAATAGGCCACCAGCTGGGCTTTAAAAACTATTTTAGGCACAATGAAGAAAGCACATAATTATCTGTGTTTTGACAGTCTTCACAAATGAGAAAAATTCAAAGCTTTAGTTCCATTGATATTTGCAACATGACTATTTAGGGTAATACCTTAGTTGCTGAGCAATAGAGGGAGTATAATTGAAAGCCATGACTGACTCTGCAAAACCCACAGAAAAGATCCATAGTGCATTGGAGTCAGGTGGCAGCTGGAGAAATTGCCCTGAGCTGCTATCGAGGTGGTGATAGAGAGTGGCACAAAGCTAAAGGCTGGCTTCTGCCATTAGATTCCTGCACACAGTCTCTTTGAAAGCAACCTGAGCTTTGATGGCACTTCTGGAACCAGACATTTTTTTCTCCACAGAATTAATTTATCCTCAACATCATGAATCACAAAACACATTTTTGCTTGGACAAAGGCACGAAATATAATTCACTTTCTTTGTTGCTGTCCAGAAATTCCCTTCAAAGCACTTTGGACACAATTGTCAAACAAGCATGATTTGCTCTATGTGTGATTTTTTCCCCCTCAAAAGTTGGAATTTTCTTTGTGTTTTCCTTAGAAAGGGTGACCACATTTCTTTACCCCTCTTCTGCAACCCTAGTGCCCTCCTCACTCCCACACCCCCACACAAAGACACTCCTTAATTGTATTACTGTTAGGCTGACCTCCAACCCCAACTAAAATGAGGACAAGGCTAGTTTTGTGTTTGGTGGGATAACAATTTATGAGCAATTAAAAATGAAGGGACACAAAGCATTCATCACAGTCTCAGCTAGACAGGCAGCTGAGGTCAAAGGCTCCAGCAATGAAGTGTGCACAATATATTTTTATTTCTGTTTTCACTAAGAAGGAAACGGGTTAGCTAAAAATTATGGCATGCAGCCTCCAGTTCAAAATAGGTGCACTTAATCTTTAGAGACAGTCCACGCTTGGCCAGATAGGTTATGACAACGCATGCAAAGACACACACACACACACACACACACACACACACACACACACACAAAACCTGAGTACCAAACAAAATGAGGTGGGAAAATGAAAGATTTTGTAGTCCAATTCACATACAATTTCCAAAAGAAAAATGTGCTAAGTAAATATTCATTATGATTTTTATAACCAAGTAAACAATATTTCTCTCCTCTTGCTCCTAGTATGGAAAATAAAAAACAAATCTTAAGATTTTAAGGTATAATTCCTCTTGGCATATTTCTCAATGTATTTGGAATAACATGAGAGTCTTATAATTTTATTTTCCTGGAGTGTCAATGGTTATATTACATGAAAGTCGAGATTAGTGTTTTGCATGCTGAGTTTCCATCAAAGTTACATATCAAAGCACTACAGAAAATGCCTTTCAATGCAATGCAGTTGGTTTTAAAAATCTGTTTTGTTCTTGAAACACTATAGTATCCAAATCTGATACTTGTTTTCTGTTTTAAGGTCTAGGCCTGGCATGAGCAAAACTACTGGTGAATCAACTGCACGTTATGCTATTAATTGACTTCACTTGTTTTTTTTTAATGTGTTCGATTTTCAACAGCAACAAAAGGCTTATAGCAAGCAGATCATCAGTTTTTATTCTGCTCATTGTTTTGATCACCCAACCAATGTGCTGCAGTGTCAGAATAAAGAAGATCCAAGTGGTAATTATTATTATTAAATGCTACCAAGGTGATGCCAGCTATAGGTATACAATTCTTCCACTGAAAGGAGTAGAAAAATCATGATAAAAAATTGCAAAGGCCTTCTACTTTGGTGATTTCCTATTAGAAAAGCAGAGTAAATTTTAAAAAGGAACTCAATTTGCACCTAATCAATGTCACTTTGCTTGAAGAATTAAAAACCATCAATAGCTAATTCAGATTAACACAATCTTTCTCTGGTCACAAAATACCAAGGTCCTTCATGAATTCTAAAATTGCCAGTTTATGTTACCTGATCTGTCTCTATTAGCTTTAGTATCCATGAAGGCATATTCAAATACCTTATTTATCACACACACACACACACACACACACACACACACACACACACACTGGCTCTTATGTAATTTTGAAATATAACACGTACTTCTGCAGTAAGCTTGAAAAAAATTCAGAAACTACTGGTAAAAATAATTTCTCATAATTATACCTAATCCAACAATCCATTGATTATTACTGATAGCATTTTGGTATAAGTTTTTATAATATTTTCTTCTATTTTAATTTTATTTTTAAGTAATACCATACACTATTTTTTTTCTCTTTTATTCTGTGACTATTGTGAACACTTTGATTTTCCAATGTTAAACCAGCCTTGAATTCCTGGGATAAACTGAAACTCATGGGAAGGTACTATCTTTTACATATATGGCTGGATTTTATTTACTCATATTTTTGTGTCTGTACTTATTAAAGATATTAAGCTTTAATTTTCTTATAATATCTTTGTAATCAGGGTTTTGCTGGCCTTGTAAAATGAGTATGGAAATATTCCCTTCTCCAGTATCTTCTGAAAGAATTTATTTAGGAATGATATTCACTTTTACTTATATGTATGGTAGAATTTACCATTAAAACCATTTGGGGTTGTAGTTTTCTCACTGAAAAGATTTTAATTATGACATCAATTTCTTACATTGATCTATGGCTGTTCAGATTTTCCATCTTTTGTTGTAACAGCTTTGGTAAGTTATGTTTTTCAGGAATTTATTCATTTCATATAAGCTGTTGACGTTATTGGCATAAAACTATTCATAATATGTCTTTATTATTATTTTTATGTCTATAGCATTTGTCATAAAGTCTCCTCTTTCATTCCTTATATTGGTATTTTGTGTTTTCTCCTTTCTTTTCTTAATGAGTCTTGTTAGGCATTTATAAATTTTACCAATCATTTCACAAAACCAATTTTTGACATTATTGATTTGATCTATTTTGTTTATTTTTTATTTTATTTTTGAAAATATATTTTTATTGTTTTCAGAAAGGAAGGGATAGGGAGAGAGAGACAGAAAACATCAATGATGAGGGAGAATCATTGATTGGCTGCCTCCTGCATGCCCCCTACTGGGGATTGAGCCCAAAACCCAGGCATGTCCCGTGACCATAATGGAACTGTAACCTCCTGGTTCATAGGTCGATGCTCAACCACTGAGCCACACCAGCTGGGCCATTTTTTATTTTATGTTTTTATTTTTATTATTTACTTACTGTCACTTACTTTCTATAAGTTAACAATCATAATTTGTTTTTCTTTTCCTAGCTTCTTAAAGTGGAAGCTTAGATAATTCTACACATTTTTATATTTAACTATAGCCACTTAAAGCTACACATTTCTCTTCAAGCAGCACTTTAGATGTACCTCAAATGTTTTGATATGTTGTATTTTCATTATCATTTAGTTCAGAATATTTTCAATTTTCCTTGTGATTTCTTCTTTCATTCATGAATTATTTAGAGATGTGTTGTTTAATTTCCAAATATTTGGAGAGCATATTTTGTATGATTTTGATCATTTTTAAAAAATCAATGAGACTGGCTTTATGGCCCAGCATATGACCTATCCTGGTGAGTGTTCCATGTAAAAGTGAAAAGAATGTATATCCTGCAGTTGTTGGGAGAGTGCTCTAAATGTCAAGTAGGCCAAGTTAGTTGTGAATTGTTTAAATCTTTTATATCCTTTCCATTTTTTTTTTACTTGCTCTGCCAGTTACTGAGAGATGGCTATTAAATTATATTTATTTTTATCAAAACCTGTCAAGTTTTCCAAAGTAGTTGTATCTTTCTGAGTTCCCACCAGAAATATGTAAGTGTTCCAGTTGCTCTAAATCATTTTTGTCAATACTTAGTATTTAAATATATTTTATTTTATCTATTTGAGTGAAGTGGCACTACATTGTGGTTTTAACTATATATATGAAGTGTGTGTTCAAATCTTTTGACTATGTTCTTATTAAGTGTAATTATTAAGTGATAAGAGCTTTTTATATTGTTTGAATACAAGTCAGAATATCTTTGTTTTCAATCTTGGGGGAATACTGTTTTTCACAATTAGGTATAATACTAGCTGATACATTTTTTAGATGCTTTTAATCATTTTAAAAAGTTTTCTTCTTTTTATGGTCTATTAAAATTGTTTTTAATTATTATAAATGGATGTTGCATTGTGCCAAATTCTTTTTCTACATCTATAGTCTATTGACATGGTAAAGACTAAAAGAGGAAGTTTTCTAGTGCAGTCTTCTAGGTCTGAGATTATAATTATGGGAAATATTTTATTTTTTATTTATTTTCTTAACAGATAATGGACCTTTCGGATTATCTGTTTCCCCAGAATCAGATGGCTTTGTCTTTGTGTCAGAGAAGTGTCACACCCCAGTGGTAAATTGCTTTTGGCCTTGTATAAAAGGAAGGTCCAGATCTCAGATGGATTTTGTGCCCAGTGGCAGCTAATTACTACCTTATACTCATGCAGGACATAGGGAATGGATGGGTTTCATCAGGTACTTCTGTTCCATCCTCAAACCTAGGCAGGTCCTTCATAATTGGAATACTGAGGAGGCCTCTCCTCTTTCTCCTAAATGTCCTATAAAACCCTCTGGAACGTTGCTGGCAAATGAATGTGAACTTTCCTTCTGTCTGGAACTCCCAGCTACTTTAAACTGTCATAAGTATACACTTGACCTTTAAGATTTCACTGCTTTTCTTCTTACTAACTTTTATTGAGGATTTCTCTTCCTCCAATGCTCTGCCAAATTTTGTGTCCCATCTCTTCTTGGATGAGCTTGTCAGCCTTTGGAATTCAGGTCACCTATTGCTTTGTGACCTCAGCTCTTTGATGGGCTAAAACAATGAATTTTGAAGATTATTCAGTTTTGTGGCAGGTTTATAATAACTTATCCCTCTTAAAAAGAAGTAAAATTCCAGTGCCATCCCTTTTATGTTCACTTAAAATATGTCATGAATATTTTCTCATGTCAATGACTATTTCTCTAAAACGTGATTCTTAGTACTGCATAGTAGTCATTCAATTCTGTCCTTATTTGTTTTGTATCCTCAGTTTTTAATACAAAGTCTTGGATATAGTATACACTTCTATATATCTTTGTTGAACTTAATTAGACTTTGGTAGGCTGATAATTATGTTTAGTTAAAAAAAAAAGAATCTCAAATGTACCAAATATATTACACCAGACTGACAAAGAATGATTCTGTCTTATTGCTAAATATGCAGATATATGAAGTACCTGGTGGTGTTGTGCCTTAGCTTGGCTTCCCCCAAGAGAAGAACCTGAGGCAGCCAACTGTTGTGGTACTGTTTCATTTTGGAGCTCAAGCCCATTGGGGAAATGACATGGAGATGAAGGAAAACCAGTGATATGAAGCATTCCAAATTAACTAAATTTAGAGGGTGCAGGTTACTCTCAGATTTGTTAAGCAATGTATGTGCATTTGTTTCCCATGAAATATATGTCAATGTAAAGAGTAATATTTAAGCAAGAATCTTTCTAAACTAAAAACCTCTTAGAGCTGAAATGGATTTTTGAACTCATCCTCCTTCTTCACACCACTGTCAATTTTATAGATGAGCAAACTGAAAGTTGGAAGGTTAAAGGCCTTGCTCAAAGTCATACAGCTAATTTATTTTATAAGGATCATGAGTGTATCTGGGATGTAACATACAGGCAATGTGGGTCCTTCATTTGTCCATTCATTCATACTCCCTGCAAATATGAATTGATCACCAGTTTTATGCCAGCCACTATGCTCAATGCTGTACTGTACTCTTTAATATTTCTGGCACTGGATGCATTCCTGCATCCTCATTAATATTGGCTTGCTCTCCTGCTGCTCCAGATATAGATATGAGAAAATCCACACTTATAAGCATAATTTTCAGAGTCTCACATCACTTCTGTTTTGTTGTTGTTGTTGTTGTTGTTGTGTTGTGTGTGTGTGTGTGTGTGTTTGCCAGAGTATGAGTATATAATGCTACTCTGGATGTAGGACCAACTTTGAATGATATCCAATGTAGAATAATATATTGAAAATATTTAGAAGAACTTACGTTGCTTTAATTAAAAGAAAACTACTCTTTAATTGTCTTAGTTTTTAAAAATTGTAATGAAACTTACAGCTGAAGTAATATTTAGAGATGAGATTTCTTAAGGTGTTACCTCAACCAAAACCCATGCCAACCAATATCAGTAAGTTGAGATATTAAAATAAAAGTAGTGCCTATGAGATGTGGGAAAGGGCAATGGTAAGTAGTCCAGTTTTGCTGTCACATCAGACTTGAATTTGGTAGTTAGCAACTCCGGCTGTACATTAGAACCATCTGAAAGCTTTTAAAAACACAGCTGCTAAGGTTCCACACCCAGAGATTCTGATTGGTTTGGAGTAGGGTTTGGGCATCAGAATTTTTTTTAAAGGTAAGCCTATATGTAATTTTAAAGGTAAGGCTATATATAATAATGTATAGCCATATTAAAACCCACATGTGTAAGAAACCATTAAAAGCAAGTTTAGAAAGAAGAAAAAAAATAAACATTTATGCTATGATAGAAGGGCGTGGATATGTAGCCAAAAGAGAGTACAATGTAAAACTAGGGTTTTATTGAGATTAAGCTGATAACTGGGTAGCAAGTGGAAAGGGTGTGTTTGTGGGCATGTGTGCAGGTATGGACTCAAGGCAGGGCCACCAGTTAATAGGTTGATACAATAGGACAACTGGGAGGTGATAAAGGTCTGAAATAAGGTTAAAACAGGGAAAGAAATGCAAAGGAATGGAAATGTTTCCTTTCTGATTAGAAACAGGAAGCAAACGGAAAGGATCATGTCCCTTCCTCCTCCTCTGAACTTCCAGTCTCACTCTGAACCCCATTAAACAAATTGCTACATATATATATTTCAATGCAAATGGGATACTTTCATTATTCATATAAAGTGACTATTTATTCTCCCAAAATAATCTCTAAGAGGACATATTTTGCATATATTCTAATGAATAGTTGCAATTTTAAAAATTATATGCTAACATAGCTAAATCTTAATGAAATCAACACATATATCTTCATATTGAAGTATAAGAACCTGTACTTGCATAATTAAAGATCTTTAAGGGACTTCATGTCAGGATCAAAATCCTGAAGAAAATGTAATGAAAACCTGGATTTCTGGTATGTAGCTTCTACACACCAAGCTTAGGCAGCCCAGAGACAAAAGATTATTTCATCAAATTAAACATTGACTACAGTTTGTACTTATGAAGCCTAAGTCCAGATTTCTCTGCCTCAAAGTAAATAAAAGGAAATCAAACAACTCTCTGACTTTAGCCCTCCCAGCTGTATTTCAGCTACTCCCCTGTGTCATGGTTTCTCCCTTCTTTTCTCCACTGAGTACTGACCTGGGCAGCTCCCAAAGCAAATCTATTCTGGGGTGTGACTTCTTCTGGGAATCCCTCTTGACCACACAGCTCATGCTCTGAGCATTTACTTACAGACACATTTTTCCTCAGAGTCACTATCACTGTCTGTAATCAATTGATAAGTGTCTGTATCTTAGACTAGACTATAAGCTTTGAGATGGTTGGAAATGAGTCTGCTTTACTTCTGTATTTTTAGCACCCAGAAAAGTGCAGGACACAGAGAAGATGCACTAGGGTCTGACATTCAATAACATAGAAATAATACCAGTTTCTATTTTATAATAGAGATAAATTAGTATAAAAAACAATATGGCACACAACAGAGTATAGAAGGGTGAATTTGGAGCTGAGCGTCAATAGCTTAATAACTAGCACACCTAGAGAAGTGCCTAAAACACAGAAGTTATAGAATATATAACCTATATAATAAAAGCCTAATATGCAAATTGACCAAATGGCGGAACAACTGGTGGAACGACTGGTTCTATGACGTACACTGACCACCAGGGGGCAGATGCTCAATGCAGGAGCTGCCCCCAGCCTGCAGGTTCCAGGCCAGTCAAGGCAGGTGCCAGCGGGAGCCCCCTGATCACCCTGCTGGTCACCCCATAGATCAGCCCTGATCGCTGGCCAGGCCTAGGGACCCTACCTGTGCACAAATTTCATGCACCAGGCCTCTAGTTTGAAATAAATGAATAAAAGAGTCAGGATAACCCAAATTAAAGAATACACTCCAAGGGAAAAGGTAATGAACAAAAAAATGGAATGTACTTGATGCATCCCATGAGTTAACATAAGAATATTGGACTAAGCGTCTGAAATCTGAGTTCTTATTCTAGGGTCATTCAGCTGTGCATCGTTGAGGAAGCCACTTAACATCTCTGTGTCTTAGATGCCTCTTATATGCAATGTGGTGTTAAATAAGATATTCTCCAGTGTCTTTCCCAGCTTTGATGTGGCAGTCTCTTTTAGTTGATTCCTTATGCAGTCATGGAGGTTTGCATTTCTCACATGTTCTGCAGTGATATGCTGAGCTGCAGCAAGTATCTGCAACAGCTTCCAGGGAAAGGTGTGTTATGAGGAAAAGTGGATGGAGAGTGAAACAAACTTGAAGACACCATTTTATCCCTAGCCCAGAAAAAGTCTGAATGTTCCCTCTTCTGTATTTGCCCTGACAATTTAGACATTCCCATATTATTACACAACTATCATTTTGCTTTTGAGAGACCCATTTAATTATCTTTTGATTTTCTTGTTAGTTCTTTAAGTCTGAGATACTGATATTTCCCTTCTTTAATTCCTAGCATCTGGAAGCATCTGGTATATGATAGGTACTGACTGGGAAAATAGAATTTAGTGAAGAACATTAGCTAGGCAGGGAATTCTGTGTAGAATTAAGTCAATTTTTAGGTTTCTCAATGGATCTACTTAGACAATGTTTTTTACATATTTTTGCCAAAAGTAATGGATTTGGCCTTTTACCAAAGCATTAACAGCATCTTCTTGGAAATCAAGGAACATCATGTAGACAGAAGAGAGAATTTTGGAGAAAAATGTAATGAATGAATTATTTAATCCATCCTTCAATGGGTCTTCCTAACTCAGACCATGTCCGACACAGAATTTATGAAATAGCCAGGAGAAGCTGTAAGACATGACACTTCTGCTTTAAAGACTTATAGTCTAGCTGGGAAGATCGCCATGAATAGTATAAGACAGAATCAACGAAAGACAGTATGTCAGAAAATTTTGTTTTGTCTGTCTTCAAAATGTATTTGAAATCTAATAACCAATCAGCACCTCCAGTCTGGCTCAATCTGCCATTATATCTTGGCCTTCCACTTACATTGCAAGGCAATAGCCTCCTCACTGGCCCACCTGGTACTAGCCTTGGCTCATTGCAGTATGTCCTCAACTCAGTGGCAGAGTGATCAAAGTCTGTATCAGAACAAGATACTTCTCTGTTCAAATCCACCAAAGCCTTCATCTCTTTAAAAACAAAACAACTATCTTTCCAATTTCAGTGACTTCTGAAGTTACTTTTGATTGGTTACTGCTCTTACTCCCTTTATTGTTGAATGCCAAGGGTCTCATTCAGATGTACAACCTCTCTGGCAAAACTTAGAAATATTGGAGATGACAGACAAGTAAACCAAAATTCAAGAGTGCTTGGAATTTTGCCGAAACCGGTTTGGCTCAGTGGATAGAGCGTCGGCCTGCGGACTGAAAGGTCTCAGGTTCGATTCTGGTCAAGGGCACGTACCTTGGTTGCGGGCACATCCCCAGTAGTGGGTGTGCAGGAGGCAGCTGATCTGATCGATGTTTCTAACTCTCTATCTCTCTCCCTTCCTCTCTGTAAAAAGATCAATAAAATATATATTTTTTTAAAAAAAGAGTGCTTGGAATTTTGTGTTTGCGTGTGTGTGTGTGTGTGTGTGTGTGTGTGTGTGTGAGCCTCTGACTATCTAAGGAGAGCTGTGTGCATGGCATTGGAGACTGACATTTGTAAGTGGAAATCCTGTTTCAATAGTTACTGGATGCGTGACAAGTTATCCAATATCTTTGAGCCTCAGTTTCCTTTTCTATGTAATGGGTTTGATCATATCTCCTCTGGGATTGTTGTATCTTAAATGATATCATGACAATTAAAAGGATTTAGCTCAGCATTTGCCACATAGTAGATATACAATAACTCCTTTCAGTTCTGTTTGTGTCAGGATTGGGCACTTAAGTTGCAAAAGAGCAGGGTAGGGGTAAATGCTCAATGTAGGCTCACTAAAATGCAGCTCTGATGAAAAAGAGGGCCAGTCCTAATAGAGGTGAGCAGGATAGGAATGGGTTAAAGGAGCTAGCAGGCTGCCCAGCTGGACCATTCTCAATCAAGGGCTTGCATAAAAAGCCAGCAGGGACAGAAGTGGGGGCTGGCCATGCTGAGAGTGCCTTCGGAGGCCAGCAGCTGAGAAGTTGCTCATCTCTTGGTTCAGCCTGTTGTCAAACCCTAGAGTGGGGGCCTGGTGTGGGGGAGGGAGACTGGATGGCCTTTGTTAAAACCCTGAGACAGAGTGCAGTGTTTTATATTGAGCCTGACAAAAAAAAAAAAAAAAAAAAAGACCAACCTGAACCATCTGGTTCTGTAACATATGGGAAACACAGATTTCTATTGTAGATGACCAAAATATTAATCTATTGAATCTTAAGGCATTTGACTATCATGAAGAATTTGAATAATGGAATAAATACCTCTTAGGAAGAATTGTTACTCGGATGAGGGGAAGGATAGAAGAAAAGGTTTAGATATTGCAAAGAAAGTGTTTATTGATTTTGGTATAGTACATCTCATTGCAGGGCTTCCAATTGTTTAGAAATATTAACCCAAGTGCTGATCCTAGAGTATCGCTGGGTGGGAGGGAGGGTTGCTCCAGAGGAGGGAAGAATGGGAGAATGAATGCACATTAGCTGAGAAGTCAGAAGAGTGCTATTCTTGAGCAGAATGGATCAGAAGTGACAGTGAGACTAAAGTGCTGCCTCCTGTTCTTATTTTCATGCTACGTCTTTGACTCATTGTGAAACAAAGATTAAACACAATAACCAGAGCCTGCTTTTAATTGCGCCCAAACAAGGGCCCTTGAAGAGCCTGCTGGTATGTAGGCAATTAGTTAAAAAATGTATCAAATCATTTGACAATCATTCAAGGGTTTTTATTTTTTTTAAAGCTATTCTTTTTCTATTGCTTTTGAGGTCAGACTCTTCAACCCTCAGTAACAGAATGGGGCAAAATTAATTCAGCGTTCTACTATAAAAGTAGTCTGCGAGATAAATAGCATAGGTTGATAATTTCCACTCCAACCATAAGCAGTGTACAAAGTTTGTAGCTGAAGGACAGAATGCAAGCATAAGCCCCGTGAATATACTACAGCTTAATTTTAGAAAAAACACTTGGAAATTCTTAAAATTCATCCTTCAGTCTAACCCAAGTTGACTTCAATAGGCTTGCAAGTGGTATAATGCTTTATCAAGCTGATGTTTAAATGGCGGGGGTAAATTCTAACATATCCAAAAGTGATGTGGTACGCAGAAGGTGTTCAGTGTTGGTTGACTGTGTTGCTGATGTGTAAAGAGTGCTAAGTGGCATCTGCAAAGACAGAAGGGTGACAAGTGCTAATGCTAACTGAGTGTTTAAATAGAGAGGCACAGAATAATCAGAAATATTAGCAAAACGTTAATGGGTAGGAGCTTGAAAAAGTGAAAATACATTTGTGAGGGGACACTGAGCTGCAGGTGTTCGACCTGGACTGACTGTCGTGACAGGCAGCGCAGAGCAGATAATAATAATGTCTGGGATTCATAAAGCAGCTGTCGTGGGGGATTTCAAAGCACGTTGGGTGTGTTTTATCTCATTCAGCACTGCCCCCTTTTGTCTGGAGGAGCCCAAACGGTGGCCATGGGGGATGTGGCCAGCATGCAGGCTGGCTGGAGACTTTATCATGTGTTTAATGACATTGAGGCGAAGTGTCTGGGGCAAAGGGCACTTCAGGGAGCTAAGAGGCCCAGCAGTTTTGTACTCACAAATTTGAGAAACTGGACTGTGACCATTCTCCACTTAGGTTTTTGTTGTTTTGTTTTTTTTTTGCTCCTGATTTTGATAGGGGATGAAGAGGTGAGGGGAGTTGAAAAGTTTAGGGATAAGTATTATCTGGATGAAACTGAGGCACACAGAAATGGAATGTCCTTCAATGTCACACTGCATATTGTAAGGGAGAGTTAGTTTCCTTCCAGAGTCAATCCTGGCTTTCTCATTGGGTGTCTGCATAATGATGCCCTGTAACACTGAGGTGGTAATCAAAGGGGGCTGATGGAATACAGGCCATGGGGTAGAGGAGGAGGGCATCCACTCAGCTCTGGTGGTCCATCTGGGAAGTGGCTGTATAATTTGAGTTCCTCACTATCAGGAAGATGGGGGCAAGTTGGAGTCAGAACAGGGCTGGGGGGATTGATATGCTGCTAAGTGAGCTGGGGACACACTAAGGTGAGAGGAGGAAGTATTGAGAATGATGCAGGAGTATAGCTGGGAGTAATGGGCTAAATGAAGAACCTTTCCAAAAAAGAAATCCTTTGATGATGTGACAGTTCTAAGTCCACATCATAGTTTTGATGGAAAATAACATGTTTAATAAGTTCCATCTTTGCTTTCTGACTGATGAAATACATCTTGCAATGTATGATCATGATGCAATCAACAAACACCTTGCAAAGTTTTTGTGCTTGTTGATCCTTACCATAAAGCAGTCAACAATAACTAGGAAAGATTAAACTCTAGATGATCCTTGTGGAGAAACACAGTTCCTAGATTTATAGTGCATGCATTTCATTAAAAGAATGAGAACAACTTTACAAAAACTCATAGTCATTTTCTGTCCAGCATAGAGTCACCCTTACCTACCTTATTTTATATTTTCCCAGAAGCCCCCAGGATGAAGGATAACTGCTATAGAGAAAAGTACAAAGTATGGTGATGCTATAAAAAGTTGAGCAGTTTGGCTCTGAAGTCATAAAAAGTATCTTGATACATGTATTCAGGCAGAGCTGCTAAAAAAAAAAAATCAGAAATAAACACCTTCATGATTCCTCCAGGAAGTGGTAGCTGTAACCAATATAAGCCACTTCCTATATGATTCTGCAGCACTCTTGAATACATCCTGCCTCTTTGTGCTTATAGTAAAACAACTGACTAGAGCAGGGGAAACACCAGTCAAACAGCCACATTATACAGAGAATGCACAAAGACAATTAATGAAACGTGATCAGTCTGGACATTTTTCATATTGCAAGTGGATGCGTGTGTAGGATTTTATTACCTAATAAAATCTTGAGCATACTGAAAAATTCTGAACACAGTGCTAACTGTTTTTGGGCACACATATTTCATTATTTTCTAGATTTTTGTTAACACCCCCGAACAATAAATAGACCTACTCACGTGCCAAATCCCATTAATAGCGCATTATGATGGTTCTCTTATAGTGCAGTTTTTCATCACTGACCTTGCAGGTTTTATCCGAAGTATGCCTGACCCCCTAGGGTTGTGCCAGGAAGCCTCTGCTCCATTCCTAAACATCAACAGGACCGCTCAGACATGAAATCGCTGTGTCCGAAGAAGTAAAGCCAGCTCCTAGCTGTTTTAAAAGAAGTCTCTTCTGTGTTGTGAAATTTATTTATTTTTGTATTGGAGTCATGATTGGATCAAAAGACTAAATTAAATAAATGAGCAAGTGATGCGATGTAACCATTTCTTCAACTTTCCTGCTCACTCCCGGTCAAATGAGTTGGCAGTCTTACTAGGCTGGTTTAAACGTAAACAATTACAGTCTTCCAAACTAATTAGGGAGCAGAATATTATAGGACTCGCAGAATTTGGCAGCTATCCCTAAAAATAAGAGTTCAAAACTATCTGTTATGAAAACGACTGGAAGTTTCCAAGGAACAGCCATAGTGAACCATCAGCATCGCCCTGAGTAGCACCGCTTCCTTTTGTGCACCTTCTCTTCACTTTTCACAACAGACGATACAGGAAGCTGCACACTCTCTGTGCCAAAACAATGCCACCCGCACTTGGTCTGATTCACAGACTCAATGTATCAATGCCTTCATTATTCCCTCTATGAAGCATCTTTTAAATGTTTGAAGGTTCTGGGGTTAAAACATCATTACAGTTGTCTCTAAATATTCCATCATGACACTGGATTTTTTTTTTCCTCTCCTAAAAAACTGCTTCTATTTTAATATAATTCCTGAAAAGAACTATGTGCCCTGAATTAAAGCCTTCTGGGAATAGTTCATAGACTGATTAGAGTTCATACCTACTAATTTATAATTTTTAAGTAAACTAGAATCAGAAGTTCATAATACAGCCAAACAGAGGTAAAATATTAGGTAAAGTTATTATCATATATAGGAAGAGAGGTTTCAAAAGGTTGGGTGATTTCCCCCATGTTTCCATAGCACATTTGCACGTAATGACACCGAGTGGAGAAGACAAGGCAGCTCTTTCTACCTTGTCCACACACAAAAAAGGACACCTAAGTCTTCTATATCACAGGGCAGAATCCCTGGACCCAGCTATGAGTAGGAGAATAACCATGAACAAATTCATTTGGTTCTTGTAGCAGAAGGTTTGATTACTGAACAACCTAAACAGCATAGCCTGACTCGGGATGCAATCTTGGCACATGCCCCAGGACAGAGGGGGTTGAGGCCACAGTGCATGTACACTCCTACAGGTGCATATAACACTATTTCCTCTGGTTCGTCTTTGCACCCTCCTGGGTACTTACTGAAATTATAGAAGGGACACAACAATGGGTGTAGGAAATGCAATGGTGATACATTCAGGATTCTGTCCTTTAGTAAACAAAAACATTCAGTCACTAGCACAAAACTTTGCACAAAGAGTTGCTTGGTAAAAATTTGCTGATGGGTTGAGTTTTAGTCAAATTGAAAGTTGTTCTTATATATACTTGGAAAATATTGCTATACATTTGTTGGAGCAAGTTCTTCCTTGATCCTATGCCAACTATGAAAGCACGGGTCCTCGGACCCTGGGTATTAGATGGATAGGGCATGAGAGGTTGTAGGCATAAAGAGAGACTTTTTTGCAGACCATGTAGCCATTGCTACCAAGGAGCTATCAGACAAAACATTTCTTCAAAGTAGCCCCACAAAGCAGCCGCACAAAGCAGCTACATAAAGCAACTGCGCGAAGCAGCCTAGTAAAGCCGCTGCACACCCGCTGGTCAGTAGTAACACATCTTTATACTAATTCAGACAAAAGAGCTTCTTGCCAAATAGTGACATCAATATTTGGGTTAGAGAAAGGTACTCCTGCACATTGCATACAGTAAAACTGCTGTGTCATTGCCTTTGCACGTGTGTATGGCAAACTGGCCTTGGACATCCGGCATACTCTGTTTAGGGTTCCCACAGTTCTCTCTCTTTCCCCCCAGGTTGTAGCAGCACATAATTGAAAGTCATTGGACTGTCAGTGTTGAGGGGAACTTCACAGGTGTTGGCATAGATCTTCACTGACTGGCACAGGAGTTAAGCCTCATCTTAATATGAACATGTCTATATTTAGACCAAGGTGAGTGTATGATGGCAGCAGAAGAACACAGTATCTTCCTTTTCTTTAGACCTCCTTATGTCAATCTACCTTCTCTTTCCCATTATAATGTCCCAATGTAGCTGTGTATACTTTCTACACAGAGCTACTTTTTATATTTTTATTTTTTCAAGACCTTACAATTTTGCTTTTACTCCTACCACCTTGTCCCCCAATACAGCCGATGCCTCAGGCTATGTGTGCCCCCCTAAATCCCATCACACCACACTCCACCTAATTACCTTTCACATCCCCTGTTGACTTCTCTTTAGAAACTGCCACCTGCTGGTGTTTCCAATTTAGTTCTCTTCCCTTCTCATCACTACCTGTTTGCTCATGGCCAACCTTTGTTGTCAGTTGAGACCTTTGTTCAGAATTCCAGATCCGTATGTTCAACAAGCTACCAGGCCTCACCAGTGAGATATCCAACTCAACTTGTTCATATCTCCTCTCCTTCTCCATAGCCTTGTCCCTGTTGTCTTTTATTCTCATCTCAGTAAATAATTTTGTAATCCCGTTGGTTATCTAGGAAGGAAATGTGTGGATTCTCTTGCTTCCTCTCTCACCCTCACTCTTCCTATCCAAATGGTTGAGTTATGTCAATTCAGCTTGTAAACTTTGCTCAAACTTGTCTGCCCCCACTTGCTGGTGACACACCCACGTCCTCATTATCTCTTTGTGGACTATCGCCATGGTTTCTCATCTAGGCTCCCTTATGCCAGGACTACCCTCTTCTAATCAGTCTCTACCTTGCTGTCTAAATTTCTAAAATGCAAACCTGATCATTTTCCTTTCTCCTTTAGAATTCTGCAGTGGAATCCCGCTGCCTACAGGAAAAATTCTTATATTATTTATATCGCATGTGAGATCCTCCAGGATCTATCAACAACTTAGCTCTCTAATTTTACCTTCTAACATGCTTTTGTTAACTTTTCAGACTTTAATCATATTAAAGTATTTGCAGTTGATATTCTTCCCTTTCCTTTTTTCTCCTTAGGTGGTCTCATCCAGCCTTAACCCTTTACAAACAACCTCTACACTGATATTCTCAAAATTCCATCTCCTATCTGAACCCTGTTTCTGAATTCTAGACTCATATAATTATCTATTAGATGTCAAATAAACTTAACATATTAAATTTAAACTTAATATATTCTAAATTAAACTCCTGATCTTCTCTTAAAACCCATTTCGCTCACAGTCTTCCTTGTATCAAAATATGGCAACTCCTTATTTCTGATTGGTCAAGCCAAAATCCTTGGAGTCATCCTCAGTGCCTCTCTTTCTCTCATACCCCATATCAAGGTCATAAGTAAGTTCTGCCAACCTACCTTCAAAATATATCTAAAATCCGAGTCACCATTATCTTTTGCTGATTTGTGATATAGCTCCCTTACTGGTCTTCCTAACATGTCCTTGTCCCTTTACAATCTCTTCTCATCAAGGTAGTCATTGTGATCCTGTTAAAATGTATGTCAGATTATGTCACTGTTCTGCTCAGAACCCTCCAATGGTTTCCCATCTCACACTGTGTAAGCAAGGGCTATCTTCAATTTCTCTTTTCTATGGGAGGTTCATTTTCCTAATTCCCATTGAGAGGTTTATATGCACTGGTTCCTGCATTAATTAGAATCCTCTGTTACTTTCTGCATCCTAAATATTTCAGGACCCAACTCATTTATCAATTAATTGTGTAATATTTTTCTTTTCACACTGTTACACTGAACAGATATTATTTAAACTTTAATGTGCTTCTCTGCAGCTGAACTGTACAAATTGAGGGTAAAGCAGTGTATCTTACATTCTGTTTTATCCCTCACAGCTTGGTCTATAGTATATGGTCCAGAAATCTTTGTCCCCATTATTGATTGCATTAACATTACAAATAGGAGGTGCTAAGCCACAGGATTCTAATTATATATACTTTAGTGGCAGAAGCGTTAATTTTGGTGGCCCAGGAGTCCTAGACCTTGTTAACCTATGAAGGAGAAATAGCTTGATGTGCATCTTATTAACAATAGCCACAAAGCTGACCTCAAGGAACCAAGTGTTAAATCCGTCTCTTCTGTCAATATTGGTGTCAGAGCCCCTGAAAATATTTCTGATTTGTAGCCATCTAAATTACATATCTCCTTGATATTAGATGGATACTCTACTCAGAATTAGACTAACCCTTGGACAGTTTACTTTTGGCTCTTAACCTTTAGGATGTCACAGATTGCTGGAGGTTTTGATGAAAGCAGTGACCCTTTTTCTCCCCGTATGTCTGTCACTTAATATTTCTATAATTCGGGAGCTTAAGTTATCAAAAGCCCATCCATGGATTTTCTAGGACTCCATAGTTCCCAGGTTAAGGATCACATGGACCAGAATTATATTTTTCAAACCCTAACTACTCTAAATGGCTGCATGATTTGGGGTAAAGCACATACCATATGTTTGTGTCTCAATTTTCATCATTTGCAAAAAGAGGAAAAGCTCATAGTGTCAGTTTAGCTCACAGAGGGTGGGCTAAGTCGTTTGGGCACTATGCAAATTAAGAATATAATTTCATCTAAGGGCTCATAACTGTGTGAAGCTTTACATAGTAGTGACTCACCTTACTAAATAGCCCTGGTAAATTGAACTCAGTTCACCTAGATGCGCTGGGACATCACCAAAGGGAGAATGAGCTTATCTCAGTAAATACTCCATTTGAAAGTAAATAACTCTCTTTCTCAGAGCCAGCCAGTTCCTGCTCTACTTTTCTTAATCTGTAAAACAGCTCTTAGCATCAATCTCTCTTTATCCCATGATTAATTAAGCAATCATCTCTTTTAAAGATTTATTTCTTTTTTTGTAAAAACTGATGGCATGTTTTTAATGAAATTGTAAAATCTGATCAATGTCCTCCAATCTCACAAAAAAGAATACAGCATTGTGTGCAGAGCAATGATTTTTTTAAATCAATCTTTTATTTTTCATATATCCATTTTACCCCAAAAGCAAAGCATAAAAAAGATTTTAAGGCAGTAAAAAGCAACAATGTTTTAAAAATAGTTCCCCTAGATCCGTGGTCGGCAAACTGCGGCTCTCGAGCCACACGCAGCTCTTTGGCCCCTTGGGTGTGGCTCTTCCACAAAATACCACAGCCTGGGCGAGTCTATTTTGAAGAAGTGGCGTTAGAAGAAGTTTAAGTTTAAAAAATTTGGCTCTCAGAAGAAATTTCAATCGTTGTACTGTTGATATTTGGCTCTGTTGACTAATGAGTTTGCCGACCACTGCCCTAGATGATCTGGCCTTCTAAAGGGCTCATTGATGGTGACATGGCCCAGGGCAGGGCTACCAGGTGAACTTTATGGCTCTTCTCCTAAAGGGTGGCTTCTCATTGCATAGAGTTGCCAAAAGCCAATAAGATCCAACATGCTCATCACACCAAGCACATACCCAGGCTGTTTCCAAAATCTCTAAACTACTGTGTTGCCTGTATCACTTGTGAATGAAAACTCATTTCATTTTACTCCTCCTTCATTCTACTCCCCCTTCCTCCCCATCATTGTCCCTAACTACCATTTATAGAGCATCTAATAGGAGACAGGCACTATGCTATTTTTCTACATCATTACATTACTAATACAACCTCACAAAGTCGTTTTTATTAAACTAATGTTACAGGGAGGAAACTGAGGCTAAAACAAATTAAATAATTTTCCCCAGGTCTTTAAGTAAATGGTGGCAAGTAGACTGGAGAAAGGTTAAAAGAAAGTACACAAAGGCAGCCATAAACCAGAGAGGTGGAAGGTGGGAGGAAGACTATAAGATAATTTAAGTGTTTTATGAAGTTGGGACAAATACAATGTCACCAGAAGGAAATATTACATGTAGAAAGGAAAACAGATATATGTGGATTGACTGTGCTTGAAAACAGAATCCTTAGGTAGAACACAATGCTACATGAGGAAACTAGAGCGAACAGTTTCTCTTCTGTTTCACCTTAAGCACACAAGGGCGGAAGTTCTTACCTCCCCACAGGAGTTCTACCTCCCACGTATGTAGAGAGGGTGAGCTCTGCGCAGAGGGTGTGATGAGGCAGAACAGCTGGTAGGAGAAAGGGGTCAACCATTGTCCGGAGTAATTCTGCTCTTGTCCCACATTTCATTTCCCCTCCACAAAGTTGCCCTGCAGGTAACCAAACCCACATCCCTGATGGCCTTCTGCTGCTCTTTGAGCTCGGCCCTGTAGAAGGGTCATCCTGCCCTTCATCACGATGACTCCTGGCCCTGAGAAAACTTGCTTTCAGATAGTCACTAACACAAACATTCATTTCACAATTGTTATTGTATATGTAGCTGTCCTTTTCTAGACCCTAAGGACACAGTAGTGAACAAAATAGGCATTGCTCCTTCACATATGAAACACACACACACACACACACACACACACACACACACACACACACACACAGAAGAAGAAGAACAATGGGTAAAGGAAAACCAGTGCTTATTTAATGTAGATCATGTGCATCCTTGCTACTATGTACATGGAAGGGAATAAAGTCACATCATAAAGATATTGCTTCTTGCTTCTTTCAATCTTAAATTTATCACTTGAATTAAAAATTGTAGCTTTCTGCACTACAGCAACAGGAAGTCAGAAGTAGTTGTGATGGTTCTTTCCTCAAATCACCTTTCTCGGGATGAAGTGTATATAACATACCTGCCCATCAGAGACAATGATACCGCATCTTTCTTCCCCGTGTTGCTTGGATGAAACCCATTCTTGAGGCTCTAGGACTCAGGGGAGTTCAATGGGCTAATAGGCAATCCCAGCTGAACCTTGGCAGACCTTCCCACCAGACCTCAGGGGTTACTAGATTTGTAATGCAACCCCAAGGCATTAATGAATCAGCTGCAGTGGAAGTGCTTGCCTGTGGCACCTTGCCAAGACCCTATTAGAAGTCTCTCAGAAGAGCCTGACAACAGATATTATAAAGGCTGCAAAAGGACGATTATAGTCTGTCATTTGAAGAGTCTACACATGGACTACACGTTTAGTTTTCTTTATTATAGATGAAAATGAAAATGCCTGTAAGTATACGCTGTCTAGCCAGTACCATCTACTGTATATTGGCTGCAAATACAGTGAAGGTGTCTTTAATAATCTCACCTCTAGCTTGGGATGTTGGTAGACTTACTAGTAAATGATGGAAAGCCTATAATTCTGGCACAGTTTTGGTACCTCACCATATCAATTCCTGGTGTAATGCATCATTTTTTCTTAAAAAAAAAAAAAAAAGGTATGACTAGCCACTAAGAAACACATAGCTCTGGGGCTGGCACTTGATTTTAGAATCAGACCTACTGTATCCGGGTAAAGCAGCCTGAGTATGAGGAATTAGCACACTGATAGAGTGCTGCTTAAAAAAATAAGAAAGAAAGACAGACAGAAAAAAAAATTGTTCCTTGTAAAGATTGATGGAGAGTTTCAACACATGCATAAGAGGGAACAAGATAGTTGGAAAGAACAAGAAATTATGCTGGAGTGCTGCTCAAATTAAACAGAAAAGCCTTGGGAAAAGCATTCCTTTCAATCCTCAACCCCTCTTTATATTAGACTATAATTATAAATGAATAGATTTTTTTTCATTTAAAAGTTGCATAAATAGTATTTTTTTCCATTGCTGCACAAGGTATATAAAGAAAATAAGACCCTTTCTGAGACACAACACCTGCTACAAAGACGTAACAAAATGAAACATACAATCTTTTTATTTTTTTGGGGGGGAGGAGGGGGAATTCAAAGTATGATTTATCTCACCTGTATTGTTAGGCTGGTTAGGAACAAAATAATTCCTGCTCCCTGTGGTCAATTTCAGATTAGTTTCAGTAGAATTACAAAAGAAGAGGGTGAAGAAAAACTATTGATATATTAAGTAGGGGGAAAGATAATTGAATTGAGCAGAAGAAACATATTGAAAACATTTAAGGAAGGAGAACTTGACACATTTGAAAAGAACTCGTAGTAAAGTGACGAAGATTATAGGACAAAACAATTATTCCATCCTTTTCTCTAAATATTTATTAAAAGAGCAAGCTTTGTCTGTCCTCCCGGAATATTATTCTTTTAAACTCTCATTTTCCATTTCCAACAGCCTCTGGAGTATAATCCTCATCAAGCTGTTATATCACCTACTACCTTCTTTTTCAATATTATCTAACTACTACCAGTCATTCCTTCACATTCATTGGACATGCACTCACTCACCACCTTCCTTTATTTCCCATTACTTGCCAACAATCCAGGTGATTTCAGTGTGTAGGCCCATGACTCCTGATACTATGAATTTTCATTTTCCTTTCTCCAGCATCTTTTTTTCTCTTTTTTTTTTAAAGAAAATGATTTTAGTTTAGAGTAGTTTTAGGTTCTCAGCAAAATTAAAAGGAAGTTACAGAGATTACTCGTATATCCCATCCCCACACATGCATGGCCTACCCATCATCGACACTCCCCACAGTGTCACAATTGATGAACCTACACCGACTCATCATTATCACCCAGAGTCTATAGTTTACATTTAGGTTCATGCTTGGTGTTGCATCCCAGTACCCTTTAATCTTCTCTGATCTTGATCCTTTTACCCCCATAACCATACTTGTTTCCACCCAGTTCTATTCCTCATCACAGAACTTTAACTCCAATATTCTGATCATATCCTTTTTTTCCCCATTGCTCACAATGGCTGTGTTTACTCTTCAACCCATAGAAATGTCCTACCTAGCCTTTGAGTCCTCAATTTCCTTTCTTTTGCTTTTTGATGTATCCTGAAATCCTTGTTGATCATTTATTTTATTCTTGTTTTTAGAACTTTTAACATTTATGTCCTCTTCATTTAACATTTATGTCCTCTTCATATCTGTTGAGCAGAACTCTTCAGCAATTCAGTTTTCCTCCAGCCCAGTTTTCTGAGAGCAACTGGGGGAAATAGCACCACCATGGAGATTGCTCACATTAAAATGTCCTGATTTTCAGCCTCAACTGAACCCCAAGTTCTAGCTGACAATGTGTGTACTTATTTATAGTCAAGATTCTTAGTTAAACACTACTGTTTCTACTCTCAGCATTAAAAAATGCACAAACTCACTCAGCCTCTGATTCCCACGCCTCACAAATGCGTTTGTGTTAGCACATTTCTTATTTTCTTCTTCCTTCTGTGCTCCTGATTCTATTCCTACCATCTCCTCCAAGACATTCATCTAGTGCTTTATCTCTTTTTCTTGTACCTTTAATAATCCCTCATTAGAGGCTTCTTTTCCCCAAAGTTAAAGATGTATACTAAATTCACACATTTTTCTAAAACGGTCATTGATACACGTACATTGTAGAGATAAGTGAAGAAGGATACACAGCTGTATGCTAGAATTAACTCAGCTTCATAAAAGAATGACACAGAAAAGAATCTGGAAGGAAATAAACAAAAACTTGACTGTAGTACTCTCTTAGTCATGGGATTTGAATAACTTTGACTTTTTTTATATATCATTTTTCATAGCCTCCAAACTTTCTTTAGTTAGTATACATAACTTTTTTTATTTTCAGGAAGAAAATTTTTTCTAAAAATACAATTTCAAAGACATATAATCATATTTTTGACCCTGCATCCCATGCTAGCTTTATTTTATTTATGTAACTAGAGGCCCAGTGCATGAAATTTGTGCACTTGATGGGGGGGGGGGCATCCCTCAGCCCGGCCTGCACTTTCTCGCAGTCCAGGAGCCCTCAGGGTATGTCCAACTGCGGGCTTAAGCCGGCAGTCAGACATCCTTAGCGCTGCCGCAGAGGCAGGAAAGGCTCCCGCCACCACCACTGCACTCGCCAGCCATTGCCTGGCTTCTGGCTGAGCGGCACTCCCCCTGTGGGTGTGCACTGACCACCAGGGGGAAGCTCCTGCATTGAGTGTCTTCCCCCTGGTGTTCAGTGTGTGTCATAGCGATTGGTTGTTCCACAGTTCAGTCAATTTGCATTTTATTATATAGGATATCTAATCCTATCAAGCAAATGTCTATATTTATTCCATTTATTTGTTTTTCACTCATTCTTCAACCTACTGCCATCTGAATTCCACTTTCCTGCTTTTACCAAGAGGCTCTGGTATTTTCAAGGTGACCCTCAAAAATATTCCCAAATCCAAAGACTATCAATTCTTGTCCTGCTGAAACCTCAGGGCTACATCTACCCCTGTTGCCATTTCCCTTCACCTGAAACACTCCCTTCCTTAATTTCCACTCATGCCTTTGATTCTCCCTTCATGATGCTATCCTCTTTCTCCTTTCACTTCTTAAATGCTCAGCCATCTGTCCCCTGATTTTCTCTTTCTCTTTCCCTCCCTGGACTATACCATCCACACAAATTCATTTACCCAACTCATACCTGCTGGCCATTCTAAAACCTCTACTTCTTGCTCTGCTTTAAAGTGCTTTCAGGTTTAGGGGACATAAATGTACTTCACGTACAGTGGTAAGAAAAATAATAGCCCTTTTAAAGAACACATTTAATAGATTTTACAATATAGTATATTTTATGTTTCAAATAGAAGTAGGACTTGTACGCATCAGATAGTTCTCACTATAGCCAACTGGGAATACTATACTCAAATACAATCACATAACAAAATCTCAAAGAAGTTGTGTATTTTCACATTTGAGTTTATTAGTGCTTATGTGGTGGATTTTAAATTTCAATAAAACTATAAAATAAAATTGTAAGTAAAAAAAAAGAAAGTAAACACAAAACAACAAAAATACTCCAAAATGAAAGCAAAAACTTGCAGTATCATTTGCAAATAGTTATCGTGACAAATGCTGTGGATACTTGATTGTTTTATTGATCATCTAATAATATTACAGTGAGTGATAATCAAGCATTCAAAATCATCTGCTGAAATTTTATAAATAGTAATAGAAAAATGTCTTTATTTTCCCTCAAGGGTGTCAAAGATCATTAAATTCAAATAATTAAGTAAATTCAAATAATAATGTACAGACACTTGGCAAATGTTTTAGAAATAAAGCAAAGGACTATAGGGAAGCCCTGACATATCACTGGGACAGCTGAAGAATGAACAAAGAAATTAGATTCCCACCTGGTTTAATTAGTCTTGATGTTGCCAGTTCTCTGAGATGGGTGTGGCATTCCTTTCAGCAGCCAGTGCCATTCACAGAGCCCTAGATTTTAAGTCAGCAGAAATGGCTCAAAACTGGGCTCTGCCACGCAGTCTTTGTGTGAATTCTGCTCACCCATTTTTTTCTCTCTTAGCCTCATTTTGTCCATCTGTGAAGGAAGCTGTAACACAACGGGGTTGTTGTGGGATAGTGCATGTGGAAACAGTTGCACTCTGTCAAACACAATAGACAATATCTATTGAACTTCTTGAAATAATAATTGAGTCTCAGGCTCTAAAAGTTCTTAATTTAAAGAAAAAAAGAAAAAAATGGATTTTATTATTTACTCCTCTATGCACTAACTGCCTGATCTTGGGCAAGTCACTTAAGCTACCTGGGTCTAAGTTTCCTGAGCCTTAAACTGAAAAGTATAGATGCGACAGTATTTTTCCATTCTGAGTCCATAATCCTAAAAGCATTTAGGAGGTGAGCTACTTTCTAAAACATTAACATGCTCCTTTATTTATTCTGCTTCTTCATATATGCCTCATTTTAAAAATGTTTTGGAAAACATTTGGAAGTCAATATTAAATTTAGCAGACTATTTTAAGATCTTAAAAACGAAAAGATAGTATAATTTTTCTTTTTCTTTTTCACGAGTTTCTTTTGGAAGTAAGTATGTAAGTAATGAATAAAACATCTAACTGCATATGTGTGCAGATGCAAATAAAATTAGGCATTTCATAGCTGGTTGGAGCAAGAATTCCTATTCTAAGTCACTCTTCACTTATGCTGCTACTCAGAAAAAGCAGGCAGAGAGAAGCAGCATTTCGCATCCATGCCTAGTCATAAAGCAACTACATTTATTTGGGGGGGGGGGGGGGTGAGAAGACAGAAATGACATCTTTAAAACTCTGGAAAACTTTACAACCAGGCATTTGGAGTCTGAGACAATCTGGGGCAATCTCCAGAGATTTAACACAAACCCTCAGAGCCATCTTTGTAGCAGCCTAGGATTACCAGGAGAATCCAGAGTGATTCTACCTGCATAGTACAGTCTTTCTATCAAGAAGAATCACCCATTGTCACCTTGGGAGACAGCCCCAAACAACCAGGGCAAGTTGGAAAGTTTCTACTACCCAGAATGAGACAAGATGGTAGAAATAATAACAGTGAAAACATAGTACCCTTCCCTACAATTCATACATTTTTAAAGTAATTAGTATAATCTATGGCAATCTTGAGGGGGAGGGCGTTCACTGACATCTAGTCATTTCTGGTTATCCTTACTACTACTTGAGGGTTAAATTTGACTTTTGCACTCATATTTAAAAATAATTTGAGAATAATAAAAGCTTCAACATTTCTGTTATTGTTGTAAATTTTTGAAATCTGGGACCCTATGATGTTGAAAAGAGATGTTAAGATGAAACAGGCATCTATGTGTGCTTCAATAATTCTAAATGAGAAATTAATGCTTACTTAAACCTTTTTCATAAAGAGATAGATCTAAAAGAAAGAGAAAGAAATAACAATGAGGATGTGGGGGTGGGGAAGACTCACCATCTATTATCTAGTATTTTGTAGTTTGAGTTATCTGCTAATGTAGTTGCATCGCAAATTTGCTGAAGCTGGTGCCCACCATACCCTGTGCGCCTCATTTTAAAACAATCATTTATGGATGTTAGAGGATGCCTAGGAAAGCAGAAGGGTTCTGTGTCAATCAAAGCTAATCACTGGTACAGGCAGAGGGCTTTTGTTGGCCTCCATGCTCTAAGCCGTGCTTCCACATCTGTGTTTGAAGAGATTAGAGAGGTGCTTCATACAAGAACTGTATTAGTTAAAGCTGATCAACAGTATTTGGAATAAATCATGAAAAAGTTGAGTGCCAGAAGGGAAGGCATGGCAAGTAGGAGATTGAAACCAACGAGGGCTAAATCTACCCCCCTTCAGCAAACCCCCTCCCCCCGCACACACACACACACACACACACACACATTTGTATTCCAGTTTTGCTCGCTGGAGTTACCAGGTGCCATGCTCTCACCACATCCTAGCAAACATGCAGCAACCCAGCCACGAACCAGACGCCAGTGTTTTCACTGACATGCTTGCCACACTTGGGTGAAGGGCTCCAGTTTTATTGGAGACGCTTCATGGAACACAGATTAGCCCAAGTGGGTAAGTGGGATTGGAGGACCCAGAAGGGGAAAGAATGAAAAGTGAAAAAGGTCCCTGCAAAAAGGAACACCAAGCCCCCTCCCTGTTTAGAACAGTGTTCTCTCTGCATGAAGGCCATACACTGGCAAATAAATTATGAGTGACAAGTATTTGAACCAATAAAGAGGGCACTATATTTTATATGCAGTAAATTTAATTCCAGATTGTGTTTCACCTCAGCAGGGTGACATGTTTATTGCCAGTGAAAGATGAAAGCCGAGGGAGTTGGAGGCGAGCGTCAGCAGTTCTAGTGGGCACTCGCAAAATGAAGATTTGACAGACCCGTGGCGGAGCCCTTGAAATGAAATGCCAGATCAAATTTTACCCCAAAGGGGTCAGATGTACTGTCGTGCCCCCAAACTCGCAATACCAGCTGAATAAATGAGCCCGGTTCAGCAGAGAGCAGGAGGCCAAGAGCATGCTCTGCGTATTTCTGCTCCTGGGATCATCAGCTTTGCCAAGTGCAGTGAGCCTGGGAGGAGCAGCGCGAGGTGTGTCTGAGGGAGGACGCGCTAGGAGGATGTGCAGTGCTGCTGCCTCTGTGGGGCTCTAAGTGTCGTTTTAAAAATCTATTAAACAGATCGAAAAGGAGGAGTGAGTCTGGATTGATCCGCCCGTCTCTCAATTTCGCCCTACAAGCGCCCAGCTCAGGTGTTCAATTTATTGAACCATAACCCCTTTTTAAACAATCAACATCAACGAGCAATAAATATGCTCAGCAAGGGCAATATTTACATGCATGACTCATTGTTTTAGCAGATTTATTTATGGGGAAACTGAGTGGCAATTACATTCCTTGTGCAGACGGTGCCACAGTGGTGTGTGGGCACGGCTGTGGTTACTGCAAAATTTAAGCACATTGAAAGGGGTGAGGACTGCTCTCTCCTATGAAATAGGCCCCATGTCCTAACTGCAAAAGTGGGAGTAATTTTGTTATAAAGTGCATGTGACTTCAACAGTCATCCTAGAAAGAGAGAGAGAAAGGGAGGGTGGGAGGGAGGGAAGAAGAAAGAGGTCTTAGGAAAGTGTGTCCTTGAGGGAGAGTTTATGTGATAAGTCCATAAAGATGTTGATAATTCATGTAAAATGGTACCCAATCTTTCCTCTGTACTTATGAAACGGGTTCTCTTATCCAATGTATGGATTGGGCTAGCCAAATGCTTTCAAACTTATTGGTGTAGACATAGGGTCATCAACCTGTGAGTCAATCTGAAGGGTTAACATTTTAATCAGTTCTTTTCACTGACCCTGCCCTGCAGGACTAATAGTAGAATCTACCATGTATTTTACTTCACAGAAATGTATTTCAAGAGTGTTTCTCATAGTTCAGTATCATCAAGATGAACACGATGTAAAATTTTTAGAGCTTGTAATTTAAGAGTTGCATTCTCTCTAAATTTACTTTGTGCAACTTTTCTCAACTTTGTACATCTTATCTATATACTCCTTGAAGTTACACAGAGAACACATACTCTTGTGCCTGGATGGAGAAAAGAAGAATTTGAATAATGATATTAGCATCACCTAATTGATCTTTGGAACTCTAAAGGACCTACTTGTTTTCTGTAAGGTTGACCTCACTTTTGGTGGAAGGAGCTCTGGAATAGAAGCAGCAGAATTTGGCATCCTCCTGGTGCTACCTCGAGATACTAGGACACCTGCGACACAGGTAAGAACACCTTCCTACCATCAGCAGTAATTATCGAATATTCACTTAGTCCTTAAGAATGTGGGGAAAGTTTTTAATGGTTAGAATGTGTGTACATCTTGTGTAAGACTTTTCTATGAGTTGCTGTCTGAAAAACACTTCTATAGATGAATGAAAGATGAATGAAAGACACCTCGCTGTCACCATTGCTACCACTGTGGTCCTGACCGCTATTTCATGATAGTCATGCATTCCCTTTGTTACATTTTCCCCTGGAGCATCACATCGAAGCATTTGCAAAGGTCATATCCTCTGTGTTGCTCCACGTATTCCAGGTGTCTCTCCTTCACATCAACTACACCCTCTCCTCCCAGTTTCTATGTGCCCTGACCTTCCCTATCTCCATGGTCCCTGCTGTCTCCTCCATTTTCCTCTCCAGCCTCCTTTGTCTGCTATTTTCAGACTTCTTGTGTGAGCTGTGCTTGGAACAGAGTCCCATTTGTCCAGCCCATGCTCTTCCTCTTGGCCAAAGAGCTCCTGAAGATTTCCCAGGCTTTCAAAGCCATAGAGCATGAATCCCTGCTAAGTAAATCTATTCAGTTTGTCTCCCTTTTGTAGATCATAATTATTGGTCCTACTTATAATTTATTGAAGTTCTTGGGATAAAAGAATCAAGTAATAGGGTAGGAGGGTTGGTACTTTCCAGACAACTTAAAATATTAATGATGTCAGAAGAGAAATAACATTTAACGTGACAATGGTCAAATTTATGATAATCAATGTGCAAAACATCCAACACATGTTATGGTTAGAATGAACACATTTTATGTCATGCACACATGATTAACCTTTTATTCCTATCCTTCTGTGTTTGCTTATCATTCTGTTATTTCTAAAATCCTGTTGTCAAGTAGTTTTAATGCCTTCTTTCAAGTTCCTCTTAGATTCATTCCTCCTTTCCAACACCAAAAATATGTGTTTTCACTCAAATCCAGGCCACCTTAAGGGCCTCCTAACCAGGACATTGAAACCTTTTTCACTGTTTCAGGGCTTCTTCTCAGCTGTTTACTTTGTGCCTTTTCTATGAAATTAAATTCAGATTCCTTGTGATTCTATTTAAAACTCTCCATTCTCTGACCCTTCCACACCCACCAGCCTGACATTGGGTGTGTGGTAGAATTATTGCAACTTCAGTTTCCTCCTAAGCATCTGCCTTGCCAGATTTTTATGAAGATAAAAATGGGCATGACAGTATTGATCACATGCCCAGCACGTGATAGTTGCTCAATAAATGGTACCTCGTTACTTATTATGACAAATGGCCCCTCTGCTCTGCCGAGCTAGTCTGCACCCCCTTCCTCGAAGATGACTTCACACCTCCCCCTACTTTGCTCATGCTTTTCAGTACCCTCAGATGCTCTCTCCCATTCTCCTTGTTCATCCATATTACCTGGCTCAAACTCCCTCTCTCACCAAGTGCTTTCCGAGTCTGCATGTCAGGAAGAAAAAATTGACAGACACCAGAGTGGATGTGTGGGTTATGCTTAGTGTTATCCTATATGGCTGATACAATTTAGGATTATGGTGTAACCGATAAAAATTTGTTCAATAACAACTTCTGCTATATTACGAAAATATATGCTTTAACTATCTATGCATATTTAAGTTCTAAGTATTCCTTGATGTCCAATTTAAATACTCTCTCCAATTTCCAGGTAAGTTACTCTGATGATCTTTGGCCCTAGATAAAGTGATTCTGTTTTTTATTTTTAATTTTTATTTACTTATTTATTTTTTAAATTTCTTTATTGATTAAGGTGTCACATATTTGTCCTCATCCCCCCATTCCCATCCCACACCCCTCCCCACGGATGCCCCAACCCCCTTTTGAACTTAACCAATGGTTAGGCTCATATGCATGCACACAAGTCCTTTGGTTGATCTCTCCCCCCTCCCCCCACCCTCCCCTATCCTCCCTCTGAGGCCCGATAGTCCGATCGATGCCTCCTTGTTTCTGGGTCTGTTCTTATTCATCAGTCTATGTTGTTCATCATTTCCCCTAGATGAGTGAGATCATGTGTCACTAGAGATATACTTATAAGAACTGAATGTGAGACGAGCAATAATAGTTATGCTGACAGGCAAATGAATCAGTCTGTAGTGAGTTTCTTTCTGGACCAACAGTTCTTTTGAGACCCAATTTCAATGTCCATCAGTTCCTTATGTGTACATGTCGGCACTGACCCCTCAGCTCTGGATGGTGGACAAATGGTGGTAATGCAGGTCCGACTCCCTCTGGTTTGGTCTTGGCCGGACCCAGGGGCACGGCTTCACCCGGACTCAGGGGCACGTGGCCTCACCCGGATCCAGGGGCACACAGCCTCACCCGGACCCGGGATCCAGCTTCACCTGGACCCAGGGGCGTGTGGCCTCACCCGGACCCGGGACCCAGCCTCACCCAGATCCAGGGACACACGGCCTCACCCGGACCCAGGATCCAGCTTCACCCGGACCCAGGGGCGCGAGGCCTCACCCGGACCTGGGACGTGATTCTGTTTTTTAAAGCTGAATTTTCTATTTGACAGGAATCATATATTATCAAATATTGTGGTCATCATATTTACCTTAATGAAGATGGGAGTGAGCTCATGGAGGAAAGGAAGAACACAGTTCAATCTGATAAATGTTTACTGAGGGCCCAGGAGAAGGCCGCTGATCTTGGTAGTGCCAGCAGTGAAACATGGAGCTGTGTCCAGCCTCTAGCCTGCAAGCACATTTCAGGGTGACTGGGGGCAGCTGTAAGAAAGTGCACAGCAAACTAGATATTTTGTAAATGCTAATTGGCAGTGCAGTCTTAATGGACCACCAGTCGAAAGTGGAAAACAATTTTGGTTTGACTCTACTTGCATTTGTAGCTGTTTAAAATTTTGAATTAGACAAGATTATTTTTTAGTGTTTAGGCATGTAGCATAATGTCCCAAAATAATATATTATAAATGAATTTTTGTTGAATGAATAGAAGAGTAAATGACATGCTATTAGATTCTTTCCACATCGTTGGATTGTTTTTACTTTTATTGATCTCGGAAGAATTTGTAGCATCTGACATCTATATTTATCTCCTAAGGTGAAGGTCACCTGTATGGTAATCTGTAGACCTTAACTTAAATTGATCATAAATGAGCTAAAGTTGAATTGAGTTCAAATTGACAGTGGCTGTGTTGAGATCAAGGAAATAAACAAGAGAAACAGTGGCAATTATAGTGTAAAAATGAGCATTCTAGAGCAATGTTGAATAAAAATATTGCCTGGCATAGCAAAGTTCAATTGTGCTTACACTGCTAAGATTTCTTTAGAGGTTCTTCCACATACTCTTTCCCCAGAAGGTGTTAATTGATGGTGGCATTGTATCTTTTGAAGTGGTGGGAATTCATACTTTAAATGTCCAATTAGCAGCAAAAATGAGTGATAGAATGGGTCACTGAATATTTTTAAAGGCCAGAAGCACCTTCATTTGAGGGCATCCAAATCACTGCCCCAAATCAGCCTCTGAGAATCTGTCCTTCAACATCTGCTTGATCTCTTTGTACAGAGGTTAGGACAGCGGCATATGGACCCTAAAAGGAGAATCCTCACAGTTTTCTTCAGAACTCCAAGTGGTATAGTGAACGACAAATAACCTTTCTGTAACAAGCAGCCTTTTCCCCCTGCTGGAACAAACTGTTCAACTCTATTTGAATAAAAAGCCCACACATATATCAAATTAAACAAAATACTATTGTTCCAAATACAGATTAGGCAGTTCCCAGACTCGTGTCAGTGAAATTTCATAGCACTCCACACCATTGTACAGAAGCTCTCTTTCCCTTCCCTGTGCGAGTGCAGAATCGCTACTCCTAGACAAAGGACTGCAGACACAGGCCGTATCCCCCAAGCAGTTGAATGTTGAATAAAATAAAGGTCCAACTAGAGACTCTGATGGCAAGAAAAAAGAACGCACCGCTGAAAATACAGGTGGAGACAATACTACACAACTATATTAGGGGCAGTTGATCGACAGAAAGTTATTTTGCTTATTGCCAGGACAAATATTTTCCCATTTGATGAGGCATAACTCTGGATCGATGTTAATGAACCAGAAGCTAATTGTGTGCTGTGTGTGCTGACCTGGGGTGGACGTGGTAGTGTGGGGGCTGCCATGCACGAACTCATAAGGGCCGATTGTTAATTTTTCAGTATTTTGCAAGCTTTCTGTTATCTACAGTCATTATTAAAAATTAATAGAAAAGTATATAAGCTTAAATTCAATAAGTTGTATAAAGAAGAAAGGCAATGCCCAAACTCATTACTTCTATTTGACTACATTTTCCTGCGATCCGTGCTCTGGAGATTATTTATGTCTCAGGTGGAAGTGGTATGGAATAGTGTGATGCTTCGCGTTTGCTCCCCACTCCTCATTCACATTGACACGTTGGTAGCTTGGAACTGACTCCGACTACAAATCAGAGTTATTGCTTTTTTGTTTTTGTTTTCCGGAGAGCTGATTGTTAAACATTCATCAGCATACCACTGGGTAGAGGAACTGTGAGAACAGACCTAACTTCCTGTGCAAATTTTGGCTGCTGAGCTGAACAGAAACTTGAGCAGGGATTGCCTTCAGTACTTCAGGTTTAGAAGACATGCTGTGTAGGACTTACGGAGGGTCGATTTGCATGGTGGGTTTGCCTTCCATAAGAGCATACTAAGGGATTAAAGGAACTTCCTCTGATTGCTTTTTCAACAGCAGAACTCAATCTAGGAAGATATTTATTATTAGGATAAGTTCGTTTATCAGGGAAACTTTCTATTCATTCTCACCAAGTGTAATATTTTGCTAACATAACTAAATGTGGAATGTTTAGGCTGAGTTGACAGTGATTGAACATCAGTGTAGCACAACAGTGGGACTGTGGCCACCACTTTCCTCACTCATCTCACCCTTTCCAAGCTTCCTGTTCTTGCCAAACTGAGGATGTGGACTAGGGAAATGTGAGCAAGGTGGGAAGGTATAGAGGCAGAGCTGATAAGTGATAATGAATTAGGCATCCTTCCCTATTGGGGTATGTATGCTACATATACTCCTCTAGGCTTAAAGCTAAAAATGACATAACTTACTATGGTATCTGTAGCTGATTTAAACTCACTAGGGTTCTATAATTATTTCCCCCACTAATTCAGCTTCTATGGCTGCATGAAGCCAATTGAAGTACAATAATTTAAAATTTAAATAATTATAATAAAATATTTTATATGATGCCTAGGGTTATATAAACACAGAGTATAGCATGATATACACATGCATGTATGTATATTACATATGTATACATATACACATATATTATACATGTATGTATAATATATAGACACATATAGGGTATATATTCAAATAAAATATGTATATGTATATTTGATTATGAGAAAACTGAAAATGTGCTTTGACCTGAAATATATGCTCAGAACTCCTTGGATAATGTATGTATCCAGGGCCAAGGCAGTGTTTTCTTTCGAGTATACAGATACGGTAAACCAAACAAGTACATATATAAACAAATTGGCATTTCTAATAAAGAACATGTTACTATTTCATGATTTTATGCTAGAAGAGGCCAGTAAATATTATAACATTTCTTAACCAAGTGCCCTTTTTGCCAGCAAGTAAATTCCTCTAAGAATGTCATGTGATCTTGCTATTCGGTCCTGTGCACAGGGTAATCTCTCTCAGTGTTTAAATTGCACAACTGTCAGATACAGTATACCTGGAGGATCAAATCCCTTATGTCACAATATTAAACATTTTTGGCTACACCATTGAATTTCCACTGCCTGAGGTGTCTCCTGTGTTCCAAATCAAGTCAAATTAAGAATGTATACACTAGTAAATTGAAGAAACAGATAAGCAGAAGCAGAGAAAAACCAATAGGAAGATTACCCTTGTAATGTTTCATTAAGCAACTTCCATTAGGAAAGAAAAAAAAAATCATTAATGCTAACCCATGTTTGAACTTAAAACACAAAATTCAAACTGATTCCCACAGTGTGTTTTTACATGTAACCTATGCTTTTAATAGTCACTCTTTGATACATGACAAGTATCATCTTGAATTTTATGTGAACTGATTCACAGAAGTCATTCAGCAAATTAATGTAGTTTTGGAAAATTAACAGCAAAGTAGGCATGCCGCCAAATGTCTAATGACGAATTGAAGGGCTTGGAGATGTGTCTGTCTATTTGCAGTATTGGAACTGTTTTCAAAACAAAAACACACTGAAAATGGTGCTGGCATGACAGGAGATGCAGTCATTATGCAATTTTAACTGACAAATAATTCCATTTTTATGTGAATAAATTCACCTAGCCAATAACTGCATTATCATCTATCATGTACTGGTTTCCCTTCCCATCTCATGCACCCTCTAATTTTGATGAATTTGATCAGCTGTATCTGGCAAGTCAAGGAAAGACCAGGGTGAGTTGGGGTTGGGGGATGGAGCAGTTAGGAGGAGGGTGATTTGTCACAGGGCTGGAGACCGTCTTTAGCATTACCTGTTGTGCAGATATTATTATCCTCCATTTATCTTCCAGCCTGAATATTCAGACTGGGATGTATCCCATTCTTTCAACAAGGTATTAAGTATCTCTCTAATTTAACTCAGGTATATAAGGGGTATATGTGTGGGGGTGGAGACTGGGAAAATTAGAAAGCTCTATCGATCTACATATAATTAATCTTCAGATGTTGGCTTTAAGCTTCAGCAAAATAGCCTCACTGTACAGTCCACATCACATAAGGAGAAGCTGAAATGCAAAATGATCACAAATATGAACATACTCTAGCTAAGGGCAGGTATTCCAATGGTGGCATTAAATATAAATACAATGGAGTATTGACATAATGTAGTAAGGTTCCCTCGCTATTAAAAGGCTTTGTTCTAAAGCATATCTTTGTACACAATGAAATGATAAACACAGTGCATCACATAGCTAAATTTAATATATGCAGGGGTATGATGTTTGCAATGCATGCATTTCAGCAGGTCCCATTAGTGTGCCTTTCCCCTCCAGTGAAAACAGAATGAACCACAGCCCCTTCTGGTTTGCATAAAGCAAACAAAATTAGATTTGCTTTGCTGAATTGAAACCCGCTTGGGATTGTGAGCCTCTCTCAGGGACAAATTACTTCAAACAATCCCTTTGTACCATAACAAAATCAAAAAATTCAGGCCAATCAACATGGCTCAAAACCCTTAACACAAGAATTAATAATACAACCTAGTCTATTTTTATTGCTTCTGCACTACAGCTCCTTGTTTTAATGTAATTATACTTATTTGCCGTCCACATGTTAAGTAAGCTTGCATATGTTAACTAATGCGACATAAAACAACTTTCCTAATTTTACCATTGCTACAAGCATTGTTCCCCCTGGAATAAGATCTGAACATTGGGCAAGTTGAACACTAATGCTATTAAATTAAATCTATTTTTACATCCTTGATAAATGAATATAGGCAAAATGTCAAATGTTTCTTCAGATAGGTGCAAAAGCTGATTGACAATCAGATTAGTCTATTAAGAATATTGGTTTATGGAGTGTTATTCACTTGATATCTCTTGGCTTTTAAAGTCTATTTTCCTGCAGAAGAGAAGGACACATACATCTGTAAATATGGAATCTCTTAAATCAGGTATCTGGTCAACTACCATTTAAATTCAGCAGCTTGAGTCAATATCAAGATGATATATATTCCCACTACTTTTAACACCTGAAAAATCGGCAGAGGTTATATGCCACTAAAACTTTCATCTGAACCACAAGTTTACTGACTTTTCAGATTTGAAATTTAGAATCTTGGATAACTTTTTGCCCATTGCTTTTTAAAATGATATGTCAGATAAAATATTTGAGTTCACAAAATTTTGATCTTTTGAGATCAAAATCTCTTTTCTCATTGCCTAGTCCAGCACAAATACAGTCCTATTCTTAGAAAAGAAGGATATGTCAAACATTTATATATTGAGGAAAGTTTTGTCTAATTGTTAAGAGGTAGTTAATTGTTTATAACTTGGATGAGTTTCACCCAGCACTAACCAAATACCTGCATGAAAAATTGAGAGACTTGTCTTTAAGCATGGATTTATCTATGTAACTATTGGATCATTTAGACATAGGTAACCTATTGATTTGGTTCAACAACTTGTCAATTTTGTCCAATGATCATTTAGTCTCATTGTTTGCTATTGAATAGATAAATAAGCATGATTGACATATTTCTTCTTCCTACCTGTTATGCAGATTCTGAGTTTCTAATATAAAACATACATGCAATTATACAAATGATTTATTGAAGATCTCTTTAATTTAAATATTTCAAATTAGATATTTTCTTTTAAATATTGCAGGCAATTGATCAAAACACTTAATCTTATCCAAGTGTCTCAAATTGGGTCTATAGGTGTGTTTTGTTTAGCAAAGATAATCTTTAAAAGAGGTAAAATTAGAATGTTTTTATATATGGCACAACTGCTGCAGTCCCTGCCCATGCTTCTTATAATTAGACCCTGTCTAACCAATGAAAGCACTTACAATTGAGACACCTCCCCCCCAGATCAAGACTCACTAATTAGTCACTTATCTTTAAATAACTTAATATACAAAGTACCTCCTGAGATAAAAGTAGAATCAAGACACTGGGATTTCTCCATATAAACAAAATCCATACCTGAAAACTATGGGGGGGCGGGGGGGGGAAGAGGGAGGGAGAGAGAGAGAGAGAGAGAGAGAGAGAGAGAGAGAGAGAGCGAGAGAGAGAGAGAGAGAGAGAGAGAGAGAGAGAGAGAGAGAGAGAGAGAGAAAGAGAGAGATTCCATTTAATCCCTCTTTAGAAACTGGGACAGGTGAAGGTGAGGAAAATGGGTGCCACCCTAAGACCCACGGTCTGTGTTTTATATTGACATACTATTTTGAAAACCCATTCTCTACTTCTTCAAGTCACTATTCTCTCAAAGAACAAAAGATGATGCCATTATTGTAGTTTTATTCATAAGACATAGGAATGCAAACTACCTCAGTTTTCTACTATTTTTGCTTTCTATTATTTAGGTATTATATTAAGTCCTTGGATCAGTTCCCAACCTATTGTGATTCTAATTTGATTTGTATACCCTAGTCTTTCTCAGAGGTAGTTTAAAATCTTAGATAAAAGAAAATGAATTAGTTGTATGTACGTGCCGGAGCAGCAGGAGCAGGGATATAAGATCAGTGAGCTGAGTTCAGCTTCAGAAAGAACAATTAAGTGATCTTACACCTACCCACTCTCCTCTTTGCTCCCTCACCTCACAAATCACTCTCGTTCTCCAGCTTTACCTCCATCTCTTTCCAGTGCCAGTTTAGTCTTCTAGCTCCCTTTCTTACAACCTGTAAGACCGGCTAGATGCATTAGCTACTCAGATCTTTGCTTTCTTTACCTTTAAAGTAATGATATCTGCCCTGACTGGATGTTCTTAAATGATAAGATTATCTCCTTTGAGTGCTCTATTGCATACTACGTATGTTGCTATTATTTCCTTGCTCATCCTCTCCAGTCACCCCTTAGACGATCTCTCTTGTGGGGATCACTTCATCTAACCATGAAGACCATTAGCCAAGTAAAGGTAAAGGCATACTTTCTCAAATTAAATACTATTAGTCCCCAGTTCATTC
The DNA here is from genome assembly GCF_027574615.1 of Eptesicus fuscus. NCBI lineage: Eukaryota > Metazoa > Chordata > Mammalia > Chiroptera > Vespertilionidae > Eptesicus > Eptesicus fuscus. The sequence goes on along the minus strand of NC_072482.1, from coordinate 52,805,586 downwards.
TCATTCTGTGGATGAGGAAACTTGATGTTGATCTAATGTAGCTGGGAGAAAGCTATTGGTCTTGCTTGAAGTGCTCAAGCTACCACTTGAACTTTAGATTTTGTCCTAACATTCATGCAATGTAAAGGATATTGTCATGGATTATGTGAATGTGATACAGCAAGTGGGAAGAGCTCAGGCTTGAAGGCCAAATTAGGACAGATTTTAGGGCATTTCCACTACTTCCTTATAGGACAAGTTATTTAACTTTAGTGGACTTACTTGTACAATGAGAATAGTAGTACTTAGCTTGCAGGATTGTTATAGAAATTGAGTGGGATAATTTCAAGAACATAATAGGCACTCAATAAATTGTAGCAATTATATACTTGATTGTCAGGTGAAGCACATATATAGTACCTGGCAAATACACATGGGTATAAAAGCAGAATCATCATCAACAATGTTAGTTCCAGTCATCCATATCTTTTTCAACTTAACCAAAATATTTAAACAATATTTTAGTAGACTCTTTACATTTATAACTAAAACAAATTACTTTATTAAAAAACTTTTCACATTCTAAATAGTGTCATATTGAGAAAAATAATTTTATCTCATTATGAAAATGTTAACCTATTGATTTAATTAATCTTAAAATTTATCAATAAAAGACCACAAAAGAAGTGAGTAATAAGATAAAAGTCATTAGTTATGACAATAGGAGCAATTAAATACCTTTATACTGTGCCTAGCATATATGCTATACACAGAGACCATCGAAACTCTAAGCAAATATAAAATAATTAATTAAAAATAAGAATAGTTGGGATGAAGTTTCTTATTCTGAATGAGGGCTGCTGTTTTTCACTTTTGCCATGAGGAAACTAGCACCATTTACTGCCAGGAAATTTCCCTTTCCTTCCTTCCTTGTAGGCAGCCCCTCTCCTTCCTTCACACTGTGCTGTAAAAATACACAGTGTGGGTAGCAAGAAGATGGATATATAGAACATGAAACAGATAGAGTCCAGAAATAGAACCACAAATATATGGTCAATTGATTTTCAACAAGATGTTAAAACAATTCAATAGGGGAAAAAATAGCCTTTTCTATATATAGTGCCATAATATTCTTTTTTTTAAAATATGTTTTTTATTGATTTCAGAGAGGAAGGGAGAGATAGAAACATAAATGATGAGAGAGAATCATTGATCCACTGCCTCCTGAACGCCCCCTACTGGGAATCAAGCCCACAACCCCAGCAAGTGCCCCTGACCAGAATCGAACCTGAGATCTTTCAGTCTGCAGACTGACACCCTATCCACTGAGCAAAATCAGCTAGGGCAGTGGTCAGCAAACTCATTAGTCAACAGAGCCAAATATCAACAGTACAACGATTGAAATTTCTTTTGAGAGTAAAATTTTTTAAACTTAAACTCCTTCTAACGCCACTTCTTCAAAATAGACTCGCCCAGGCAGTGGTATTTTGTGGAAGAGCCCACTCAAGGGGCCAAAGAGCCGCATGTAGCTCACAAGCCGCAGTTTGCCGACCACTGAGCTAGGGCAATAGTTGGATATTCTTATGAGGGGGGGAGGGGATAAATGTTGACTTCACATTATACACAAATTTAATTCAAGACTGATCTTAGAAATAAACGTAAGTTAAAACTATAAAATTTCTAGGAGAAAATATAAGAGAAAAATCTTTGTGTTGTTGAGGTAAGGATTTCCTAGAGATCACACAAAAAGAGTATAAACCATAAACAAAACAAAAAATGAAATATTGTACTTCATTAAAATTAATAAGTTATGCTTTTCAAAATACATAATTCATAAAATAAAAAGGCAAGGTATGAACTAGGCTTTGCAATACATATATTGGTAGTACATACATTTGATAAAGGACTTTATCAAGGTTTATAAAGAATTCTTACAACTCAATAATAATAAGATAAACAACCTAAATAGAAAATTGGCAAAAGATTTAACAGATTTTCACAAAGCAAGATATGCAAATGACCAGTAAACACATGAAAAGTTGCTTGTCACAATAGTCATCAGGAAAATGCAGGTTAAAACCACAGTGAGAAGCCAAGACACACCTACTAGAATGACAAAAGACTAAAATACTAAACATTGACAAAGTTACAAGGTAAACAGAACTCTTATATTCTGCTGGTGGAAATAAAAAATGGCACCACCATTTTGAAGAATTATTTGTCAGTTTCTTCTGAAGTTTAATGTGCACTTAGCATATCACCCAGCAATTTTTCTACCAGTAATTTGCTAAGAGAAATGAAAACAATGTCCATTCATAAATTGACAGGATTTATCCAAAATAACCCAAATCTGCAAATAATTTTAAATGTCTATTAACACACGAATGAAATAACAAATTTGGCATATCCACATAATGGAATACTCCTCAGAAGAAAAAAGAAATACATGTGGATGAATTTCAACATGATTATTAGCAACCCATCTATAAATCCACCACTTGTATTATTATCAATATTGTTAAGATTTTATTGTAGAGTTTTCTTGGCTTTATTATTATTTTTGCATATTTACATATAAGTGGAAACAAATGACAGTGGAGTTGACAGATAATTTAAGGAATAAAAAGAGAACTAAAAAAAGAAAGAAAGAACATTTCCAAAGAGAATTCTTAGAGATTTGAAAAGATAGTACAACCATAAAATAATAATGAATGTTGTAAATAAGCTACAACCAGAGGACAAAACCTTTGAGAAATTTAAAATATGATTGAGAAAACAAATAATTTAATACAAGCTTTGGAAGATAAAATTTAAAAAATTCAAACAAAAGACAGGGAAATGAAGATATGAGAAGAAACAAAAGTCATCCAGAATGTTTACCTTCCATAAATAGGAGTTTTAGAAAGCGAGAAGACAGAAAAGTAGAGAGTGAGAAATTATAAGAAGCGTTCACTCATTCATTAATTCACTCATTCAGGCATTCCTACTATGTGTGTACTTAGCCATGTTCTAGGTCAGCGATTTTCAACCAGTGTGCCATAATAATTTTTAAAATGTGCAATTCTTGTCTAAGGGGCACTGACCTCTTTTCCCTTAGATTGTCAAATAGAAAAATGCCAACAGTCAACACAACAATAGCCATCTGGTGTGAATGAATCAAAATTATACCTATTTTTTGGTCAGATTGGAAAAAAATATATTTTTGTGTGTGTGCCACAGAATTTTAGTAATTTATTTATATGTACTATGAGATGAAAAAGGTTGCTGTTCTATGTATTTGAGATATAGCAGGGAACTACATCAAAATCCCTGCCCTTATTAAGCTTGTACACAGTATTAATGGAGGCAAAGGGTGAAGGGGAGGGATAAAGAAAGATAGGAATAATTAAAGGTATAGTCAGATAGTAACTTGTACTGTGGGAAGAAATGAAGCAGGTGAGGTAGATAGGAGAACTAAAGGGACAAGGTGGAAGCCTTATCCTATATAATAAAAGCCAAATATGCTGTGTCTGATCAACCAGTGACTGTTCGACTGTTCAACCAATCAAAGCATAGTATGCTAATGATATGTTAAGGCTGCTCAATCGCTCGCTATGATGTGCACTGACCACGAGGGGGCAGACGGTCTGACCAGTAGGTTAGCTTGCTGCTGGGGTCCGGCTCATCAGGACCAAGCAAGATGGGCTGGGCAACCTGGAGCCCTACCCATGGTCCCTTCCGGCTGGCCAACCTCCCACATCCCTCCCCAGCCGGCCGGCCCTAATCAGCCCTGATCAGGACTGGGCAAGATGGGGCTGGACATACCCTGGAACCCTCCCACGGTCCCTCCCTGGCCCCGATTGTGCACCAGTAGGGTACCTCAGCCTGGCCTGTGCTCTCTCGCAATCCAGGACCACCTCAGGGGATGTCAGAGAGCCAGTTTCAGCCCAATCCCACAGACCACTCCCCTCAGGAGGGTGCCAGACACAGGGCTCATGGCTGTCAAGTGCTGCTGTGGTGGCGCAAACCTCTCCCAAACAGGACTGATTGGGTGCGAGCCTGTGGCAGGCACAGTGGGGCCAGGATGAGCGGGAGTGGCAGGTAGGAGCTGCAGGTGGTATTGGACTGCGGGTTTCAGCCTGATCCCCGCAGGCCACCCATAGGGACACCACCCATGCACGAATTTGTGCACCGGGCCTCTAGTCTATAATAATAAAAGCATAATATGCTAATTAGACTGGCCGTCCTTCCGGATGACACCTGGGCTGCGAGGGAAGCCCGGGTCCTGGATGCCACAGGGAAGCCAGTGCCAGCAGCTGGGGGAAGGAAGGCCTACTCTTGCATGAATTTCGTGCATCAGGCCTCTAGTAGATTAATAAAAAATCATCATGGAAGTCCTCATTGATAAGGTGACATTTGAATTGAAAGAGAAGAAAGAATAGGGGCCACAGATATCTATGGGGAAGGGTAGAGGAATCAGTGAGTACAGAAGCTCTGAGGTGGGAGAGACCCTGTGTGGGATGGGGTAGAATGAGCTGGGGTGTGGGGGTTGAATTACAAGAGATAAGGGAATGAAGAGTCAAACCTTGTAAGACTAAGTAGACATTGTATGAGCTTACTTTGACTTTTAATCTGAGGTAATAAGGAGCTATTGTACAGGCTTGAGTGCAGTAGTTTTAATCAGACAGTTTATGATTTATTTTACCTCCTCTCTGAGTATCATTTACACTTCCCTTAAAACAATTTAGTAGTTACACTACAGTTTGCAATATATGTTTTTAAATAATCTAAATTCACCTTCACGTGTACTATTTTACTTCATGTACAGTACAAGTACTCACAGAATATTGACTATTGGTCCCAATTCCTCTTTCTCATCCCTGTGACACTGCTATCATTAATTTTACTTATCTGTTTGCTGTAGTTATTAAATATATTGTTACTACTATGGCTTTAAATTGTTATATTTTAGATAATTAAAATAAGAAAAATAAAGAACTTTGTTTTACTTTTAGGCATTTCTTTTCTAATGTTCTGCCTTTAGTTTTTATTTTTTGAAGATCCATGTTTTGCCAATGATTTTTTTCTTTTGCCTAAAGACCTTCCTTTAACTAAAAAAATTTCTTGCAAGTAAGTCTATTAACAATGAATTCCCTGAGTGCTTGTTTGTCTGACAGGTCTTTATTTCTTCTTTCCCTTTGAAAGATAATTTTGATGGTTATATAATTCTAGATTGGTGGTTTTTCTTTCAACATGTTAAAGATCTCTCCCCACACTCTTCTAGATTGTATGTTTTCTGATGAGAAATCTGTTTTCATTTTTATCTATGCTCTTCTATAGGTAAGTTATATTTTTGCTTTCTTCAAAAAGTCATCTTTGTCTTAAAGTTTCTGACCCCATATATGTATGTATCTTTATTTTATTTATTTCTTGTTTTTGGTAGACATCCTGCTTGGCATTCTCTGAGCTTCCTGGATTTATTATTTGGTGTCTGTCATTAGTTTTGGTAAGTTTTCAGCCATTATTACTTCAGGTAATTTGTTTCTCTCTTTCATGTTATCTGGTATTTCAATGTATATATTATAACTTTAACATTGTCCTAGAGTCCTTTCATGATGTTCTTTTTCTAAAACATTCTTTTCTCTCCTTGAATTTTAGTTTGGGAAGTTTTAATAGACTTGTATTCAAGTTCATTCATGCTTTCCTTAGTTGTGTTGAGTCTACCAATAAGTCTGTTGGTTTCATTTCTGCTGCATTTGGATTTCTATTATTTCTTCTTAATTTTTTCTTAGAGTTTCTACCTCTATGCCTACATTACCCATCTATTCCTGAATCTTGTTGAATTTTTTATTAGAGTTCCTAACATATTAATCTTAGTTATTTAAAATTCCTCATCTACACTAATAAAAGAGAAACATGCAAATTAACCATCACTCCACTCCACCCACAAGCCACGCCCACCAGCCAATCAGGAGCAAGTATGCAAATTAACCCAACCAAGATGACAGCTGGCCATGGAGTGAGCAGGAGGCTTGGGTTTCCTCAGCAATGGAGGAAGCCAAACTTCCTGGCCTGCCCTGGACTCCGCTCAAGGCTACAAAGTTTCAATTATAGAAAATAAATAAATCCCAGATACCAGGGCTTCTGCTTGGGTCACCGGGGGGTGTGGCCAGCCTGCAAACCACCACAGGCCCCTCGCCCAGGCAACCCCATGCCCCAAGGGAACCCCCACCTTGATCCAGGACACCCTTCAGGGCAAACGAGCCGGCCCCCACCGATGCACCAGGCCTCTATCCTATCTAATAAAAGAGTAATATGCAAATTGACCATCACTCCAACACACAAGATGGCTGCCCACATGTGATCAAAGATCCTGCCCCCATGTGGACACAAGATGGCCACCACAAGATGGCCAGCAGGGGAGGGCAGTTGGGAGGGACCAGGCCTGCAAGGGAGGGCAGTTGTGGGCGATCAGGCCAGCAGGGGAGGGCAGTTGGGGGGGACCAGGCCTGCAGGGGAGAGCAGTTAGGGGTGACCATGCCTGCAGAGGAGGGCAGTTAGGGGCAATCAGGCTGGCAGGGGATCAGTTAGGCATCAATCAGGCTGGCAGGGGAGTGGTTAGGGGGTGATCAGGCTGGCAGGCAGAAGTGGTTAGGGGCAATCAGGAAGGCAGGCAGGTGAGTAGTTGGGATCCAGAGTCCTGGATTGTGAGAGGGATGTCTGACTGCCCGTTTAGGCTTGATCCTACTGGGATTGGGCCTAAACGAGCATTCGGACATCCCTCGAGGGGTCCCAGATTGGAGAGGGTGCAGACTGGGCTGAGGGACACCCCCTTCCCCCGCTGTGCATGAATTCTGTGCACCGGGCCTCTAGTCTGATATAAAGATGTGAGAGCTGAAACTGGAAGTATTTCTCAACTCCATTTCTAATTATATAAGTACAATCTTCTTAATAAAGAAAATATCCAGACAAATACAAAATGTATGCATAATTTACTCACAAATCAGCTAGTAGAACAATCCTTTACCACCTCACCACAGCCCTTTGGGAATTGTTTGCCAACCTCTGTTCCCATGTTAGGCTGAGTGGGCTATTTCCTAGCTAGACCTTAGCTCACTGAGCAGTTATAGTGCTGATTATGGTTATGGTTAGAAGGGAAGTCTGGCCTCTGGGCATGTAGGGTTCTTTATTTTTGTTGACATAATGTTAAATATACAGGTATTTGGAAAGTGACTAAATAGTACTTAATATGTTTCTCCAGTTTTTATCTAGATATTCAAGTTTAGCCTTCCTGTTAATACTGCTCACAGTTTTCTTCTATGTAATGTTAAATATAGATCCTAACATATTTTTCTACAAGGAGAAAATAAATATGTTAGTTATTCATGTATGAATGAATAAATATGTTAGTTACTATTATACCAGTAACTCCATTTTGCTATTTTTACATAAAAACTTGAATGCTGATATTGCTATAAATAGCAGCTACAAATGAATTTTGGGTGCATCGCTGGTAGGTTTCTGGTATACAAATGAATATGACTTGCAAATACAATTTTACAGTTTCCACATATAGAAATTCAGTGCTGTGTGTAATATTCTTCTTCAAGGTTTAGAACAAATATGTAGAGCAATGTTCATTCACACAACTTTGAAAAATGTGTTTGCTTAACTATTTCAGTTAGTTTTATGGAAGAGTTCCAATTGTAGCAGTCATTATGGTGTGCTGTGTTCAAGGTTGCTGTGCTCAAAGGGATCAGGGAAATATTTGGATCCAATTCAATTCTATGTGGGCTTTTCTGATGGTTTCTCATCAGAGTTCAAAGTGGAAGTATCCCTTGAATGTAATTTCAAGTCTTGGAATCCCATAGCTCTGAGTCATTGATAGAAAGCAACTGCCCAGCCTCAGATTATATTGCTCAGCCCCTATTGTTTCTAAGTGGTGCCATGTGGTTAGTGCCTGACAATGAGATGGAAGCAAAAATGAAGTGGGTCCCTTCTGGATGTTCTCTCTCCACACTTCCTTTTCTTTCCCCATTGCTGTGTACAGAAGACTTAAAGCACTGCATGATAGTTATGTCAAAAGATGGAAGGGGCATTATTCCCTGAAAATAACAAATGGAAGAAATTTGCCCACCAACTAGCAGTACTATATTGCTCTTCTAGGTGAACGTGAATAAACCTCAATGTTTTGACCCCCTACATTCTTGGTGAGCCTGGCTAGAGATTCATCTTATTTATCCTTTCAAAGAATCACAGAAAAGGTTTATGTGCTGGCAGCTATAATTACCCTACAAAATTATCACTAAGTGATGAGCTGCTATATACTGGCAGTATCCTACCTGTGTTGCTTTAGAAGAAACTCTCCTCCCACCCCCAGTTTTACTGAGATATAACTAACAAATATCACTGGTATAAGTTTAAGGTGTACAGCATAGTGGTTTGACTTACATGTGCTGTAAAATGAATAGCACAATAACCTTAGTTAGCATTCATCATCTCATATAGATACAATAAAAAGAAAGACACAATTTTTTTCCTTGTGATTGAAAATTTGCTATTTACTCTCTTAATAGCTTTTCTACATGCCATACAGCAGTGTAGAATGTTGTACGTTCCATCCCTAGTACTTATTTAACTTATAATTGAAAGTTTGTACCTTTTGACCACCTTCCTCCAATTACCCCTCCTTCTATCCTCTGCTTCTGGTAACTACAAACTCTTAAGAGTTTGTTTTGCTTTGTTTTATTTGTTTAGAATTTGTATATAAGTGTGATCATACAGTACTTGTATTTCTCTGTTTGACTTATTTCACATACATAATATCCTTGAGTTTCATCTATGTTGTTGCAGATGGAAATATTTTTCTCTTTTATATGTCTGAATAATATTCTATTGTGTATATATACACCACATTTTTAAAATCTATTCATCCATTGATGGACTGTTAGGTTGTTTCAAAGTCATACAGATATCTTTTCAAGTCAGTGTTTTTGTTTCCTTTGAAGAAATACCCAGAAGTGGAATTGCTGTATCATATGGAAATTCTATTTATTTTGATAGGGATCTTCCATACTGTTTGGAACAGACCAATTTAAAGCATGCTGGCCTTGATTTCCAGCTGCCAGAATCTGCATCTCTGCATGAAGATAAAGACCTCTGTGTCCACACAAATGGCTGGCAGGAAACCAAAAAGAAAAATTATGCCCAGAGACCTCAACTAATGGCTGGTGGGAACTGATCTATAAAAACATATATTTGTTGTTGGAAATTGACTGTACAAGAGCAATTTTGTACCAAATTTCATGTTCCTTCTCCGATAGGTAGAATTCTTGTTCCCTTTCCCTCCTAGCAAAGGGTTTTAGAGGACTCTGAGTCCCTAGTGATGACATAACACCAGAGGGGAAGAAGTCCAAGTCTGGGTTTCACCATGTTGAGACAAGCCACTTGTCCACCAGAAATGATGTCATTCTTATGTGAGCAACTGGTAAACTTATTTTGGGTTAAGCCTCTGAAATTTTAGGAGTTTACCTATTTTTTTAAAAAAATTCTTTATTATTTAAAGTATTACATATAGTATTACATGTCTCCTTTTCCCCCCATTAACCTCTCCCCAGCCAACCCCACTCACCAGCACATGCCCTCACCCCCTTAGTGTCTGTGTCCATTGTTTATACTCATATGCATGCATACAAGTCGTTTGGTTGATCTCTTACTCCCCACCCCCACCCTCCCCTACCTTTCCTCTGAGGTTTGATGATCTGTTCGATGCTTCTCTGTCTCTGGATCTATTTTTGTTCATCAGTTTATGTTGTTCATTATAGTCCACAAATGAGTGAGATCATGTGATATTTACCTTTCTCTGACTATCTTCTTTCGCTTAGCACAATGCTCTCCAGGTCCATCCATGCTGTTGCAAATAGTAGGAGTTCTTTTTTTTTTTTTTTTTTACAGCAGTGTAGTATTCCATTATGTAGATGTACCACAGGTTTTTAATCCAGTCATCTGCTGATGGGCACTTACGCTGTTTCTAAATATTAGCTATTATAAATTGTGCTGCTGTGAACATAGGGGTGCATATGTACTTACTAATTGGTTTCTGATTTCTTGGGATATATTCCTAGAAGTGGTATTACTGGGTCAAATGGAAGTTCCATTTTTAATTTTTTGAGGAAACTCCATACTGTTTTCCACAGTGGCTGGACCAGTCTGCATTCCAACCACCAGTGCACAAGGGTTCCTTTTTCTCCACATCCTCGCCAGCACTTGTTGTTTGTCGATTTATTGATGATAGCCATTCTGACAGGTGTGAGGTGGTACCTCATTGTTGTTTTGATTTGCATCTCCCAGATGATTAGTGACTTTGAACATGTTTTCATATATCTCTTGGCCTTCTGTATATCCACTTTCCAAAAGTGTCTATTTAAGTCCTTTGCCCATTTTTTTTATTGGATTGTCTATCTTCCTTTTGTTAATATTCATGAGTTCCCTATAAATGTTGGAGATTAGGCCCTTATCGGATATAACATTGGCAAATATGTTCTCCCATGCAGTAGGCTTTCTTGTTGTTTTGTTGATGGTTTCTTTTGCTGTGCAGAAGCTTTTTATTTTAATGTAGTCCCATTTGTTTATTTTCTCCTTCATTTCCATTTTCCTAGGAGCTGTAAAGATATTGCTACGACATATGTATGCTATTTTGCTGCCTATGGATTCTTCTAAGATTTTTATAGTTTCCATCTTACATTGGTGCCTATGGATTCTTCTAAGATTTTTATAGTTTCCCATCTTACATTTAAGTCCTTTACCTATTTTGAGTTTTTTTGTGTGTGTATGATGTAAGTTGGTGGTCTAGTTTCATTTTTTTTCACGTATCTGTCCAATTTTCTCAGCACCATTTATTGAAGAGACTATCTTGACTCCATTGTATGCTCTTGCCTCCTTTGTCAAATATTAATTGAACATAATGGCTTGGGTCAATTTCTGGGTTCTCTGTTTGGTTCCATTGTTCTAAATGTCTGTTCTTATACCAGTACCAGGCAGTTTTGAGAACAGTGTCTTTGTAATATAGCTTGATATCTGGTATTGTAATCCCTCCAACTTTGTTCTTCTTTCTCAAGATTGCTGCAGCTATTTGGGGTCTTTTTTTGTCCCATATGTATTTTTGGAGAGTTTGTACTAGGTCTGTGAAATAGGCCATTGGTATTTTAATGTGTATGTCATTAAACCTATAGATTGCTTTCAGTAGTATAGACATTCTAATTATGTTGATTCTACCAATCCATGAACACAAGTATATTCTTCCATTTGTTTATGTCTTCCTCTATCTCTTTTTTCAATGTCCTATAGTTTTCTAAGTACAGGTCTTTACCTCCTTAGTTAAGTTTATCCCTAGGTATCTTAATTTTTTTTGGTGAAATGGTAAATGTGATTGTTTTTGTTGTTTCTCTTTCTGTGAGTTCATTAGCTATATATATAAAAGTCTAAGCGACCATCCAACTGTTTGACCATCTGACCAGTAGCTATGATGCACAATGACCACCAGGGGGGCAGACGCTCAACGCAGGAGCTGCCGATGCTGTGGTGACTTGGCTGCTGCAGTTCTCTGGTGATGCACGTGGAACCAGAGAGGAGGGAGACCAATCCCGGGGTGCATTACCCAGGAACCACCCTCTTGTAATCCAGGACCCTTCCCGGGACATCGGAGAGTCAGTTTCAGCCCAATCCCCAGAGGCTAGGCTGAGGGACCCCACTGGTGCATGAATCCGTGCACCAGGACTCTAGTTGTTGTATAAAAAAGCCATAGATTTCTGGGTATTAATTTTGTATCCTGCTACATTGCCAAATTTATTTATTAAATCTAGTAGTTTTTTTATGGAGTCTTTAGGGTTTTCTATATATAATATCATGTCATCTGCAAATAACGACAGTTGTACTTCTTCTTTTCCAATTTGTATGCCTTTTATTTCTTCTTCTTTTCTGTTCACTATGGCTAGCACTTCCAGTATTATTTTGAATAGGAGTGGTGTGAGTGGGCATCTCTGTCTTGTTCCTGTTCTTAGAGGAAATGAGTTTAGTTTTTGCCCATTGAGCATGATGTTGGCTGTAGATTTGTCATGTAAGGCTTTTATTATAGTTGATCCCTCTATTCCCACTTTGTTGAGAGTTTTTTATCAAGAAAGGGTGTTGGATTTTGTCAAATGCTTTTTCTGTATCAATTGATATGATTATGTGATTTTTATCTCTCAATTTGTTTATATGATATATCACGTTTATTGATTTGCAGATATTGTACTATCCTTATATCCTCAGAATAAATCCCACTTGGTCATGGTGTATGATCTTTCTAATGTAATGCTGGATCTGATTTGCTAGAATTTTGTTGAAGATTTTAGCACTGATATTCATCAGAGATATTGGCCTGTAATTCTCTTTTTTTGTAGTGTCTTTATCAGGTTTTGGGATTAGGGTAATGCTGACTTCATAGAAAGAGCTTGGAAGTATTCCTTTCTCTTAACTTTTTTTGGAATAGTCTGAGGAGAATAGGTTTTAGCTCTTCTTTGAATATTTGGTAAATCTCCCCTGTGAAGCCTTCTGGCCCAAGGCTTTTATTTGCTGGAAGATTTTTGATTACTGCTTCAATTTCCTACATACTTATTGGCCTATTCAGATTTTTTTATCCTGCCTGATTGAGTTTTGGAAGGTCGTATTTTCTAAGAATATTTTTCTTCTAGGTTGACCAGTTTGTTGGAATAGAGTTATCCGTAGTATTTTTTAAAATAATCCTTTGTATTTCTGTGGGGTCTGTTGTTATTTTGCCTCTAATGTTTCTGATTTTGTTTATTTGGGTCCTCTTTGTTTGCTTCTTGGTGAGCCTGGCTAGAGATTCATCAATCTTGTTTATCTTTTCAAAGATCCATCTCTTGGTTTCAATGATTTTTTTGATAATATTTTTTGGTCTTTATGTCATTTATTTCCACTCTGATCTTTATTATTTCCTTCCTTCTGCTCACTCTGGGCTTTTCTTGTTTCTCTCTTTCTAATTCTTTAAGTTGTAGAGTTAGATAATTTATTACCATTTATTTATTTATTTATTATTATCTTTTTTTTTTTTTTGAGGTAGGCCAGTAATGCTAGGAACTTTCCTCTCAGGACTGCTTTCACAGTATCCCATAGATTTTGGATTGTTGTGTTTTCATTGTCATTTGTTTCCAGGATATTTTTTATTTCTTCTTTGATCTCTTTGGTAACTCAGTCATTGTTTAATATCATGCTCTTTAGCCTCCAAGTGTTTGACTTTTTTTAAGTTGTTTTTATTGTAGTTTATTTCTAATATTATGCCATTGTGATGTGAGAATATGTGTGGTATGATTTCAATCTCCTTGAATTTGAAAAAAATTTTGCCTGTGTCCCAACTTGTGGTCTAGCTTTGAAAATGTCCCATGTGCACTTGAGCAGAATGTATATTCTGTAGCTTTGGGGTAAAATGTTCTGAAGATGTTGATTAAGTCCAGCTGATGTAGTGAGTCCTTTAGGATTACTGTTTCTTTGCTGATTTTTTGTCTAGAGGATTTATCCAATGATGTCAGTGGGGTATTAAAGTCCCCAACTATTATTGTATTGCTGTCGATCTCTTCCTTGATATCTTCCAGAAGATTTTTATGTATTTGGGTGCTCCTGCATTGGGTACATATGGGTTTACCAGAGTTATATCCTCTTGTTGTATTGATCCCTTTAGTATTATGAAGTGGCCTTCCTTATCTCTTGGAATGGCCTTCACTTTGAGATTTATTTTGTCAGATGTAAGTATTGCTACCCCAGCTTTTTTTTTCATTTCTATTTGCCTGAACATTATTTTTCCATCCCTTCACTGTGAGTCTGTGTGAGTCCCTTGTTCTGAAGTGGGTCTCTTGTAGACAGCATATATATGAGTCATGTTTTCTTATCCATTTAGCCACTCTATGTGTTTTGATTGGAGCATTTAGTCCATTTACATTTAAGGTTATTATTGATAGGTATTTGTTTGTAGCCATTTCTATTCTTTATGCCTGTGTTCCTTCTTCCCATTCTATTTATTCTTTTTATAACAGTCCCCTTTTATTTCTTACATTGCTGGCTTGGTACTGATAAACTCCCTTAGCCTTTTTTTTTTTTTTTTTTGTCTGTGAAGCTCCTGATTTCCCCTTCAATTTTGAATGATAGCCTTTCTGGATAAAGTACTCTTGGATGCAGTCTCTTGCTTTGCATCACTTTGTATACTTAATTCCATTATCTTCTGGCCTGATATGTTTCTGTTAAAAAATCATTTTATAATCTAATGGGAGATCCTTTGTATGTAACTCTCTGTCTCTCTCTTGCAACCTTTAATATTTTCTCTTTGTTGTTAACGTTTGCCATTGTAATTATGACATGTCTTGGTGTGGGTCTTTTTGGGTTCATCTTGTTTTGGACTCCCTGTGCTTAAGTCCATAATGGAAGTTTTCTGTCATTATTTCTTCAAATAGATTTTCTAATCCTTGCTCCTCTTCTTGTCCTTCTGGCACCCTTATTATACATATATTTCTTCATTTTATGTTTTCCCAAAGCTTCCTTATGCTCTCCTCCTGCTTTCTAATTTTTTTTCCAATTACTGTTCAGATTGGTTGTTTTTTCCCCCTATCTTCTAACTCACTAATTTGGTCTTCCACTTCTTCTAGTCTACTGTGGAAACTTTCCATTGTGTTTTTTATTATAGCTATATTATTCTTGATTTCCTCTTGATTCTTACATAAGTTGTTGATTTTCTCATCCATCCAGTTAATGATTGTATGTCCCTTACTCTGAATTCTTTTTCTGACATATTGTATGCCTCCATTTCATTTAGTTCCCCTTTTAGCAATTCTCCTTTTCTTTCCTTGGTGGCTTGTTATTTGTCTCCCTATTTCTGCGCTCTCTTTCTGGCCCTGGGCACCCTGCTTGGAGTTTGAGAGGTTAAAGATCCCATCAGGGCAATGATCTGGAAATCATAAGTCCCAAGGCTGGGTCTGCCTTGAGTCTCACACCTTTATTGTCTCTGCTCTGAGTTGTATCCCCTTCTCCCATAGATCTGGTCCCTCAGTTGTTGTTTCAGATGCTCAGGATGGTGGGAGCATGTGCACAATTCCTCTGGTGTGCAACTCCCTGTGAGGACCCAGAGCCCTCTGAAATGCAATTTGCTATGTGGCGCTGGCACCCATGGCAGGGTGGCACCCTAGTTCCCTCTGGCAGCACACTTGTGGTGCGGTCCTGTGGCCCCTGGCTGGGTACACTGGCTAGGTACATTGGTTGCCCCACAGTGCTTTCCTATGGCCCGGAGTGAGACGTGTGCTGGCTTGCTTCAGGTAGCTCCTGCAGTACTGTCCCAGGGGCCAGGGAGAAGTGGGTGCAGGTTGCTCTGGGTCACACAGTCAGAGTTCCTCTGTGGTCTGAGTGGGGTGCATGCAGGGTTACTCCAGGTTGCCCTGGCAGCAAGATCTTGGGCTTGGAGTGGAGTGGACATGGGTTGCTCTGGGTTGCACAGACCCTGCTTTCTTGTAGCCTGGATTGAGATGCACATTGGGTTGCTCTGGATAGTCCCTCAGTCTCAGTGGATCCAACTGAATTCCTCAACTACTCTGGAAAACCTTTTCTTTTTCTGGGTGCCTTCTCAATGAATGGCTTAGAGTTATATCTCCTAAATGAATTCAAGCAATTTTCCCTAACACCACTGGTAATACTTTTATCTAGTGCAAAACTGTCTCTTGCCTAGATTACTACAATGTTTTCAATTTTTCCAAATTTTTTTTCTCTAATCTATTGTCTATGTAATATTTCTGACTTAAGTCTGAATATATCACTTCCCTGTTAAAAACACTTCAAAAGCTCTTAGAATAAATCTGAACTCATTAGTAAGATTATAACATCTTCAATCTGGTTCTGCTCACCTCCAGGCTCTTCTCTTACACTGCCCACTCATACTCTATAATCTCCATTCTGACATCTTTTGATTTCCCAAATATTTAAATATACTGTTTTTATCTCTTCCTAGAATATTATCCCTTATTACCTTACCTTAATCAGATGAACTTTTATCCATTCTTCACATCTGGCTAAAGATTGCCTTGTATTGGGAAGATTTACTTGACTTCCTTATCCTTGCCCCTTTCAAAAAAACTGTATTATTAGCATTTTCATATGCCTTGCAGTTTCCATATTATAACAATTGTATGTGTTAACAAAATAGTCATATAATAAATATTACAAAACAACTATATCTCTTTCATTTACAAATATGTTATGGACATGCTTTCATGTCAGTGTATACAATAAGTCCATGTAGCATTCCACTGCAATTGTTTACCAAGAGTTATTTAACCATTCCCTTATTGGTTGACATTCATTAATAAATAATTCTTACAACAGGGATTTTTAAACAGTAGAGAAACAAATTTACAAAATTTTTTTCAATCCTGGGATATGTGTCAACTTGAATATATACTTATACCTTTGCTAACATTTTTTACTTCCCAAAGGGCATATGAAGTTTTGAGTCCAACACATTGTCTCCTGGATGGATTATAGCTATCTTTAATCTCCTAAAATTCCTTGAATCTGGAATTAGCCTTACTTAATCCAGACCTAGTGGTTTTCCATTGTCCTACCAGTTCCAGGTATGGTTTGACTTGTGTAGGATAGAGTCATGTAATTATATACAGAAATTAGAATGTCTTTATCTCTACCTATCTCCCTGTTCCTGTGTTTAAGGAGCATATAATCTACATGGGATGCTGTAGGCTATGTACTTAAAATGATAACTCATCCTACAGAAAATTAAACATGTGACAAAAAAAATTAAAGGGCCTAATGAAAGAAGAGTGTACTTTAAGTCCAAATATTCATGAAAGATCTATAACAATTCAAAAGAATATGGTATTTAGCACACACACACAAAAGAAAAGGCTTATTTAAGCCTCAGGAACTGTCTTCAACACCTGAAATATTCTCTGAGTTTGTTTGCTTAAGGCGATCTTTTTTTCCTTATAGTTATTATCTGTTTGCTTAATCTTAGTAAAACCTCTAAGAAATATGCCATTGAATGATGATTTGTGAGTTTGTCAAATTATGATTACAAATCATTACAATGCATTGGATTCTAGCATCCTTAATTTATATATATTACCTTGCAAAAGTGCTAAGTTAATGTATACTAGAAATGAGTTTAATGTGAGATCTGACAAAATTATCACACTTCTCCTATTTGGCTCTCTGCATGGTTCAATTTTTAGGTAGAATGAGTTCTTTTCATTCTTTCCTTAATTCTGATCAACTATGAGGCAATTTCCAGACAAAAGTTCATGATTGATGAGAATAGAACAAGTTTGATCAGTTTCCTAATTTACAATCAATAATACAGGAGAGAAAATTATTTTGGTCAAGCAGGGTTTGATTGGAAATTTTTTCTTCAACTTGAGAAGTACTTAAAAAACAAATGGTATGAGTATCATATCTGACCAAATCATTACTCCCATAAATAACTGAATCTTATGTAACTTTTATGGAAATTTTGCTCTGAGTTCTAGGAATCACTCAAATATACCCTCAGTGGTCCAAATGCTTCCATTAAATTATCTAATTTAACCACTTACATTATGTAAATTCTCAGGTAACTAATTGACAGTGCCTTAAGATTTTGCACTATATTAGCCTGATTTCTTTGGAATTTTAGTTATTTCTTTTATAGTTTTTAGAGAACTCCCATCTAACTTCCATGTAAGAATTTGAAAGAATACTTTAGGTTCAACATCATTTTATGATCAATGTGATACTTCAAACAAGTAGTTGATTAAATGCCCTAGATGTACATATACTGAAAAAGCATATTCATATAACCTTAGGACAGACACTGAATATCTGACTACTTCTGCCAAATATGAAAAATAATAAATCTTCTCTGAAAGCCAGACCCACAGGTAAACTGCAAGACATGTGTGTGTATATATATATAGAGCAGGCAAGCCTCGGATGGCGGCTATCTAATAAAGAGGGAATATGCTAATTGACCCTCATGCCATCGCAAAGATGGCAGTGCCCACAGCCAATAAGGAGGGAATATGTTAATTGACTGTCCTGTCCTCAAAGATGGAGGCACCCACAGCCAATAAGGAGGGTATATACTAATTGACTGTCCTGCCCTCAAAGATGGCAGCACCCACAGCCACAAGATGGCGGCGCCCAGTCCCCTCAGCCCTGCCAGAGTGGCAGGCGCCTGGGGGCAGACCCGGCTACTCTGTGCTTGCCTCCAGAGTCCCCCAGTCCCCTCAGTGCCCCCAGCCACTCAGGGCCGGCCTGAGGAGCAGGCAAGCCTCGGATGGCGGCTACCCAGCTGCCCAGGGCTGCCCGAGGCTCAGGTAACCAGGGCCTGCCGAGGCTTGTGCTGCTGGCAGTGGCAGCAGCAGAGGTGTGATGGGGCATCGCCTTTCCCTGATCACCGGGTTGCGTCCCACCCCTGAGGGCTCCCAGACTGTGAGAGGGGGAAGGCCAGGCTGAGGGACCTCCCCTCCAGTGCATGAATTTTCATGTACCGGGCCTTTAGTATATATATTATTGTTGATAGTGTCACAGAATAATATATATATTATTGTTGATAGTGTCACAGTTGTCTCCCATTCTCCCTCCCACCAACCCCCCACTGTCTACCCCCCACCTCTTGAGGGTTAATTCTGAAGTGAATGCAAGGATGCATTCAGCCTTCAATAAGGAGTCTGTGCATTCAGTCCTTATGGAGGCACACTCCAGTCTTCAGAAAAGTGAAATTGGGCTGAGAGTATGTCATGCACCACTGTTCGAGCAGGATGGAAGGCAAGATGGGTCTTTTCAAGTGTGAGGTGTAAGCCTGGAAAAAGAATAGCAACGTCCTTGGAGCCTTCCAAGGAGACGCAAGCCTGGCTGAATAATCAGTGTGCAGAAACCAAACCCTGCAACTTATCAGGCAAAGGGACATGAAGGCTAGAGTTGCTGTGATGATGCAAATGAAGGGCAAAATGGTACAAATTCTTGTCTCCCAGAAGGTGTAATTAGAGAGCGAAGGTAGAAAACCAGCAATCTCTGGCAGTGCAGAGCAGATGCTTATGCAGACTCCCTCAGGCCTGGGTTAACAGTTAAAAGATATTGACGATTTTCATTTCTTGCCTTCATTTTATATAAAAGTTTGCCTGAGTTCCAATTGATAATACTAATAACAGATCACAAAATAGACACAGCACAATGTTAATGCAGAAGCCATGCACAAAAAGCACTTAAAACATCTGAGCCAAAGGAAACCTGGGCCAAATATGAAAAACATATCGATGATAATCAACCTGAAATTATGCACATAAAACTTCAGTCTAAATTATGTGAACTCTTTGACGTTCTAGTCAAGAAATTCCAAGTTCTTTATAAATGCTTGGGTTTGATAATATAAAAATATAGTTTATTTCTATTCTATTCCCCTTTTAATAGTATTTATGTTTTTATTATTATTTTTTTATTGAATTTATTGGATTGACACTGGTTGGCAATATTATACAGGTCTCAGGTGCACAATTTTATAACACATCATCTGTACACTGTATTGTGTGTTCACCACCCCAAAGTCTCCATCCATCACCATGTATGTTCTATATTATTTATAAACTGGCATGTACAATGCACACATTTTGGGCATTTGCCATGGTGTTTCTCTCTACCATTTGAAGTTTTTCTAGTAGCTTCAGTATAAAATCCATGTGGTACTTTGTTTTGCAGGGATACCAGAATGTGAGTATTTTTCTCATGTATAAAGGCAATGAACATTTCAGTTGTTTTATGAGTCTGCATTAGCTCATAAAACTCTTAATTTAGCCTAGTGCTGTTGGTGAGATGGTCTTATCTCCTTTTGATATTGCTTAAGTTGTCTTCAGTTTCTTTATGTTTGATGATGGTTTTCCTCTTTATATACTTGGCTAATTAAAATAACAAATCTTCAAGCCATCTTTTTGGGATGTCTTCTTATCACTCTAAACTAATTAAACTGGGCGGGGGGGGGGGGGAAGGAACCTGCTATAACCTAGTTGCAAATCTTTAAGTATGAACTATATTTAGTATCATTTATAGAATAAAAATATTTTATCTTGGACAACTCTCTTCTTAATGCCTAAAATATTATTCCCTGGGGAACTCAATCCTTTTCAATTTTATTGTCCAAGTGGAGAAACTTCTCTACCTCTGCTACCAAGTGGACAGGAAGAGTAGAATGCATTGTGCAGAAACCCCCATAGAATGGAATCAATCCCAAATTCAGTGTCTACATCCCAGAAGCTAATCAGTATGAAAGCAATGAAAAACTCTAAAATGGCAAGTTTTAACGTGTGAATTTCATGGGAAGCCAGGAAATCTGACAAAAAGTGAAAAACTGTTGTCTGGTGGAACTATTATTCTCTTATTCTGGCTGTGGAGATATGGAGCTTTTTTAATAGTTAAGATTTACATACATTTTCATTTGCCTGGGACATTTTCAGTGTGACCTGAAATAACTTCTCAAGTTTCATTCCAACCATTTGTTTCTGTAATGTTTAGCAACTTTGATCACTTTTTTTTGTTGTTGTTGTTGTTCTCTGGAGCCTCAAATCATAAATTCCATGTCAAAGAATTTGAATAGATGAAGTTAATCTTGGCATCAGGTATATTATTTAAAAGTTTATCTATTTAAACTACATACAATATTTGATCTGTATCTTAATTGATAGTATATTGCATTTTCTTATAGAATCTTCCTAATGACTATTCTAAATTAACCAGACTGACCTGCAGATTTTTTTTTTTTCAGTTTTATTTCTGAAGAGTTTAAGATCAAGCACAATTTATATGGACAATACTAGTAAAGCTTAACTAAATAGTTTGAGGTTAAGTAAATTAATTGCTGGCTTTAAATTTCAACAACCAATTTATTTGTTATTTGTTTGATGAGACATTCAAAAAGGAATCTATAAAGGAGTTAATTTTTGAGGTTTCCAGTGCCTAGAGCATCTTGGAGTTAAATGATTAGTATGAGGCACATTGAGTATGAAAATGAACAGAATGATGGATTGCCATCTGAGGATTTGAGTAAAGTAACAAACAAAAAAGGAAAATTAAAGGAAACATGGCCTGGCAGATTTCAATTGTGAGTACCCTTAAAATATCTAACATAGGTCAGTCTGAGGCTGCGCAGGAGAATGAGTCTAGCACCACTCAATTGGTTTTGACCTTAAAAATCTACCTACCTTCTTCCCATTCAGAGTTTTGGATTTTACCATGGAAAGGTGGGATTAATAATACAAATTCACATTTATTGAGTACTTTTTATGCCAGCCATTATTCTAAGTGCTTTATATGTATTGACTTACTTGATCCTAAAACAACTCAATGAGTTTGACACTATTGTTAATCCCACTTTATAGACAAAGAAGCTGAGGTGTAGACAGCTAAATAACTTGCCCAACATCACACAGTTTGTAGGATTTGACATCAGGAAATATTGCTCTAGAACCCACGCTCTTGAATATGTACTAAAGTGCCTCTCTAAAAAGATAGTGTCATCATTTTATTTAGGATAATTCCTTTCCTATAATTCCTTAGAAGTACAAAGAAGTTATCAAGCCCATGGATCCTCAAGGCATTTAGGAGAACTGGAATTAACATGGATAATTTGTCAGAAATGCAGTTAAAATTAAGTGTTTTGAAATTTAAACTGAGAAGTCTAGAACTGTACACTTGAAATGAATAGACAAAAATCACTCCAATTACTGTTTCTTTTCAAAATAGATAACAAATACCCTCTAACAAACAGCTCAAAATGAAAATATTAAACTATTGTTCATTGTATCTGAAGATGGAGTTTCAAAATGTTTATTGGGGATAGCTATAATTAAAAGACATTGTTAAGCCAGGTTTGTTTGAAATTTCTTTATGTACAGAGAGGACCCTCAGCAAAGGATTGTTGGAAGAATGAGTCTAAAATGAGATAGCTTATGTCTGCCTTTTGGAAAGATGATTATGTTTTTAATAAAACTTGGCATTTATAATCAACCCAAGCAAGTTCCTCTGAATCCCAGAAAATACGCCAGCAAAACATACACTTTCAATGAAGTGTTGTTTTCTTTTTCTTTTTTTTACCTTATTTTGTTGTGTTATAAGCAATCAGCTCCCCAGAACATGCTATTACTTTATAATTACAGGTACAGTACTATGTTGCTGATTTAATAGCATGTTTCTCAAGGAGCACTGTCAACTTTTTAAAAATAGTTATTTTACTTTAGCAAGAGCACTGAGTTTATTTCTCATCAGACCGCAGCTGAACCATGATGAGCACTGAGGGAGGTGAAAAGCAGTCCCGCTGAGATTTGTTTCATTATAAGTTGTCAATTCTATTTCCAATATACTCAAATTATAAATGCTTTAGGACCAACCACATGTGAGATATTGTTCTAACAACAGTCATTGCATTGATTTAAAAAATTTGTATAGGTAGAGTTATTCATCCAAAGAAATTAAGTAATATTTTCCTGTCTTCAGTTATAAAGTTGAGCTTGCAGTGATCTTTTAAAAAAAAAATTAAGTTGCGCCCTGACCGGTTTGGCTCAGTGGATAGAGCATTGGCCTGCAGACTGAAGGGTCCCAGGTTTGATTCCAGTCAAGGGCATGTACCTTGGTTGTGGGCACATCCCCAGTGGGGGGTGTGCAGGAGGCAGCTGATTGATGTTTCTAACTCTCTATCCCTCTCCCTTCCTCTCTGTAAAAAATCAATAAAATATATTTTTAAAAAATTTAAATTGAATATTATTGGGTTAGTGCTTAGAGGGGAAACCCAAATTCCACATAGACAATAGTGATTTCTGTAATCCAATAAATATAAAGAATACCTGATTTTGGAAAAGGAAGTAACTTTCTATGTTTAGGTGATATTTACTATGCAAAAACACTGATCTTCAATTCCCAAGAACCAAATCCAAGAAAATGGTTATTGAGATTTTATGAATAATTTGATGCAGCACACACATGTTATGGGAAATGTTCCAGATAGTAACCCAATTTAGAAGTTCAGATATTTTAAGTTAATCGCCTAAAAGCACAATGTTCATTATGCAAGCCAGAGATTCACAATGTTATCCTTCTTAACCACTTCTTGACTAAGGGTATATTTCTGGGAAAACTAGCTACCAAGGAGTCACATCAGATCTTCAGCCACCCCAAGACCCTTAAAATGCTTCCATTGTTGAATCCAGTCTATTGTATATGTGGAACAAATGTACCATTGATATTTTACCCATGTTTTTTAAAACAGTCTTCATTGTCTATATAAACCTAAGTAACACAAACAAAAATGAATATCACCAGAAATGGATGACGGAGTCATCTGTGCTGGGTTAACTCACTTGCTCTGGAAGATGAGTACTGTACTAGTATATCAAAAGTGAGAAGGGAAAAGAAGGTGGAGCACATGGTCAGAATTTTCAGTGTAAACATGCACCACTGGGAATGCGTAACTGCTGGCTGTAGCTGGCCAGATAGGGTGATTAGAGAGGAGCTGTATGTATCAAACAGTGAGATCATTCAGTTGGAAGGCAAAGGGACAGAGCCATCAATAGAGATAATCCTGCAATGGGTATAGCCATATGACCTCAGAGAAAAAATGGCTTTTGGTTAAGTTGTACTTAGAGTTCATGTGAAATATACAAATAACATTGTGATCCTTTTTATTTTTATAAAGGACAACTCTACAGAGTTAAAGACATTTGCAAAACCTGAACATCACTGAGATGGGGAGAACAGATTAATGGGTCTCAACTCAGTGAGGGATTCTTGTCCATCCTCACCTGATTGAAAGTATTTTAGAATAAATTAATAAATTGATATTTACAAGGAATTTTGGGAAGGTTTTGAGATGAAAGAGATATGAAAATGAAGAGGAACCATCATTAAATACTCATAGTAACATAAAATAGGTTTCAATTTGTTTCATATTCACTAGTAAAGAAAATACTGTTTTATTACAGAGTTTATTTACTTTGTTGAAGGTGGGTATATCTGATTTCTCAATTTTAGTGCCTATAGTTCACTATCTTCAAATTAAATCATAACCAATTTCCCTTCAGCTATAAAAGCTCCCTTGGCTCAAATGTCACCTTAAATTTTGTTTTATATTTCTTGTCTATAATTAATTAAGTCACTTTTTTTGGAGTTAAAAGTAAGGAGACTATGTTTTAGCATCTGTAGCTCAAATCTTTAACTGATGCATGACATTTTAAAATTAATTTAAATATAATATTTAAATTAATATTAAAATATAGGTAAAATTAATAACTACTTGTTTAAGAGTAAATAGTATAATAAAATTAATTTGCATTGACATATACATCTTGCACATTTCTGGCTCTGCCACTAATTAACTAGTCCTATGACCTTATGGGAAGTTCTTCATGTCTCTAAGACTACATTTCCTTATTGATAAAAGGAAATAATGGAGTTATAATGTGCTAAGGCTTTTCTATGCTACATTTTACTGAGAAGCCTTTTAGAACATTTTGATGCCACATCATTAATTGATAAATTTTAAATATGGAGAGATAGATAAGGAGAGTTTTCCTGAATAATACTTTAAACTATTTATTCTGAAATCATAAAAATGTTAGTTGAAAGGTTTGGGAGATGTAATCAGCTATGCAGGTCAGGCATGTGTTGAGTTTCTCCAATAAGACCAAAAGGTTTTAAATATGAAATTGCATTACAGTTCCAATGAACTTCTAAGGAAATTGCTTCATAGGAAAGAAAAATTCACAATAGCCAGAAACTTTGAACGGAACCAAATTATATTTTATTCCATATACTTTGTTTATAGCAAATGAATGGTATTCTGTTAAATAAAACAGTGGCATTAGAAAGTAAAGGATTACATTATTTTTCAAATTTATCAAGTGACTTATAATTATCTTTCCATATTTATACTAAGAGTGCTGAAAATGGATGGTTATTTTTATGTATCAACTTGACCTGGACATAAGGTGCCCACATATTTGATTAAACATTCTGGATGTGTCTGTAAGAGTGTTCCTGGATGAGATTAATTGAAACACATTGCCTTTACCAATGAGGGTAGGTCTCCTCCAATCTGTTGAAGTCCTAAGAAGAAAAAAAGGCTGAGTAAGAAATAATTCTTTCTCTCTGCCTCAATATCTTTGAGCTGGGACATCAGTCTTTTGCTACCCTTTGACTCTTACACCTACTGGAACTTGTTCCATTGGTTCTTCTTGATCTCAGACCCTTGGACTCAGAATAAAACTATATCATCAGCTCTCCTGGGACTCCACCTCCCAACTTGGACTCTCGGCCTCTATATTTCCATGAGCCATTCCATTATAGCATGTATATCTATCTTTATTTCTATCTCTACCTACTATCTATTTATTTATATATCTCTCCTAATAATTATGTTTCTCTGAAGATCCAATCTAATACAAGTGTCTAGTTGCAGATTGGTAAATTACAAAATTCCCTGGGGATTATTTTTAAACAGTCAGATAAATAGTTTCTATGCCAATAACTTTATAAGCCTTTTGTTATTCTTTAGGATAAAATTTTTATATACCTAAATAACAATAATTTGGTATAATATTTAATGATACATTACATATTTATCTTTTTTCATTGTCTTAAATAGTTACTTTGAGAAATATACATGGTCTAAGTAGCTTGACAGTGTTCTTTCTAAAGCAGCTCATCATGTGATCATTACACGAATAAGGTAGAAGTTTCCAAGTATCTGATTAAAGGGTTTTTGATTTTTATCTCTTATTTTATAAAAGCAGACTGAAATATTCTAGAACAGAATGGGGCAAACATTTTCTGATTTATTTCTGTGAGCTTTATCCTCACTTGAAGATCTTGCATGTCCTCACAGATTTCTACTTAACGGGCACCCACAAAGTAACTCTTCATGGAGTGTCTCCAAACTTCACAATAAATTATTTATAAAAACAAAAAATGATATAAATTCACAGAAATCTGAAAAATTAAGACTGGAAGAGTCTATAATGCTTGAGTAATGGTTGGGACAGGGGTTTCCATTGACTAGCAGAGCAATGAAAGATTATGAGAAAAATAATGATGGTCTCCTCCAACTTCTTCCCTACAACAATGAAATCCTGTTTCCTAAAAAAACCATAGGAAGGTACATCATTTCTTCCCCCACTGACTACATGGAAGTATGGAGAATCCAGGTTAGTATCTAACAGAACACTGGGCAGTCATCCTTATGATGTAAAGTGTTGCTTCTTAAGGTCTCAACTGTCATTGCTCTTGCCCCATACTTCCCTCAAGTTTCTGTATTAACTGTAAAAGATTTGTAGTAGGTAAAGCCTTCAGACAGCGATATGGGCCTGACATCAGAAACTCAGTGGCTTTCATCAACACAAATTTAGTATCTTGTAGTTTTGGAGGATCAAAAGCCCCAGCACATCATGGCTGAGCAGTTCTCTGGTGAGGGTCTCCCAGGAACAAAACCAAGGTGTTAGCAGGTCAGGGCTCTTATCTACAGGCTCTGGGAGAGATTCTCCTTCCAGGTTTATTCGGGTTGTTGGTAGAATCTATTTTCCTGTGATTGCAGGTCCTGTTTCCTTGCTGGCAGTCAGCTGGGTGCCACCCATAGCTCCTCTCTATGGTCCTTGAATATTGGTCCTTATGTCTCAGAGCCAACCTCACCATATACATCTTTGTATAGCCATATGTAGAACACAATACTAATAAGTCAACTGTGCAGGTGGTGCAGCGTTGAACACAGGGAATTACATTTAGAGAAAATTATCCTGTAGGTGTCAAACCATAAATGGCTTATAGACAGATGCTTCTAAAGCAGTCTAGTATAGAATTCACATCCTTCATCTCTAGGGTGCCAGAGGTTCTAGCAATGGAGTTGGAAATACAAGAAGAAATCCCATAAGATTTACTTTGCTCTTATTTGTTGGTAAAAATGACTTCAGTAACATTCAACACTCATTTTTAATTTTAAAAACTCCATTCCTACAAAATTGGGAGTGAAAGGATCACTAATAAATATTTTAATTACCTTTAAAAGAGCCAATATTATATTTAAAAATGAGACTACTTGCTATTACCCTTACGGATTCACATAGACAGACTTACTTGCCAAGGCAATAAAACATAATACTGAAATAAGAGAAAGTTTTTATCATTATTTGCAGACAATATGGCTATTTAAATAGAAAACTCAAGGGAATCATCTAAAAAAGCTCTGAGAATTAATACTAAAATTTATTACAGTGATTGGATAAAAATTAAATGGCAAATGTTGACAGTTTTTCTGTATACCAGCAATAACCAATTAGAGAGCATAATGAAAAAGATACTATTTATATCATCGAAATATCTTATTAAGAGATTCACATAATCTATATGAGTATTAAAATACTTTCCTAAGCAATATAAATAAAATTTTTCAATACAATAGGAACAGAAACTGTATTTCCATGATGGAGCACTGGATTTTAGAAATATGCAAATTGTTTCCAAATTAATTATAGGGATAATAAAATGTTATTTGGGATCATGATGAAATAATTCTGAAGTTTATTTGGAGAAATAGATTTTAAAAAGAATAAATAGACAAAATATCTATGAACATTATGGGGAAATATAAATCGTATATTTAAATCTATTAAAAGAGATGTAAATATATTATGCTAAAATAATCTGTGGTTCTGGTTCATGAAATTGCAGTCACAGTAATAAAACAGATAGTAAATTCTTCAAAACACACACACACACGCACACACATGTACACGCACGTCTCTGCTCATTGTAGTCCTCTACAAACTGAAAAACCAGCAGAGAGACTAACCAGGAGGAACCAAGCTTAAGGTGACCAGAAGTCCTGCTTTTGGCGGGACAGTCCCGATTTTTAACAATTTGTCCCACATCCCGCGGCGTTTTAAAAAAGTCCCGATTTTTGGAAAGAATGCACGACAAGCTAGGGAAGGGCGGGAGAACTGGAAGGGAATATACGATTTTCGGCGGCCATGTGGCTATTTAGCCAGGATATGAGTTTTATATTTTTTTTTGTTAATTTTATAATGTTAAACTTTAATAATAACAAATAATTGTTGAGAACTGATTATTGAGAACTGCTTATCAAAGTTCGCATTGTTGATCAGTTGTTAGAATTTGACCACCATTGTTTGGACTTAATGAACAATGGCATTTTTTGGGATTGGCAATGACGAAAACATTTTGTAACTGTCTCTCAGACGATACACATCGTACTGCGTGCTAGTAAGCTAGTTAAACAAGTGATGTCATTACAAATCAGCTATTCAGATAATTTAGGTAAGTAATTTATTTATTTCATAAATACATACATTTTCTTGAATTTAGCAGACAGTACTCGTATTATTTATATTTTATAGTGGCGGCAAATAGTCTAGCGCCGGCCTTGAAAGTGACACTTACAACTTATGTTACGCCAAATTCATGACCTTTTAAACAACGACAGCAATCTACTAAAAAAAAAAAATTTTTTTCACTCAAATGAGAAATATGCCAAAGAATAAAATAATGCTATACATAATTTTTTATTTATTATATTTGTAAATTGTACTTATGTTGAAATTTAAAAAAATATATTACAATACTATTTTTGCGTTCTATGAAAATTTTTGTTGCTCCATATAGACCAAATTTTTAATCAAGAACCTCTCCCCCACCCCCACCCCTCGGTCAATAGTGTCCCGCTTTACCAATGTTAAAATCTGGTCACCTTAACCAAGATGGAACTCTGAATACCAGGGGAAAAGCAAATTGCCACAAGGCCAGCATCCAGTCTTTTGCTAATATTGAAGGCAGAGAGATTGATCCATATTCTCATATGCCATAATTTCCTTTGAATGGGAGATAGTTTCACTCTTAGTGGTAGGGGACCTGTGTCAGTTTAGCTGGTATTGCAGCAGTGCTTTTCTCAGCAGTGTTCCCACTGGGTGGGATAAATGTGGAGAATGCGCAGCAGCTGGGTTCTGCAGAGTCAACAGAAACAGAGAAGAAAAATAATCTATTTAAATAATCTGAAGAATATGTTCTAAACTGATGGAGCCTAATTCTTGGAAGCCAAAACAGATCAGCATTGAAGGGGAGGAGGTGGTGGAGTGGCTTGGCATTTTCTGACCTTTTTAAAAAAAAATTTTTATTGAGCTATATTCACATAGCATAAAATTTGCAATTTGAAGTAGTCATTGTTTTAGTGTATTCGCAGAGGTGTGCAACTATCACCACAATCTAAGTTTAGGAATTTTCATTGTTGGGAACTCTAAAAAAAGTTTACAGGAATAATTTTCAGAATCAAATTCTTCAAATACTGGCCACTTAAACAAATCGGAAGCAGTTTGATAAGTACTGTTTTCAGTACACAAGGAGACAACATTAATTTCTGTCCCTTTTTATATTTCTTCAACATATTTATTAGATAGCAGAATAGGATTAATTATATATTTACATCCCAGTGTTGTGAGTGCATTGTTCACTCTTGTTTCAAATTATGTTCTCTCAGTAGGTGTGTGAGATCTTAGGGACTAGGAATTAATAAATATGTATATATGAAAGCATGGTCATTGACCTTAGTGATCTTCCAAAGAAAAAGAGAAGGAATCTTGTCCTAAAATTTCTGCTACTTTCCAGTGTGCTTTCAACTCTGCAGAAAATTCATGAAAGAACTGGGTGACTTCTAAAGGTAAGGCAGCAGTAAAATCTTCCAAAATAAGCAATCTACAAGGTGATTACTTTCATGCTGAGAACTGTTTCTTTGGTGACATTCTACAGCGTGGACAATAAATTTGGGATTCAGGAGAATTATGGAGAAAGTTAACTAGTAGAAAAGAACGTCTACTTTTTCCACTTTTTTGTTTCCTCACACAGTATATGTTTTTAAAACTGCCAGCAATTATTTCCCATCAGAAATGAGCTGTCATAATTTTGAAGTAAAGCCCATGTATGATTTGCAACATTAATATAAGTGAAACCTGAGTCTCAATGTTCTGCTACAGGTGACACTGAGTGTGGAGGCCCTCATCACCTAGTCACTCAGAAAAGGTATTCTTTGGGGATAATAGTGGAGACAGTAGGAAGAATGAATGAGGCAAATAAAGGAACAGGAAACAGATCATTGTTATTTTTTGAAGACAGGTATCATTTCAATGTATGAGAAAATCAGTGTTAACTGAATGACATGTTAATCTTCTTTTCAAAAGGAAAAAATATTTAGCACTACAAGATCCATTGTTTTGGTTGAAAGAATGCTGGAGCCCTGGTCTTTTATCCAGGAAGGCTGAGGCCCAAGGAACCTTAGTCCAGGTGTTGCTATTTATTTACAAATAGCCTTAGGCAAAGATACTTAACCTCCATGCCTCATTTTCTCCATCTGTAGAATGGCAGTAATGATCTTTACCTGTCGTTCAGGAGTGTTATGAGGCTCAATTAGTTGTTTGTAAAGTATTTTGCAGATGAAGAACTCAGTGTAAATGCTAAGTGCCATTATTATTATGGCAGTCTTATGTTCTATGCATCATTGCATTTTTTCTTTTCAAAATATTGCACTTTTCCATCTGTCATTTGTATTTCATCAAACAAGAGCTAAATTCTTGAATTTTCTCAAACTACTCTGCTTAGGAATGTATCTAAGTAAAAGTCTCAAGCCTGTATTCTAGTACACAGTACACAAGCCCTTTGAGGCAGTCGCTCCAAACACATTGCCACTAAGCAACCCAGTTATGTCTCTATTTTCAGAGATGCTCATGGTTCAATTAATAATATGTCACCAAAAGTAATGAAAATCAGTAATGACTTGGTCTCTGTGTACGATCAGAGCTAAAGTCTGATTTCATAATAGTGAGAAGCCATTTGAAGTGATGGTGATTTTGGCCTCCTCCTCCTCCTCCTGACTTCTCTCCCTGTTTCATTCTTTCTTTGCCCTCGTTCTTTTAAGAAGAGTTAAGTGAAGCAATTTAATATGGACCAAATCTGAATTCACAAATACCTTTTTTCTCTCATGTTTAGGTCATGGCTCACTGTGTCTACTTGCTTATTTTTTTCTTAACATAGTTTTTTTCCGATCCTGTTTCCCTTCTGTTGGGGCCTACCGCACCATAGCCAACAATAAATGGCGAGCAACAAATAAAGACACATTACAGTGGGTCTAAGCACAATCGTCTCTCCAATCCATGCATTTGATAAATGTCCTGTTTCAGCTAAAAAAGATGTATAACGTTTCCCTTATACTAAATTTAGTGGCGAAAATCTTTAATAACTAAAACTGACTATAATTTCCTCCTTTCGACTGTTCTATT
Source organism: Eptesicus fuscus (assembly GCF_027574615.1). Taxonomy (NCBI): domain Eukaryota; kingdom Metazoa; phylum Chordata; class Mammalia; order Chiroptera; family Vespertilionidae; genus Eptesicus; species Eptesicus fuscus. Next base: position 52,774,234 of record NC_072482.1, on the reverse strand, counting down.
TCAAGGTCTCATAAATCCTTTTTATTGATTAGTTTTACACAAAATGCTGTAGAGCTCTAAACACAAGAAATTAAACTGAATGGCAGGTAGATTTTTTTCATGGTCTTTCAGCTAACCCAGCAAAAAGGTATTTTAATATGATGGTTGATTTTGTGAACATTTCTTCTTTTTAATTCTTTTCATAATTCTTCTAATGTGTGTATAAGTTTATGTCACTTAGGGTTTAATCAGTATTTAATTTCAGAAAATAGTAACAAACCAGTTAAAATACTAGTTCAATTATAAGAGAAATCTCTGTACTTACTGAATTTGTGACTTTTTTGTAATTATTGGAAAATAATGTTAAAAAACACTAATAAAAAAAAACAGACCCTTCCACCAAAATAAATAAATAAATAAATAAATAAATAAATAAATAAATAAAGTACTAGTTCACTTTTAGTATTGCATTTTTGAAGTGTATCATCTGAATTTACATGTTGATGCACATTATCTCATAAGAAGAAATAATGAAATTCTTTGTGAAAATGATTGGCATATAATTATGAAACTGGCTGCTGAATAGGATGTTAAGGACATCTTCATGGAAATTTGGGAATAGATTTTCCACCTCTCTTGTATATGGAAAATATATGCTAGCCTTAGATTTATGCAATTAACACACATTTCCACTAAAGCAGTGGTCGGCAAACCGCGGCTCGCGAGCCACATGCGGCTCTTTGGCCCCTTGAGTGTTCTAATGCCACTTCTTCAAAATAGACTCGCCCAGGCTGAAAACCGACTTCTGCGCATGGGCCATGAAGTTTTAATCACACTGTACGTGCGCGCCCGCACGTGGTATTTTGTGGAAGAGCCACACTCAAGGGGCCAAAGATCCACATGTGGTTCATGAGCGCAGTTTGCCAACCACTGCACTAAAGTAACAGACAATATAACACAAGTAGTTAAAAGTTGTAAACACATACAAAGGGATAAATGTTGAAAGGCAATTTGTGGCTTCTACATACTATGCTTAAAAATTCTGTTTTTATTTTGTTTTGCTTTGTTTTGTTTTGTTTTCGTCCTGTAATTAAAGGAAAAGAAGTAAGTTTTTAAAAGAGGAAAAATAGGCACAGCATCTCTTTACTTCTTGGGTGTTAATGTAGCTAAACTCACTCTATTCAGAAACTTTTCATTCCCAACCCAAACTGTGGAACACAGAGCTCAGAGATATCTCCTACCTCGTGCTCAATGGAGAAGACTACATGGAGATAACTTACACGTGACCAACACTGACTCAGAACAGAGTGGGTATTAATATGGTTAGAACCATCAGAGTGAATAATTACATGTGCCAGGAGTTCACCAACTTCTACATCATGTGATCCAGACACTTGACAAGGAACATGTCTATAGGAGCAGAGGCTCAAAGGGAAGTGAGATCTTGAGAAGCAGAGAAACAAGTGAGACGTGTGTACTGATGACCCTAATTCAGCAGTTATAAAACATAGAGAGCCTAGGAGAGAAACACACAACATATAGAAAGGTAAATAATTTTAAGTTCAATTAGGTGAAAGATGAATCTTAGTGGCAGCTAAAAAGAAGTTGAGAAAAATGTGCTGCTTTTTAACCTTTTTTAAAACTAGAGTAAGATGAAAGCAGTTGGAGGAGCTATCAGTTCTGCAGAGAATATGCATGGGGCACAGAGAGAACGTCCACGAGGCCAGCAGGGGATATGCCCCTGGCTCACTTCCCTAAGAAAAACTTTGATCCAACCTCGGTAAAGTGGAAATCCTGTCTGTGCTAGACCTCCTCCTGCAATTAGCCATCTACATGTGTATACGAACTGTTAAATCACATACAGGGAGTTATTATTTCTTCTTTAATAATCTTTCTTTGCTTTCAGAATGTCAGTTTAAATAATTTGATCTTTACACCTTCAAAATGAAAACACTTAAGTCATTGTACTCAGCTGAACACCTGGTGTTGATCCAAGAGCCTTTAGTCAGCAAACCACTACTGGAACAGGAAGTAAACACTGATTAAACAGGGTAATCTGGGCTTGTTACTGCTAGGAACTGTTCATGGTAAAATAACCTCAATGACTAGATGGATGTAAGGCTGCCCAGCACTGTATTTGAAAAATGGATGCTGCTATTGTTGTTATTATTATATTATCAATATCATTATTATTATTATTATACTCTAGTATATTTATTAATTCTCTTCAAGTTAAAAATATCACAGCTTCCTGAAATATTTCTTTTCACCTTCAGAAAAACTTAAAAATTCCCTGAATGATAATACTGGTGAATATAAGGAAACTGAGCTGAAAATCATCCAACACTTCCCAACTTCCAAATTACAACATATATGATCAATGGCCTGCCTTTATAATTGTCCATTACTATGTTATTGGGGACTATCTCTGTTTTCAGAATGTCTTACTCACTGGCAGCCAGGCCTTTAAAGCAGTGGCTCTCAACCAATGGCGATTTGCCCACCAGGGGACATTTGGCAACGTGACATTTTTGATTGTCACAACTGGGTGAATCCAGGGATGCTGTTGAACACCCTGCAGTACACAGAACAGCCGCTCACAGCAAAGAATCATCTGGCCCCAAAGGTCAGTACACGGAGGCTGAGAAAGCCTGCTTAAAATCTGAGCTAAGATCTGCTACAGAGAAAGCATGTCTGTGAAACACGCACTATGACCTAAAGTTAAAGGCAGTTATTCTTTTTAAAACTACATCATGAAAATATATCTGTCAGTAAAGAGTTATGCTCAAGTTTTCAAATGATAATTTGTATTGCTGCATTTAGAGAAATAGCAAGGCTGACTAGAGCACTCAGAATCTCATGGGCAGTCAGATGTGTGTGCTTTACTTCAAACTTATTATTTACTTATTCATTCATTATTTCTTCCCTTCATTAAGTTATTGTACAAAAAGGACTAGGTGGAAAATACGCATTTATCGGACACAATGGAGCAAAATAAAGTGCATATCTTTACCTTCTAATTTCAGTACAACCAGCAGCAAAATTACGGACCTAAATAAAATCCTAAATACAATTCTTGCCAGTGACTCATTTGAAAGATTTAAAAAATGAATTAAACACTCACATATGTCACTTGGGTTCACAAAAGTCCCATGCACAAGCACTAAATGGTTACCCTCTTTGCTTCTCAAAGGCCCATTTAAAGCTCTCTCTACATATAAGGCAGCTGAACAGTTGCTGGCCCATTCTGACTGCACCTTTTGGCTGATATTGAGTGTGTAAGCAATCAGCCATGTGTGCACCTTTTACAAAGCAAAGTGATTGACAAAAACTTGGAAATAATCTTTGGCTCAATTGCCCTTCTCTGTGAACAAAGAGTGGTTTATCCGATCGTTTGGAAGTTACAAGCCTAAGAGCCTGTTCTGCCCTCAGTTTTACCCTCAGATAAAGCGCTTGAATTTTCAGTTAGAAGTTACTGCTTGCATAAAACATATTTTATTTTTCCTAAGATAAGTAAATGTGCATATATAAACTCCTCATTTTAAAAACACTTATCATACCCCCAAACAAATCCCTTGATCCCCTTCAGAGTGAAAAACAGTTTCCTGTTAGATGGTTCGTACCAACAGAACTGCTAATGTTGAGAAAGAGAGAGAGAGAGAAAGAACGGGTAAAATAACCCTCACAATTGCACAAAGGACGACTTTATAGGAGACCTTCAAACACTGAAAACCAGCCCAACGCTCCTGCCGATCATTATTGAGACATCTGTATTCACTTCACACTGACCCAGGCACTAATCAGCCAGAAAGTGCAACAAGCACTGGCGGAAAGTATACAAAGATAAAGTAACAAATGGTATGAATATTAAAATCATAAATACAATAAAACAAGATAATGAGTGTCCTCAATTATAATAAAGCTAAAGCCCAATTAAAACATAATCACTGACTTATTATTCACAATTTTTTAGAGGTCATATTTAGCTGATTTGTTACACTCATTTCCCTTTAAAAGATTTCATCATCACTCTCCTTTTTGCATATCCACTTTAAGAAGGTTCATTTATCCATCTAATTAAATAATTAGGCTTTTTTTGATTAATTGTTTTAAAGAGTTTCATGTCATGGGTATCTTCTCACTGAAATGCTTTTATATTATCTTCTGTGCCTTGATGTTCCTGCTGTAAATTACAAGTAATAACGTCTTTGCACCTCTCCCTCTGACACATCCAAAGGGGACTGGCTTTAGCTGGAGAGTTTTCTACTGATTCTCTTCTTCATCCCTTACTTTCTTTTCTGGTTCTCACAACTGCAAGTATTTCTGAGCTTCATCAGATATGATCATTTTAAATGACTGAGGTAATGTTGTTAAAGAAATGGTGGCCCTCTCCATCTTCTTAGGTTCACTCCTGCCATTGCGTACAAGATTCACAGTTTCAAACATATCCCCAGGAGTCCCAGTCCAGCAGAAAATCCTGATTATAAGTGACATTTGAGTGGATTTTTACAATTAGTTTATTAGCAATTATGTCCAACCTAAGGCTCTTTATTAACAGTATGGAGACATTGCCCAGGACAGCACTCAATGCTGCTGTGCTATCTTGGCGTGGAAGCAATTTCCCACATGGGAAATGATCTCAAAGATGATCTGAAGGTCAGTATTGGGAGATGATACCTTCTTCTAAAGTTGAAGAGTCAGAAATCATGGAAGCCAGTCTGGGAGGGGTGGGGGGGTCGGGGGCTTTACTTTGAGACGGCCACCTCACTTTTCCCTCAGGATCAGGCATTTATTTCCATTTGAGAAATTAGGCAGGCACGTCTGTCTGATAGGGCTTGACTGCAGCATAGCTTCGACACACCTCACCCATTAATCCCTCTACTACAAAAGAAGCCTGAAGTGAAGCATTTCTGTCGCCTTGAATATAAACTAGGTTGTCACTCGTCCCTAAAAGTGATTTAATTGACTCGTAATCGTTTAGAATATTCCTTGAATATTGCTCTTTTACCAACAGACTGGTGTGTTTGTAATTGCTTCTTAAATATCAACAATTCACATGTGACAATTTTATAAATATGGCATTAGTGGAGTCATTTCAGCTTCTCTTAGGGGCTAGTAACTGAGACAACTCAAATCGTGTTGTGCTCAGGTGAGAGCATGCTACCAGGTCTGCTCTTCTTTCAGGAGTAAATGCTGTCTGTCCCAGGAGTGAAATGCAACCAGGTGAGGCTTCTTATACCAGTACTTCTGGATTAGATCTTCTAGTTTGGGATTCTATCTAAATGGAACTGAGCTACTAACACTGCAGGAGGAGGGAAGAAAAACAGCCCTCTTTCCCAGTGTTTTATCAGTAATCATGCCAGGGAGGAACAAATAGGGGAGTAGCATGATTATTTAAAAAAAGCATCTGTGATTACAGAGTACAATTATGGCTATTTCATATATTGATTAACCTGTGTTTTTAAGGTAATAACTATGTTACCATTTGATTTCTAAGAAAAGAGCACATTTTCTTTTAAGGGCTTGTAATACGGAAGATTATGGATAAGTCAAGTATCAGGACAAGGTGATTACTTAACATCTGTGACCAAGTAAAAGGCTAAAGGAGAAAATCAACCAACATCTGCACTGTCAGTAAAATACTTGGGGGAAAAAAAACACAAGTGAAGTGTGATTAATCACCATGGATGTATGATTGAGTCAATTGACTGTTACTTTTTCATGATGATTAATCAGCTACAAAAATTATAATTGTCCCACTTCTAGTGGCTGCATGCTGTGCCCGATGACATCAGCTGGGGCTATAGATACTCAATGTGTGGTTTTCAAAAGAATATGCAAATACGACTCCGTAAGGAGGGGTGGGGCTTCAACTCCATTGTAAGAAACACCATGAGTCCTTGCCCTTCTATTATGGTTGGAGCTTTCTTAGCAGTTTTCAGAGAGGGCAGTTCTTGTGCTATTACGACTATTTCACACCCATCACCACCACAAGGAAAATTAGAGAAATCCATCTCTGCAAATTGGCCATTGTGATCTTGTTCAGGAGAAGATCCTGTCCTCAGTGATTTTCTTCCTTTCCACTGATTTATTTTGTGATTAGCATAAAATGGGACAAATGCAGAGTGGGACGAAAAGGTGGTTTACTGTTGTGAGTACTCAAAACACAGTTTATTCTTGTATTATTATTTATTAATTATTGTGTTATTTTTCCATCCATACGAACAACTGTAAACCTACTTATGTCCCACCCTGTGTGTGTGCCAGGAACTGTACTCTACAGCAGGGAGTGTCTGGGGACCTGGGCTTTCAGCTCCTTCACACATTGGACTCCGTTAGCACATTTGTGGAGCAAGCCGAAGGAATCAGGGTTACAAAAGTCTGTCAGAATTTATCCAGGGACATAAACTAGCCATGACTGTGCGGTGAAGTGCAATGATCAGGACAGACTTGCTTGTAAGTATAGAGATGTTTTAAAAATCTACTTTCTGTGACACTGTAACACTTCAAGGCTGTGAAATGTCTACGATTGGCTCTGCTCACCTGTTCCTCACAGGGACTATTGAGAATAATCTGGCGCAGAATGTGACACAGCACCCATGTTTCTCTATAGTTTGGAGGTCTTCTGGTACCACTGGGAATGTCACAATAGTGTTTAATGAAGCTCTTCATTATGCTACCTGATTTACTCTTCTTGTAAATCATTTTCTTAGATTCGTGGTTTACCTGAAGGGCTGAAGGTACTAAGAGATAACACAATAACCTGACTGATGAATTATCCCAAAGCAGCTTGGGCTCATCAGGGTAGATCCAACTCTACTAATGAATTCTATAGAAGGGCAACCCAGGCGAGAACCTTGCTCCTTCTTGCTTTCATCTTTCACTCTCACTATCTTTCACTCTGAAAAACCAAAGTACTTTCAGAAAATGTAGGCCACTTAAGGCTTGAAATTCAGGCTCTTATTTAGACTTTCAAAATGGGCCGATTTCTTTTAAAAAATCCTCAGAGATAACATCTTTAAAGAAAAAAAAAATCATCTGTTACATTCATTAAAAAAAGAAGGGTATTTCAAATTTCTTCCCAGCTAGTTCCAAGCAGGCAATACCTTCCTCAGCCTTCAGCTGTACATAAAGTTCCCACTAATGATCTGTAATGAAGTGCTTCTTTTTGCACACCCAGCATTTTCCCTTTAAAGTTCAAGAAACAGCACAAATTTGCCAACACTATTCCCCTTTTAGCACATTGACTTTACTTCTGAGCTGAAGCAATAACATGCCTGAAAAAATACTTAGAAAGTAATTTTTCTGCTTGTGGGTCTTATCATATTACTAATTCCAATGCAGTGAAACATATAGCCTTATGAACATGTATTACCCCCAATTTCTTTCATTTTAACTAGGAATTATTAACAGCCCATAGAGGCCTTCAAATTTATTAATATAAATCCTGAAGTCTCTCTAACTTCTTGTGTTTAGATAAGAAAGAAGCATGGGAGCGCCAGTCTCTTGAGCTTTGTCTAGGTACCTACTAATTGTTAATTATTAGAGACTAAGTCACTGAAGTGAGTCATTTGGCTGGTGTCTCAAATGCTGTCATTTACTACTACACAAATCAGCCTGGTGATAGAGTGTCTTTAAATTAGGTTACAACCATGCAGTTATTGGACAGGGAGTAATTGATAAAACCATTAGTAACACTTGTAGAGATAACAGCTAGCAAAATCATGCAACCATAATTATTCCTAATGGATACATGCTATAAATTGTGGCAAGAAAAAATCTTGCATTATCTTTCAATCATATCTGACAGTCCTGGAAGATTACGGTGGCCTAGATGCCCATGGATGAGAAAGTGACCTATCAGAATCTCTCTGCTTTTCTTTAGCCTTCTTTTCCATCAAATTATGGGTTTTTCTTTTATAAATTCTTTTTCTAAAAGCTTTCAGTGTAAGCACAATGTAGGTTTCTTATTAGTTGTCTTTTTCTGCAGGGTTTTAAATATGTATACATATTTTTTAATCAAACTCAGGACACTCCAAGACATTTCAAAATGCAACATGGAGACAGTAGTTGCAGTTTAAGGCAAATAATTCCAATTCATGTTTTATTTTTCAACTGAAAAACTCACTATTTGGAAATACGTAACTTTGCTCTGAATTTTGATGTCAATATTCATTTTAGCAAAGAAAGATCACTGGTTGCAAAGCTATATCAGGAACCCAGGTCTCAAGGATCCGATTCAGTGTTATTTTCTATTAGGTCACACACTTATGGATACTCTTCACCCTGAAATAGACTCTACAGGATCTTATACATAATAACATGAAATGTGTGTGTTTAAAACTTGTTAGTTGACACCAATTGTATGAACAAATAATACAGGTTTGTAAAGATAAATGATAAATACAACATATCTTTCTTTTCTCTTAAAACTGGGTTTTTAGAAAAGGTTTTGAAGGCAAACTATTAAATAAGCCATAAGTTACCAACTCACACACACACACACACACACACACACACACACACACACACACATGCGCATATGTGCAACTACTGGTCAACACATGCCACTACTCTATGCTCAGGTAGAGCTGTCCATTTCAAACAGAACTAACACACAAAAAGAACTTCAGAGGTGACCCTGTATACATATCACTAAAAGAAGGAAAGAATATAACAAAACTAGCACAGATAAGAAAAAAATGTACAAAAGAAAAAAGAATACCTCCAGGCAATAATACATTTCTCATAAATTTAAGAAGAAAAAAATTACTGAAATAAAGGCCCAAATGATATATAAGAACAAAAAGAAACAATGATAACACACTAGGATAATATAACACATAAACTAACAGAGCTCCAAAGAGAAATTGAGTCAAACAATAAAACCATTCTATAAATTAAAACTGCAAAATGAAGCCTAAAAATACAGAATAGACACTGCTGCAAAATGTCATGTGGTCAGGCTTGAAAAAAATTATATAAGCCAGAATGTGAAAGAATAAGAGATTAAAAGGATTAAAAGGAACGTCATAGCTATTGGAGAAAGTTAAAGTATATCCCATGTATACATATTCATGTTTCTAAAGAAGATAACAAAGCAAGTAAAACAAATAGAATGAAACTTTCCTTAAAAAATAATAGGAAATGGGCAATCTGATTGTCACATGAGATTTCATGGGAAAAAATAACATCTTTCAAGCAAACAACACTCAAATATATTTTAATAGATGTATTTGACTGCAAAGATAAAAAAATAATCCTATAGGGAAAAATAGAAATACTAAATAATCTATAAAAACAATGGCCAAAAGTGTCTACAAGGCACATTAAATTTCCAGACAATGAATGAATGTTCATAGCACACTGAAAGAACATCTTAAGATGGTGACCCTTTTAAAAAATGTTATCATCAGTCAAATTGTGGCATATGCATGAAAGCAACAGCAAGATGTTCAAAACCTGTGATAACCCCACCCAAGAAAGAATGTAGAAATCTTTTTGAAAACAACTATTTAATGAAACTATGTAGTCATAAATTAAAATAAAACAACTTGAGAAAGCTGTGCTGTGAAAGAACTATTAGAAATTGTAGATACAGAGATACATGGAACTTTGACATTTTTAAAAATAATGCCCAAACTGGAAGATTGTCAGGAAGGGGAGATGGAAGAAAATGAAACTACTCATTTTCTTTATGTAAGGCTATTATGAAAAGATGTAAGGTTATTCAAAGTGAGGATATGAACATGAAGGTAGTTAAATCAGTGAACAGAATTCTTTCTATCCATTTTTGTTATTTATTCAACAACAAAAAGTATTGAGCAAGTTCTTTTTATTTGTACTCTTCTTAGTGTTAAAATCAGTCCAAGAATAAAGCCTTTTGTATATAATTAAAAAGTTGGGGTCAGGGGAAGGGAGGTTTAACAACAATAACAACAAAAATCCTATATAATAAAAGCCCAGTGATGGAATGGCAGAATGACCAGAATAACAGTCGATCACTTGCTATGATGTGTACTGACCAGGGGGGAGATGCTCTAAGTGCCACTCAGCTGACCAGATGAGCAGCACTCCCACAGTGGGCCAATCCCCGCAGGCCACGCCCCTACCAGTGCACGAATCCCTTGCACTGGGCCTCTAGTCATTACATAAAATAATAAACTTAAGACAAACCACCTGTTATAGTAAATATAAATGAAATGCATTCACCTATAAAAAGACAGAGTCTTGCTGGATGGCATAACATAATTCAATTTTATGCAGTGTATAAGGCACCAAAATAACAGAAGACATCATATAGGTGGAAAGTAAAAGAAATGAAAAAAAATCTCAAAGCAGAAGAAGATGAAGAAGAGGAATAAAAAGAAGAGGAAGAGGGGAGAGAAAGTCAGGACCTTAACTTCTATATTGGTTTAAAAAATGCATTATACAGCAGATGAGTGGATTAAAAAACTGTGGTACATCTACACAATGGAATACTGTGCTGCAGTAAAAAGGAAGGAACTCCTACCATTTGCAACAGCATGGATGGGCCTGGAGAGCATTATGCTAAGTGAAATAAGTCAGTCAGAGAAAGATAAATATCACATGATCGCACTCATTTGTGGAATATAATGAACAACATAAACTGATGAACAAAACCACATCCAGAGATAGAGAAGCATCGATCAGACCATCAAACCTCAGAGGGAAAGTAGGGGAGTGCTGGGGTAAGGGGGAAAGATCAACCAAAGGACTTGTATGCATGCATATAAGCCTAACCAATGGACACAGACACCAGGGGGGTGAGGGCATGAGAGGGGATTGGAGTGCCAAGGGGGTGATAAGGACACATATGTAATACCTTAATTTATATATATATATAAGCCTAAGTGACCGTTACAACAGAATGACCTGTCGCTATGACGTGCACTGACCATCAGGGGGCAGATGCTTAACGCAGGAGCTGCCACAGCCCACAGGCCCTGACCAATGGGGCCTGCCGGCCAACCTCCCAGTCCCTTCCCTGGGTTGGCAGGTCCTGATCGCCCAGTCAGGGCCGGGCCCCAGGCTGGGATGGAGAACTGGGGGTGGATGGCGGCAGATGCCGGCAGCGAGGGAAGGAGGAGGGAGAGAGGTGGGGAGGGGAGGAGGCGGGGAGGCGGGGAACCTGATTGGCCCTGATCCCTGGCCAGGCCTAGGGACCCCACCTGTGCACGAATTTTGTACACCGGGCCTCTAGTCAATAAAGAAAAATTTTAAAATGCATTATAAAACACAAACTTTTTAATAAGGGACATAAGTGATAATAAAAATACAACTGCAATAAAGATGTGTCATGTGACATAGCATCAAAATGTATAGAACAAAAACCTGTCATAATTATAAAAAACTACACAAACACACCTAAGCCCAAGCTGTGTAAATAAAAAATAAGTATAACTATCAGGTTCCACATAAAATGATTAGCAATAAGGGTAATTCTATACTTAAAATTACTTAGTTTTCAAGTGCCCATTGACTATGTATAGCGAAACTTGCGGGACATGACTAAAGCTATACTCAGGAGAAAATCTGGGTCATTAATATTTAGGTATTAGATAAAGATAACTAAGAAGGAGGAAATAATTAATTGAGATAAAAGCAAAATAAAAATTGACAGAAAATGCTAAAATTGTGAAATAGATAAAAAAGCTTGCCCTTTGGAAAAAAATAGAAAAAATTGATAAGTCAATAGCTAGTCTAAGGAGAAATTAGGAGAAAGATAAAACATACATTAGAAATAAAAATTTTAGTATATAGAGGAAAGAGAATGTGTTGCCCAATTTTATGCAAATATGTTACAAACTTTATGAAGTGAATGAATTTCAGAAACTATAAATTAGGCAAGGTTGGAGAATGACCTTTGTCTCTTATTTTGGAATACCACTCACGTACCTTTTATCTTCATTTTACCAGGGCTAGTATTCATGATGGTTATGATACCAAAATATATTTTAAACTCTGTACAGAAGCTCATGCTGAGAGTTACAGAGTTGGAGGCTGTTCAGAGAAGACAGACTGGCAATGCGGATTGGATAGAGAAGGGTGAAAGTAGTGAGCTCATCTGAGAACTTTCTTTTTTATTTTTTTATGAGTAACTAATTCTACAAAAATTCTTCAAGGTTTTTAGAGGCAAAAGAAATAGAGATTTCTCTTATATTTAGCTATAAAAATATTTTTTTCTATTCATATCTTCATAATGAAACAATAAAAGACAAAACAAAAATATATCGGAGAGTGTTTTATAGATACTTATAATACTAACTAGAGGCCTGATGCACTAAATTCGATCAAGAGTAGGCCTTCCTTCCACCGGCTGCCGGCACCGGCTTCCCTCCGGCACCCAGGACCCAGGCTTCCCTCACAGCCCCGGCTTCGTCATCTGGTCTAATTAGCATATTACGCTTTCATTATTATAGATCATTTTTACCTTATATAGGAATAGATGCTGCTGAACTCATCCCTTGAAAATCAAAGTATTATTGTGCTTCTATCACTCTCTTCTCTATGCCTCATTCCCCCCCTCTTGTAAGCTCCTATCTTTTTAATATTCCCACATTTCATTGCTTTCAAGGCAGCAAGATTTATACTAGATAACATTATTATACTTTTCAATTGTTAATGTATTTACCATTTTTGTGTTTTCTGTTTTTGTGTTTTCTGTTTTTGTGTTTTATCAACAATATATTACAAACAAGATTGCATAAAAACTTATGTCCTTTAACTTAAGTATAACAAGATCACACTTGTGAACTTGTAACAGGTGGCCATTTGGTTTCTATCATGGTGTGAGATCCACAGTTTTTTTTATAAAGCTAGATAAAAAATAAGATGAGAAAGTAACTACCCATCAATTTCAACCTCCAGCAATCATTTCTTGACTGTTATTGTGGTCTGGTAAGGGGTGCACTGAGGGAAGAGATAAACAGTCTCTAACATAGAGCCCATGTAAACTGATAGGAAGAAAGAACAATTATAGGAAATGATTGTAAAACTCTTACAAAGCTCATATAGAGTAAAATTAATATACACGTTGCATTTCAAGAATAGACTACAAGAGAGATGGAATGAAATAGGGTTAATTAAGAGAATTTTCTGGCACTCGTTAAGTTTTGAATAGGTAAAAAATATTGAACAGTTAAAAGATATTGAAAAAATTATTTAGGAATATTGTGAATATGATGTTCAAATATGCACTTGATATTTTTGTTTTTGTTAATTCAGGATTCCTACAAATTCACATACATTAACAGATTAAGTACAAAACAAGCCAATTAGTTCTTATTTATTCACATGGTGAATCTCAGAGCAGTAATCTTTTCTGATAAAAAAGACACACACATTTCAAATATGTTTCCATAACATAAGAGTCCTAATATATTGGCTTTTAACTGATCATTTTTGATGTATTTCATGACCATTAACTCGTTAGTTCTCCGTATACTCCTTTGAGAAGTATAGAAGAGGGAATTATTACAACCCCAGTTTATTAGTCAGAGAGTGAATCAGAGAAAGGTGGCATGCCTCATATAGGGTCACACAATTGGTTAGTACCAAAGGTAAAAAATGAAGCATGTCAGAAGTCCCCAGCCACAGGCAACCGTAACTGCCTTCAAAACATCAATCAGTGAACATATTATGTTTTTTTAATGACATGTTAATGGTTTTAAAAAACCCCTCTTAGTTTAGAATATAAACTGGCATGTGGATATCACAATTAAATCAGTTAAATTAGTTCCAGTGAAACCCTTTGTCCTTTAAATGAAAAATTAACCAACTTGGTACTTAGATCAGAGCCAGACCAGCTTTAATACACTCAAATTCATATAAACCTCACACTTCCCTGGAGAAAGTTGAGTGTCTAAAGATTTAATTCAAGTTCCAAGGTCAAGCTAAATAGATCTGAATTTCTTCTTAAAATGAGAGTTTCATTCCAATAAGTATCTGACTTCAATTTGCTGCCTCTTCTCATATTGGGATGGCATGGCCCAGGTCACCCAAGAAAGATCAAATCACAAGGAACTGCAGAGGAATGCCCTAGGAAGGTTATCCTTCCACTGGCCAGGTGGGGGGCAAACACGCCATTAAGTGTGAAGCTCTCTCCAAGTAGGTGCTGCAGAGGTGACACTGGTGGTCCCTTTGTGTGAGAAACGTGGGTGAAGGGTACCCTACCTTGATCTCCAGAGACTTTTAGAAACCTGACAGCTTTCATTGTTGTCTCTGAGCTTGAAAGCTTGTTGAATGATATGTGACCAAATAAATAAAATAAAGGAAAAAAATCAACACATTTCTATTCTGCTGTTTTAAGTGCCGTGTCAAAAAAATCGGAAATCCAAAAGTGTAAACATGTATGAAAAGTCTCACCCAAATCCCTATGGATAACCATACTTCATTTTGACAGTATCCTCTAACTCCAGGTTTCATTTTTGTTTTATTGCTGTTTGTTTGTTGGTTGGTTCTTTTAAATAATTCCACATTGGTTGGAAGCATTCTAAAAATGCAAATGGCTGAAGTTTCCAGTTTTATTACCATTTATAACTGTTGTAGATTTTGGAGGGTGGTCTCTCTGATTTTTAATTCACATTTCTTTCTAAATATCAGATTTTTTGAAAGACAATAGAAAAATGCAGAATGAATAAAAATTATGTTTTATTGAAATTTCTAGCAAAGTATAGTCCTTTGATGTACTAAAAAAACACCCTTTCAATAATAGTGATGACAATATATGTTTCAGTGACAGGAAAAAAATAGTTTCAAAGAACTTCATCAGTGAGGTAGTGCCATATTTTTAACATAACCTCAGATGAGACCTTATTAAATTGAAGGAAGTAATGAGTATCAATTAACAGCATAATTTTTAATCAAGCTTTTAAAAGGAACATTTAAAAGCATAACATAAAAATAGTAAAGTCTTGATTTTGTTACTTAGAAAACCAGTACTTTAAAATACATTTTGGAGAGGCATACAACCTCAGAAATGCAGGATGATTTTTTTCACAGAACTTTAGAAAGTGATTTCAAAGACAAGCATATCTAGATAATTAGAGCATATGTATAAGAATTCGAGAACTCAAGTTAACGCTATTCTTTAGAGACCATGTTAAACTAAAGAAATTGCAGAAGATATTTTTTGTACTTGAAAACATGGCAAGGTTGAAGATATGAAGTCTGAGGACAGACTAAAACACCTGAAAGTGTAAAGTCTAGAAAAAAAAAAAGCACTGGAGTAGATTTAGTTGAAGTATTTGATATTTTAAATGGCACAGATACTATCAACGTGAACTGCTATATTCAGTGTTGCACAATGAAGTCAACATGTTACTAAAAATTAAGAAACAGTGATATGGTTCTCTAATCTAACTTGCACTATTTCACTTACTCAAAATTTAAAGCTAAAGTGAAATTAGTCAGCATTTAAAAGCAAAATATGTTATTGTTCAATAAACACCCAATTCAATTTCTACTACCTCTACAGTGAGTTAAATGCATTCTGTGGATCAGAATGTTATCAAATAAGTCTTGGAACCTGCAGACTATCCCCTCTTGGAGAACCACATGCTCAGGAGCTTATTAGAAGGCTCTGGGGAGCCTTTCAGTAAAAAATTAGTGCCTGCTAATTGGGTTAAACCTACTTTTTATAAAAAAATTACTAATACACAGACTCTTTCTTTTTGGGGGGTAACCCCCTGATTGACATGTCATGAAGCTAGAAAAAAAGTTTATAATATGGAGATCTAGAGTAATTGGTCCTTAATTGCCTTTGATGGCCAAAATGCAGGAAGCCCATTCACTTTAGAGATCTTCTAGAGATTTAGATCACAGGGGATTTAAATAAGCCTGGGTGAAGACAAGAACTTTGAATTTGTCTAGTTCATCTAAATCCCTTTGAAATCTTCAAACCAATCACTCATTACCAAAAACTTAACAGACCATCTTCAAAGGTCCAGAATGGACGTGGCTCCCTAATGATAATCCCTATCCTCCTAGCTCCTTCCCTTCCTTACTTTTCATCAGCACCTTCTGACCTCACCAAAACCCTCTTAATCTATGTTATCCCATTTGACCTAGTTCCTTTTCTCATCTCATGATGATTGGGTTTCCATGTTGATCCTCTTTTCCCAGCACTTCAGTTTCTATTTAATCTTCAGCCTATTCTGTATTGTATTGCCTTTCCTCAGCCCCAAAACACTGAAGTTTTCCCAATCCTTGAAAGTGTTCTCTTGATTCACTATTCTCAACTAGACAAGGGCTGAGCTTGATTTTCTCTTTTTCATCCCAATTCCTTAAAAGACTTATCCATACCCACCATTCCCATCTCTTTACTTCCCTACCTTTACCCTCTCAACTGCCATAAAACTATTCTCATTAAGTTACTAATAGCCCCTGAAATTCAAATGCAATCTAAAGGCTTTACGTGAGTGTAGTTTTTCTCTTCATTTTTGACATGGTTGATTACTTGTTCTATGTCGAAAGTCTTTATCTCATTGGAATTTATCATACTTCACACTCATGGTTTTTCTTATATCTCCAATTGTCTTACTTGAATTCCTTTGTGAATCCTTTTCCCCACTTTTATATCCTAGTTCTATCCTTAGCACACTACTCTTTTTACTTTGGAGATCCTACCCAAGAATCTTGTTCATGCTTATCTTTAGTAGTTTCCCATTGTAAACTGATGTCTCCCATATTTACCACTTAATTCAAGTCATTTTCATCCTTGTCTGGATTATTGAATCAGGATGCTGACTAATAATAGTCTTATCTCTGGTCCTTTCCTCAGAACATCTGCCCTCCACTTGGTGGCCAGAGTGATGTATCTGAATACAAAGCTGACTTTTCTAATTCTTATATCTTGCAGGGTAAATTCAGAGGAGGCAGGAATGTCTGTCTACCTCTCCAGCCCTTTCTTTCCTTTATCCCCTGCCTCACTGAACTGCTTGCTTTTAATATTCTCCATACAATATGACATTTATTATGTCTCTCTATGTTCATGATGCCACTAAAATGTGCTTAAAGTATTACCCCTCTGTGCTCCCACCATGTGCTCAGGTAAATTTTGCTTATGTTTAAAACTCAACTGATGTGTTATTTCTTCATACAAAACTTTCCTAACCATGCCAAGTTGCATTATTTATCTTTCCTCTGTGTACCATTTTACTGTGTATAGTTAATATATATAGAATGCTTTCCCTTACTGCACTATAATCTCTATATATAAAAGCCCAGCAACCAAACAGCAGAATGACCAGAATGACCTGTCACTATGATGCACACTGCAGTGGCCAACCAGCCTGATCTGGCCCAGTGAGTCGGCCCCCCACCCAATGACCCACAGCCCCTCCCCCTGGGTGGCCCCACCCCCGATTGGCTCCAATGGGGGGAGCCAGCTGGACCCCACCAATGCATAAATTCGTGCACTGGGCCTCTAGTATAATTATAAGTCTGTGTTATTATTTCCTCCACTATATTG
Source organism: Eptesicus fuscus (assembly GCF_027574615.1). Lineage (NCBI taxonomy): Eukaryota > Metazoa > Chordata > Mammalia > Chiroptera > Vespertilionidae > Eptesicus > Eptesicus fuscus. The sequence continues at coordinate 52,756,761 of NC_072482.1, read as the reverse complement.
AAAATTTCTTAAGGTAAGTGTCATATCTAATTCATTTTGTATCTCCAATGCCTGTCAACCTTGCCTGAAACAGAGCAGTGTCCAATAGGCATTGATTGAAAGAAATGATGAATGAATGATAACAGCTCGGTTGTTCTATGAGCCTGCTACAACATGGATTATTGCTATGTTTTTTTGGGGGTGATGAAATAGAAAACTTCCACAGATACCCAAATTAAGCATTCCTGGGTTAACATATGTTATCATCATGCTTTGTCTATCATTTTCAATATATATTTAAATCATATTTTAAATGTACTTTTGGAATCTTACAATTTAAAGGAAAGAACAAGAAATAAAACTCTAAACATAGAAATTATTCCAGTCTTTCTTCTTTCCCCTTCCCTTCATGTATAAAAAGCTTGATTTGTGGGGTTTTCCCTGCAAATTTGTATTTGCAGGTTTTGAGTTACTTCAAGTGAGGTAATACCTTATACTAAATTGTCTTTAAGAGTTCAGGAAAACAGCCTGGCTTAGAATATGTGATTAAGCTTCATGTTCCTTGTGGCTCTTCCAGTTTTGTGCCATTCGCTCATTAGGGTAATGAGAATTTCAGCAGTTCCATGGGAAAAGCTTTGAGTTCCTCCAGTGAAGGGAATCATATAAACATAAAGAACTCTTCAGAACAGCGAATGCAATATTCTACACTAACTTCCGTCTTACTGTCATTATCTTTTAAAAAAAGTGAGTGGATTTTTCCCCTGGAATTATCTTCAAAGACTTCTTTGTAGTTGTATTAGTCAGGAAAAATTCAATGTCATAGCCTGAACTTTCCTTCCCCCCCACCCCACAGTCCATATATGTTCCATTGTTCCACAAATAAAGGGAGGTGACTAGATGATAAGGGGATTTTTCAGTCATTTTCAATTAGCTGCAGAATGTTTCTTTACAGTAGCTTGGTTTCTGGTTAGCTGACCCACAGAACAATGACGACCACTTTGCACTGCAGAGACAGTGCTGACAGGGGGATAATGAGAGAAACTGTCTCGGGGTTTCCCATTAACAAGTGTAACCAAAGCCCCCATTGTCCTTGCTAATGGGTAATAGTATATTACGCTGGTGGTGAAGGCCTTTAGGAGATGGCAGACAAAGTTGCTTAATTAGTGGCATCTGAAGTGTTACCTCTACTGCTCTCCCGAATCTTCAGTTTTCCTACAGTTTCTAATTCTTTTCCTTTAAATAAGAATACAATACCAGATTTCCCAACTGGATTATACTCCCCCTCTCCTCATCTGAATGGGTAATCAAGCACTACTTATTTCAATCAAAATACACTCAAATAGAACCTAACCACAGATGTATGAATACAAGCAGTACTGGTATTGGTATTGATTTTCCAGTAAATCATCTTAAGCCCAAATGATCAAAAATCAAGACAGGTCAACATCAAAGAAACAGGAATATTGGCATGAAAGCAAGCTCCGTTGATTGGTACAAATTAAAAGATCATTTATTAGTGATTATGCTGTATAATACTGCCAGTGCCAAATGAATGCAATTAAGATGAAATGGGCCCCTGCAGCTATAGGGGTTAATAAAGACTGAATTCCTAATGATTTTTCCATTAATTATGAAGATGTCCACAAAACAGCCTTAACAAAGTGGTGGCCACCTCAGACAAATCTTTGTAATCTATATAAAACACCTTCTTTAATTGGCACATTACTAAGATAATGTAAAGATTTCAATAGTTCCTAATCTTTACTTGCTGCATACAAGGCAGGTAGAAAAGGGGTTTAAAATTTATCTGAGAAACAAAAACGGAGAGCTGGTGTTTTGAAATATCTGAAATAATTCTTATGAGAGTCTGATTAATGACATTGTTTCAAGCCCAGAAGACCAAATATAAAGAGCATCTTCCTGTTTTGCATAATTAAATTATGCTTCCATATACCATCAGAGTTGTCCCCTTGTCGTCTACAAATATGAGTTCTATAAACCAAAAAAAGGAGAGGAGGGAAGGAGGAAGGAGAGAAGAAAGAAAAAATAAAAGGGGTAAATTCATAAATGATTCTGAATTGGAGAACACATTTCTTCTTTGAATGATTAGGAATTAGACTAAATCCATTTAAAGACATACATTCAATTTGCATTTGAGCTTAGATTTAAAATGGAATCTGTGGCATTCACCTTGACCTCACAACCAGCAGTCTTATCGATAGGCCAGTCTAATTTAATCCTGATGAAACCAGAAAATCTAAAATCTAAATCTTTTCTATTAATTAGTACAACTTGTCTAACTGACCTCAGAAAAAGAACATTTTTTTAAAGAAAAATATTTTACAATGTGCTTTTTAAACGAGGGCTTTCACAAGCTTGTATCTCTCCTTAAAAACAAGCACATGAGGTACTCAATGCATCAATGGAAAAAACTCCCATAAGGACATTGGGAGCATGTAACTACTCACCTTGCTCCAAAGGAGTAAGGTAAACAGCATGAAAGTGGTGTGTGTGTGTGTGTGTGTGTGTGTGTGTGTGTGTGTGTGAGAGAGAGAGAGAGAGAGAGAGAGAGAGAGAGAGAGAGAGAGAGAGAGAGAGGAGGGAGGGGAATGGAGAGAGAGAGAGACTGAGGAAAATTGAAGTAATATTTTTTGTATATGATACAACTATAGAAATCTCAAAAAAAGTGTAGCAAAATACATAGATTTCTGAAATTAAGAGTCTTGTGTCACACAGCCTACGAACTTTAAGAAGTTAACATGCCAGCTGTAACATGTATTGGTCTATTCATGTGTCCTCTCTCAGACTGCCCTTTCTATGGTTTTTAGATGGGGATGCATGGCAGACATTTTCATTGGGGTAAACATGTTTATACTGTGGACAAAAGGGACCACATGCTGACCTGACAAGCTCAGGGGAGGCCTGCATGGCTGTCTTGCAAACTCAGAGACCTAAAGTAACCACAAAAGATGGTCTGAAATTAAACTTTAACTAAACGTAGTTATGGTGGGCAGTTACATCCTAGGTCCGTATCTTCACTGACAAGTTCAACCTTTACCTTAACTGAGCCTATCTGTCATTTTGCATCTGTGATAACATACCCTTGAAATGTCTGGGTAACTTGTAACTTCCCTTTTTCTGGAGCCCCTGGGGCACAACCAAATGTGGTGGGTGCCAGGACAGATACCACAAATTCCTTCATTATCATGTTAATTGTTCCTGCACCCACCTAAGTATGTGTCCATCATTTTACTTTTTATCTAATCCCAGGGGTTTCCCACCGATTTGCTTTATCCCACCTCCTTAATCTATCACCAATGAATTTCATGTAACCCACCTATGTCCCTCCTTTGATTGAAATGTATAAATACAAATGTAACCCGCCATTCTCCAGAGCATTATCTCAATTCGTTGAGGTTCTGCTTCCTGGCATATGTCGACAGTTTGGCTCAAATAAACTCACAACAATTCTTTACAGGTTTCAATGGTTTTTTTACATTAACAATACCTATTTTATAAATGCAACCTGATGCATGTGTGCCCATGACTTACATGTGACCATCTGCTACTCTGTTGCCCAAAGCTTATAGAGACAGGCACCATGCAGATGTGCCTCGGAGCCAGACAGTCTTGAGTTTGGATTTCCCCCCTCTACTTCAATATTCCGAGTCTTTGTTTTTCTACCTCTGAAATGGACAATGAATATACCCAGGTCAAAGTCTTGTTATGAAGTGTAAACAAAATAGTATGAGTGGATTTCTCAACACAGTGTTAACTACATAGCAAATACTTATTATACTAGTATAGTAGAGATATTTTGCCCTCCCCCCCACCTATAATTCTTAAAGATTGTTAGGTTATAATAATTTAAATAATATTTTCAAACTTGTGTCGCTCAGCAAATTAGAAAGTACTAAGGTTCTAGAGAGCCTCACAATATCTTGGGTGGTCCTAGAGTTAGTTAATCATGAAACCTAATTTTCAACCTAATTAGTTATCTAACTGTGCTACTAAAATTGTTTGCTATCTTTGCATGTACACCTATTTGTGATATATAGATACATTCTGCTCCCTGATTTATATATTTACTTACATGGTAGGTATGCAATCAAGAGAATATTGGGGGAGGAATTTTCTCTTAAGCCTAATATTTTCAATGAAATTTTATTGTTACCTGTTGTTCTTTAATCCAGAAAAATAAATACAAATATTCTGTTGGTGACGTGTGTGTGTGTGTGTGTGTGTGTGCACGCGCGCACACACACACACACACAAGCTCAATTGTGATATAAAATATATTTCTCAGGGTAGGTATATATACAGGGTACCTGAATTAGAGTGTAAGCTTCTGAAAGACATTACTGGATCACATTTACTGTTTGAAATGCATCACATATGCCATCAGGAGGAAGAAAAATGATAGAAATCACTAAAAAGGAGACTGGCTTGGAGTCATGAGTCATGAAAAACTAAGTATGTGTGGAGGAAGCCTTTCCCCAGGAGAGAGAAAGCCCAGCCCCAGCCACTGCTTTGACTCTCCTGCTTTGATAAACGGCAAAATTTCCAGCAATATTAAAATATAAATATCCCTATGAAGATTGCTGCTCTGGAGGTCATTTTCTTATTTCCTTTAAAGTCATTCAGTTCACTCAAATGTATTTTTTCTGAGTGTCTTAGACTGCCTTCCTATTGTGCTTCAAGGATAACCACAAGGGCTGTGTAGGAAGTGTGGATTTTTTTAAAGGAGAAACTATTTCATGTAATGCAAAAAAGGGTTATATCCTCTCAACCTCAGGCTTGACAGGCAAGTGAGCCTGCCTAGCTACTTCAACTGAAGAAACTTTTAGAATTATTATGGGGCTGGCTGACTTCTTTTCCTTTCATTTCTCTCTCTCTCTCTCTCTCTCTCTCTCTCTCTCTCTCTCTCTTTTTTTTTTTTTTGCTTCGTGGTTTGAATTTGTGCTTTCCCTGAGATGTGGTTTTCCAAATTTTATTTTTATTTTGCACATGTTGTTTCAGACTGCTGAAATGTTCATGAATAATGCTAGTTTATTTTCATAACTTTGTTTTATGAGAAGAAAGTTGCCGAGAGACATTTTCTCAGAGTGGAGGATATGTTTGGTAGGTGAGGACAGACAGATGGTGTCAGGAGAATTTTTGTGTTATGGGGAGGAATAACCAGGGCTGTGCTTTCCCCACATCTACAGTCAGTCAGGCTCCTCTGGGAAAAAGGTGCAATTTGCATGTTTCTTTCATCAAATTTTTCCGATGCCATATTAATAGTTCAAAGGAAGTTTGAGTTCCTTCTTTCTTTACTGTTATTTTAATACTGAATGGTCTTTTTGTACAGCATTTGATTTTAGTTCATAAATAAATAAAACACCTGACAATGGCCGTTCATGAAATATCTCTAAACTTCTGGGCCAATTATGGGAAAAGCAGATCCATGATAATTTAGTAACTTGCATAGCATGCTGGCTACTTTGTACTCATCATATGCTGACAGTGAGCAATACCACTTTTCTGGATTGGTAACAAGGACTCCTATCTTCTTTATCTTTATTTCTGGTAATGAGCTTCATTGCATAATATGCACTGCATACCTTTACCAGGCTTATAAAGTTGGATTATCTATTGACATGTTAGTGATTTTGAATATGTATGTAGACCTCTTATACAATATTCAGATAATATAAAATTACAGTAAGGTTTTGTTATTAATTTTTAGAATTTCCCCCAAAGTTTTCTTGGTAGCATCTCATTTGTGAACATCCACATATATAAGATCAATTTCCTTAACTATACCGAAAGAGGAGACCTAAGGTATATGATTGCTGTGTTTGGAGCAGTATGTTTTGGCTTTTTTAAGATCTCAGGTGTAAGTTTCTCAATAGATGGAATCATAAATGTCATCATATTCCTGGGCAAATTTTATCCAAATACACATAAAATTTGGAATCAATGTTATTCTGTTTGCTAAGGTTGATATACACCTTTCTCATCCTTCCCACCTCCAAAAAGCAATCCTTTTCGCATTTCACAAGTGCATTTACACACACAAACACACACACACACACACACACACACACACACACACACACACACACACTTCTGTTCCAACTGTGGATGCTCCTTGCCAAAGCTTAACTCTATTTTTCCAGCTTTCACTAAGTCAACATGAGCTCTCACCAAACTTATACCTGTACTTTCCTACTCTCCTTTCTCACACCCCTCAACCCCTCCATAGCTCCTAGTTAATTGTATAATAGATTTATAGCTTTCACTCAGCTAACTTATATTTATTAAGCTATACTTACTAAGTAAGCTTCAGTTAGTGGCTCAAAGTAGATAAAGCTCTGGGATATGACAATGAAAATGATAGAAATGCTATTGCCCCCAGTTTGAGTTTCTGACAGTAAATAAGCAACCATGATACAGTGGGACATGTGCTATGATGGGCAGTAATAGGAACACATGAGGGCAAGCCTCACAGCAGGGAGAACTGTTACAGAAGACTTGGTAGACTGGAGATTGGCTCCCCCCTGAGGCTCCCTTCTCTGACTGAAGCTCAGCATAATACTGGACAGCCCCCAGGGGTCCCAACTCCTTGGTGCTGTTCTACACCTTAAGTGAGAACTACTCTGCCCCAAACTACACAGGCCCAGATCTATGACTTGCCTCTGCATGCTGCTGCTGTGGTCATACCCAGTCTGTTTCCTTGGCATCCTCTTGGCTGGACCCAGGAGTCATCATGCCTTCTAAACACTGTGCCTGAGTCTGCTGGCCATCCTTCTCTCCTTCCCTCCCTCCGTCTGACCTCACTAAGGGCCCACCTTACCATTTACTTAGGATGCCTAGTTCTGTCCCACTCCCTCTGAAGTTTTCATATATAGGCCTCATATATGCCCTTCAGGCATGAATACATTATAAGAATGTTTTGTTCCTGGTTTTATGGAGTCTCTGCCTAAGTTTTCTCCTTAGCATCATCTTTAATGCCTCATTTACACCTGATCTAGAGGATGATGTTTTCATCCTTGAGCCTGAGCCCAGTGGTGTAATGGGCTGAGAGTTGGACAGTATCATGAGGAGATGGTGAGGGTATTTTGAATGTGGTAGGGATATAAATTTTGTGGTCAGAGGGTGGACTGTGGCAGAAAGAATTTTTAAAATAGGGTCAAAGCAATATTTCTTGTCCTCAGGCTCTTCCAAAACCTTTAACTATGTTAAAAAAGAGTCTGTTTCCCTCCTTTTGAACCCAATTGGAACTTTGTGCTGCCTTGATTGCTAAAGTGTGGCAAGGCTGCCTAACTTCTAAGACAGTCATAAACTTCTCTGGCTTCCAGTGGCTCTCTATGGAGACACTGCCCTTGCAGCCAAGTCACCATGTTGTAAGGAAGCTCTACCATGCCCATATCTGTGATTCACAGAAACTATGAGCATGATAAATAGCTGTTTATTGTTTGCACAGTTGTAGTAACTGAAACACTTCTAATCATATGGTTCCTCATATTATTCCCATGTTTTTCCACCTGAAGTAACCATTACTTTGAATCTCAAATTCATTACTCCCAACATTCCCTGTTTTATAGTTTTTATATTTGTACCATATCAGTGTATACTTTTTACTATAGTTTGTTTGTAAGGGTAGTGTACCACCTTTGAACTTTTTTCCACTCAATAATTTATTCTAAAATTCACCTACCCTGATGCTTGTTAGTATAGTTCATTTGTTTCAACTATCGTGTAATATTTCATGAGTATACCACAATTTATTTATTTTCTCAGCTTTTGAAGGGTGTTCTATTATATTTTTGCTATTGTGAATAGCACTGCTATGAAGAGTCTGGGGCATGGATAAGAGTGGAATTGCTGGGTAATAGAAATGCTCAGCATTAGGATGTAAATATGCAAATTAGTTGCACCTATGCCCTCCTCCTCCAGCAGTTTATGAGAGATTTGGTGCATCCCAGGAAGGATTTGGATGAAAAGCTACAAATTCAAATTCTTATGACCCTGATTAACGTGTTGCTTTTATCGCATGAGACTCTTTGCCTCATTGTGTTGATGTCTCCACATTTGCCATCATCATAGTCAGAAACACACACACACAGAAGAGCATCCTGCACCCACATTCCTCCTTCCCACCATCCCAGTTGATGATCCAGGTAATTTCTTCAACTCTCTTAGCTTCTGAAAAAAGAGGGAGAAATGAGAAAGATCAGGATATCAACTCTAGACTTCCAGAGAAAAAGCAGACCTGACAAAAGAGCCATTGGCTGGCTCCTGGAGATTTAAAATTATACACTTCTTTATAATTCAACTGACTTGTCTTGATTGATTTATTTTTGCTGTTTCAGAACTAACACTGAAGGTTTTCATTTATTTGTAAGGTAATCTCATAACTAGCACTACAATGTGCAAAGTCGAAGTGGGAGGAATGCTTAAGAGGCAAGCTGCTCCCACTGCAAAATAGAGGTGAAGCCAGACATGCAGGGAATGCTTGTAAGTGAGCTCTGTTACAGCAAATCAGGAGAAAGGACAGTAAAGCCATCAATGAAGAATAGAAAATACTAACGTGTCTATATATTATTTCAAATGACCTCAATAATGTAGCAAATTGCAGATGTAACCTTGAGGATTAAAAGGGGAGAATTAGAAAAGTATTGAAGATTTTTAGAAGCAGAAATTGACCAATTCAAAAACCTATGTAATATCCTTTTACATCTTTAGTAATCTATTGATCAGATGAAGAGAATTATTAAAAAGGACACCAAATACAAAGATCAGTCTATCATCATCATCTTTCTGTCATGGTACAAGAAAGGATAACTTTCCATGCATTATCTCACATCCTTTTAAAAAAAAAAAACACACTCACACACACACACACACACACACACTGAGTGGCCAGATTATTATGATCTCTGAACCCATAATAATCTGGCCACTCAGTGTATATCCTATATAATAAAAGGCTAATATGCAAATTGTCCCCTCCACCAGGAGTTCGACCAGCAGGCAGGCCAGCCAACCACCCATGTCCCCTTCCCCTGGCCAGGCTGGCCAGACCTCACCCATGCATGAATTAATGCACTGGGCCGCTAATACACACACATACACACACACACACACACACACACACACACACTGAGTGGCCAGATTATTATGCGTTCAAAGATCATAATAATCTGGCCATTCAGTGTATATATTGATTTCAGAGAGGAAGGGAGAGAGATATAGAAACATCAATGATGAGAGAGTATCACTGATTAGCTGACTCTTGAATGCCCCCCAATGGGTGTCAAGCCCACAACCCAGGCATGTGCCCTTGACAGGAAATGAACCTGGGACCCTTCAGTCTGCAAGCTGACACTCTATCCACTGAGCCAAACCGGTCAGGGATCTCACATCCTTTTTAAAGTATTTTCCTCAAGTGCTAATTTTAACAAAAATTTACAAAACATAAAAGGCCAAGGAACCCTTGCTATTAGTAAAGAAAGCATATTTATAAACAAGTGAGATTCCCACAGGAATTCCTCCAGGAAAGCAATTTATTGTACCTCACAGACAGCAACACTGAAAAGCAATGTGTTGATCAGCCCATTTATTTTAGCACTAAGATACAGCATTTAATACTAAGATACAACTGACCATTCTGTTTTTAAAGAATAACAAAATTAGATGTTTTTACACATGCATTTATTGTGTCACTTTTATTTGGCTCGTTGTCAGTACATCTTTATGGAAAGCGGCTCATTTTAGCACCCTAGAAATACTCTATACATTTTCTGTTTATGTAATGTAATTGCAAACTGAAATAAATAGGATCATTCAGAAATAAGGTGAATACGAATAAAAACAAGAGGAGTTTCCCTCAGTGCTATCTCCTCACATAGTCAGGTGTCTAAAGAATATGCAGATAAAGCTGAGATCACCTTAAAGACATGCAGCAGAGCTTTTCCTGACCTTTTCAACATGGGCCTCTGAGTAATGGGCCCACCCAGTAGCTCAAAACCTTTACACTTATGACTCATGGCTTCATTTAATTAAAATCAATACATAAATAATTGCACTTGATACTGGGCAGTGGGGGATTTATTTTGAAATCTTTTAAAATAGGAAACATTCTGTTGGAAAGGAAATAGATTAATCATATTCTTCTGTGGTCCCCCAGACATTTCTGCTAAGCCTGCCTCTCTCAGTGTAGTAATGGGTCTATAACCACTTGCCAACATTATTCCACAGCTAACAGAACCATTTGTGTTCTTGTGTTCAGCTTTATTTGCTTTTAGCTATAATTACTTCAAGTTGGTATATTAATGATAAATAATATATAATAATGGGGGCCATTGTTAGCAAGAAGGTTGATAAATTGGACTTTTTCCTATTTCTAAGTTTCTCACAGATAAATAAGTCTATGAACTTACCTTCCTACTCATAGCTTTTGACTATAAACTTGCCACTAAAAATATGTCAAATGAGGAATTATGCTAATCCTTGTAGTTTTTACTTTCAGCATAAATAGCTAAATTTTGTGAAGTACTCACTTGGAGGTAATATAGCAGCGATTAAGAGCTCAGATTCTAGCAATAGACAGCACATTGATAAGAGTTCTGCATCTTTCACTTGCTGGCTTTGCAGCCTTTGGCCAGTTATCTCATTTCCTGCACCCCCCACTATATAGGATGAATTCAATACTAGCATCACATTATAGAGTGGACATGAATTTTAAATTAGATAATGCAGGTGGAACATTTTATATAGTGCCCATCATACAGCAAGAGCTCAGTAAGTAGGGAGTTAATATAACTACTTCAACCTGGAGGGCTACCGGTACAAATTTATGTAATAAACTGTAATGTTAAAATACACTTAAGGTGAGTTAAAGACAGTGAAACAACAAAACCTCCAGAAGGCTGAACTATGCTTCACTCTAGGAGCAGACACTTCTTCACTGGAGGCACCGATGGGCAAACATATGGAAGAATGGCATTGAATAATGGGAAAACTCTACCAGGGGCACTCAGTCTGGAACAAGATCTGTTTTTAGACTAAAGCTCCAGAGAGGCGGAGGTGAGCATGTTTACCCTCCAAGGTAGCCACTTGGGAGGGTAGCACTACCTAGAGCACCCATAGTTTTGTAGTAATAGAGCTTAAAAAGAGTAATAGAAATAAGCCAGAGCACAGAACTGAAATCTGTGTGTTTGGGACACAGGACTTTTTTTAAAGAAGTAGCTTAGACTAGTGGAGGCAGAAAGACTCAGAACCCTGTATAGCATTTTGAAGTTAAGAGCTAAGACTTTGGACCCAGACCCACTTGGATTTGCTTCCCTGTTTTATCACTTATTGGCTGTGTATCTTTGGGTAGATACTTAAACTTTCTGAATCTCAGTGTTTCATCTATAAAGCAAGGATAATACTGTTGATTTAGTATAGAGTTGTGCTAAAGATTAAATGGAATAGTGACTACAAATTGCCTTGTAGTTTCAGCTTATTATGACTTCTGTAACTAGTAGCAATTATTATATGGCCTTTATCACATCATAATTGTTAAAAAGAAACAGCCATTAGTTCATCAGTGGACATTAACTGAGGGACTACTCTGTGACAGGCACCATGCTGGTGTCATAAGAAAAAATAAATGCTCTCTGTACCTAAGTATCTCAAAGTGCTGTAATAGAGGATCTACAGAAATGAAGAAAGAGGAATTTCAAAGTGGACTTCAGGCCAGTCTTACTAAAGGAGTTATACTTAACTTAAGGGCTGACACATGAATGGCAGGGACCAGGATACTTAGTTCAGACGGGCCTTCCTGGGAGGGAGGCAACATTCTCAAATGAAGCATAAGTCTCTGGTATCTTCAGAGACTGGGTACTGAGCCAGACCAATACAGGCTGGAACAAAAGGATAACTTAAAAGTAAATTAAGTTAACATTTAAAAGTAAAAGGGATCTAACTCCAGAATGTAAGTTTTAGTTGCACTTGTCTTAAGTCTTCATTAATTGGTGAAAATAACAAATTAACATGCCAATACACAGACTGACCCCTTGGCCTTCAGACTGAAAAATATGTGTGCAGTATTGAGAAACAGTAGTCTTTTGCTTTTCCTTGTTTTCCATGTTGTATTACTTTGATCTTTATCATGCCTTCCATGTCATTCTCTTGTTCCTACACTTGTAAGAGAAAAAAGAGAGAAAGTCAAGAAAAAAGGGATAGCAAAGAAACATTTTACAATTTAGCAAGATAAAGTAAAGGTTTGTATAAAAATACTGATTATAAATGTACTGTGTAAAAATTTGTGTTGATAATGGGCACATTGTTCATTTAATATGGGCTTGACTCTCCAAGGATAATCTGGATTCTGATTTCATTTTGTTAAATGCAATTTATGGATAAATTAAATTGGTACCTGATCTCATTCTAGGCTGTACACACATGATATCACATGGCATCTCACACAACAATGAAGTGAGTGCATTTTTCATCTTGCCTAACAGAAAGTTAAACTCAGAAAGATAATATAACTTGTCCAGTTTCAAGGAATAAGGAGCAGAAGAATCTTGGGACCTGAACCAAACCGGTGTGAGCCTGAACCCTGCACTTTTTGCATGACCTTAGCCATTGCTGTGCTGCCCAATGGGAAGGGCCATGCCAAGGAGGAGCCCAACTGCACTTCTGCCACAGTGCCCGCCCCTGAATTGGCCTCCCAGATAAGCCCAGGCCTATATTAAACCAGGATCTTATTATACAACCATTAGGATTTGAAGTTTAAGAACCATGTATCTCACTTAATTTGATCTAATGCTTCTCCAATATTTGAAAATTAAAAAATGTTTTGCCAATTGATGGAATTATGTCATAAAGACAAAATTAAATCAGTAGGTATGTAAAAAAGAAAGCACTTGATATTTTCACAAAAACAAAATGAACAAAAATGCCTCATTCTTGTTTATACCTCCAAATATTCTGAAGTGAAGTCAGAAACGTGCCAGGGAAACTCAAGCATTTAACCAAAAGCAGCCATTTGCCTGTACGTGGAACATTAGTGCTCCACTCAAAATAGACAGTTGCCTGTTGCTTCCGCTTTATTGTGTAAAAAGTGATATACAGTATGTGTCTGAATGCAAGTGCCTGTGGTTAACTATGATTTCTAAATGCCACAATGTGAGTTAATTCCTACAAACTGCTAGTCTATTACTAGTCATAACATATTTTAAAACCATCCATTATCAGAAAAAGAGTCAGCTATATTATTACTTAGATAACTATCATCATAATGCATCTAGGATAATAATAATGCCAAATCTACCTGTCAACTCCATTACTTGTGTGCTATTCCAATCAAGACATTTACATTAGTTGAATGAGTTAATGAATATCAATGAGTCAGATTTGGGAACATATTAAACAACAATAAGTGAGCATGTGACACCAAGTAACTTCATAAATTCCATAAATAAAGCAGAGCCCAAATGTGTAAACATTGAGTGTGCTTTCTGATAACGCTATTAGAAATTGTTAAGGGGAGCATTTAATCTGTACTCTAAAGTGAGAAGAAGATAATAAAACCAAACGCACATGTTGTGTGAGTAAGAAACCACAGTGAAAGATAATGGTGAGACAAAAGTAACAAAGAAACTGTGTGAGAAGAGGCTCTCAGGGAGAAGAGCCTGAGGCTGTTCTTAGCTTTGGGAAGTACAGGGCTCTGAACACAGTAGGGACACAATCAATGCTGTGACTAATGGACTCATAAATGTGCAGCGTCCTGAAATTAATGATAACTTTAACACGTCTGAGGCCTTGAACTTATCTTATAAATTAGTCTTTGGAAAGAATAAAGGAATAAAAGTATTGGGCAATCAGGAAGTAATGAAGATCTTGTAAAAATAGCTATCTACAAAAGCAAACTAAGTGAGCCCTTGGATAGTGGGAATATCTACCAATCAGCAGTTCCAAAAGATACACCTTCTATCTGCGGGATGAAAGAAACTGGCAAGCATGCTAACTGCATCATTTACAGTTATTTTTGAGAAACTGTGGGGATCTAGGGAGCTACAAGAGATGAAAGGGAAAGAAAATACAATGCTCTACTTACATTTACAAAAGAGATGGAAATGACAATGACCCCCAGAAAACTGAACAATAATTAAAGCAAGGGAAAGAAGGATATTCTAATGGTTTACATAAATACAACATTTTGAGAATATATTCACATCCAGAGAGAATCATTTTAAAGTTTAACATACAAAACAAACTTGAAAACAAAAGAATTTGAATTAACATGCAAAATGAGGTGACTTGCTTATTTACTTATAATTGAGCAAAACAATTTTCTAAAATGAACTCTTATGACCTAACCAAATATAAATATTTGAAGGATGGTAAATAGTAATTATAAGTATAAAGTTATTTCAAAAATACTAAGGAAATATGACAGGTTTTAATGTCACTTTTATGTAGACAAAGTCATTGTGTTTTTATTGAAAATATGTTAATAGGATGCCTCTTACACACTAAACACTATGCTATGTTCTGGAAACATAATGATGAACAAGGCAGGCTCCCCGACAAATTACACAGGGGAAGTGTTTTAATTAGCATGGGGCTTCCACATAGTAAGCATTTAATAATATGACTATTGTTACTATTAGTTATTAATTCTCAAAAAGATCTTCACCTAGTAGAGACATTCTAATAGTTTTCCTATTTGGCCTGATCATCATCTTAATAACTAGAACCTGAGCAATAGATCAAAGGGGAATTCTGTGAAATTTTAAATGGACAGAGATGGGATGCGGCAGTAACCTTACTCCTCCTTCTCCCTCCAGCAGTGGTGACTCATGGCTCCACTTGTTCCGTGATCTTTTTTCATATTTCAATTATATAATCAGAATAAATCTTACACTTGATGTGCATATTGGTCTGTCTTTTCCCTTGAACTTTTACAGGAACTGAGAAACTCCAACTTATCTGTCATAAGGCTTGTTTTGTGTGTAGACTGTGTTGCTCCATGAATCTCCATTTCAGAAATATACTTAGCATTGGATGGAATTTCTTCTTAGTTGTTTTATGTTTTTCCTATTTTTTGCGCAGTTGTGTCTTGTGCAGAAGATATCATGGAGCTTGATATCTGGTATAAGTTCCATCATTGAGATAGAGTGTATAATTTGAATTTCCTTTTTTTGAGTGTATTCTCTCTAGATTTTATTAAAATGAGCTTTTCATATTTTTAAATTTCATATTTTGGGACAGATGTATGCCTGACCTTAGAATATGGAAATTTGTACATTGAGATTAATAATTTTTAGATAATTTAAAGCATAGTATATTATCTAGTCTATACAATGTTGTGTGAAATGTGTATTTTACATAGGAATTTTTATGCACATACTTTTGTTGGTCATAGACAGTAAAAATCTCCTGATTGTTGTTATAAAACAACTAGAGGCCTGGTGCATGAAATTTGTGCACAGGTAGGGTCCCTAGGCCTGGCTGGTGATCAGGGCCGATCGAGGCCTTCTGGCTGCAGGCCGGGGCCTCCTTTTGTTCCGTGCCACCCCCTGGTGGTCAGTGCACATAGTGAGCAATTGAACTACTGGTCTCCCAGTCGAACTCCCAAGGGGACACTTTGCATATTAGGCTTTTATATATATAGATAAGAGCTATCATTTACTGAGGAATTACTATATGCCAGGTACTGTATTAAGTATTTAGCCTATTGTTTATTTAGTTTTAAACAGCCTTGAAGCTTGATCTAATTATTACTAACTTCTATAAGGAAATGTTGAAGCTCTCCCCACCCCCTCCTCACCCCAGAAACGCAGGATCTTAACCCCTGTGCTACTAAAGTCTTTTCATGAAGTGGCCAAGTAAAGACTCTCAGAATTAATGCCCTAACATGCATTAAAAGGTGAGGGGGGAAGACTGTATCTTAGTCTAATTCTGAAAGGATACAATAAATGAGGACTTGATTTCAGAGAAAGATAATTTAAGATGTATATAAATGTCCATATAGCAGTGGAATGGAAGTATGAGGTTCTGAAACAAAAAATTAATAAAGAAACAAAAAGAGAGAAGCTAGCATTTCCTGTGCGAGGCCTTGGGCATATCTTTAGCCACTCAAGGACCATGCAAGATAAGAATTCCACTATTTCATTGACACTATGATGCCACTGATTATGACACCCAATAGTTTTAATAATAGTTTTTCCAGGAAAAAGCTACACATCAAATATACACATCAACTATAGGATTCATTCTGATCATATAACTTTAAAATGTGAAAAAAAAGTTCAAAAAACTTATATAATATTCTAAAAGTCCTAAATCTAGTTTTAGTAATAATAAGAGTTGAGATTTATTCAGCACAAACTATGTAGTCATTACTGTTCTAAGCACTTTTAATATATTTTCATTATCCCCATTTTACAGGTGATTGAAGTCAATAAGATCCAAGAGAGGTTAAGAAATGGATGGCTATGAGATGGAGAATCACCAACCGCCTATGTGCTTTCTACTCTCTACACGATGCTGTCCTGGCCAGCCTGAATGTGCATTTCAGCCTCTGCTCTCCAGTCTCCAGAGATGATCTCACCCTTGAGAATCTGATGTTAGGACCCAGTGTCTTCTCATTGGCCCTGACCCAATGAAATTAACCTTTCAAAAGCTGGGACTTTTTTTGAGCTATAGAAGCATTTTTTTTTTCAATTTCCATTAAAAGTTGAAATATAAATTTAAATAAATCTTAATCCCCTGTTAATTTTCCTTTCAATCATTCTTTTACATTGCCAGAAAATCAGCCATTCTACAACATTTTGGTAATTTCCCAAACCTCAATGTCTCCTTATTGATAAGTTCACATTTGTTTAGCCTATTATTCCATGAGATTTCACTATCTGGCTCAGACATTTCATGACCTTGTCATTCACCGCCCAGTGGTAAAGAATAGCAGATTTTGTGCTAGGCTGTTCGGATATGCATCCAAGTTCTTCTATTTGCTAGCTGTGTGATGTTAGGCAATCACTCTTCCATGCTGAAGTTGTTTCTTCATTTGTACCACAATGCTAGCCAACAGGTAATGAGCACTCACATTATGCCAAGCATTGCTCATTATCATATTTAATCCTTACAATGGCCCTATAAATTATATTCCTTATACTACCTAATAGGAACTGAGGTCTGGAACAGTTCTGTTTAGTGGTCAAAGGCACAGAGAGAAACTGGGTAATCTGGGGTTGCTTTTTACTTTCAAGTATAAGCAGAGATGCCAGTGATAATAGCAGAGGAAAGGGTGAAGGGAATATGGACAAGTAGCACATAGGGGTCATATGGTGGGGGTGTTGTTTGAGGAAACTTGTTGGTAGATTTGTCATAGGACTTGCCTAAAAGATTATTACAATTATGAGAATACAGAGAGAGAGAGAGAGAGAGAGAGAGAGAGAGAGAGAGAGAGAGAGAGAGAGAGAGAAACTCAAGATTTGAACTTAAATCCTTTGATTTTAGAGCCTCAACTTTGAATCATTCTTGTTTGTTGACTTCTGTGACATGATATCCAGGAGAGCAAGACCCTCTGTCTTCCTCACTGCTGACACCACTGGGTTTCTGGGCATGTGCACTTTTCAGAAGAGCTTCTCTAATGAAAATATTTTGAGAAGCCTTGATTTATACCTGCCATTTGGGAGATAATCAAGCACTGTTTATATCAACCGTGTGCTTTAAAGAGAAAGAAATTGTGCCTGGCACTTGGCTGAGAGTCAGTAAATACTTGTTGATTAATTCACTGAATAATAAATTTATTTCAGGTCATTTGCAAAAGTATTACTCACAGACAGACACTGTCTAGTATCAACATTTGTACTTTCCGGCTTAGTTCAAAATGACCTACATTGAAGACACTGTTGCTCTTCCTCTCATGTGAATCAGGAGACAAGGAAAAGGCACATGACAACAGCCTCTATTGTCATATTCAAAGATCACATTGGTTGCTTCTTGTTCACTAGTTCTGTCTTGGCTGCCAGGGAGCTCGGAGCTAAATGTAGTACACACAGAGCTTGTTACTTATCATTTCTGATCCTATTATGTTCCTTCCTGACTCAGATGTATATAAATGTCTTTATTTTAATAATTTTTTATATCTGTATTTTTCATGTGAAAACAGTTATTTTTTAAAGTATGCAAGTTTATACACAATAGTCTTACAAGTACCTGCCTTATTAACATTGAATTCTCAGACTTCAGGCTCAGTCTGCTAAGGACCAAGGTAGCTATGTGATGCTTTTGTCATTGGGAGTAAACTTGTCTGTCTGAATGTTCTGAATTTCCTAGGTTCTTATATAACTCTCGGAACACAATTAAGAGAGATTTCCAGGCCGTTCCTGCCTTGTTCTGAACATTTCTATCACTTTTCAACTACCCCTGCTCAAGTTAGTGATACTTCACTTCATTTAAAACCTTAAATGCCCAAGTCACAAGACACTAGGGCTGATTCATTTTGAAATAAACTCCTTATCACTGCGGAATATAAGGTAACTTCATCCAGAGAAAATAAACTGCTTTGATCCAAAATCCAAAGAAAGGCACCACATTATAGCTGGACAACACAAAATATATATTTTCCAAATCAGCTATTTCTGGTTTCAAATTCCAGGTTGGCTTTCACAGTATTTAAGTTCTCTTTGCCTCAGCTTCCTAATTCTTAGAATGACCTAATAATGGCCTCTTCATAGGGTGATGATGAGGTTTCATTTGAAATAATAGTGGTAAAATAGGACAGTTTTCATATTTTCCTCTCTTGCTTCTTCCTACATTATTATAAACTAGAGGCATAGTTGAAGACACTGTTGCTCTTCGAACGAAATTTGTGTAAGGGGCTCAGTTCTTCTGGAAGGACGTCCAGAAGGACGTCAGGAAGGTCCTTCGGCTGTCCAGTCTAATTAGCATATTATGCTTTTATTATTACAGATGGCCACATACATTATATTCTACTTATGTAGAAAAGGAATCATTTTCTCTGAATAAGACATAACAAAAGAACTCTGGGTGGAGAAAAAGTACAAAAAGAATAATCTTATTGTCTATATTTAAGAGATAATGAATTTGATTTTGTTGCTCCTGTGGAAATAACTAAGAGCAGTGGTCACTAGTTAGGAGTCAGGTTTCAACCCAATAGAAGAAGTAACATTCTAATAATTATAGATTTCCTACTGTTGAATGAGCTACCTCTAAAAGTGATGAGCTTCTCTTCATGCAATGTATTTGCATGGATGCTCATCTTCCAGAACTTTTGAGGAGAGTCTTGCAAGTTGAGTGGGCATTTAGACAACACACCTACTAAAGGATGTCTCAAAGTGCACACACTGAAAGTGAGAACAATCGGACTGTGATTCAATGACTCTCCTTATGTCTTCTTGAGGCTATATCCTTGACTGAATAGGCTAATTTTTCCAGAAAACAAAATACGACCATTCTGCAGTCAAGGCCATATATGAGGTCAAGATTTTAAGTATTTATTCATCTTAAATGTTGACTGGACTCCAGGAAGAGTCCTACATGTAAAAGGGGAATAAAAAAGACATTTCTTCATCTGAATATTACTTTATTGGTTTATTAATCCATTCATTTTTATGTATATATGTTTTCATCCAAAATTACATAATGTCCTACTGGCTTTATAGCACTATTTCAGATTCTGCAGATATGCTGATACAGGCACTGCCTGCATAGATTTCATAGTTAAGTAGGAAAGACTGACAAATTTTACAAATAAACAGAATAATTTTATTTATCTCTCTTTTTCTTCATATTTTAGACAACAAAAAATAAAAATCATAGAATGAGGTTTGAACTCCCTTCAAAATACACAGGGCAAATCCCTCCTAGAACAAACTCTCTGTGAAGGCTGCTAGACCACAGCTTCCCCCTCCACTCCCTCTCCTGACTCCCCAAAAATGCAACATTTGTGGATTATTATCTTCAATAAGCCTTTCTTTGTGAGAGCTAAACTGATGGTTTTATCTGTACCTTCTTCTGTGCATATATATATATATATATATATATATATATATATATAATATTCAGGTGGGCAAATCAAGTTGGCATGATTCACCTCCATCCAGGTAGACAAGTTCTTCCATTGTACTTCAGCATTTATAAAACCTATGTCATTGGCAAGGCCCAGACCTCAGTGATAACAAGCTTACAACTTCAAAGTTTTGAGGACAGATGATTACTGCATGGTGACAGTTAGTTATCTCCAATTTTTCATCTCTTTCAAGTACATCTTTTGTCCATACTTCAATATGCATCAGATAATGAATAGAAGGGAAAGGAAATATGTGGCCATACTAATAATTAGACCTCATAATTACTGAGCGCTGACCACATGCCAGGCCCCATGGTCTGTGCTTCATGGATATTATCTTAGATGATCCTCATAAAACCCTATGAGGTAAGCATTATCATCTCCATTTACACCTGAGGAATTCAAGTCACTGTGTCAAGTACTGTGTCCAAGCTCATCCAGTTAGAGTGCAAAGCCAGGACAGACGCTCATTACCCTCCCACCCTGTGTCTTATGCAACAAGTTATATTTTATAAATACACATAAGAAAGTGCAAATGATACAGAGAGTATGCTCATGTTTAAAATCAATAAATGGAGAAAATAAGAGATGACAGAAATAAGAAAAAGGGCTGAAAAACTTGGTCATTTTTTAAAAGATGGCTTGCTTTAGACTTTTTGACATCAGACTTCATATTTTGGCGGGATTCCCAGGTTACAATTACAAAGGGATGAAACTGTAGTCATTGCTTTTTCATGGAATTTTAGATTTGATTCTATACTACACACCATATTCTTAACTGCTGCAACTTCTGTGCTGTGAAATACAAAGGGTATCATAATGCTTTGCCTGATACTGAACAAAAGGGCATGCCCACTTTCAGTCCATGGTCACACGGAATGTGTTATGACAGTGGTCTTTGGTCTATGCTCTTTCTTGCTACCCCTGAATGTGTTAGTTACATTGATGCGAATTCCCTGATTCATAATGTCCTGGACTCTAATTATTGTCATCATTATTTCCGTGCAACCATGCAAATTAGTACAAGCTATAAACCTAAAGTTTAAAATAAATGAGGCCAAACCAAGAAGATATTGGTGTATAAGCAGTAGGGTTTTAACAGGAAATGGAAGCATAGCTCCTTTGTGCTGAGAGTCCTCAGATGTTATTGCTCATTGGCATTGGACCCATTATTATCCCTGATAGGAAGAAGGAAATGGAGAAAAGGGAGCTTTCCATTCTCCCTGTGCTCCCATGTCCAAAAGAATAAGTCATGAAGGAATTCATTATGATGCACTGTCGAAATGCCATGAGGATCAAGGGGACACAGCATCAGGTGACTGAAAAAAGACTGCGGCTCAGTTCTCACAGACCTCAGGGTATTGCAGTTGTCAGTGCACCGTCACCGTGAAACATGCATGTTCCACATCAAGGTGATACAGGACCAGGAGACCTGTGCAGTTCTAGAGCAGATTTCTTGCTCGCTGTTTCTAAGTCATCTACCACTAGCAGAGTTCATTTCTTACATCTGGACTGTAATGTCTACTTCACTGGGCAGTGAAGCTTATGTGGTGAAAATGTGGAGATGCTCAGCACGGAGTTTAGCAACAACTGCATAAATGTCAACTGTCTCTGCAGGTAGATCCCATGTAATGGGTATATCGAGATGGAAATATAAAGTAGTCAGAGTGGCCTTTATGGCTTCTGGAAATCAGATTTATAATGACAGTTCACACATATTGTACACCATTCTGGTGCCTATGTCTCAAGGATAAGAGACATATTTTCTTCAATGGAGACTGTAAATAACTACTGAAATATAAGGGCCTTGAAGGCCAGGATTATGATACATATTTTTTTGTACCTCTCCCTACCACCTAGCAGAGTAGTAAATATTTCATAAGTATCTACTAACCCAGACTTAATCAATAGAGGGAGAACCATAAAGATTCTCTGATATACACTTCCATAATTTTTTTTCTGATTTACAGAAGAATTCAAATCCTTAGGATAAAAATCAACATAGGCTAGGTTATTTCTTCCCATAATAAACAACCACCAAATCTTAGCAATATTCCACAAAGGATTCTTTCACTTTCCTCTTCCATGTCTATTGTGGGTCAATTGTGGCTCTGCTCCTCTTATTGTTCTGGGACTCAAGCAGATGAAGTGTCCCTTTCCTGGAACATTGCCAGACTTGTAGCAGAAGGACAAGTCTGGAAATGCAGAATGATTTTCAAAATCTTTTGATGTGTCCCATGCCACTCTATGTACATTTCATTGGGCAGAGGAAATCATGTGACCACTCCTGATATATACTGTATTTTTTCATGTATAAGACGTCTCCATGTATAAGACCCCCACCCCCCACTTTTCCAACCCAAAATTAAGAAACCAATATTTTAAACATAAAACAGAACACATTTTTATCTAGTAATTACTGCAGGTAATATTTACATACCAGTACTATGATATTATGCAGCATATCACCTTATTCAGCCTCTGTTGCATCACTGCTCTCTTCTTCATCACTATTAGTTCCAGACATACCAATTTCTTCAACTTCTATTGTATCACTGCTGTCTTCTGAGTCACTGTCTATATATGTGAGATCATCCTCGTAAACTGGTGGCATTTTATGAGCTAACTTGGTTCGTGTTCTCATGGCCAACCCTTCTCTCCTCATGAAATTGAAGCACCATTTTGCCTTTCCTGTAAAATCAACAATGTTCATTTCACTTGCAAACATTCTTGCCTGACATTGAATAAGCTTGGTTGACACTCATAAGCCACTCTGGTGCTGTGCCATAATCCAAGTCATTAGCCTCTGCTCCAAGTTTGCCCATTTTGCTGGTTTTCCCCTTAAGGCCTTCTTCTTTTATGGCATCTTAAGGAGTTGTTCTTCCTGTTTTCTCCACTGTCTGATCATACACTCATTGGGAGGAGATCCAAATTGTCTCTCTGCAGCTCTATTTCCATGCTCTTTCGAATAGCTGATTACATTCAGTTTGAATTTTGCATAGTAAGACAGTCGCTGACCAGTATTTCTCTTTTTATTTTTTGAATCTTTATGGGCTCAGAACGCTCTGGACCCTGTTGCATCTGCACACTCTCCACCTCTACCTCCACCTCCAATTAAGGCATCAGCTGACGTCAGTAACAAGAAGGCTCCTGATTGGAAGAAGCCTGTTTGACAAGGTATGGGCAGCTACACCCTCTTCAGCTGCCTTCCCTGTATAAAATGCCCCTCAATTTTCAGTCTAACAATTTTAGAAAAAAATAGCATCTTATACACAGAAAATACAGTAGTCCTTTTGCTGGGAGGGCACTGTCAGTTACATGACTAAATCTAAAATCACGGTGAAGTAAAATCCACCCCAGGGGAGGGCAGCAAGTACTATGAACAATAACATAACATACTACAGTTAACAAAACAAAAAGCCAACCTGACAAAAGAATATTAGAATAAAATAAAAGAGTTACTATACTACCTGCCTGAACTGTAATGCTGAAATAAAATTAACATAAAAATTAGTACATTTTATAATTGTGAGGCTTTGTTGTGACCCAAATCTCACTTTTGTTACTAATTCTATGGCTACTATCTTCCTATGGTGTTCCTTTACCTTTGCTTATTTTACTGAAAGGCTTGTTCTCCATAGTTGAACTAAGAAAACCCATTTAATAAGAGGAGCAGTATGTCATCTTGACCCCCAAAGAGAGAGGATGGAAATATCCTCTTGAATATCATGCTATTGAGCAGCACCAGCTAGAAATGAGGACTTGAAATCTCTCAGCCCAATCCAGTGTCTCCTTGTCAACTACCCAGAGTTGAGTAGTTAGCTTAAAATTTATTGATGGGCCTGGCCTGTGTGGCTAAGTGACTCAGTGGTTGAATGTCAACCCTTGAACCAAAAGGTCACTGGTTTGATCCCCTTCCAGGGTATATGACTTGGTTTCAAGCTCAATCCCTAGTAGAGGGGTATGTAGGAGGCAGAGGATTAATGATGTTTCTACCTCTCTATCCCTCTCCATTCCTCTCTCTCTAAAAATCAATGAAAAATATTTTAAAACACTGATTGATGGTAAAATACTTTTGTATCATAAAAAGTGAGCAAGTTATCTTAGTTCTCATTAATGTCCATCCTAAGAACTATGTCTTGTATCCTGCCTTAAAATTGCTAGCTCTGATTTTTCTATGAACCTTTAATCATTTGCCTCTTCACTACACTCTATGAACCAGGTAATAATGATGTCACTTATTTCTGTTTCTCTTATTAAAGTGTTTTGACATTGGTTCACTCCTCCCTCTACCTCTCCTCCCCTCTGTTGTTGTTCATTCAAAACTTACAGGAATGTAACCATAGCTAAGTTCTCCAAATAAGCTATGATTGCTTTCCTCAGAAAATTACTTCACATTTTAATTATTTTTCTGACATTTTCAGTAATAAATAATCACAAGTTTTCACACAACACAACATAGAGTTTGAACTCTGAGCCTGGATGTTAGGAAGCCTTTCATTTATCTCTGTCCACATGATATGAGTTATTGGGTTACTTGTTTTTCAATGAAGACCCATTACAGGAAAATTATATTCCAAGGTAGTCATGTTTAAAGAATTTTGCTTAATCTTTGCCTACATTTGATCTGCTAAATTCCACACTCATGGCATTTTCTTCATTTTTTTTTTTTTGCTCATTGATAGAAGCTGCAAAATTGCCTGAAAAGCTATTGTAGTTCAATATGGCTGTCTCCCTTGACATTTACATGCACCTCAACTTTATTTATTTTTCTGCATAGTCTGTAGATGCCTGGCTGGAGAAATAAAGACTGCACATTCAGCAATTTATGCAATCCCAGCCACAGGATTATTTTACTGTCTGTTGAATAATTAGCAATGTGCGTAAAGATAGAATATACAGTAACTTGCCTGACTTTGGGCAAAAAAATAAAAAGATTAGAATGACAAATAGTCAGACTCTAGGGTCAAATGCTTTGCCAGTAGTTGCATATGTTTATGCCAAAATACATAAAGAAATGTCACTTCAGCACATGAGTGATGACAAACACTCCAAGTGAGGCTGCAGTTCATCAATCATTTCAAATGTGCAGATTGGGTTTACCTATATAAACAAAAGCAATAAAACTACTCAAAGCCTCACCTTAAACAATTCTAGCATGACATAAACACTGTTACTGCACAGTCAAGCCCCATTTTACTTGAGAAGCAGTCAGAAAAGACCCGACAATCTATGATTTATTAAGATTAATAAAGCACATCTTCAATAAAAAAGTTCTGCTAATACTTTGCATAAGTATGGGAATATTATTCCTTATTCAGTATCATAGCACATCAGAAAGCATATGAGGCAGGAAGTATGATTAACGAACCTGAAAACTGTGCATTCACAGTCATTCTCAACAAAGTTTCAGGGTCACAGTAGGGAGCAGTGTAGAGAAAGCCTGAAGCGAGAATCCACAACAGGTAGGTTGTCTGGGCTCAATTTTAATGATTTGTTAAAAATAAGGTAAATTAATACAACTATTATATGTTTCTAAGCCATTTTCTTTCTCCTCAGGATGAATGCTTTTGAAACATTGATTCTTTAAACTTCTGCTAACGTTTTAGGACAATAAATACTATATTATAGTCCCTCCTTGGTAAAAAAAGAAGGCCAGGTGGTTCAAGACTGTACATTATGGAGCAGAACTGAAGTCAGAAGTTCATTCAAGGTTATATACCATTTCTCTTCTTTGAGAAGGTGCATTGTAAGCATGAGAAATTATAATTTGATCAGTTGCCTATGTTCTTGTTCTCTTCTTCCACCTAAATCCTGGGTTTGATACTAATGCTATGATTGGCTCTTTAGTAACCACAAGCAGAAGTGCAAGGCCACTGCTCTGTGACTAAAGAAAATTCTGCCCAGAGGAAGCAACACAATCTCCTCATGATCAATGAAGGCTCTTCTAGGCCTGCTACTAAAGACGCTAAATAGTTTGATTTTTCAAATGAAGAACTTGATTTAGTTGAACTATAAACTCTCTTAAATTTCAACTCAAATTTAACAAGACACATGCATGTTTCTCTCTCCTTAATTTCACTGAACTTTTAAGATGTAGTGGAATGACAAGGGAAAGGACTCCCTTTCAGAGTATAATTGGAAGATCAGAATGCTTTTGGCAAGATTTTCTTCTTATTTGGACATTTTGGTGGATTGAGAAGTTTTAAAGAAATCAGAGATTTAACCCACAGCTCAAATGGACCAAATCCTTTATGAGAAGTCATTTTGTTGTCTTGCCCCCCTGAGAAGTAAAAACAAACTCAATGGGATTCAAGATGCTTCTTTTAAGGTATGGAAAACAAGACTGACCTGAAAGTTGATTGACATGAACTTTCTAAAAACCCTAAAATGATAGCAAAATAAGAAATGTATCCTTAGGGATGACAAAGAAATGCTGCTTTAATATGGCCTGTTTCATTGGTCTTAGGCTAAATATCTAAGGTCGTCCACATTCTTTGGAAATAACAATGCACTAAGAATTGAGGAACTGGGGCATAGACTTGATTCAGCCATAAGTTTAACAACCAATTAAATATTTGCTGGGCAAAAATAAACTGAAAACTCTGAGAAATTAAAAAATGAAAGAGGATCCTGTCTCTAAAGAACTCACAGTTCAGCAAGGAAAAAGTCATTACCAATTCCCTAAAAAATTAAAGGTGGAGTTATCATTTTAAAAAAGAAGCTTGATTCATGGAAAGCTCTGTAAAGTTGGGCTTTGGCACTGTCCAGACCCAATTACTATGAAGCTCATTTGGGTTGAACTCAAATTGCTGAGTTTCAGCTTCTTTTTTCCAAGTGTCATTAAATTTTAATTTAGCTCTTTCCCCAAAACTTGCTTGCATCAAATTAAAAGGGGAATTTTTCTCAACAAGTCTAAGAAGGAAGTTCAGCTGATAGTTTATATGCATACACATGTGCATGTGCAAACACAAACACACTGTCACACACATATACATTTAATCAAAATGCTTTGTAATAGATATACTTGATATACATAGAACCCAGTAACTTCTGTCTTGCTCTGGATTTCTCTAAAAAGCGGAGGCTCATATTTGGGGCCAGATAATTTTCTGTTGTAGGAGCTATTGCATATATTGTAGAAATTTTAGCAGCTTCCCTGGCCTTTACCTACTAAATGCCAATAGCTTCTATCCTGAGTGGTGATAACCAAAATTATTGCCTGGTATTGCCAAATGCCCTAGAGGACAGTGGGTTCAGGATGGAGGGAGCAAAATCCACCCACATCTGGAGGAAAAGTTAATCCATGGCTATGTTATTAAGCTAGTCACTATTGAGGCAACTGGGGCTCTGGGTTGCTTGGGACCCTCTGAAGTATATAAGCTGTAACTCTGATTTGTTCACCTGAAGGATGGAAAAGGCTATATTTATTCATGTTTCACTTCTGTCATTGGTCAAGGGTCATTCCATGGGAAGTTGACTCCTTTGTGCTTGTGTCAGAATGGCTTGGTTAGTTTACATGGGCATCTTAAAGAAGCCCTGGGTCAAAAATTAAGGAGGACTACTATGGCTAGGTGTTTCTGATTATACCTTTGGTTGCCACAGCCATATCTGGAGTAGAAAGTGCATAGAGAAGATGGAAAGTGGGGTTCAAAGAGTGTCAGACGTAGCCCAAAGATCCATTATGCTACTATTCAAAACTTTGGAACTCCTAGAGGAGTATAGTTATGGGAACTGCAGGAAAACAAAACAGTTTGGACTGTAATTCAATATCTGGCCCTTATTTTCCTCTCTGAATGCATTTAGAGGAGAGTAGAGTACATAAATGGGTGCATATGTATAATTTGGGACATTTTCCCTATAGAAAGCAAAAACAACAAGTAGATGGACTAAGGAGATACAGAAATATGCACAGGGTAAAATGTGCCAAAAATAAAGACACTGCATTAAAATTAATATTCACCCTAGTCAATGACTTTGAATTTTGCCCTTTAATTCATGCATTTAAAATGTATTTAAACTATAATATCAGGTAAAAGAAACACGTGGAAATTGTGTCAAATTCTTACAGAGTAGTAAAATGTGAGGTGCATAAAAATAAGACAAAAAGTATGAAATCCAATTAAAATTTCACAGGAAATTTGCTGCAAGAATATATTGAGTAAAAAAGCTTAATCACCATTTTTCAAATAAAATTTACAATTGCATTTGAATTTTATTCATTTAAAAAATCTTTAGCTCATAAGGTGCATATTTAACTAAATTTTATACATTTATAATGTTAAAAGACAAGAATGTGTGCATATATAGAAATACACACACATATGCATTTATACACACACTAGATTTCTCTTCCACTTTTCAGTTAGCTTATTAAAAAAAATGAATACAAACAGATTCTGAGCTCCAGGATCCTCTAAGAGCTTATAGCCTGTAGCAGCTTTCAAGATAACAGCTTCTTCAACCAGAGGAGTTCTGACTTCTCGGTCAGACTGTTTGAAGTTTCCAAGGCTTGGGGAGAGGGTGGTCTTTTCAGAAAAAGCCAGTATTTCAAAGGAAAGACATACCTTTTTTCCCCCTATTTAGTGCCAAGATTTAAAAATGCTCTGAAGAGGGGAAAAAACCATCTTCCCTTTAAAATGTAGTATTCCTCTGAAGAGCCCCATGCCTTGGCTGGGCAGACTCCAGATGTGCTCTCTGCCAAGACCTCTGCTCAGATGCTCCGGGCCATGTCCTGAACCAACTATTGGAATCAGGTTCTCTTCACAGTAACAACCTAAAATAAATTATCATGAAAGGATCCCGTACTGCAGGAAGTTTATTTCCTAACATACAAGTTGTGTTCCAATAATACCCATTAATTGATGCAAGTCTGAAATCTTGCCTGACCTTGGCCAAGCTATTTAACCTCTTTGAGTTGGATTTTCTCATCTGCCTGCTGAAGCCATGTCACAGGATTGTTGTGAAAATTAAATGATGTAATGGCTATAAAGTGTCTGACACAGAGAAGACGTAGACATGCATTAGTCCCTTTCCCCATCATTTAGTCATGAAATAATCACTCTAATATGGCATCTTAAGCCTCATTTTTTGAATTTGTGAAACAGCAAAGAGCACCTACCTCAGAGGGTTGTGGAAAGAGTAAATGAAGGAACTGATGTAAAGCACTTGGCACAACACTTGCTTAATGATAATTGCTTAGTTCACATTAGGGCAGCGAGTGGTTGTAGGAAGAGTATTACAGAACAACTTCTTATCACCATTATCACATCTAAAGAGTGTCTAACACATCCATGGCATTATGTGAGGTGCTGGGGTAGAATGTTCAAAAGAATTGGCCCTTAAGGAGCCAGAATATACATGTAAAGAAAATTAATACTATGACAAATCCTATCTAATAAAGAGGGAATATGCTAATTGACCATCATGCCCTCACAAAGATGGCAGCACCCACCGCTAATAAGGAGAGACTATGCTAATTGACTGCCACGCCCTCAAAGATGGTGGTGTCCACAGCCACAAGATGGCGGCGCCCAGTCCCCTCAGCCCTGCAGGGGCGTCAGGCATACAGCATGGCCGGGCCTGCCCCCAGGTGGGTCCAGCCACTCCACACGCCTGCCTCTGGAGTCCCCCAGCCTCCTCAGTCCCCCAGCGGCCCAGGGCCAGCCCAAGGCGCAGGCAAGCTTCGGATGTCAGCTGCTCAGCTGCCCAGGGCCGGCCTGAGGTGCAGGCAAGCCTAGGATGTTGGCTGCCCAGGCCCAGGTAACCAGGGCCGGCCGAGGCTTGTTCTGCCGGCAGTGGCAGCAGCAGAGGTGTGATGGGGGCATCGCCTTCCCCTGATTGCCAGGTCGCTTCCCACCCCTGAGGGCTCCCGGACTGTGAGAGGGAGCAGGCCAGGCTGAGCGACCCCCTTTCCAGTGCATGAATTTTCATGCACTGGGCCTCTTGTTAGTATATAAGTAAAAAATGACTAATGCAGACTTTAAGAGACATAGGACAAACTGAAATGTAGTTTCATTCTTTTGCATGTAACTTTCCAATTTTCCCA
Organism: Eptesicus fuscus; assembly: GCF_027574615.1. NCBI lineage: Eukaryota > Metazoa > Chordata > Mammalia > Chiroptera > Vespertilionidae > Eptesicus > Eptesicus fuscus. Next base: position 52,726,654 of record NC_072482.1, on the reverse strand, counting down.
GCATCATTTATTGAAGAGGCTTTCTTTTCTCCATTATATGTTTTTGGATCATTTGTGAAAAATTATTTGCCCATAAACGTGGTTTTATTTATGGGCTCTCAATTCTGTTCTATTAGGGTCTGCGTGTGTGTTTTTCTGCCAGTGCCATACTGTTTTGATTATTGTTGTCAACTAGACTACAGTTTTTCCCCATGTACAAAAATTAATTCAAAATGTACCAAAGGCCTAAATATAAGATCTGAAAGAATAAATTACATAGAAGAAAACATAGATACTAAGCTTATGGACCTTAGTCTAAGAGAATATTTTATGGATTTTATCCCAAAGGCAAGGGAAGTAAAGGCAAAAATAAGTGAATGGGACTATATGAAACTAAAAAGCTTCTGCACAGCAAAAGAAACCACCAATAAAACAGAAAGGCAAACAATTGAATGGAAGAAGATATTTGTAAGCAAGCTCGAATAAGGGGTTAATATCTACATTATATAAAAAACTCGTCAACTCAACACCAAACAGAAAAAGAATCCAATTTAAAAAATGGACAGAGAACTTGAACAGATATACAAATGGCCAACAGATATATAAAAAGATGCTCAACTTCACTAATTATTAGGAAAATATAAATTAATATTACAATGAGATACCATCACATACCTGTTAGAATGTCTATTATCAAAAAGACAAATAATAACAAGTGTTGGGGAGGTTGTGAAAAAAAAAAGGAACCCTCATTCACTGCTGGTGGAAATGTTAACTGGTACAGCCACTATGGAAAACAGTATGGCAGTTTCTCAAAAAATTAAGAATAGATTAGTATATGATCCAGCAATCTGTCTCTGGATAACTACCTGAAAAATTTGAAAACATTTATTCACAAAGATATACATATTCTTATGTTCAGTGTAACATTATTCATGATGGCCAAGACATGGAAACAACGAAAATTCCCTTCAATAGATTATTAACTAAATAAGATGTGGTACATATATACACAAAGAAATACTTCTCAGACATAAGAAAAGATGAAATACTGCCATTTGTTATAACATGGATGGACCTTGAGGATATAATGCTAAGCAAAATAAGTCAGCCAGAAAAAGCTAAGAGCCATATGATTTCACTCATATGTGGGATATAAAATAGAAATTCATAGAAATAGACAATGGTGGTTACCAGAGAGAATGGGGGGGCGGGTAGTAAAGGATAAAGGGGGTTATATATACTGAGTGGCCAGATTATTATGATCTCTGAACACATAATAATCTGGCCACTCAGTGTATAGCCTATATAATAAAAGGCTAATATATATATATACATTACATTATTAATGTATATATGTATATACATTAATATATATATATATATATATATATATATATGTGTGTGTGTACCTCTAATATATATATTAGAGGCCTGGTACACAAAATTCGTGCACAAGGGTGTGTGTCCCTCAGCCCAGCTGCACCCTCTCCAATCTGGGACTCCTCGAGGGATGTACGACTGCCCATTTAGGCCCGATCCCGGTAGGATCGGGCCTAAACGCGGAACTGGACAACCCTCTCACAATCCAGGACTGCTGGCTTCCAACTGCTCGCCTGCCTGCCTTTCTGATTGGCCCTAACTGCTTCTGCCTGCCAGCCTGATCACCCCCTAACCACTCCACTGCCAGCCTGATTGATGCCTAACTGCTCCCCTGCCAGCCTGATTGCCCCTAACTACCCTCCTCTGCAGGCCTGGTCACCCCTAACTGCCCTCCCTGCAGGCTTGATCGCCCCCAACTTCCCTCCCTTGCAGGCCTGGTCCCTCCCAACTGCCCTCCCCTGCTGGCCTGATCGCCCACAACTGCCCACCCCTGCAGGCCTGATCCCTTCCAACTGCCCTCCCCTGCTGGCCATCTTGTGGCAGCCATCTTGTGTCCACATGGGGGCAGCCATCTTTGACAACATGGGGGCAGCCATCTTGTGTGTTTGAGTGATGGTCAATTTGCATATTACTCTTTTATTAGATAGGATAGATGCCTGGTGCATGGGTGGGGGCCAGCTGGTTTACCCTGAAGGGTGTCCTGGATCAGGGTGGGGGTTCCCTTGGGGTGTGGGACGGCCTGGGTGAGGGACCTGTGGTGGTTTGCAGGCTGGCCACACACCCCGGTGACCCAAGCAGAGGCCCTGGGATCTGGGATTTATTTATCTTCTATGATTGAAACTTTGTAGCCTTGAGCAGAGGCCAGGGCTGGCCAGGAAGTTTGGCTTCCTCCATTGCCCGGAAAACCCAAGCCTCCTGCTCCCTCCGTGGCCGTAGCTATCTTGGTTGGGTTAATTTGCATATTCACTCCTGATTGGCTGGTGGGTGTAGCAGATGTATGGTCAATTTGCATATTACTCTTTTATTAGATAGGATATACAGAGTAGCCAGATTATTATGTGTTCAGAGATCATAATAATCTGGCCACTCAGTGTATATGGTGATGGAAGATGATTTGACTTAGGGTGGTAGGCACATGATGCAATATACAGGTCATATATCATAGAAGCATACACTTGAAACCTATATAATCTTATTAACCAATGGCACCCAGAAAATTTAATAAAAAATAGAAGAAAGAAAAAAAGAGACATAGGAGTAGGGAGGGAATGAGATACCATCTTAGTAGGAGTATTTGGGGAAGATGATGTTGAAGAAAGGGTAGAATTTATTTGAGTTGCAGAGAAGAAAAGACATTGCAGTTAGAAAGAAGTGACAAAATAATAGAAATGCACGTTGTGGTTTTAGGACATTGGATCAACCAATATGTCTAGGACAAGGGATCATGTAAGGGACTCATGAGTATCAGGGCTGGGAGAATAGGAAGGGGCTCAATCATGAGCCTTAGGTGCCAGGACAAGTAGTTTTACTTCTTCCTTCAGGAAGAGAAGGGCAATGGAAGGAGTTAGAACAGAAGAATGGCCAGGCCGGCGTGGCTCAGCAGTTGATTGTCAACCTTTGAACCAGGAGGTCACGATTCGATTCCTGGTCAGGGCACATGCCCAGGTTGCAGGCTTGATCCCCAGTGTGGGGTGTGCAGGAGGCAGCCAATCAATGATTCTCTCTCATCATTGATGTTTCTATCTCTCTCTTCCTCTCCCTTCCTCTCTGAAATCAATAAATATTTTAAAATTAATTTTAAAAAAAGAACAGAAGAATGACATGTAAAACAAAATTTTAGGAAGACAGTACAATGTATTTCATTTTTTCTTAAATTTTTTTAGCCTATTAAAAATCCATCAACAGAGGACTGGGGGGAGGAACCAAGATGGCGGCATAGTTAAACAACTAATCTGCTGCCTCACACAACAATTTCAAAAATACAACTAAAAGACAAAAACGTCTACCACCCAGAACCACAGGAAAGCTGGCTGAGTGGAAGATTTACAACTAAGAAGAGAAAGGAGCACAATCGCTGAAAAGCTGAGGTACGGAGGCACGCGAATCGGGCAGGCGGCGGGCGGCTGGGTGCGCGGCTTTTCTTCAACCCGCAGGGAGACAAGCTCCCGATCACTCTGAAATCCAGTTTCTGGGGACACTCGGGGACCCAGGCACCTACGGGGAGAAGCTGGACTCTCGGCCATCGGGTCGGAAAGTGAGAGTGACTTTTTTGCAGAGGTGCGCCCAGCAATCATTGTTTACTGTGCTGGAGCGCAGGGCGCAGGGACTTGGAAAAGTGGAAAGGCAGAGACGGCTGACGGCAGCCATCGCCGTTGGCCACGCCCCAGCCTAGTGACGCCCTGAGACCCTGCCCAGCCCTGAGACCCCGCCCCGCACATTCTACAAACCCGCCCAGGCTCCACACAGCGGCTTTTGCATATAAATGGCCTGTTCTGGAGCAGCTTAACCAAATTAACTGCAGCTCCAGTCAGACTGCTCCAAAACCGCCCAAGCAAAGGAGGAGAAAACTAGCCCTTGCTGTAGCTCCTGCTGGGGGACACACAGTACACAAGGGTACACCAAGAGTGTCCACCTCAAGTAACTGGGAGGCTGACCCGTTGAACCAATAGGACACCTAGTACACAAAACTACCCTACCAACTTAGGGAAGCAGAGAATATGAGAAGCAATGAAACAGATCACAAACCAAAGAAATGGAGGAGAACAAGCGACTGGACATAGAGTTCAAAACCACGGTTATAAGGTTTTTCAAGAATTTCATGGAAAAGGCCGATAAATTCAATGAGGACCAACTAGAAATTAAACATACACTGACTGAGATAAAAAATATTATACAGAGACCCAAAAGCAGACTAGAGGATTGCAAGAATCAACTCAAAGATTTGGAATACAAAGAGGCCAAGGACACTCCTCCAGAGAAGCATGAAGAGAAGAGAATTCAGAAAGTTGAAGATAGTGTAAGAAGCCTCTGGGACAACTTCAAGCGAACCAACATCAGAATTATGGGGGTACCAGAAGAAGAGAGAGAGCAAGATGCTGAAAACCTATTTGAAGAAATAATGAACGAAAACTTCCCCCACCTGATGAAAGAAATAGACTTACAAGTCCAGGAAGCGCACAGAACCCCAAACAAAAGGAATCCAAAGAGGACCACACCAAGACACATCATAATTAAAATGCCAAGAGCAAAAGACAAAGAGAGAATCTTACAAGCAGCAAGAGAAAAACAGTTAGTTACCTACAAGGGAGCTCCCATACGATTATCAGCTAATTTCTCAACAGAAACCATGCAGGCCAGACGGGAGTGGCAAGAAATATTCAAAGTGATGAATAGCAGGAACCTACAACCAAGACTACTCTACCCAGCAAAGTTATCATTCAGAATTGAAGGGCAGATAGAGAGCTTCACAGATAAGAAAAAGCTAAAGGAGTTCATCACCACCAAACCAGCATTATATGAAATGCTGAAAGGTATTCTTTAAAAAGAGGAAAAAGAAGAAGAAAGATAAAAATTATGAACAACAAATACATATCTATGAACAAGTGAATCTAAAAGTCAAGTGAATTAAAAATCTGAGGAACAGAATAAACTGGTGAACTTAATAGAATCAGGCATAGAATGGGAGTGGATTGATAATTCTCAGGGGGAAAGGGGTGTCTGTGTGGGGAGTATGGGAAGAGACTGGACAAAAATCATACACCTATGGATAAGGACAGCGGGGGGGGGGGAGGTAAGAGAAGAGGGGGGGTAGGAACTGGGTGGTGGGGAGATATGTGGGGAAAAAGGAGAAACAATTGTAATCTGAACAATAAAGATTCATTAAAAAAAAATCCATCAACAATGTGAGCTGGTAATTAAGTATATCTCTTAAAATGTATTTCAAATATAAGAAGAATTGGTGTTCCTAAAAAATATCATTAAGTAAACAACTGGAGAAAAACTAGTTTTTCACTGTCCTCAAGTGCCAACACAATTCTCTCTCTCTCTCTCTCTCTCTCTCTCTCTCTCTCTCTCTCTCTCTCCCCTTATGAGTAGAGTATTACAATAATGACTAAACTTCTATAATAGCTTATGAAACGTTCTACAAAGTTAATGTAGTATTCTAGGAGAAAAAGAAGGAGGAGAAGATGGAGAAGTTGGATAAGGAGAAAAGAAACAAAGGCAGTGGTGGGCACCACACCAATTTGGAAGAACTAAACCAAGGAGCAGACATTTATGAAATAAAAATAAATACGAACTAGCTCCATTTGTGCAAGACTAAAGCTAGAAAATTTTAAGACAATAAAATCAAATCAGGTAGAATCTAAGATCCTTTTCTTTTCGTCACTGTCCAGTATGGCTTGGACACAGGCAGCAAGCATAGTCACAGATGGTGTGCTCAGCCAGTAAACAGTCAGTACACAAGAGTGGAATTGGATCTCATATAAAATATTTCAACCCCGCATTCAGTCACAAATGAAGAAAAAAATTGGAAACATACATGTCTTAGCTTGGGCTGCCATAACAAAATACCACAGACTTTGTGGATTAAAAAAGGAAAATTTATTTTCTCACAGTTCTAGAGGCTAGAAAGTCCAAAACCAAGGCTTTTGCAGGATTTGGTTCCTAGTAAGAGTTCTCTCCCTGGTTTGCCAATATCCATCTTGTCTCCATGTCCCGATATTGTGAAGACAGAGAACTCTGGGCTTTACCATCATGACCTCATTTACACTTAATTACCTCCTTAAAGGCACTATCTCTAAGTAGACTCACATTTGGGGGGGGGGGTACACAACTCAACACATAGCAATAGGGATTTAGAAAAATTTAGTCCAAATTTCAGTTTGATAAATAACTACCTGTGGACCCTTGAGCTGATCATTTAAACTTTCTGTGCCTCATCTTCACCTATAAAAGAGGTGGGATGAAGTTGTATTGTTGAGTTAGGGATTTCTAAGGATGCCTTTAGCTTTAATATTTTCAAATTGCATCATTATAAATTTTGGTATAAACTGGCTTTATAGAGCCTTGCAATCTATATCAATAGTCAGATTGCATGAATAAAGAATAACCTAACAATGTCTAAGAGATGGTCTAGCTTAAAACAGAGCAAGAGAAAAAGAGAGAACCTCTGATAGAGACAATAGAAGCACAATAGTATTGCTTCCAACAGCTGGAACAGGTGTGGCAGCAGCAGCAGGTAGACTGGGCTAGCAGGCTTCGAGTTAAAATGTGATTGCTCATTTAGTTAAAAAATATCTGGATTTTGTTGCCAAAATTCTATCCTTTCTGAAAAAAGCAAAACAGGACAAAATAAACCCAAGTATTCAGTAATTTTAGTCCAGAACAAAAGCATAATGCCATATGCCACAGCTAGACTCTGACCCACTCTCCCCATTAATCTTTGAATGCACATCTTTATTGACAACTAATTCTTTATGACTATCATTGTCAAAATTTAGTAGAATTCAGGTAACTTCTACCTTTTCTAGAAATTTTAAAATAAAATAAAAAACCTACAAAACTAAAGAGTAACAATTATAGTAAACTTATCAGAGAGACAGTGGCAAAGAAAGGGATAAATCATGATTAAGATAATTTAAAACTGGGGGGTCAAATAATTGATTTCTCATTGATGGAGAAGCTTTAAAACAAGCACCTTGGGTCCAATGGGGGAAAACTGACAGTGACTGTCATAGCATCTTTCTGTATTCCAATGAGTTCTATAGGATCAGAAACCCAAGAACATATTCAGTAAAGCCACTGTTATCTGTCTCATTAAAGCTACCAGAATTCACTGCCAGAACAACAGAACCAAGGTCACTAGCAGCCCTGAGAAGAAGCAAATCCTAGAGACAAAGGTGAGAAACTCGGCAGAGCAGAAGTAAGGCATATTGGATGGATTTTCTCCACACAGCATCCTAACTAGTGAGTAATACTTTCTTTCTCTTTAAGGTAACTATTTATTTGCCTTGGCATGGACAGAGGACATTTGCCTTGTCCTAAAAAAAAAAAAGAGAGAGAGAGAGAGAGAGAGAGAGAGAGAGAGAGCTCTAATGGAAGAATCAAATTATATCAGAAAAGGAAGCACTTTAAGCTTTATTGCTGTAGATCACTCTGCCTCCAGCTGTGAAACTGATTGATGTTTAAAGCCCCCGAGGCACTGGCAGCTGTGGTGGCTGCTTCAAATAAGAAGAAAAAAGGTGTGTGAGTGTGGATGTGGGTGTGAGTGGATGAGTGTGTAAGCATCTCTAGGTGGGGTAAGAAAGTATTTAGGTAAAATTTATTTTCATAACTTTCCTCTAAAGTTTCTTTGTATAATTCTTCTCAGATAGATAGATGGATAGAAAAATACTTAGGTTAGATATTTAATAGATATTTAGACAGATAAACAAAAGTTTCTGAGAGGGAGGGGAGAGAGAGAGGGAGAAAGAGAGAGAGAGATCTGCAGGTGCAACTAGATAAAAATGCTTTTCTTGTATGTTACTAAATGAAGGTTGGATGAGTAGTTAAAGGAATCAGGTGGTGATAAGGATCTTGGTCTTATTTAATACAACTAATCCAGTTTTGCATAGGAAAGATTCAATAAATAACTGCAAGGTGTAATTGAATTGAATTGAATTAAAAAGATACTTAAACTAAAAGTAATGCTTCACTTTTGATTTCCCAAATGCAAGGATTAGACCCAAGGAATATTTGTTATATGGAGAATAACTAGTCACTGCTGAGAGGTACTCTATTCCAAACAAGTAATCCAAATATTTGTTAAATTTACACTTTCCACCCAGCATTACAGCTGGAAACACAAAGGCTGGGTGTGAAAGAGTTCTGGCCCCATGTTCTGGTGGTTTACATTTTCCACTGCCTGAAAAATCTACAGATTTCTTCTATGTGTCTATTCTTTTGTGCTCAATCCAAGATACCAAAGCTATAATAGACAAAGGTACTTTTCATTGAAGAAGCAATGGGGAAAAAAGAGTTGGTGTTTATTTGTGTGTATGTGGGAATGCTGGAATAGATACATTTTGAAGGAGCAGAGATATAGTCTAGCACCTATGATGTAAACATCTATAAAAACAAGACTAAGGATATCTATGTATCTATATCTATATCTATATCTATATCTATATCTATATAGGTATAGATATATTCAAAGCTCTTAAGTTAGGATCAGTTGTATGAGCTGGCTAGACTTTTATTTCAGGATGAGTTTTTAAAACTTCAACTATTCATAAAAGTATAGTGGTGTTCTTAATTGGACCTCTTAGTACTCTTCAGTGAGCACTTTCCCCAGTGAAAAACCCTCCTAATCCCATTAAGCCTGCAGTTCTTCCTGCTGTCTGCTGAAGGCTTTCTGCACATAGCTTTCCAAGTCTTCAGCTTGCCTCTCTTTTTTTTTTTTTTGGTAATGATTTCATTCTTGCATGGTGAGTTAAATAGTTTAAATTGATTTCTAAGACCATCAGCCTGGAAATTAATTTTAAAATTTGTTAAGAACATTTTAAAGGAGTGCTTATGCTTATTTTTCTCACCCATAACTTTCATATTATTTTAAGCTCCCCTCACAGAACTTGTACCGTAAACAGAGGCCTCAAGAGAGAGAAGAGAGATAAGCTGTCATTATCGTAAAAATCATTGTAAAATTGTATCTTTGCATAAACAAATATTGCTATTGCCTCCCTAGTGGCATAGCTGAAATGGAGAAGAATATGACCATTGTGCAAGATGCATTTTAAGAATTTTGTTTCTTTTGTGAAATGCTCTTTGTTCTTCCACTGGGCATGTTAATTTAATTCTCTTACAGTTTAGGTAATAATTCTCAGTTTTCTTTCTCCTTACTCTCCAATATGAATATTAATTTCCCATTATTAGGTCACTATCTGCCATGGCGCATGTCACCTATCTCCTTCTGATCCATCGTAAGGCAGACATCACACTGATCAGCCTCAACAAGAATGCCATCTCCATATATATATATATATATATATATATATATATATATATATATATATGAAGGTTTAAGAGTAAAGTCTAGTTGCAGGGGAAGCAACTTTGTGTTATTGGGAGTGTCTTTGGGGTTGGAGGGCTAAAACTATGCCAAAACTCTACTAATTATCTTTAGAGACACTGCCACCTATCAGGCTATACTTTTGAAACTATCTTTTTCCAATTAAGCTTGCTAATCTTCAGTGACCTATAGTGATGTACAGGAAATGTGGTGATATTGGGAAAATATGTAACATGAATGTACTCATTATGGAATGTGGAACTTTACTGTACTTTATGTTTTCACTCTCGTGTTATTTTTTCAAAGGTTTTCACATATGTTATTACATAATATCAATTGTTCCTTCAACAGGCATTTGATTACCTAGTAATTGTAAGGCTTTCTGCTAGGAATTGGATATATACCAATGGACATGACATCAATATACTAGTATAATGTAAGGAAGGCATGGCTCTATACAGTCATGGGGAATATACTATAGCAGGGTGGGCACATTAAATACTTAACTATAAATTGGGTAAGTTAATTATAATAATCACTAATGCTTTTGAGAAGTTTGGGGGACATGACCTTCTTTGTCTCTGTGGACATAGAAGAAGATTTCTCCAAGGAAATATAGTTAGCTAAGATCTTAAAGATGAGTAGACTTTGCTAGTTGAAGGGCTGTGGTGATGGTGGTAATACTTCAAGCAGAGGGAAAACATTTATAACAGGTGTACTCTGACAAACTTGACCTGATTTCAACAGAGCCTTTGCTCTTCTCTTCCTCAACTCTTCCTTCTCTACACACCCTTTCGTTTCAGCTGCACATTAGGTAGCAATTGTAGATTGTAAGGGATATAAATGTTTACTGATAATTAAAAATCTTTATTGGAAGAGGAGTGGGTATCTTCCAGAACCAAAGGAAAAGTTAAGTAACACAGATCAGATGAAGAATGAGAGCAATTGCAGAGAATGCAATAGTAGCAACTCATGAGAGTCTCTTTAGACTGGTCCATCAAATGGCCTAGTTATAACCATGTTCTGTCCTAGGAGAGAAGATTCTGATTGGCTTAGCCAAGTGCCAATCTCTGGGTTTACCAGAGGAAAGTCCTAGGATTTCCAGGTACAGGAGAAGTACATGAGGGGTAGGAAGGACAGTTCACTAAAGGGATGCTGGGCGTACTGGGCACAGTTGTTTACCTTGAAGCAGCTGGTTACCACTTTCCATATCTTCCACTTTGCTCCAGCTACACTCCTATTTAGTGTTCATTGACTGCTCATTTCCAGAGTGACTGCAAGGAGAAATGTGCTCGTCAGTGGCCTGGGCCTCCCTCTGCGGGGTGATAATGGGGTGACAGCCTGGTCCTGACCAATTGCATCACACCCACCTTGGCTGGGCTGCCACCATTGGGTGTCATAGTGTGCTCCTGGATGGTGGTCCGGATGGTTGTTCCACTGTTCGGCCGTATGGTCGATTTGCATATTACACTTTTATTATATAGGATAGCAACTGCTTTTTAAAAATCATATGAGCCATTTCCCTTTTTATTTAAAAAGGCATCATTTTTTAGTTTTAATTGAACTTTTTAAATGATGGATAAAATAATGGCAGCACAAATGGCTGTGAGAACAATTAAAACCTTAAATAAGAAGCTTTGATATTGAAAAATCTGACAGTCTTTCCCTGGCCAGTATGGCTTGGGTGGTTGAGCATCAAAATATATAGTTGTCCTGTACACTGAAAGGTCACAGGTTTAATTCCTGGTCAGGACATATCCCTGATTGATGTTTCTCTTTCTCTCTCTCTCTCTCTCTCTCTCTCTCTCTCTCTCTCTCAAATCAATAAAAGCATTTCCTTGGATGAGGATTTAAAAAAAGAGAACAATCTGGCAGTCTTATTTTTAAATAACTCTTTTAAAATACTTTTAGGTATATGATGAACTTATTTCAAAACATGAAGGCCATTGAAAAAATTAATATGAAAATAAAAATAATTCATAGTAAGATGAATACTTAAAATGTGAATGCATTCCTTCTAGTCTTTTCCTTTACCTATTTAGGTGTTGTTTTTAAATGGGGTCATATTGCACATGTTTGTATTTTCTGATTTTTTTACTTAACATTAGACAATGACAATTTCCCTAGGTCATTAATCTTCAACAGTATGTTCTTTCAAATACTTGCTTAGAATTCTAGTATGGATAAATCATAATTGTATTTTATCATTCCTCAACTGATGAACATTTGGTACATTTTATTATAAATAAGAAATTTTTTAATGGTTTGCAATATTTCACCCTATGCTTTTATGTGTTAACTATTTAGTTTGGTTATTTCTAACTTTTATTATAAATAATGCTTTGATGAGCATTTATATTTTCATCTTTGTGTATAGCTCTGATGAGATACTTGGCATTAATTTTTATAGGTAGAACTACTTGAGCAAAGAGCATAATTGTTACAGGGATTTTTGATACATGTTGCCAAATTACCATTCAGAAAGGTTTCAACAATTTATAATTTCACTAGCAGTGTATGAGAACCTCCATTTCTCTCCAACTTCCTTAACACTGAGTATTGTTAATATTTTCCCACCTTGGTTATTGAATATTCAAGTGTTACTTTATTCCTTTAATGTACATATCTTTGATAACTAGTGATTTTGACTTTCTATATTATTTGTCCATTTGTATTTTCCTTTTGTGATTTCCAACTTAGCATCTTTGCAATTTTTAAAACTGAGAGACTCATGTTTTCCTTATTGGTTTATAAAAACTATATAATAAAAACACTTTCTCTCAGGAAGAATGTAAAGCAGCTGTGATGTCGGCAACTCCAGGACGAGCAGCAGCAACATCTCAAAACACCGATAGAAATGGGAATTCTTAGGCCCCAGTCCAGCCCTACTGCAAGCAGAATCTTAACAAGTGTTACAGGTGGTTTTGATGCAGACTGAAATTTAAGGGCCACCAAGTAATTATTACAGGAAGTATTCACTCTCTCCTCTGAATATCTATTTAACCTGGTTTGCATAGATTGAAACATTTGAAAGTGTTGATATGTGACTGCTCTTGAATGACCAAAATGGCAGTTTCATATGCTCCAAACTTTTACATCTCTAATAGTACTTTTTTTTTTTTTCACCAGAGATGGTACTCAGAATATTTAAAAACTGGTACCATTTGGATCCTCATCAATCAGAATGAGTTCCTTCAATGAGGCAGAGGCCATCATGGCCCCTTGCTGTGCAGTTTTTTAACATTTCAGTGGCCAGAGGAAGAGTTAAAAAAATGAAAGTCCTTGAAGAAACCTGGGTGGCTGGGATGGGGGTAAGCACTTGTGGGGTTTGGGACAACATTTATATACCAATCTGTCTGAAGTCCACCATATTTTGCCAACTAGCACAGCCTGTGAACATGACCTGGCCAGCTGCTCTGTTCCTAGGTTCTATTCTGTATCAGTGTTCGTGATGTAACCGTATTATCCTCCTTATATGATCAAAACTCTGTAAGGTTAGAATTTGTACTCTCTGAATCTTTCCACAACCTGTAGAGGTAAATATCATGCATTTCACATAATAAGTGTTCAAAAAGTGTTTGTTGAACGAATATTGATTTTCCATTATGGCTCATTTTGAGGCAGAAGAGACAAGATTTTGAGACTATGCTGTTTAAATAGAATACACACAAAGAGGGAAATGAAGTCCTTGCGGATTGTAACTAGCATAGTTTATTTTCTTGGATCTATAGATACATGACAGAACTTTCCAGTATGATATTTAACTGCTATCTGCAAAAAAAAAAAAAAAAAAGTGATTTTGAAAACAGAACTCAAAAGGAGTCTTGGTGTTTCTGGCATCAAGAGAGTAGTTTATTTGAGTCCCCGCCTTTGCCTCAAGTACTTCTGCAGGCTTCTCCCTGAAAAGTGAATTAAATGCTAGACTCTTTCTTTGGTGTCTGGGTCTATGTCCTTCTAATGCCACTTACAAGGCCAAGCACCTGTGTTCCGAACCCCCGTGGGACACAGTTGTAACTTTGACCCAACACTGAAAATACCTCTAGTGAGAAGGACATTTATGACCTCAAATTTATATTTACAAAATATTAATATAATTTAAAATATTTGTGTATAGGATAGTCCATAATGAAATGGACAATGGAAAATGTAACCAGAGAAAAACTTTTATAAATGTTATAAAATCCTATTTTCTTATAAGCAAATATCTAAATCAGTACTGTTTTCCGAAATTTCATAAGCAAGTGTTACTGCACAATGTATCATGGTGTTATGACAACTGATGATCGAGAACAAGTAAAACCTGCAAGGATAAAGTACACCATTCAGCATAATGCACTTTATTTTGTTAAAAGGAAAAGTTATTCTTTCCTCTGCAAATGAGACAATATGATGGGGAAATTAAATTAAATGGTGATGTTATTCCCTGAGGGCAAAACAATTCCATTCAATAAATTAATTTTACATCAGTAACTCTTTCTTTTCTTGAAACTGACAGTAATAACCTGACAGCTTAAAGCTCTAATAAACTTCAAGACCAGAACGACTACTCTGCTTGTACAAAGGGAAGTCAGGAGTATCACAGGTATGATAATCATTCTCTGTTCATCACAAAGAGGAGAAAATCCTCCAAATTCAATTTAACTAACTGCATTTACTTGCTGAAACAGGGCTCTTAAAATAGTTTTTGACAGCATATGGGTTGAGCATCCTAACATTCCCATTTTGGGGGAAGGTCTCTAAACCTTGCTGACATATTACATTAGGCTATTCTAAATAAATAATACTTGAAACCTGGAAACCTATCAGAGAACGAAGTCTATAATCCTAATGAAAAAAATGAGGCCAGTAGGAGAGTGGGAAGAAAAAAAATGCACGGGGCTTATGACTAAGATAAAACCAGCAAATGTCTATGCTGCAATCTAGTGACTTAGGGATGTGTTGGGGCCTCTAAATTTTGAGCAACTGCACGCATCTAGAAGCTTCTACTTATACCAGTACTGAGCAGCAGCAAGGGGAGAACTTGAAGCTTTGTGCTTACATTTCCCTTTTCAACCTCTGCTATCCTCCAATGAGCCAACAAGAGCAAATATTAACCCCAGGCATAAAAGTCATCTCTTTTACTATTCTCATAAAAACTTTATGTTTCTCTGAAAGTATTTTACAACCATGACAGAAAACATTATCATTGATTCCGGTAGACCACACTGGCCGAAACCTGGGAATTCAGCCAGAACTGAGGAGTAAGTTCCCTTTTCATCCTCTCCAGGGTATGACTTCATCCCTAATACTTTTGTACCTATACACCAACTCTTGGGTAACAAAGCAGATGTATTATGCCAAATATTCAGATGATACTGATGAATGATTTGTAAATGTAAAAAAAACAACACACACACACACACACACACACACACAAAACCCGCATTAAGCAGAATAATAAAACGAGTTGCTCAGTTCTTTTGCCGCATTAAGTGGTTCCAATTAGAGGCTGAAGGAGCCCTGCTTCTTTTTCATCATTCAAGTTTATGACACAGCACATATCCCAGAGGTCCCAGGGTCTTGAAGACTCAAAGAGAGATGTCACCTATACATCCAAATAGATTACAGAGGTTTGCTAATCTGCAAAAAACGTGGATCTCTCTAAAGCAGGAGGCATGTGCTGCCTGTTTTGTAGAAAGTACAATTTAATTGCTATGGTTCTGCAATTATTCACAAATCATGGTGAACAGCGAATAATTAATCCCAAATCTTAGCTCGACAGCCTTCACTACAGCTACTGAGTTACATTTTAAAATGTTTAAAGCAGTTAGCTGAGCACATTTTTCACCTCAAGCTAACAAACTACTCAAGGTTTTGTCATTGTTGTCATCAATCAGTCTAATCCAGAAACCCATGTTGTTTGAATGGAGTATTGAGGTGTCACATGAAAAGAGGGAAAAGAGTCTCAATCCCTCCCTCTAAAGAGAGGGTCTTATGGGCCAATTCTTCTGTGAATGATAGAGAAAGGAGGCATTGCTTTTGGTTTTACTACTGAAATCTCTAATGTCACCAGAGATCAAACAAAATACCTTCAACTGTATCTTTTAAGCAAAAGGCTATTTTGTTGTCTAAAAGTGTAAAGGCAGGGGGACCTCATATTTTTTGCTAGACTCAATGACCAATACATACTATAATCTTGTATTCAAAATAGTTTAGCTCTGGTCTTTCACTCGGTGGGTAACAAGATGCAAACAGGCCTGTAAAGGTCACACAGGTGATTTCAATTGGCACCTTAAGGCAATTTTAGTCCTATAAAACCACCCTCAAGGGACCTGTTTAATGGCCCTATTTATAGGTGTGATTCTGTAACAATATAATTGGCAGAACAACAATACCGCCACCAGTTGTTTTACATTTCATTTAAAGTCAACACTAGAAAATGACCTCTGTTAACTTTGAGTGAATGATATAAAGAAAATGCTTTCCTTAGGTGAATACAAAAGGACTTCAACAAAACCTCCAAAATGTCTGCTGTGGATCCCTAGTCATATAGAAGTCCAATTCAACTTCAGTCTCTTATCAAGTTCCTTAAAGTATATAGAACCAGTTATATTTCATTCATTCATTCATTCACTAGGCAACAAATTCTTATTGAATACCTGATATGTGCTAGGCAGAACTCTGTAACTATAGCGACAAAGGAGAGAATAAAATAAACAAAATCCCATGCTCTTCTGAAGCTTATATTAACAAAGGTTGGCAAGCTTGTCTACAAAGGACTATAGAATACATACTTAAATATAAAAGCATATTTATATAATATATTACAAAATATAATAAACATGAAAGCAACCATAGACAATACATAAGCAAATAGGCGTGGCTGTGCTCAATAAAACTTTACTTACATAAACAAACAGGGACCTAGATTTGGCCTGTGGCCTGTAGTTTGCTGACCTCTAGCATCTCCTGGAGGAGTCACACAAAAATAAAAAGATAAATGAGTGAAATATTTATTAAAATCCTAAGGAAGGTGATAAAGGTGTGTGTGCATGTGTGTGTGTGTGTGTGTGTGTGTGTTGGTGTATGGTTTGCAATTTTAGATAAGGAGGCCAGGGAAGTGTCCACTTGAGTGAAGACCTAAAGGAAGTGGATTAACCTGCAGTAATAGCAGAGAGAATTCAGGTGCAAAGGCCTTGAAGAATCTGACTTAGAGTGTTCCAGCCAGTGGTGTCCAATCCAGGCAGCAAGAAGAGATGAGGTCAGAGAGGAAATGAAAAGAGGGGCCACCAATGTGGGAAGTGGGGCCATATAGGTAATTGTAAAGTCTGTGGTTTTTTAAATCTGAGTTAGATGGGAAACCGTAGCAGGGATTTGAGTAGAGGAGTAGAAGGATCTGTTGCTGTCCTGAACAACAGATTGCAGGTAGGCAATCAGGGAGGCCAGATAGGAGGCTAGAGTGAGGACCAGGCAGGAGCTAATTGGGATGTGAACCACAGGGGCAGCAGTGGAGGTGCTGACAAGTGATGGGCATGGAGGTTATGTTTTTTAAGTAGAGCCAGGATTTCCTGAGCACTTAGGGGATATGAGAGAAAGAAAGGAATAAAGGGTAACTTCAAGGTTTGAACTGAAGCAACTGAAAAAGAGGAATCGCCACTTACAAAAATGAGCACACCTGCAGGAAGAGGAAAGCATATCCAGGCCATGGTTTTGGAGGTAATGTTTGACATTTTGTTTGTGGTCATCAAAATGAAGATGTCAAATGGGAAGTTAGTTATATGAGTCTGGAGTCGAGGGGGAAGTTCTAGGCTGGGTTAGAAATTTGCAAGTTGTCAGCATATAGATAGTATTTAAAGCCAAGAGACTGAATGAGATCACTAAGGACGTAAATGTAGATAGGAAAAAAAAAGTCGGAAAACTGAGCCCCAGGCAACTCCGATATCAAGTCAGGGAGATTGGGAACAATTAGAAAGACAGAGTCCTTTACACTTAGGCACTTTAGATATCAGTTTGAATCTTTGCATATAGTACGTTTTAAAATCGCAGCCTTCATTGGCAGCTGAAAATAATGGCAAATACTTTACATAAATTTAAAGAAAAATATTTTTCTTTATTGGGAAATTGCTATATGTATACTCCAAGGCCTGAAGGACACAAAATACAAGTAACACTGGAGAGAGATTGGTAACTGTAAGTTTCTCTCTGAGGCCAGGGCCTGGGTCTTTCCATCTTTCTGTCCATTGCCCGGCACATACAGAAGTTTCGTGTCCTTTCTACAGAATGATTGATTTGAGTTGGTGCTTGACCAAATTGCTTCTAATAATCTGAGGCTTGCTTAGTTTGAAAAAGTACAACTAAGTCTATGACTGTTCCATTTTATATTCAGAATTTTATGTTTCTAATAAGTTTTTGCAAATGCCATTTGCAAAATGGCTGCACAATGTAACAGACACCTGTTGAAAGTAATGAATTGTTTGACTATTTTATGTCCAACAATTGGAAGGATATGATATTGTAGCAAGTGGCAGTAGCAAGGAAGTAAATGACATATTCCAACCCTGGTTTGATCACCAATGTAATCTTGGCAAATCAGTCACTGTGGGTGCAGTTTTCTTATCTATTAACTGCATGTGCTACCATCATGTCATTATCTTTTGGGACATTTTTTTTCCCTACTGTTTTGATAAATTGCTTTGGCTTGGGTTAAATTTTCCAAATGATATATGCTAACAATTGCTGTTAATGTATGTTACATAATTATTTAATTGTATAGTGAATTCAGTATTTTTCCTAAATATTTCACATATATTTTATATTTCACACAAAATTAAAGGGGCATGTGTAGCTCTCTATTTGAACAGATGCAATATATTCTAGACAGGATTTATACTTTCTCTACACAATAGCAACAAAACAAAACAAGGAAGACTTTTTAAATGAAGGTGAAGAAGCAGATGAAAATGATGGTCACTTAATAAGAGCTGCACTGACGGCTTCCATCTTCCTTTTCTCTCCCTGCTCTTTTGTGTGCTGCCAGATTGTCTCCTAGCTGGAGGTGACAGACAGCCCTGTCCAGATTGCATCTACAGACAACCCATCTGGGAATTGTTTCTGCAAGTTTCAAAGATGTTCCCTGTGGCAAAAACCACTTTATAAGTCTCTTTTCAAACTTGAGGTTCTGTTTAAATGTGTTTTAACAGTTATGGTCTGCTGTGTGGTTGGGGTGGACACTGCCTACAGTCACCGCTCAGGAGCTGTGTCCTGTATTGAGGCACCTGGGAGTGGAACAGGTTTGGGCTGACTACCCTTTACTGCCCTTCTGTGTTTGTCATTCCTGCTGTCCTATCCTTTCTGTGAAGACTTTTCGTATTAGTATACATAGGACAAGGAGAGGTTTTTTTTGTTTGTTTGTTTGTTTTTTTTGGGGGGGGGAACAATGGCTTTATCCATTTTCATTTTTTATTCCTCCCATAATTAAACCCCACTGGGTATAGGTCATTTATGAAAAATATGGGAAACATTTAATATCTATAATAATAAAAGCGTAATATGCTAATTAGACAGGACAGCCAAACGACCTTCTGGGCGTCATTCTGGACATCCTTCCTGATGAAGCCGCAGCAGTGGGGGCTGAGGCAGAAGCAGTTAGGGGCAATCAGGCAGGCAGACAAGCAGTTAGGGGCAATCAGGCAGGCAGGCAGAGGGGTTAGGGGCAATGAGGCAGGCAGGCAGGCAGGCAAGCGATTAGGAGCCAGCAGTCCTGGATTAAATAGGGATGTCTGACTGCCAGTTTAGATTGGGCCTAAACCAGCAGTTGGACATCCCCCGAGGGGTCCTGGAATGTGAGAGGGTACAGGCCAGGCTGAGGGACCCCGCCCCACACCCCTGCATGAATTTCGTGAACCGGCCCTCTAGTATATAACAACACTGTATTTTAAAGTTATGCTATAATAGGTGAGAGGTTTGTAGTGTTGGTTTTCAATGCTGAAGAACCAGGATGAAAAGATATGTGTTTGTCTTGGCCAAATAAGATGAAAGGAAATTGCTGAGGAGCACATGAAATTCCAGTACCATGAAACTAGGATCCTGGAATTAGGAGCAGAGAAGAGAAAGATAGGAAAGCAAAGGGGCAGGTAGGGAATTCAAGATTTCCATTCAAGGTTAAAAAGAAACTCAATGGAACCATAAAACAAATATATTGCAGTTGACGCTTAGAGCATTTGGCTGTGAATACAACTGTATTCCCCCCTTTATGATAATATATTGGATTAATATTCCTATTAGATATTACAGGATTGGATGACAGTTACATTAGTGAAGGCTAAGTTTTAAGATTATTGAATTTTGGACAGTTTCACTGCTAACTATTCTCCCAACAAAGTACACTCCAGAAATGAGCTAGTAGCATGCCACCATGTCACTTTTAGTGCTAGCAGAATGAGCCACAGAGGGGAGAAAATCCAGTAAAAGCATTTATGATATTAACAATATTCTCTTCTTGCCAGAGGAATCATATGGGGGAAAATGTAATCACAGAAGAGCTACTAGGAGAATGTAAATTTTAAGAATGGAATGATGCTTTCTTCTGTGAGTTTATTCAAAATATTTCAGTTAAATTTTCACAAGAGATACTAAAAAGGGACACTCATAAAAAGTGATACTTCTTTGAGGAAATTTTAAAAAGCAGAGAAAGATACAAAACCCAGGAACAACATGGTGGCACTAGATGAATCCCAGCCAACAACAACAAAAAAAAGTCTGGCTGTGGGGAGAACAATAGAATAAGTGATGCTAAATTATATTCAAAGTGTAGCATTTGGGAGACAAAGTAGAACAAGTGCCAGGAGAACTATGGATTGAACCCACTAGGATCATGTGTTGATTAATTTTATGTCAACTTGATTGGCCTAAAGGATGCCCAGATAATTGATAAGAAATATTTCTGTGTGAGTCTTTGATGGTGTTTCTGGAAGAGATTAGCATTAGATTCAGTAGACTGAGTAAAGGGATTCCCCCTCACAACTGTGGGTGGGCATTGCCCAATTCCTTGGGAAAAGGTCTGAATGAAATAAATTAAAACAAAGGAAAGGGAATATGCTATCTTTTTTTCTGAAGCTGGGATACCCATTTTCTCCTGCCCTCAGGGGCAGAATTGTGGTAGTGGGTGATTTCCCATGCCTCTCTTGGAGGCAAGTCCCTGCCCAGACCACAACCTGGAAGCAGCACCCAGATTTGGTTCTGATTGGTGGGTCAGCATCAGAAGCTCCGACTCCTAGGCAGCCATTGGCTCCTCACAGCACCCAGATTTGGTTATGATTGGTTGGCCAGCCTTTGCCCATATAGGACAGGAATGTGGGCAATATATTGTTTGCAAAGAACAATATATGAATCAGGAACAGCTCCCTAAAGGAACTTTGGTTTAAGTCACCAATGGGTTGACTATTCAAAAACTAGCTGTGTCCAAGGAAATACTGGTTGAGTACTATGGAGCACTGACAGAATCTTAGTCCACTTATTTTGAAAAGGATTGTACTCCATTTTGGGAGGGCTCAAGTATTTCCCGTTGGCAGAAAATGTGGCAAGACAGATGACTTTACCCTCTTAAACTCCCCATTCTTTCCTGTCCTTATTCACAGAAGGGGAAGAGTCTTTTAGTATACAAAAACTACAAAGTTATCAGGGCAATTATTATTAATAAAAGTTGTCATGTAATTGTTCCACTCTAAGTAATGGGAGAAAGGGTGAAGTGGATGGGTGGATTGTCCTAACCTTGACCACAGAGTGGAAAATAACTTAAGAACTTTGGACACATGGTGCAATTGACCCAAACTCAGGGAGTGGGAGCTGGATGAAGCTGGGATCCTGGAAAGTGGGGGAAAGATTAGAAAAAGAAGAAGGAAGAGAAAAAAAGATAAAGTTATGTCACCTGAACTTCAAGGCTGACTTTTATGAAAATAAAAACCAGATCATTCAGGGATAACCTAAAAGCAAGTCTCACCATCCTTTCATTTCAAACCATGAGTTATCTAGAGAAGGTTCTTTGCAGGACTGGAGTATACTTGCATATCCTTCAGACATGCGGGTGCAGCAGCAGTTATCTATTATTCAGCCTTGTAAGCTTAGATTCTCTAATTGTTCTCTCTTCTGAGTAAAAGTGTTCTGTGGTTCAAAAGACGTAACAAGTGACATTGGCTACCTGACTGAGTGAGTAATGAGGATGAGGAGGGATGTCTCCATTCCACACTGAGCTGTAGTTCACACTTCCACATTCAGTAGTGGTAACTTTAAATCACCGCAAAGATGAAGTCATCCATTAGAATGGACATAGAAGAGAAATACATGTGCTTTTATGGCATAAATATGTCTTTCCCTATAAATCAAATGTTGATAAGTTAGTTTCAGTGAAGTGAAACATTTTGTAAAATGTTGTTTCCTTGGCCATTTTAAAAACTCTGCTGGCTGGTGTTCTCACAGTCTCCTCAATACCCTTGTCTGGGGTTGTGTAACCGCAGGGAAACATGGACAGGATTCCTGTGACAAGGATGTGACCCTTCCTCTCAACCCAATGACTCCAGGTTGAGAGAAAGGCACCTTGAACTATTTCAGTTATAACAGGTTTATAAAATAGTACTTCAGATTCTGCCATGCTAATACTCTCTTTAAAACAGGATATTTCTCCTTAAAATAAGGAAATTCTGGATATAGGAACAATAGCATGCAAATAACAAGACCTAAAATATCAAGACATAGAACTCATCACCAGAACCAATTCAGGGGACTCTGAGTAAATATACTTTATTCATTTGTTTAACTAGTTGAAAACTATATTTTATTTTACTGATTTAGAATTGAATGGTGGTAGGAGAAGTGCTAAATTTTTAAAAATTCTTAATTCACTAATAAAAGCAATTCACAAGGAAGTTATTATCAGATAATTATTTTTTATAAATATATATGGTTTTTAGTTCATGAATTATATATTTGTCTATAATTTATAGCAACAATATTTCAGCTTTTTATAAGAGACCAGAACATTTTATCCTATGATTTATTGTCAGCATATCACCTACAACTTTACAGATAGTTCCTATCAATTATATCTTCTTATATATATCATTGAAAATGAAGGATAACATTTAACAGGTTCTATTTCAATCAATTCTCATGCATAGACTTTGTTAGGGATGCTAAACTTCCTTGGAAACATATTACTGTTGTATATTACTTTACAGTTTTCAAAATGTAGTCAGCTATGTTATTAAAATATGTTCAAAGTTATTTTGCAGTCTTGCATATGTAATTATGTTTTATAGTTAAATGTTGAATTTTGAAATATAAAAAGAATGAGGTGTTCAAAAGAGTAAGAAATTTGACAACAAAGAAATAATATTATATGGACACATATGAAATACCTTAATCAATAAAAAAATTTTTAAAAAAGAAATAATATTAAACAGGCAGTGCAATAGTATGAGCACTTTCTATCAGTCTTTGTGGGTTATTCTGCAATGTCTTGATTAAGTCTCTGAATTCCTCTGACTCCAAAGTTCCAGTGATAAAGTAGGAGTTGATTAACCTAGTCAGGGATGTTGTCAAATACATTAAGAACTACTTGATTTTATAGGCCAGTTAAGCAGTTTTATAATAATATAGCAGGGGAATTTAAGGGGCAACATATGAGTGTGTGAGTGCATATTTTTTGGCATTTTCTGTAGGCTGAGGCTAGGTAAGCAGAAGTTGAAGACCTGAGTGATGCATGAGAGTGGTGTATGTTTGTGTGTGTGTGAGTGTGTGTTTGCACGTGCGTGCACACATGGGTATAGGTGCATGGGTATGTGTGAAGGGACAGGTGGGCAGGAGAGAATATTTGCTGAAAGATGTATTGATGAGATAAAAGGTTTATCCTTTTTGTTGACAGTGTCAAGTTAATAAATCCCACATTTTCTTCACCTTTAAGGTGCTTTGGGAATATGAGAATATATATGAGACATTGTCACCTTATCCAGGTGCTTTGGAAATAGGAGAATATACAGGGTGGGATAAAAATTGGTTTACAGTTGTGAGTATTGGAAACAAAATTTATTCTTGTATTATCATTTACTAATTATTATAATATTTCCCTTATGGTCAACTGTACCTACATCTGCCCCAACCTGTATATGAGCCTTGGTTCCTGACTTCAAAAGCTTATAAAGAGAAACAGAGTGAGAAACATGCTATAAGGTGATGCATTAACTTAGTAACCTGACAAGCCCTCCATGCCTCCTTTGGTCCCATTGAGGCACCTCCATTCCAGGCCTCCTTCCTGACCCTTTCCCCCCAGGCTCCTTTGGTACCCCTGATTCTTAGACATCTCTTAGACCTTCCTATTGTTCTACTTATCAAAGGTTGATGTATCTGACATCCCCACTGGACTATGCACTTCTACATCTTTAACAATTATGACTAAGACCACACCAAATTCTCGTGGGCTCTCACAGAGCTGTGCTGCACATTGTTGAATAATTTGGAGTCCCTGATTAGAAACTGTAGGTGATCCTAGAGATGTAACCCACAGGGAACCAATCTTGGCAGCTGTAGGGTTTGTTTGTTTGTTTGTTTTAATACTTTTTTATTGATTTCAGAGAGGAAGGGAGAGGGAGAGAGAGATAGAAACATCAATGATGAGAGAGAATCATTGATTGGCTGACTCCTGCATGCCCCACACTGGTGGATCCAGCCTGCAACCTGGGCAAGTGCGCTGACCAGGAATTAAACTGTGACCTCCTGGTTCGTACCACTGAGCCATGCCGGTGGGGCTGGCAGCGGTGGTTTTTGAAAAGGCAAATTTCACGGACTCCTAGATCTGAAGGGTAAAATGAGGTTGAAAATGTTATATATTATTTTATTCTATCTTTTAGTAAATATATCACACAGGTGGAAAGGGGAGAAAGGTGGTAGGCTTTACCAACAGAATAGAAGTTTATATTCTTGGCATATAAAGCAGAACTGAAGTGAATGTCACTTAAAATTTTGTCTTTGGGTGGATGGGGTGAAGAGGTGGGGCTGAGGGGGAGAGAGAGATAATGAATGAATGAGAGAGAGAGAGAGAGAGAGAGAGAGAGAGAGAGAGAGAGAGAATATTAGCACTACCACCTTAAGTCAAAGTGAATCCTTTAGAAAACAAAGTGCCCAGTGCTCATGCTCACAGCAAGAAACCCGTTTCAAGAGTAAAGATCCGGCCTTTGAACCCAGCTGTGAAAGGAGACTCTCTCCGAATCAAAGCATAGGAAGGCCTGTAGTGTTGCTCTTCAGCTCCCTCACTGATCAAAGCCTTTATTTGCCTCTGCTCTTTCAAAGAGAAAGCTAGGAAAGGCAGATTACTGCCCTAATCTTCATATTCTGAATTTATCCAATTCCAAATTTAGAAAAAAAGGATTCTCCAACACCCCAGGATACAGAGCCCCACAACACCTGAGGTTTCCTTCAATATAATAAACTCTCACTCACCTGGTTGTCAGTGGTTTATAATTGAAATCAAATGAAGACTTACTTGTGATTCTCATTGGACAGAGATCACAAAAACATCTTTGTTTAAGCACAGCCTGATGTGTTTAAACAACAGAAAACTAGAAACAAACCCACAGGAAGTGGACAAAACAGAAAGATCATTGGATTTCCCTGTCTGACCAATGTAACTCTGCGGGGAATTACCGTGAAGTGACCTGCTTTAGGCTACCTCTGACTGTGCAGTAGTTGCTCAGTGCTCTCTTCCATTAGGGTTTAAACTCCTCTCCCTTTCCAAAGCAATCTTATGTTTTCTGCATCAGGCACCCAAATCCCTCAGGCTGTTTCCCTTCTCCCCTACGGAAGGAAGGTAGCACTGGAGGGACAGCAAAGTGGCCAGCGGGTCTGGAGCAGAGAATGAAGAGAGAAGTTGGAGAGAAGGTCAGAGATAAGAGCTAGAGGTGAATCAAGTATTATCTTTGGCTTTCACTCTACTAAAAAGGGGGTGTATTAACAGGGTTGTGAGTAGGGAGCGTGACATGATCTGATTTGTAAGAACCACTTGGGTTGCTATACTGAGAGCAGTCTAGGGCAGACACGGGAGACTCACTACCCACTGGCAGTCATCCAGGTGATTATTATGGTGGTGGAGAAGATGGTAAGAGGTGGTTGGACTCTGGATCTATTTTGAACAAACAATTCTATAGTGAATGTGATTTGAGATGTGAGAGAAAGTTACACCAAGAATGCTAGAAGAATAGAGTTACCAGCTGAGGTATAGAACCCTATAACAATACAAAATTTGGGATGTCAAAGATCCTACCAGGAAACAGGTGAAAAAGAGAAGCCTTTTTTTTTCCTGTTGCAATCTGAGAAGCATATGAATGGGATTCTGCTCTGCCTACTGGCAATTAGAAGAGGCTTTATAGCATATAAACATTAGATTTGTCACAATAAAAGGGGACTGAAGCCCAGCTGGTGTGGCTCAGTGGTTGAGTATCGACCTATGAACTAAGAGGTTATTGTTCAATTCCAGATCAGGGCACACACCCAGGTCGCGGGCTCATTCCCCAGTGTGGGGCACGCAGGAGGAAGCCAACCAATGTTTCTCTCTCATTATTGATGTTTCTCTCTCTCTCTCCCTCTTCTTTCCTCTCTGAAATCAATAATAATATATTTTTTAAAAAGAGGGGATTGAAAAAGAGACATATGAGGTGAGAATAAAGATTTATCTGAACAGTTCTCAGATCTCAGAAGCAGATGACCTAAGCCAGTGGTTCTCAAACTTGAGTGTGCAGCTGAGTAATAGGAGGGTTTGTTAAAACACAGATTGCTGGGCCCCAACCCCAGAATTTCTGATTCATTAGGTCTGGGTGATCCCCAAAATGCACATTTTTAGTTTTCAGGTGACAATGGCCAAAGGGCAAGCAAGTCTGAGCCATGTACATTCTGCAGTTCAGATTTTATCAAGAAAAGAAGCAGTGCAGACCTCAGCTTTGCAACTCTGTGTTATGGGAAGATCATAACCATATATGAGTGGTACTATCAGGAGCTTAGTTTGGGGAAGGCAGTTCAATCTGTGAGTCTGGGTTTTGAGAGAGATATCTCAGCTTGAGATATTAACTGAGAGTTGCTGGCTAATAGATAGAATTTAAACTTATAAAAATGAGAAATAGATGTTCAAAATAGTTTATAATATAGAAATAGAAAGATAAAATAAAGACTGAAAGTAAAGAAGAAATAATGTTTATTTCAACTTTGATTAACATCTGTATTTAATAGCTACTTTTTGTTACAATGAACTTGTAGAGGCCAAAATCAGGAAGTTTTCTCCTCTTTGTTTTTGTTCCTCTCCCCTAGTATGAGGTATCTGAGACTGTAAGATATTCAGTTACATGACCAGTGTCACACAGCTAGTGTGGCACATCATATTTCCCAAAGATGGCAGCAACATTATCTTACATTCCAAATGCTATTCTGAAATGTGCCCTTGACATCCCTTTCACTGATGGGTGGGGATCTTGGTTCCCTGTCCTTAAATCAGGTCAGGCTTATGACTTGCCTGTATCCATCCAAAGGCAGCAGACATGACGCTGCATGGTTTCCAAGGCTAGGTCAGAAAACATGATGCCAGTCCACCTTATTTGGTGAAATACCTCTGGTAAAACTATAAGCCTCAATGTCTGAAGTACAAATGCCATGAACTTGCCATACTGTGAGTAAATCCAAAGCAGCCTACATAGAAAGACCACATGAAGAATTCTGAGGCTACACACTGAGAGAGAGAGAGAGAGAGAGAGAGAGAGAGAGCAAGAGAGAGAGAGAGAGAGAGAGATGAATGACAGCATCGGGCTGCTGGAGCCATCTATTCTTCCAACCCCAGTCATCGTATCACAGCGCTGTATGAGAGATCCCAAGTTTTGCCCTGCCAAGCCTTTTCTGAATTCCTGACACATAGAAACTGTGAGAAATGATAGAGTGCTATTAAAACACTCAGTTTTGGAGTTATTTATTCAAATTTGTTTAATTTTTCAAATTTGCTTGCTCATCAAACACTTTTGGGGAGAAAAGAGGGAACATAATACTCATTAATATGACCTAAAACTTGTGTTCCACCAAAAAAATTAAAAAAAATATTCCCTGTATTCATCAAGCAAATTTTACTTTGTGATTTGGTTTCCTAAAGAGACCTTTCCACAGGAAAGAGGGGTGTACACCAGTCAACATGTCTATTTATAAATCAATACAAGTTTATAAACTAGGGTTTTGATTTCTCTATTATGCTTGAATTTGATCAGCATGAATTAGTCCCAGAGCCTCCTCACTTGGAGCTAAATATCACATACTTAACATGCAAGGCTGAGATCCCATTGGATTGATGGTGATTCTACTATGGGATTAGTCAGACCTTCTACTGATATCTTCTAAATGCTATAAGACATATCTAATTTATTTATGTATGACTCTTCTTTCACAAACAATAAGTTCTCTACTCTAAAAAGAAAATTAGGATCCATCATGCATTATTAGAAGATAGTTTGCCATTTTGTACTTATCAGACTCTTAAATAGAAATTTCAAAAATTTCAAGAGAAATTTTCAGGAGAGTTTTATTGGATTTTTATTGGATTCTGAGCACAAGGCTATTTGGAACCTAAGGAGCCAGAAGTTGAGTTCTTACCTCATTTCTGCACTAAGCTCTGTATGTTTCTTGGTACCTCCAGGATGACAGGTCTTGGGAATCTCTGAAAAGAATCCTCTTGATTCTGATGATTGGAACTCTCATACTGAACTCCATCAAAGCAACAATGCAAACACTTTCTGAGAGACAAGCTATAGAGGAACATCTTCTGTGCAAATAGTTCTACTGATCAAAGAATAGATACAGAGGAAGGAGTTGTATTTTTTTGTTGTTGTTGCAGGGTCACTCATCCTTACACATGGCTTCATTAGTTCCTTTACAGTTGACCCTTGAACAACATGGGGGGTAGGTAGGAATGTTGGCACCCACATAGCTGAAAATCCATGTATGACTTTTGACTCCTTTCAAAAACTTAACTACAGACATTCCTCAGTATCAACTAAGGATTGGATCTAGGCCCCTGCCTCCCCCATACCCCGCCAAGGTTACCAAAGTCTTTGGATGCTTAAGTCCCTTAAATAAATGATGTACAACAATGCATACAGTTAGCCTTCTCTGCATCTATAGATTTCCAAATGCTGAGTGAAAATAATTTTCAATCCGTGGTTGGTTGAACACATGGCTGCAAAACTCAGGCATACAGAAGGCTGACTATATATTTATTGAAAAAAATCCACATATAAGTGGACCAGTGCAATTTAAATCCATGTTGTTTAAGGCTCAACTGTATTTTTATTTCTACTCCAGATATTATACATGAACTACAAATGATACATAAAACTACCTATACAGCATCTCCATTTGGATCCATCACAGGTATTTCAAGACCAAAATATTCAAAACTTAAAACTTTGGAGAATCCTCTAAAATGTCACCTCTTCCAGTGTTCCAAATCTCAGTGCATTAACTGTTATCCATATAGTTGGCAATCTTTTCCTTCTAGTTCATCCAACACTACATATTTGATCTACTTAACATAGTTTAATTCAATTAAATTTTTCCCTTTCCATTACCACCATTGAGTACAAATTGCAATTAACTCTTGTTTGAGCTATTCCACTGACCAGGATTCTGCATTTCAGGCCACAGAAACCAACTCTAGGTTATCTTACTTAGAAAAATAATTTAAAGATACTAAGTAGGTAACTGACCATTAAGTACTCTAGAGGTGGTTTCAGGATATCAACAGAAACCATGGGAAGTAAGAATACAGATAACAAAGCCAACGTCATTTCCTTCAGAGACACAGTTCTATTCAGAAATATTTTATAGGAAATATGTCTATGTCCCAGCTATCAGGGGATGGACATATCTGAGTCACTTTGACTTTAGATTCACATAATGAGGCTTTCCTCCAAATTAGGAAATATATTTTGAAGTTGGGATGTCAAAAACCATATTATTCTCTTAACAGTCAACTTCTATATATAGGGTGGGTTAAAGACAGCTTCAAATTCTTTCTTTTTTTTCACACATGGGGGTAGAGCTATAGTATAAATCTCCTCTCATGAATTTGGGCTGGCATCTTTGACTGCTTTAATTCATGATGTGCCAATTTCCATACTCAAGCCTTAAAAAACGAGCAGCTTTTCCTTCTTGTTTTTGTAACATTCACTCTTGAAACCTAAAGTACATGCTATTAGGAGCCCAAGCCATGTGGAGAGGCACTGAAGTATAAGATGTCCTGGAGAGAGTGGGAAAAAGAGACAGAGATAGAGAAAGAGACACACTTATAGAGAAAGAGATAACCAAGGCAGCAGCCATTTGATCTTGGAAGCAGATCTTGCAGCTCCAGCTGCCTCAACTGACACCACATGAATCAGAGAACTACCCAGCTGAATCCTTCCTAAAGGACTCACAAAATATGTGCAAAATAAAAGAGTAGCATTAAATCACTAGGTTTTGGAGTTAGTTTGTTAGGGAGCAATAGATAGCTAGAGCCGTCTCCTGGCGTTTATCCTTAAATTTCTTCTATTTTCTATACTGTAGCCAGTTTTAAAAATATTTATCATATTATTACCCTGATTAACACTTTTCAATAGCTTTTCAATGCTCTTAGGATTAAAATAAAAATCTTCAACATTACGTTCAAGGTCTTGAATAATGTGTGCCATCCCAGTTGTGTCCCACATCTTTTCACAGCCTCACTTTATGAACTACAGTCACATTGGCTGTTTAATAAATTTTATTTTTCTTTTTAAAAATATTTTTATTGATTTCAGAAAGGAAGAGAGAGATAGAAACATCAATGATGAGAGAGAATAATTGATCAGTTTCCTCCTGCACACCCCACACTGAGGATCGAGCTCACAACCAGGGCATGTTCCCTGACCGAGAATCCAATTATGACCTTCTGGTTCATAGGTTGATGAGCCACACCAGCTGGGCTTAAATTTTATTTTTCAATTATAGTTGACATTTAATATTATTTTATATCAGTTTCAGATGTACAGCATAGTGATTAGACAATTATATAATTTACAGAG
The DNA here is from genome assembly GCF_027574615.1 of Eptesicus fuscus. Lineage (NCBI taxonomy): Eukaryota > Metazoa > Chordata > Mammalia > Chiroptera > Vespertilionidae > Eptesicus > Eptesicus fuscus. Next base: position 52,696,153 of record NC_072482.1, on the reverse strand, counting down.
TGATCCCCCTGATAATTCAAGTACCCAATTGGCACCATGCATAGTTATTACAATATCATCCACTATATTTCCTATACTGAACTACATCCCTGTGATGTAGTTCTATTTTGTAACTACCAATTTGTTTTACATTCCTCTGAAATGCCACACTTCTTTCTTTCCCAGAGTTCATGCTGTCCCCTTCTCCATCACATCAGGCATTTCCCTAGTCAACTCTTACTCATTTTTCAGATCTGAGTTCAAACAAGTTTCTTAGGAAAGTCTTCCCTTATTCCCCAGACTAGATCTGTCTCTTATAGTTCCTATAGATCTCCAACAGAGCAATTGTTATGTTCTAATTAAATAATTCATTGTGAAAGAACTTTTACCACTTGTCTTTTCCTTTAGAAATGTACGGTTTTTCAGATCTATAAAACTTATTTTTGACTCTAGCCAAAGTGCCTTAAACCATTCTTTGCACATTGTAGACCCACAAATAAATGCTGATTGAAAAATGGATATGTGAAAACTGACTTAATATACATGGATCCATGCCTCTCAAATCTTAACTGTATAGACAAACCACCTGGGGATCTGGTTAGAATGCATATTCTGATTCGGAAGGCCTGGGTGGGGTCTCAGAATTGAGTTTCTTTTTTCTAGCAAGCTCCTACGTTATACCTTTGCTGTTGGTTCTGTAGATCACTCTGAGTAGCAAAGCTATATAAGAATCATAATTAAGTCCTGTGGGTAACATAGAACAACCAATTGGGATTAGTTAATATTTTAAACCTGTGCTATCATTTTAATTTGATTCAATTAATTTCAACAAACAATTATTGAACCAACCATTTCCCGAGATAGGCTAAACATTGAATAAGATAAGGTTAGTGCCCTCAAAAAGCTCCCAGTAAAATGGGCATAACTAAAATATACACAAATCAATGTGGAAAACATGTTATAATAAAAGCAGACTACAAATATGGATTTAGCACAAAATAGGCAGTTGCCAATTCAATTTGGGGAGCTCAGAAAATGTGAAACACACTGATGATTTAGCACAAGTAAACCATTATTCTGTCTTGTTTTATTTTTTTATTCGATATACGCCCACCTGAACTGACTTATTGGAGAGTTGGTGATTTAAAAGATTGGCCTGACTTCCCTATTCCATTATCAGAATGAGTTATGTAAGTCATTAGTCCTCTTGTGCAATATGGAAACAATGTTTTTGTTGGTTTCTGTTGTCTGTTTATCTTTTTTGTTTCCAAGTTGCTCTTCAGTCTGTCATTTCTATCTTCAGCTTCGTAACTCCTTTCTAGTCTTTATAATTAGACTTGAATTAGGAAGCACAATATGATAGAAAAACAATAAGAGAATGATAATTTGGACAGAAGCTGAGGGTGGAGTCTGTGTTAGTTAGGGTCCTCTCTAGAGAAATAGAACCAATAGGATATATGTTGATCTATATAAAAGGAGATTTATTATAGGAATTGTCTCCCATGATTATGGAGGCCAAGAAGTCCCATGGTCTTCTGTGTGCAAGGTGAAAGCCCAGGAAAGCTGGTGATATAACTTAGTCTGAGCCCCGAGGCCTAATGGCCAAGGGAGCCAATGTTGTAAATCCTGGTCAAGTCTAAAAGTCCAAGAACCAGGAGGACCGATGTCCAAGGATAGCTAAAGCAAAAAGGGCACATTCACTTTTCCCCTGAGTTTTGTTCTATTTAGGCCCTCAATTGATTAGATGATGCCTTCCCTCATTGGCAAGGATGGTCTTTGGTGTTCTTTACTCAGTCTATAGATTCAAATGCTATTCTCTTCTGGGAACACCCTCATAGACACACCCGGAAATAGTGTTTTACCTGCTACCTGGGCATTCATTAGCCCAGTCAAGTTAACAGATAAAATTAGGCATCACAGAGTCCTGTATTTAGTAGTTTGGTCCTGAAGGAGAAATACAGTAACTTTTTCTTGCTTAGATGTTTCCCCAATGAGATAGGCCTATTATTATTATTATTATTATTATTATTATTATTATTATTAGAGGCCCGGTGCACAAAATTCGTGCATGGAGGGGGGGTGTTCCCTCAGCCTAGCATGCACTCACTCCAACTGGGGACCCCTGGGGGGATGTCCAACTGCCGGTTTAGGCCCGAACCCATAGGGATCGGGCCTAAACTGGTGGTCGGACACCCCTCTCACAATCTGGGACCACTGGCTCCTAACCACTCACCTGCCTGCCTGCCTGATCACCCCTAACTGCCTCTGCCTGCCTGATCACTCCTAACCTCTCTGCCTGCCTGATCGCCCCTAATTGCCTCTGCCTGGCTGATCACCTCTAACTGCCCTCCCTTGCTGGCCTGATCTCATCCCCAACTGCCCTCTCCTGCCATCCTGATCTCACCCCCAACTGCCCTCCTCTGCCAGCCTGGTTGCGCTCAACTGCCTCTGCCTGCCTGATCACCCCCAACTGCCCTCCCCTGCTGTCCTGATCTCATCCCCAACTGCCCTCCTCTGCCAGCCAATTTGGTTCTGATTGGTCAGTTTCTATGCCAGTCAGAGTCAAAAGCTCTGCCTCCTAGGCAGCCATTGGCTCCTCACAGTTGATCCAAATTTGGCTCTGAGTGGTCAGTTTCTATGCCAGTCATTGTCAAAAGCTCCTCCTCCTAGGCAGCCATTGGCTCCTTACATTCACCTAGATTTGGTTCTGATTGGTCAGTTTCTATGCCAGTCAGCATCTCTGGGCCTATCAACAGGGCCTGATCAGAAAGGCAGGGCTGATCAGCAGCCCTGGTGGGGAGGCCTGGAGAGAAATGGAGGTGTGGCTATTGGCCAGGCTGGGAAAGAAAGAGAGGCAAGTTCTGATCAACAGCTGCCACAGAGGCTATGGATCAGACCCTGCCTCTCTCTCTGCAGGCCTCTCTCCGGGACTGATCCACAGCCCCGTAGGCAGTCCATGCTGGGTTGGGGCACAGACAGCGGCCTCAGTCAGTGCTGGGTGGTGTGGCAACCCAGCACTGACTTCCGGTCTGGTCTAGCCTTGGGTCATAACGGTCGTTATGACCCTAGCTCTTTATTATATAGATGATGATGATGATGATGATGATGATGATGATGATTGGCAGGTCCTTCCTCATTCTAGGACTGGGATATTGAACCTCATTTCACTCTTTGTGTCCACCCTTATCTTTATTATTCTAATCATCTCCTGGCTTTTCTATGAAATAGTTATCATTCTTTTAAGTTTTTCCTTTTCCAGCATAAAACTTTCTTTAACCACTTCTAAAACATCATGTCTCCTGAGAGGAAGCTAATTAACTATACCCTTCTGGTTATTATTTAATCATTATTTTTGGAGTACCCCACATGTTCTACATATCAGCCTTTTCTAGCACCAAATCATTATTCAGAGCTCAGTCACTTCCTAATTTGGGTCCTTGAAACCACTTTCTTATCCCATCTATTAATGTTTAGTAGGACTCACCTTGGGCAAGGTGCTCACCTTTTAAGAGAACATAGGAAAGCCATATTTCCCGTCCTCTAAGAGCTCTTCATGCCTTGCTTCATCTCACTTTTCCAATCAGGCCAAAGTGTTACTTCAAAATAATATATTTGACCTAACTGTAAGACACATTCCCCTCTCTCAGCACATGCATCCACTAGCTTCTCATTGACCGCAAATGTAATTTAAATCCATTTGCATCTCAAGCATTTATTTATTTTTCTTGTTCTTTCTGTACCAGTCAAACCATCTCCTTAAATTCATGCCTTTCTTAGAATATCTGCTATTTAAAAGAGAGATAAACAGGGGGAAGATACCTTCAGGCTTGGATTTTGTGGCTATATTCATATCCCTTTGGCTAGAAACCCACTTTCCCCAAGGTTGTGGTGGCAGCTATTTAATTCAGGAGTCAGTGATGAAATGTTTTTACATAATGCATGCCTCTTAGGAAAACAGCATGCCTCTGTTTAGAAAAAATCAGCACATTTTCACCTCCTACTTCCCCAAATGCAGTGATAGCACTCAGCCCTGAGCATCTTCTGTGCTTAGTATGATGGAGGACACATTTTCTCCAGCTAGGATTTAGAACATGTTCTCAAGGGTTGCATTTTACTATAATATTTTTCAGTTTCTGTTTTCATAACTTTATTTCAATGATAATATAACTACAATTCTGGATTATCTGCTTGATTGCCTTATAACTAGGTACTGCCTATAGGATTTCAATTATGATATGTGTTAATAAATATGTCGGTGCCCATTGCTCTACACAGTGACAGCATGTTATTTTAAGCTTTGTGGTGCCAGTAAGCACTGCTACTATAATTAATGTTATGCGACCAACTGATGTGCATGTCTATTCTTGAGTAGGAAAGAATTTTCAAACTCGGAGCCCATGTTCTACCTATTAACCAAAGTCCCTCGAGTTCTGGCAATTTACTATCTCATTGCACTTGAGAAAGACTCTTAGCCTTTGTAAACCTCAGGTCCCCCATCTATAAAGTGAGGTTAAAAATTAGCTACTAGACCACAGAAGTGTTGTACAAACTCAGATTATACATGTGTGCTTATTTGATGCATAACAGGTATTCAGTAAGTAATAGCTATAATTAGTCATATTTTATCCTGTGAATCAGTTTAAGGTCAGCATCCTCTGCATTATTTCTTTACCTTTCAAGAAGAGAAGATGTTTAAACTCACTGACATAACTTTTATCACTGAATTCACTTCTGAAGTGAATCATAAAGTCACTGGCCACTTATCATGTTTAATATTGTGCATTACTTACTCTCAATATAGGTCTTCATTATTATTACTTAAATAATGTAGTAACTCTTACCCCTATTAATATTTCTGGGGGCTTCTGAAGGTGATGGGAATAGAGAAATCTAAACAGAAAAATGAAAACCAAAGAGAGCAAGAGTAGACACCTGTAAAGAATGAGCAACGCTATCACTGTTTTCCAATATTTATCTCAATAGTACTTTGTGCGTGGTCCTAAACTAGTTCTCTCATTCACATGGGCAGTCAGTAATCCTCCACTAGGCCTAATAAAATAAAAGGGAAAATTGCAGGGGAAAGATATATCAAGACAATAATCTATTGGTTTAGATAGATCAAATCACTGCCTAAATTGTTTATGGGAAATACATGTCATCCCTCCCCATTCCCCCCAAATTTCGCTATTTTCTAAAATGGATCCACTTTGAGATGTGATTTTTTCCCTCCAGGTTAGACCAGTTGGATTCCATCAATTATAATTGTGATGGATAGCAAGTGATTTGTTTCATTATATTGTTAATGGCTGTAGTGGGAACATTTGAGCTATTACATGAAAAGCTGTGGTTGTGTCGTTGTGAAGCTTCCAAGGATAGAATTTTCTCCTCACTCTTTGTTTCTGCAATAGGCTCTCTCTCCCCTAACAGGGATGCACACTGAGTTTTAAATCTTTCTCCGCTTGGCTTGAGGGAGTTTGCTTTTTTCTGTGTGTCATTGAAAAGTCCACTATGCAGGTTTCCAGCCAGCCAAGACATGAAACTGGCATAAGCAATGTAAATGCTGGAATTGATTTAAAAAATTACAATTCCTGATAGACAAAAGTCAAAAAAATACATAAAAAAGGAACACTGGTAAGTGAAAAAAATGAATAAAATTCTGACAAATCTCTTTACTTGGTCAAATATCAACTCTTAAATGTGAGGGTCTCTCTTATAAATCAGGATCATGCAAAGCATTTGTCAGATATAGTCACAAAGGAGGTAGGCTGGTTTATGCCTTTCATACCAAGCATAATCCTAAACAAGTTCAACCTTAACTTAAAGATATTTTAATGTATCAGTTAGACTGACAAACTCAAGCTCATATTGAATTCAAAAGAAAACCCCTCAAAGCTCAGTTTTTAAAATACATCAAATAACATTTTATACATTTTTTAAATTAATCTAGATGTCATTAAAGGTAATACTTAATTAGCTGACTCTACCCTTGAATCAATGACAGTGGTGGTTATCAACGGGGAGCAAGAGAGGCTCTTGCTCTGGGTCATTTTAAAGGTGATTTTAATATTCTCAGTAACCTTTGTCCCTAAGGATAACACCCTGCTGTAATGTAGGCATGGAAACCCTAGCCCTTTTGAATACAGGTTAATTGTAATCATTCCCCCAGCAGTTTAAAATTTTAAACTAACCTACAAACATTCAAAAGTTGCTAACAAACATTTACCAGAAATTCTAGGGTGAGGATCATTTACTGGCATCCCCTTGAATTTAATCATGTTTCCTCTCCTAAACCTTAAAGTTCTTTCCTATAGATTATTTTATCTGCATTAACATTGTCCTTGGGAAATTGGTAGGAGAGCTGGTCTATTTGTCTTTGTTTTAGAAATGAGGAGAAAGCAAAGTTGGGGACCAACTCAAGGCTATGCAATATCAGAACCCCACACCACACCCTTTCAGCCTTCTCCGTCTTTGGACTGCCCCCCGCCCCCATACCGATATAAACAGGCTGTGGTGGGTGCTTCTCCTCCCTTTGAGAACATACATATTCATGTGTTTGAAGTTCGCCATGGATACAGACATGGATTACAATGTGTTGAAAAGAGAGGGACAGCTAACAGAATGATTAAGACAACTGAAAGAAAATAAGAAATTTAATAACTGAAATGTCTTCTATCTTTTTTTTTAAAAGAGAGGGAATAGATGAACCAGATAAGATGCAAATAAAACAAGGAAACAAAATACATGTAAAATGAAAAAGGCAATTGGCTTTGTATCTTCAAATGCTTAACTTACAGGATGGAAGAGCACACAATTTAGCTTGTTTGGGTTTAGTCCTCCTAATATATGCTGCAGAGTAATTTATTTTCAGAAGAAGCCTCTCGCGGTGCCCCTATTATGATAATGGGGATTTATGCACATGAGTATTTGTGATCACATCACAGAGCAGTTTTTGGAAGAACCAAGGGGGAGGGGGGGATTTTCCCATTTTAAAAATAGGAATGAAGGCTAAAAAACCCCTCTAAAATTTCAATCTATCACTCAATCTAGCTAACACACACACACACACACACACACACACACACACACACACACACACACACAATTCCACGGTGAATTGTCTTATTTGGGTTAAGTGCTTCTGTAGTGAAGAACAAAACTTGTGAGTGAAAAGCGGCATAATGCACAGAATGCTTGCATGGGCTGTGATGAGAAGGTGGCCGCCCCTGAGATTGGAAAACACAGCTCCAGAAGCCCCAGACCTCTCTGACCACATTCACTTTGCTTACTCAGGAGCAGACAATGACAGGCTTGGACTTAGGGGGAGGGGATGAATCAAAGTCCCTCTTACCCTGTGTCTGTGCAAGAATTGCTGTCAGCCTGGTGAGCTGACAAGAAGTAGGGGATCAATCCAGTAGACACAGGATGAAAATGTAAACAGGGATAAGCTCTCTGTGCGTGCACTCCCTTTCTCTCACTCTCTCTCTCTTCCACCTCATTCTATCTTTTTACACAAAATCCAGGCATTTGAGAGGGGAGGTGATTTTTCCTGTCATGAACAAAGCAATGCTCAGCATTCAGAGTCACTTAACAGTAGGATCATCTTTAGAGCACAGCCACACTGCTTTTAGTAAATTGTGTGGTGATTTCAAGATTGTGTTACAGAGTGTGCCAGTATTGGTGTGCATATTAAATCACTCCAAATATGAATTCCCATGGGAGAAATTATGGCAAAATCACAGCTTGGCTACATTAATGAAAATAAAGCTTATCGAAGTAGGTGAACTAATAGGTTTGTGCACCAAAGTTTATGGGCATAAGTCAGCTGTCACTGGTTAGGCTAAGGGAGACATAATATTCTAGTCATTTCTCTAGTGAGAGGAACATTAGCTTATTTTCTCCATTAATTGATATTCTACTGAATCAAGCACTGCTGGTTGCTGACCAGCTCACACGTTCTCCATATGTCTCCAGATTGCTAAACTCAAAAATGTGAAACTCTGCATCAGTGAGTCCGTTTGAGGACAGCCTACCTCAGTAGTGGTTGCTAGACTATTTGTTCTTATAAAGAACAGATGAAAATCAGAACCTTGGAAAAATGTGCATTCTCAGAATTTTCTACAAAATTTGTTGTATCATATTTAGGGCATGACTCAAGTTTGACAGACTAGATGAAATAGACTGTATACAAAATTTTTCCTCTTCTATATTTGTCTTTTGGTATACATCCCTGTACTTATTTGCTTATGAACAGTGAAACAAAATTGTGGATATAGTTAACAAAAATTAGCTTCAGATTAGAAAAGCTTACATATTTTAGGTATCAATTGGTTATTAAAGATTGAGTTGTTAAAGTGAAAAGCAGAATGCAGAATTTCCTGTCATCATCACTTCTGAGTCAAGAGAAAAAATTGCAACTTCTTCAACCACAAAAAAAAAATATGTTAAGAATAACATTTGCTTTTATTTTAGGTAAAACTATCAAATGTAATGCCAAAAGACCCCCAAATGCACATTACTAATGTAAGATAATATTAGTACCTATTCCCACAAGCAAGGTGCTATTAATCACACCAAAAACCATATAGGGCCGGGTTTGTTTTCATTTTACAGATGAAAAAATCAGAGGTTTATAAAGAGGTTAGTATTTTGTTCATTGTCCCAGAGCCCATCTGTGGGAGAGGTACGACTTGAACCCAGGCAGTCTTACACCAGAGCTCAAGTCTATTATATTAATCCTTCAGTAACGTTAAGTGAATTCTAATAACTGAATCTGGTGGTATGTTTCTTGTATTTTCAGCTTTAAGAATGTTTATTAAAATAGGAGAATGGGTATCATATTTTAAACTCATAAATCTTTTCAAATTGATTGTATCTGACATTGTTATGACATTGAAAAGTAACATGTATACAAATATATTTAGTCAGTTTAACAAATGGGACATGCTCTTTTATTAACCTACATTTTATTATTTAAACAAAGGGAGAAGATTCTAGGCTATTCACAGTAATTAGGAGTCTCATATGTGTTTACATGATTAGTGAGTGAAAATTATGGTGACCTGCTGAGGACTTGCAAATAGCTAAGGTATGATGATGGATCATGGTGTGACTATGAGACCTGCTAGATTTTTGCAGACAATATTTCAAAAGTACAGAATATGGCTTTCCCACAGGGATCATAACACCTTTGCTCTCAGAGAAAGGATTCTCTAGTTTTACTCATCTAGAGAAAAACTATAATATTCTTGGTATTTGCAGTAGTAAAGAAAATCACCATCCTAAAAATCTGATTTGTTAATATAGTCTTAAAATAAAAAGGAAAGTCAAACAACAAGAGATCTTATGTAAGTTAATAATCTCAATACCTAATCACGTACAGCAGTAACTTCCCTGTCTCATTAAAATCATCGAGAAAGAGCTCCTGGCTTAGAGATGTTACCATAAAACAGAATAAATGGTTCTAAAACATTTGGAAGGAATTATGATGAAAATTTTCAGGAGACACAAATTTCTCTATTAAATTTATTGTCTTGTGCTATTCCTGAAACCATTCCATTCCTTCATGATGAGGTAGGGACCACGAGTCTTGCTCACTTGTTTTATATTGTAGTGTTTGAACAGAGCTATCACTTGCTGCATGTTTGCTCTGTGTCCCAAGGAAATAAGCAGAGAAAGGAGTAATGCTTTATTACCACAAAAGCCTACTGAAAGGTAAATAATATTCTCAGGCCTAGAATGAGTGTTGGTGAAGGAAAGGAAAATAAAATTTCCTGAATTTTATTAGGCAGACAGCTGAAAAAAAGAAAATGATTCAAAAGTGTTGCTTTAAATAAAGTATTCATTTTTGCTCTGCACTTAAACAATTAGTACATAATTCTACACTTCCAGCAATGTTAAAGTTAGGAATAAGAATTTTTGACTTACTATTTTCTTCCCGTTAAAGGTAGCCTCCATTTTACAAATGGGTTTTGTTACAAAAATTCATTTGTTAGATGTTCATGTTGGACCCAATGCCCTTTCACAAAGAATTAATATTATAAATCACTAGAGGCCCAGTGCACAAAATTGGTGCACTCGAGGGGGTGGGGTCCCTCAGCCTGGCATGCACCCTCTTGCAGTCCGGCAGACATCCTCAGTGCTACCGCCGCTTTGCTCGCCAGCCCTGAGCCTAGCTTCTGGCTGAGCAGTGCTCCCCCTGTGGGAGTGCACTGACCACCAGGGGGCAGCTCCTGCATTGAGCGTCTGCCCCTTGTGGTCAGTGTGCGTCATAGTGACCGGTTGGTTCACTGTTCAGTCGATTTGCATATTAGCCTTTTATTATATAGGATTGTTTGGTTTTAAGGCTGGTCTACATAAGCCAATTTAAAGTATAATGTTCCTCAGCTATACTAATGAAAGTATTAGCCTGAAGTCTGAGATCTGAGATGAGGATAACACATTTTAAACTGAAATGAGAAGGAGTAAGATACTTTCTTTCCATTTTCCTGAATATCAGGCAACCCAAGGATATGGTAATCATATGTTCTGAATTTAAAAGTGGATCATGTGGCTCAACAAAAAAAATTTTTTCCTATGACAAATATAAAATTGGAAAAAATTTTCTTTCAAAATATTCTACTGATATACGGTGATAACTTTTGGAGTTAATATTACCCCAGAAAATCCAGTAGATGTGGATGCTCTATCCTATTAACATTTGTAATAGGATATTTGAGGATATTTCTATAGAATATAGGACATTTCTATATTAGAGGATAGAAAGTTGGTGGGGTTTTGCTATGTTTTTTGGTTTTGAAAGACCAGCTAGAAGTAGGGAATCTGTGATAATTGACCAGGATATAATGAATTATAGGAGGTGATGGGACCTAGAGGGTCCAGAGAGGAGGCCAATTTAAGATAGTTATTAAGATGTAGAACTATCAAAACTTGGTCTTTCAGCATGAGAGACAGGGAGGAGAGGGTACTTGTGAGAGCTGACTGGATGGATAGACTGGGTATAGTGGTGGATCAAAATTATCAGTGTTGGAAGAAAATGAACCAATTAGCAGAAAGGATGAGCTTGTCTGAGGTCAGTTTTTTCAAGCCATTCTTACTTTACACAGCTCCTTTATTTTCTCAACTTTGGACTTTACAGATTCTCTAAAAAGCACTGATATTTTAACATTTGGACTTCTCAACTACTCTATGAGAGAATAGTTGTTTCTACATTATAAAGGTGATAGAATCAGAAAGGTTAACCAATTTGTTCAAGATAGTGGTTAAGCTGGCATTGAATTTATATTGAAGTAATCTTTCTGACCAGTATACTTTACACTACTTTATCTTGCTACCTGTGTATCCACGAGTTATGCTTCAATTCAATTCAATTCAATTCAACTTAATTCATAAATTCAAAAAGTGCTTGATGAGTTCCTACCATAGGATATGTTAGATACTGTCCTGGATACTAGGAATAGAGAGAACCAAGACATAGGCTCTGCTATCAAGAAGCTCTTACTAGTGAAGTAGGCTTATGGAAATCTGTGAAGCAAGGAGATCTTTCCTGAGAAAGCCATATAAAAACGAGATAAGTGGATAAGCTTGATTATGTAACTAGAGTGAGCAGTGTTTCCAGGAGAACCCCCCACAATTTCTTGCAGTACCACAAAGGGGAGGGGAAAAACTACCAACACAATCTCTAGAACACCCTGGGGTGTAGCAGTGCTACTTCAGTAGTGGTCGTCTAGTGTGGTGAAAAGAATGTTAGCATTGAAACCTAACAGACCAGGCCTGGAATTTCAGCTTAGCTAATTATTAGCAGTGTGACTTTTGGCCAGTCATTTGCCTTACGCGTAAAATGGGCATGATGTTGTTAAAATTAGATGTGGTCTATGTAAATAAAAAGGCAACCTACCAGGTTAAGACATTATAAAAAACAAAACACACACAAAAAAAAAAACAAGATTATCCAAATAATAAAATAATCATCTAGTTTGGGCACAAAGATCCAGTTCTAGTTCTAAACTTTATTAAATGTCTAAATTACTCCTAAATCCCTATGCTAAGTGAAATAAGCCAGTCAGAGAAAGCTAAGTATCATATGATCTCACTCATTTGTGGAATATAATGAACAACATAAACTGATGAACAAAAATAGACCCAGAGACACAGAAATATCGAACAGACTATCAAACCTCAGAGGGAAGGCAGGGTGGGATGGGGGAAGATAAGGGAGCAACCAAATCACTTGTATGCATATAAGCATAACCAATGGACACAAATAATGGGGGCAGGGGTGGTGAAGGCAAGGGGGTGGGGTCAGGCTGGGAGAGGACAATGGGGGAAAAAGGGGACATATGTAATACTTCAACAACAGAGAATTTATATATATATATATATTTTTTTTTAATGCTTTTTGTATGCTAATGAGATGACTGATGGCTGGAAGCCCCAGACAGCTCCAGGATGAGAGTAGCTCACCAGAAAGATCAAAACATGATTAGAGAGTGGGCACTTTCAGCCCCATCTTTGGATATCTGAGGAGGGCAGAGAGGCTAGCAAGTGAGTTAATCACCACTGGGCAATGATTTAATCAATCGTGCTTACTTATGAATCTTCATAGAAACACTTAACAGCAAAGTTAGGACAACTTCCTGGTTGGTGAACAGAGGGAAATGCTGGGATGTGGCACATCCAGAAAGGATGTGGAAGCACCGCGCCGCACAGCTCGCCTTCAATCCTGTATCTTAAAGACTAAATACTATAAATTGACTTTAATCTAATGATCTTCATCTAGATTGGCTACCAATACAGTACTAATTTTGGTTATTCTTAGATCACTCAGTAAGCCATATTTTACCTTATTAGTAGTGTGGAAGAGTTAAAAGTGAAATCCATTGGTTTTTGATAACACAGAACACACCAATGATCCACTTTCTTCTGACATGCATTAAACCGCACCAGGAACCATCTGTGATTTAGCGGTCACAGGACAAAGATGGTCCCTATGTAGTATTTTAGGGTCCTAGAAGGTCTTTATGAGAATCTTGCTCTTGAATTCACTGGCCTCAACATGGGCAACACTTTACACTAACTGGCAAGATAGCATCATTCAAAAGGAGGGCTGGAACTCAGCCAGTTTTAGTCTGCCAGCCCAGGAGTGCAACCCTCTGAGGCACAGCTCTGTGGAGAAGCAATGTCTGCTTCCTAAGCCACCACTGGACAGTAAACTGAAGAGAAGCAAAGGCAGATAAAGGAAACAGAAAGTAGAAATGTGCAGGGTTTCTTAGCTGCTCAAGGTTCAACCACCAGTGGAGATGGGGAGCTGTGGAGAACAAGGCAGTTTGGCGCGCAGCAATCAAGTGCGTTTGTCTTTAAAAACAATGTGGGCAGTCATGTCTAAGAGATCCTGAAAATCAAAAAGGCATCTTACATGTAGAAAATGTTACTGTACATTTGTTTCTTCCTCTACTTCTGCATTAGGAGAGCAATCATGATCAGGAATTTCACCTTCAAATCCTGAGGGCAGCAGTAAGCTGCTAACTGATTTGTGGAGAACTTTTCTCTTATATGCGATCTGGACTAACAAATAAAAATAATGCCACTAGATGAAATAATACATTATTAAAAATTCATCACTTCATATCATCCATGATTTCTAGGTGAAAACATTTTGTGGAGAAAAGATTTTCAAGGAGGGTTGTAACTAATTTTCAAAATTATATTTTGCTAAAAAAAAAGTATAGGCTTTGGTTCAAAATATAAAGAATGGATAAAGATATCAAGATTATAGTCATTGTATAACTTTAATATTTTTAATCTCAGCATATTTAAATGCTAGTCTTGAGGTTTGTATTTCATTTCAAATTTCTTCAGTCATTTTGAAAGGGCTGTTACACACCTTCCAATCTTTGTGTAATTAAGGCAGTAGTTTTGTTGTCATCTTGTCACAACTCATGAGAAAAACTGTGAAAACTCAAGAGCATATGTGGTAGTAAGTCAGGATTAGACAGCTATATGTAATTTTACTTTGCATCTTGAGGTACCTCATTACATTTGTGAGTAGTCAGCTATTCTGTTTTCATTAGCAACTCCTCTCCCCGCCCCAACAGACATCTTGGTCCACTTGCTTCCAGAATATTCTAAGAACTCAAGTGTTGGTAAAACTATCAACAAAGTCAATATAATTTATTTAGAATTCACTGAAATTAAAACTTCACTCTCTAGTTTTAAGAAAATTAAAAAATATATATACTATTATAAAATTAACTTAAGTCAGACTTCATTTGGATGAATTTGAAAACATTCCATAATGTTGGCAATCATGCACTGAGAAATTCTTTGTAATAATTAATAATGTATTTTTTTTTATAAAAAAATGGATTCTGTCACATGGAGAATGAGAATGTGTAATTTAAGACATAAGTTTTAAACCTGTGACTATATTATTTGATGAGTAGATCATCAAAAATGTTTTCTTTGCTCACATTACTTCTAAATATTGACAAATATGTTCTAAGTTTCTAGTGGTTAAAAAATGACCAATAGCCCTAGCCGGATTGGCTCAGTGGCTAGAGGGTCAGCCTGCGAACTGAAAGGTCCCAGGTTTGATTCCAGTCAAAGGCACATGCCTGGGTTGTGGGCTCGATCCCCAGTGGGGGACTTGCAGGAGACAGCTGATCCATGATTCTCTCTCAATATGGATGTTTCTATCTCTCCCTCTTCCTTCCTCTCTGAAATCAATAAAAATATATTCTTTTAAAAATGACCAATAATGTACTATTAAACCAAAAGGTCCTTCAAGGAGAGTTCTAAAAACCTGAATTTATTTGCCTATATTACAACTTAGAGCAGAGATCTGTTATCAACATCACAGTGAACCTAGTTGGAAAATAAAATTATACTTGGAAATGCTGTAGGCAGAGAGTGACATTAAATTCCCAAATACAAGAAATCTCACAATAACTTCACAAATACAAAATTGGGCATGACTTGCAGAAGCAGTGTAAATTAAAAATACCTGAGAAGTAACCATGAGTCAGCAATGCCTGTAGATAATTGATTATTGGTCTTAAAGATGGATAAATAAAGACATGGCATCAAGGGCTCCACAAAGTGACTCTCTATCTATTGACTAAGCCTCCAAAATCTATCATTTTGCCTAGATTAGAATTTTATACATATTTTAATCCATTGACAAGGGAATAGAGGGAAAAATGGAAATAATGAAAGTGCTGAAAAATGGGTGGTAAAATGATGATGTGAAATGACAGGTTATTTAGTTTATATGAAAGAAGGAGGAGGATAATAATTTTGAGTACATATAGTGATAACAGTATGTATGGAAGTGGAAATTAAATTATTGTCATCAGTACCAAATCTAGAATATGATGTAACTATTTTGAGATAATCTGTACTATTTTTCTCCTTGCAATGTCTTGATTTTTTTAAAAAAAAGTACACTGGTACCTTTGAGTAATTAAAGAGAACAAAGGAGACCACATAATTTATTGTTCAGTCAATGCATGCAAAATTGAGTTATTAAGATGGTTAGGTGAGGTTCTTGGGAGAAATGGGACATTTGATGAAATTTAAAATACTTCCAGGCCTTTTATCCTTCCAGGCCAAAGTCTCAATTTACTCCTTCCAATCCATCTTTTGAGATCTATAGGTTCATGTACTTTTAACAATGAAAAAGAAATATTATAATGCCATGAGAGGCACCTGATTTAGTTCCAGGGTAATTAACTTCCTGTTTTTCTTGTCTCCTTCTGCCATTTTCTATTCCTGACTTTAAATAATATACCTATCATTTCACTTTATGGGCTTTTTCAGTTTTGGGAGAGTCAATGGTAATCCAACACTAACTATAAGCATTATGCTGTAAAGAAACATCCTTTCTTTCTTTTTATCTTCTGTTTTCTTTTTAAATTTATTTTTCAATAATAGTTGACATATAATACTGTATTAAAAATAAAAATAAAAGTTTAAAAACACAAATTGGCAGTTACAAAATAGTCGTGGGGTTAACTTCTTTATTATTTTTTAATTAAAAAATAATTTCCAAGGGAAGAAAGACAAATTCTTCCTAGTTCCTGTTTCTGTTCATTTCTTACTATTATGTGTACTTTCATGTGTTCCTGTAGAGTATCTTTGATGCTATTCCTCCTAGAGTCTGTAAAAGTCAAATTCCGCTTACAATGAATTCCCATAACATTCATACCTGTCTGGAGATGGGACATACTAATTTCGGCCCTTGGTGATAGAGGAGCTGAAACCAGCATTCCCATGACTGAGATTCCTGAGAATGTTGAGATTAATATTTTTTTTTAGAGAGAGATTCTTAATCTTATTATAAGGAGGCAGAAATTCTTAAAATTGAAATTAGAATTGATAAAAATGCAATGTAATGGTTACTATACTGTAAACCATTGCTAATTTCATCTATCTACCTATCATCCATCTATCTATCTATCTATCTATCTATCTATCTATTATCTATCTATCATTTATCTATATTTCTGCTATCAATTGTGGCTCCTTCAAATAACTTTAGACTTTTATTTAAGCTTTATTTTAACCTAGGAAATATTTTCTATCTTTTGGAGAAGTTATGCTTCTTATGTTATCTCATCTATTACACTTTTCTGGGACTCACAAAATAACCAGAAGACAAATAAATGCATCTATGAGATTAGGACAAAATTTAAAATATCCTATTGGATTTATTTATTTTTCTGGTTTTATTGTTGTTGTTGTTTTTTACAAAAAAACCTTGGCATTTAAATAAAGTAATGGTTTAAATTAAATTCTAATTATTTTTAAAAGTTACATTATCTTTTGAATCTATTTCTTTTCTTCATTCAGTTTTATTTTGTATTTCCTTGTTCTTATGCTTTTGGTTATCAGAAACATTCACTATTGTCTCCCTCCAACTCAAAATCTCAAAATGACATTTTATTCCATAGACAGTTATATTCACTTTGTTTAAACATAAGTTATCAACTTCACCTTTCATATCCTACTCTCCTTAAATATTTTAGTGAAATATTTCTAAGGATAAAAAAATCTGCAAAGGTCAAACTACTGGACCATTTTACTGCCTTCCTATGCATCCCACTTCAAAGATTTTTTTATTTAATGTTAACGTAAAATCACCTCTTGATTTTTCCCCATCAAAAAACTCTTCTGTAGTCTTTGGAAGAAATAAAATTAAAATTTTTAATGTATACATTGCTGAGGAGAAAACTGTCATTTATTAGTTTGATTTTATTTAGATTTAGCTTTCAAGATGTAAGAAATACTTTCTCTGTTCCTCCTACATAAATATTTCTGAATTGGTTGCTGCCAAGTAGCAGGTTATATTATAATTATATTCATACCTTTAAGGCTACTTTGATCATTGAAGGAATCACTATCTTTAATTTTTGTAAGGTGCTTTAATTATGGGTGATTATTTCATATTCTGATTAATTTTGTTTTTTAATTTCCCTTTCCTGTCATGGCATGTTTTGTTATGATCTTTCAGTTGGGTGCCATTTTAATTATTTTTCCAAGGATTCATTTTTTCATTTATTATTACCATAGTCCTTTTAGCTGCTTTCAGAGGGTAAAATATGAATAGATTTCCTTCACACAATGATAATTTTGAAGATTTACAAACAAATTTGACAATGGTCCCCATTAATGAATTTAATAAAATTTGATAAGGCTTAACTAGCCTAATCCTTCAAATTTACATTAGCAGTTTTAAGAAACAAAAGTCTTAAAAAAAAAACCTCAGTAGGTATTAATAACTAAGTTTAACTCACACAAAGCATATTAAATGAGAATAATGTAAAAAAAATAGCAAATTTCTTTTGTTATATTGTAGCATCATTTGGTCATAAAATGGTATTAACTTCGGTTATTGGTAGAAAAACTGTTTTATAATTTTTTAAAATTTAATTATATACAGAACTAACATAGCATAGTAAAAATAATTAGAATTTTAGAATTAAAAGAACTGGACTTTAATCCCTACTGTAACCATTATTACACCCATTATTAAACCTAACTGGCCTTGGAAAAGTTACTTAAATGGTATCTATTTCAAGTTACCTATCTGTAAAATGGGAATAATGAACTCTAACAAGGTTGAAGGTCCTTTTTAGGAAAAGGAATACTAATTTAAGGTGTATTTAAGAGCAACTCGAATGCATTGAACAACTTAAATATGTTGTCAGATTACTTCTATGCCACATATACTGACTTATTAACTACCATTTGTTGGACTTTTACCACCAGAATACTTATTTCCTTAGGCTCTTTATTCACCAGCAGTTATTTTGCATGCCAGTTCCTTTGAAACTGAGCAACATTTTTCAGAATAAGATGAGTCAGGTAGATTCTAAAGTGATTCAGTAATGTTCAGATACACTAAACACGAGGTTTCGACACAGCACTACTGCAAGATTTTGCCTAAAAATATAGAAATTTAATAAATTCTACTTTATGTTATTCTCATCAAAAAAGGAGAGAAAAACCCATGTTGGGTTTATAATCACATTTGCTTTATTTTTGAGCATATTTCAGACATAACATATGTTGACTAGAGATCGATGAGAAATGAGCTTTCCACTTACAGTTTTACATATTTGATGATTGAAAGAAGTTTTCTGCAGACTAGATTCTGTGCCTGTACATTTTCAATCTCGTTTGTCCTCTATAGTACACATATTTCTGCTTCTGGAGCCACAGGACATGGTCAAGTCAGCTGCTCTGTCTGTGCACTCTTGGTGAGTTGGTACAGTAGGGGTAAAGAATATTCCTGGAAGCCATTCCTTGTCCTGGATGGCTAACAATACTTTAACTCTGCACATAAGTGATTACAAACCATATAAATATGTCCCATGAATCTAAAGTTTTTCCAACTCAACACTCCTCTTAGAGCTTAAAAATGTTGACAATCATTTCGGTACCACTCAACTTAAAGAAAAGTTCTGTGGAGAAAGAGGCAGTGGGAAAGAGACAGCAACCTGGACTGATTGTGATCCAAACATCTTGCATAGAAAATCTGCAAATATACATGACTGAACACATTGTCAGACCCCTCCCAGGACCTTGAAAGAGGAGGGGCTAGATGCTTAAGCTTCCTTAGGTGTATGTTAAATTTGCCTTTGAACTCTATTGTGAAACAAGAGAAGCCTTAGGAAGTAAAAAAGCACTAATTGGGCCAAGGAGGAATAGTTGAGAAATGTTTAGGAAGTAAATTTAGAAGGTCTTGATGATGGTCTATAAGAAGCAATGGATGGAAAGAAGAAAGGAAGGGAAGGAGGGAAGGTGAGAGGTAGGGAGGGAGTGAGCCCCAAGAGCTCTGAGTTAGAAGCATTATGAGCAGTATGTTTTGACATGGCTGGGGTAGGCTGAGGACAACATGAGGAGAGAAGTTGTGGATAATGCTGGAAATGTGGAAATGTCTCTGGCACGGCCAAGTAGAAATATCCCAGATCATTTATATTCAATTCTAAAGCACAGAGATGACCTGAGTGCTGGAGACTTGTATTTGGAAGATAAAAGTATGTAAGTGTTAGTTAAAACCCAGAGATGAGTGAGACATCCTTCACACACACACAGAAAATGCGTAGAGCAACTGACCATAGAGGGAACCACAAAATACCAGTTTTTAAAGTGGGAGCAGAGGGAAGTATTTGGAATCCTGATAAAGATAAGAGAAGAAATTTGAATGAGCTCTTCCATAAAATTCCTGTGAATAACAGCTTCTAAAACAGAAAGAAGGGTCAAAGTGACAAAGAAAGGTTTCAGCTAAGTGGCGGTGAGACTGAAAGTAGAGGCAGTGCAACCTGACCCGGAAGAAGGCCGGCTTAGTGAGGGAGTGGGAGGAGCCGGGATTCAGAGACTGGGCTGATGAGAAGATTTTTCTTCCTTTTAATGTGGGAAGAACTTGAATAAGTTTACAGAGTCCAGGGAAAGATTTAATAGAGAAGAGGAGCTTTGAAATTTAGGAGTAAACAGGAGTAGTTCCTTAGAAAGCTTTCCCTAGCACTCCACCTTCTTCATCCCTTCTTACCTTCTACCTGCAGCGTGGATTGAGCATGTATACTTGTGGCTCTTTACACATATATTAGATAATTATCTATCTATTTGTCAATGGTTCCTGCTAGAGAATTTTGGGGTCTCCTTTAATTTGTCTTTGAACCCCTTTTGCTTAGAGCAACATTTATTGAAAGAATGTCTTTGTTTGGGAAGAGATGGAAAGGCACAGGATAGAGAGCAGAGGAGCGGGATCTGTCAACCAAGAGGACTCTTCATAATATTTTGAAATTTGAATGAAATGATGAGGATTGGCTTCAATATCGGCTTACATATCAAGTTAGCTGACAAAGTTCAGACCATGATCTTACCATGTTTGCAGACCCAGATAAATTTTACCTCCAGGGTGTCTGACTTTAATATTTTATAGATTTTTCCTCATGGTCCTCCCCCCCCCCCTCTATTTCAGAGGCACATTCCTAGCTGCACAGAGCATGTGGAGAGAATATATAGTAAGAGTATGGTGAATAGGATCATCAATTAAGAACATCTGAAACCAATGAGTATCTGAACTATTTTAAAACTCTCCAAGTCATAAAGGTACAAAGAACAACAACACAGAATTATCCTGTGTAAACTCTGTTTCACAATCAAGTTCTACTTGTTTTGTCCTGGGCAGCTATTTCTTGGATTAAAGCTGTTGATCACAAATTCGACAAGGTAAGAAACTGAAGATGATATTCCTCTCATCATCAATACTTTACCCACTCCAAAGAAAGAGAAATGAATGCATGCCTGTTGACTGGGAATCAATAGTGTTACCTTCATTTGCAAAGGACAGCACATTAGAACATGTTGATTTAGAGTTCCTTATTCTTGTTGAATAAACACACAGGTCGCTAATCATCTGCTACTAACTATATTTTCAAAGGTGAACAAAAGTAGTGGGTAATTTGATGGTTCTTAATTAAGCTCACTACATGATTTTTTTATGCTCTTAAAAGCATTTGTTTATGAAAGCGAAATGCATATAGATTTCTGATGGAAAGATCCCCAGCCCCCCGACACACCATCAGCTGTGAGTGATTCTTGCTAGTAAATTATATGCTGTCCTCTACATTGGCTTGTAAATGACCTCAACCCTGACCTTGACACAGCAGTATTTCTAAGAGAGAATAATAATTTATTCTCCATGTTAGATGAACTAAGACCATAGTGATTCTCAGCTATAATTTTGTACTGTTTACAAAGAAAAGTGGTCCTAAATATTCAGATAAATAATAGGAGGAGAGACAGAGAGAGAAAGAGACAGAGATAATGAATACATATAGATATATTTAAAAAATAAAGCACACATTTTTTGGGGGGGGTGGGGGGAGTGGTCAGGAAGTATAGAATAAATAGTTGAGTAGCCAGCTAGATAGGGTGGCTTCGTATATATGAAAATTTTCTAACTTCATACACATAAATTTAATGTTACTAGACCCTGCATCAGACTTTCAAACCTGTTTTCTATATATAGGGTTATGATATAGATATAAACATTATCTTTGAGAATATTGTAAGGTTATAATGATTTACATTCATAGAATTTCTATACCTAAGATTAACATACCTGCAATGACAATTCCAAAATTGTTAAGCATTTCCATATTTCACAGTTCACATTAGCCCATTTTAAAGCTTTGTTTATGTGTATAGAAAACCCTATATTAATGTCTTGTATTCTGAAACTTTCACCCACACAGCACCAGTCACTTAATTGCACTAATTATTATCCACACATTAGCACCTATTAGCATGAACTTCCTTCTATTTTTCCCTAATGTTTTAGCCAGCATTCAGAATTCATTTACTTGGCAGAAATGACTTGGTATAGTGTTTAAATAAGTCTATGAAGCAACCTCTTTTCCTACCTGAATTTTATATTCCAGTTATCATTATAGATCTAAAAAGACAATCTATTAAACTCATTGAAACTTTATGGGGAAAAAAAAGGTGAAGTGGAACTTATGTAGGTCCTCAAATTCTATTGACAAAGCAATACAGAACAATCTTTTAGCAAATTTGGGTTCAATTATATTGTGTTTGATATGCAGTTACTGGTAGGAAATCCATCCTTTTTTAACTGTTATAGATTTTTTTGTCAGCATTATTTTATGAAAAGAAATATTTAAGCATACTCAAGGGCATGACCTGCCTAAGTTGGATCCCCAAAATAACATATATTAAGATTGAGTATTGAAGGTGTCTCTTAACAAGAGATTGATATTACCCTAATCAGACACACATGGTAATAGTAAAGTTGAAGTTAATTTTAAATATTACATGCAGTTTGCAGGCATACTAACTTAAGAGCTGGTATCGATAAAAAAACTATTAAATTAATTACTACTTTCTGAACAATAATAGGAATATTCTTTTATTCTAAACTCTATAAATTAAAAACACACATTTTTGGTGGTTTAAGATAATAATTCATTTTTATGGAGTAAATTCCTAGAAGGAAACAATGGATCTGTAGACAATGAATGCAATAAAACAAACCACTGCATTTTCCCATATGCTCAGCTTGGTTGGTACTAAGTCTTACAGAATCAAAGTTAGGGGGATCTTAAAGAAAAAGACAGTGGAGAAAGAGAGGTTGGAAGTCCATGAGTGTCTTAGTTCAGGCTGGTATAACACAGTACCATAAACTGAGTGGTTAGAAATAACAGAAATTATTTCTCACAGGTTGGAAGTCTGAGATCAGGGTATCAGCATGCCTGTTGGGTTCTGGTGAGGAACCTCTCTGGCTTGCAGACTGCCCTCTTTTTATTGTATCCTCACATGGTGGAAAGATGGCAAGAGCACTCTCTTGGGTCCCTTTATAAAGGCACTCATATCACTCACAAGGACCCCACCATCATGATGTGATTATCTGTTAAAGTCCTCATCTCCTAAGACTATCATATTGGGGATTAGGATTTCAATATGAATTTTGAGGGGACACTGACATTCAATCCATTGCACTGGGGAAGAGAAAGCCATTCTTTGACATTGTTCTCTCAATTAGTTCCTTACCCATTAGCTAAAAGTCAAAGTCCATCTGTAAGTCTCTGCTAGTTGTGTCAAGCCAACCATGGGCTGTTAGTTCACAGTTCCCAGGTTTACTTCATTTAAAATTAAATGTTATGTTTTTCTCTTCAAAATATTCTAGATTTTGGAACCAAGGCAGTCAGTGCTGTAGCAACTCAAAGGAGTAGATGGAAATCACTGGGCTCCTCTGAGAGCTGAGGAGAATAGTGTGGAGCAAAGACTTCAGGGACTCTGATGGTAATTGTAGCAGGACCATCAGTATAATGCTGGGGTAGTGAACCAAACAAGTTAGAGGGGAAAAGCAAAATAAGATACAAGGCCCAGCTAGTTCCCAGAGGACTAAAGAATCAGTAAATGCGAACCCAAAAGAAAGAACAAATTGGAAATCACCTGGATTGGTTGGGTTTAGATAGAAACAAGATCACAATACAGAGGAGTAAGGTCAAGTAAGAACCATTGTAATAACTGGGGATCCAAGAAGTTCTGACAGCCAATCAGCTACTAAAAGGTCCTTTGATGTGACAATTTGGGGCTAGTCCTGATCTTAAAGGATTCTACAATACGCAAGGGAACTGAGGAAGAGTGAGAGATAATCACGGCCACCTCACAAAGCTGTTTCTGATACCTCACACTAGATGAGCATTCGGCTCTGCACTTCTGTGACACTTAGTTTGTCCTTTCTTAGGGCCTGTGGTCCTCCATACTCTTGTTTTTTCCTCTTCCCTCACACTTTAAATTCTAGAGGTCCAGACGATATATTTATTCTGCAGTTTTGAGTGCATTGTTTTACAAAGAGCAAGTCCAAAATGAACTGAAATTAATTAAATACAAATGGTCTAACTGATAAATTCTTCCACATCTCTGGGCAGTGCTTCATCTTATGTGTTTGTTATACTTGTCTTTGGCTATTTAATTCAATTGCTTGGGGTGTGATGAAAGCAACGCTGAGGTCACAAGTTCAAACCTTGTGTGAGCAGCTTGCTGAGCTCTATTTTATAGCCACACAGTCCATTGGCCAGCTGTCTTGAAAATGCATGATATCGGCCACCAGAGGATGGGAAAAGATATGGGGGATCAGAGGAACTTCATAACCTCTGATAATAGTATAACACAGAGTGCCTGACTCATAATAAATCCATCTTTTCACAGAAGGTCCTATTGTTTCCTTCAGGAATTCTACTCATTACAATACTATTCTTTTAGAAGTCTAGGAATAAATAAGCCAGAGATAGAATTAGGCACCATGAAGGAAATAGTAAAATAGCAGCACTGGGAGACCAAGGCTTGGACCTTCTCTATGCCACCTGTGGCTAATGTGATTCTTGGGCAAGTGTTTAGTCTGTCTGAGCCCCAATTTCACTATATGTAAAAACTTAGTTCACAGGATTGCTGTGAGAATTAGAGGAGATGATATCAATATCATAAGTATAATATTAATGTCCAAGTAACTGCTTAGTAAATGTTAAATAGTAATAATTTAGAGTTGCAACTAGACTAAAAGAAAATGGCTGACCACAAATAAGAATATCAGGGACCGAAGAATCAGAGTATCATAGCTATCAGGGATCTGTGATACATCCAATCCTGAGTTTTACAATGAGAAATTGAAGAATCTTGAGTTTAAGTGTCTTGTGTGGTAATCACAGACTGAGACCATAGCCTCGGCAGTCTAGGAACTGGGATATGTCAAGATAAACATGAAACAGACCCTGCCCTTGTGAGGACAAATCTCCAGAGAAAGATCACATTGTAAAGAAATTAATACAATTCCATGTAGCAAAAGCCCAAGGAAGTGGCTGTAGAATAAAAGAAGTCCAGGAACTTCTCAGGAAGAGGTGATGTTTGGGCTACTGCCTCTTAGCAGCTACACTATACTATGTCAGTCCTATCAGAGGCCACCTATCAGCTATTCTTTCTCCTGCAGTTGCCTTTAGAAATGCCTTTCAAAGAATACATTAAGAAAAATTTACCATCATTTTAGTATGTATGGTTGCTCTGGCCATTTAATAGTAGAATGTGGATTTGAGAATCAAACAGCAAACAGCCTAAAGTTTATTTAATGTGTTTAGGTTTTTTTGACACTCTGAATTGCTTGGTAATAGCAAAATTCCTACCTCTAGGGTTTTTCTAAAATTGATATCCAGATGCCCTGGCTCTATATGTCTGAATAGATTGGCAAATGAAAAGCTATGAGACCCTATTTTTCTTCAGTGTTTATGTTATTCTCACTCCCAAAAGAAGGGGGGGGGGAGATAAACAATCATCTTTGCTCACTATGTGTATCCCACGTGCTCTGGGTCTGATTCTCGTGTAGTCACTTGTAATAAGAAAACTCCATTCAGGAAAAACGGCAGAATCATTGTTCCATTCTGTTTGTTTGGAGGAGCCAATGGTTTGATTCTATTTTGCCTGCTCAAGGAATGGCTCTGCTATGGGGTCTTATCTTTTAAGGATAGATGTACTAATTGTTGACTATTTCCTCAGCATCATCTTCTGTGTGCTACTTTCTTTGTGATCGCAGGCCATGGCTCTTTGTTGACTAGCTTTGATTGAGTTATCCCCTGATAAAAAATTAAAGCTGACAAAAATAATTTGATCAATGTTCTGAGTACTCATGTTGAAATTCAAAAAGCAAACAAGAATTTGTATAATATATCAAGATTACAATGAATTCATCCAATTTGACAAAATGATAAATTCTCATTGAGTTTTTATTTTTTAATTTTTAGTTATTTTTTTATTATTAAATAGAACCCCTAATCTGAATAGATGTAATACACTAAGTTAAACAAGAGGATGGTGCTTAAAAAGATTTATGTTTGTCTTTGTTTTTTAAAAAAAGGGGCAAGGGGGGAGGAAAACTATTTTTCTTTACACAACCAAAAACATCTGCTTTTTCAAATGGAAACAAATAACCCTTTCCTGAAAAAAAAAAAACAACACAACACCAAATCACAAAGCTACCATCTTCAATTTCTTGAACCAAACTGAGCAGGTATTGTGGTTTTGCAGCTTTATAATAGGTTAATGTAAAGGCTGTGTTCACTTCACTTACTGTATAATTAGGATTTGTGTCCAAATCCTAGAGTGCATAAGACAGGGATTTTCTTAAGGCAACTATCTGCTCCTCTCAAAATGGTCTTCTTATATCTTGTGTTTCTAAAATCAGAAAAGTGAGCATAAACAAACAATAGATGACCTTTATAAGTAAAACATCTGAGCTTAGAAAGATTAATCGACCTCCATCAGCCAGTCATTAAATCAAATAGGAGCTTTTCTTGTACTTTTAAACCTCCGATTTCTAGTCAGGCAAATGGTGTAAAAAGGCTGGTAATACACTGACGCCCAATGCCACTGGGCTTTAGAAAGCTGACAGTTCCTGTAAAATAGTCATTAAACAACCTCTAGAAGAGACTCATCAGCAGATGCCCCCAGGTGAAGGAGAGAGAAAGCTGAGAGAATGAAGGAGAATCTAACATCTTAGCATGACTGAATTAAACAGAGCATATTATGCTGATTTTCAGAGTCAGCCCAGTAATTTAATTTTCAGAGCAGTTCCTTTGATTGTAGCAACCATTTTATGAAACATTAATAAAACTTTGTGTGCCTGTGTATGTAACACACATCTCTTTTCCATTTCATTAAGAAAAAGGAGTCAACATATAAATTTGCTGACCATTAGTTCAGTAAATACCAAAAAAAAAAAAAAAAAAAAAGGATTTTTGTTGTTATATTTGAAAAAGCAAAGAAGCAGAACAATATAGCCCCCACTGTACTATTCTATAGTAAGTAGAAAACAAGGAAAAGGAAATAAAGTACATAAAGTTATTTCATGATAGTCCATAGGATTTTACATTAAGGCTCTGAGCTAAATCACTACTCTAATGTATAATCCAAATGTGATTCTGTACCTCCTGTATAATGATGTCTACTGTGCATTTAAATTAATTGTTGTAGAATACACATTGCCCTGTATATTAAGTGTTTATCAAAGACTTCTAAGACAAATAGATATTTCTGAATCAAGGCACCCAGTGGAAAGTTGTTTTTAATGATTTTTGTTATGCATTTTGAATAACAAAAGATTCACAGACATGAATGTTTTAAAGGAGGAAGGGGCCTTTAAATAATTAATACATATGTGCCTCACTTAACAGAATATATGTATTCTTAAAGTATATATCATAAGACTGTTTTCTTTGTAAGTTAACTTATATTTTCTCATTTACTTCAATCATAAAACTAAAGATCCATTCTCACTGAAGTAATTTTTGGCTCAAAGACAATGATCACATTTAAGAATGAATCAACCCTTTTAAATCAGTGGTAAATTTTATATTCAAATCTAGTAATTATCCTTAGTCTGGCTTTTTTTTGTTATAACCCTTCTCTTTCATTACACAACCCTTATTATTTTAAACTTATTGCTAGATGCCTTGTAGTCTCCACTCTTGTATTTTATCTTTTAAAGATATGAGCATATATAAATGATATATAAACAAATTAGATATTCTTTCAAAGTAACAAGTAAAAATAAAACTTCTGTAAGTAAATATGAAAAATGAAACAAAACAGCTCACACTGATGGTCACAGAAAGGATGTGAGAAAGGTCGCCAGTGAGGCAGCCCTAGAGGACACTAGTGTCTCAGAGACCTGGGTTCAATGCAGATGCTGCACGTGACTTAATGCAGACTTGCTGAGTCACTTGGTTTCTCTGGTACTTGGTTTCCTTATCCTTAAAAAAAAGTAGGCCAAATTGCAGGGTTTTAAAGTTTTTCTCTATCATTATAGCTTTGTGATCCCAATAAGGGCATTCTCTCTATGTAGGTCTACTTAGTACTTTCTCTAGTTCTTGGCATGGTTTTTAATAACTTTTTTGTTAAACTTTTGATGGGCTTCCCTCACAGTAAGATGGTCTCCACTAAAAGACCATGGCCACATCTTATTATAGCCAGGAAAGCTATTTCCCAAATAGTGTTTGTGAATTATTCCTATATTTGATTTCCATTTTTTTAGTGCGTATGGGCTTTCCCAGCTCTTCTGTTAAATTACAAAATATCTAAAATTATTTCGGCCCAAGGTTCACAATTTGGACATTGATATTTGTTTCTATATTTTGGATTCAAAATAATATCCAACTAAAAAGCAAAGAAATCAAGTTCTCCCGGGTATTACTATTGTATATGAAAGTCTGCAAAGGATTGTCAGATTTGCTTCATATCATTATATCAAACATACTAATTAACTCTTCAAGTTCTATATTATTACAAAATAAATAATTTGTTGGTTAAAATCATAAAGATTCATGTTTAAGCTCCTACATGAGGCACTGGCTAATAATGAACTATAAAATACCCATAAGATTAAGCACCACACACTCAGAGCAGGAAGGAATTGAAAACAGTTGTTTAACAGACTTTCATCTTAGAGAGATTTTATTAAGAGCCTCTTCCCTATATGCCAAGATATGAATGCTTGAGAATAATTCAATTTTATATAAAGAAAATTCCATTCAAATCTAAAGATAGAATATTTCTATTCCAAGGTACTTTCCATTGAATTACTGAGAAGAATTGAAAGATTCAATTCCAAACCCTAAATGTATAAAAGAAGTCATCAAATAGTTGAAAAAATAACATTGACAAATTCTTGGGCCATGGTTGACAGTAGAATAAGGCCCGGTGCTCAGCTGGGTTAAGGTTAATCCCAGGGTGTGTGATAAGAATACAGTCAAATCGAACACTGGTATCAAACCTGGTTGGTTTGTGTGGTCATTTTCCTGTGATTCTTTTAAAAGGGAAAAAGCATGGCATGGGAGCTCAAAAGCTAACCCTAAGTTACACAATCTCCTGGGCTAGACTTTTTTCAAAAGTTTAATCTCCATTGTTAGTCCCATGAAGATCAGCCTTGGCCTCTCTATTTTCTTACAGAGCTGCTTTTGATGGAAAACTTTGTGGATGTTTGTGATATTGCTCAGAGCCCATTGGCAGATGAGCATCTCTTGCTGTGGCCTCCATCATTATTTGCCTGTCTTGTCTATTAACGAGCACTATCATCCCATCGTGGGATGACAGCTGCAACACGTACTCAGGCGCAATAAACAGCTAAATGAGGCGCACAGCAATTTCACTTGTCACCAGCGCCCTCGGCACGACTGGCTGCACAGCTTGATGCATAAATTCATGAGGCTGTTGCATATGATGGAGTATGCTTGGCTGAAAGAGGTGATGGATAGCAGGGCAGCTAAAAATGGCCATCACCTTGACTCTGTCAGGACATTTTTTAAAACTACCCCATCAGCTTTCTTGTATTCAATGTGCTATCATAGCACAGAAGACTGTACGGTTCTGATTTGATACTTTCCTTCAGTAAAGACTTTTGGGGAGTTTTCTCTAAAAGGAAGTACCATGTCCTAAGGTGGGAAATATTCATTCATCATTAGCTCTGAGGCTACTAGATTAAGTTATGTTTAAGAGTAGAATTTATTATTGCATAAAAATATCAGAAATCAATTTAAGTCAATAATAGGAAAAACAACATGGGGTTTTGAAAACATTTCTTAATCATATAGTAGAACAGTGGATCGGGTAGCATGAAATTTGAAAATATGGTATAGGAATATTCAAACACATAAATTTCAGAGATAGAACTTATGCACAACTTATAACACTGAATAATATTTCCAGGCACCTTATTACATCAGTGTTGGCAATTAATTTTCTAATTAGTTTACAAAACACAGGCAAGTAAAAGAGCCTCCATCAAAGAGGCACTATACAGAAAACTTTTAAAAACAACCAATGATTCAATACATTCATTTCTCTAAAAATATTCCTTTAACCACTTTCTTACTCAGCTGCCTTGATTTCTGCCAGAATTCCAACCACTGTAGGCAGGACCCTGTGTGTCCCACTGAAATGGACTATACATCCTCCCTCTATGTTAGTGGAAGTCATCTAAGGAAGACAAATATAAAGGCAACAAAATCAATGAGGCAGTTTCCTGCAAAGCTTTATGCATTAATCTCTATCACATAGAGATATATATGCACACCAATGTGAGGGAAGGAAGTCACTTGTTCTCTAATAAAAGAGAAAACCCTTGATAATAAGCAATTAATAAAATTGTCATGATTAGTTATGCAACTGTGAATCAACATGCACAGTAAAAATGACCACTTTCTGTAGATATAAAATATCTATGACTCAATCACAGTGAAAATTGTCATTAATATGTGTGGTTATAAATGATTCTTACAGCTATTTTCCTTCTCTTTCTTTTGTAATTAAGTAAGAACTCCTGAGTGAGAGTTATTCTAATAATTTATACACATATGAGCTAGATCAGAAAGCAAATTTATTGGCCATTTATCTTTTTGCTCTTATCTTTCTATATCCAAACTCAGGTTTCTCAAACTCACAACTCCCAAATCTTCTACATCTAGCAAAAGTAGTTTTAAGAGAAAGTTGGAATTTAATTTAAAGGTGAAATTTAAAGGTGAAATTTTGGGGAGTAAATTTTATTATTAATATGAATCTAAAGTTCTATATCAAAGAATGAAGATATATTTCCAAATACATAGGAGGAACATACCTGTGAAGTGTTTGAGAGGCAGAGACCTTATACTAAACTAAGTAAGCCAGTGAGAGAAAAACAAGTATCACATGATCGCACTCACATGTGGAATCTAACGACCAAAGTAGACTGATGAACAAAATAGATTTAGAGATATAGAAGCATGGAACAAACTGCCCAATCTCAGAAAGAAGGCGGGTGTGGATGGGTAGTTGGGAAGAGATTAATCAAAGAACTTGTATGCATATATGCATAACCCATGGACACAGATAATAGTGTGCTGAATAGCCTGGGGTGGAAGGGGGGGCGGGTGTGGGCTAGAAGGAGTCAATGGTGGTATTGGTTCTACTGTTGCATAAAAATTACAACAAACTATAGTGGCTTAAATCAATATCCATTTATTATCTTAAAGTCAGAACATGGCAGGGTCTTTTCAGGATCTTACAGGGCTGAATCAAATTGGAGATCCCAGTCCTCTTTCATGTTCAATTCTGTTAATAGCAGAATTCAGTTTTTTTGTGATTGTAGGACTGAGGTCTCTGTTTTCTTGTTTCCTGGGCTTGTTAGTCATTCTTATTCTTTGTGGCTGCTCCCCAGTCCCTGCCTATGTCTCCCTCCTTCTTCACAGGCAGTGGCGACAAGTTGGATCCCTCCCATGCTTTGAATCTCCCTGACTGCTGCTTTCTCTTTTGCCCTCAACCAGACAAAGCTCTTTGCTTTTAAGGGCTCATGTGGTTAGATGAAAACTACCCAGATTATCTTCCTATCTTATGGTCAACTGTGACATATAACATAACACAATACATTTATTCTTAACAAACATAAGATATACAAAATCATGAGAGTCGTAGCTCATCACATTTACAGGTTTTGGAGATTAGGGAAGGACATCATTGGAGAGCATTTTAGATTTCTGGCTGCTACAAGAATGAATAAAATATCAAAATTTTAAATAAAGACAGGATTTAACCTTGCACATACATGGCTCTCTCTTCCTCACCCAACCACATTTCTGATAAAACATTATTTTAAACAAAAACAGGCAGTTGATACATGCCATAATTTGCCAATTTGTGTGTTTTTTAAAATATTGAAATAATGATTATTTGTGTTTTGGTGCCAGGACCTATGGTAAGTGCCTCATTCACCTCACACCGGTCTCAGCCCTTTGTGTTCCATCACCACATTCTCATTTAGCTTTCCTCACAGCCTTGTAAGGTAGGCATGACTAGTCCCTATCTCAAATGGGGAGACTCCAAAAAGGGAAGGAATTTGCTTACATTCTAACAGGTATTAAAAGACAGAGTGGAGAACCTACTCAGACTCACCTAACTCCAGCAACCTCATTACCGTCAATACTCATGGGGCTTTCCAGGAAAGACTGATGAATAGAGACTATGTCAGAAACTCAGAATCATGGATCCAGAAGGCTTTAACCCAGCATTCCCACACTACTGGTTTAAATTATTAAAACTTTATAAGGCTCAAGTTGAGTTAATAAGAATCACCTTTTATAGGTTTTAGAAGGAGTAAGTGACAGACTATACATTTTTTAAGATGGGGCATCTTCTTTGATTTTGTATATAGCTAGTTGTGAGTGAATATCAGAGGGATGAGTGAGATAAAGTAATATAAAAACTATGATTACTATGATTTATAAAGTAACATGCAAGTTTGATATGTCCTCTGCAGAAACATTAGATGCTTCAGTTAGGAAAATACCCAATTTCTAAAATGTTTTGTGAAATTATCTCCTATATCCAGTTTCCTCAATATAATTAGTTGAGACCAAAAATCTATTTTGTAATATTAGACAAAAGTGGTTTAAGGTTGGTCTCCTGTGCTCTGTAAATTGGTGACACAAAACTGAGCAATGCAGTGACTAGAACAGGCTGTAAAAATGCAAACCAAAAGAATTCTCAATGACAAATTAGCTTTTATTTATTTATCAGAGTACAGGTTCTGTTGCACTGTGGCCACTGGATAGGAAGCAATCACCAACTACTAGGTTAGTTTAGTCAAGGAAAGCAAGCAAGCAAGCAAGAGAGCCCAGCCAGGTGTGGCTCAGCGGTAGAGCATGGACCCAGGATCCAAAAGGTCACTGGTTCCATTCCTGGTCTGGGCATATGCCAGGGTTGTGGGCTCCATCCTCAGTGGGGGTATGCAGGAGACAGCTGATCAATCAATAATTCTCTCTCATCATTGATGTTTCTATCTCTCTCTCTCCCTCTTCCTTCCTCTCTGAAGTCAATAAAAATATATTAAAAAATAAAAAGAAAGCAAGAGAAGGAAGGAGAGGTGGAGGCAGGGAAGGAAAAGGGGAGGGAGAAAAAAAAGATCTTTCCTAAATAACTCAGATAATTAGATAACATGATATTTTGAAATATTCATCTAGAGTCTTAACCAACTCTATAATATCAGCTTTAGAATCATTTGCATTTATTAAACACATTTATCAAGAACATTTTTTTTTATTTATGAAGTATGTTTTCTTCTTTTGAAAACAATAAAGTGACAATCTAACCTAAAGGAACATCAGCCAAAGCAGAGCGCAAAATGTTGGAGAGGAATCAGGAGGTCTGAACACATTTTATACTTGATTCTCTTGGCTAAGGTTGAGCTCGGCACCAGTAAGCTCCAGATGATAGATTGGAGCTGTACTGGCTCTTTATAGATTTGGCTGATATCTGGCTGCCCAGAAACCTTTTATTCCTCTGAATTGTCTTTAAAACAAAAATTTTAAAGCAAAATTATCTCAATGCAATTTATTTCTAACATTATTATGCTCTTTTCTGTTTATCTGTCACATTATCTAGCCATATATAATATACTAGAGGCTCAATGCACAAAATTCGTGCAAGGGGCTCAGCCCTTGCAGCTGAGGCAGCTGCCTCACCCAGCTTCGTCTGGAAGGTCGTCTGGATGGTCGTTCCGCTGTTCGGCCATTTGGTCAATTTGCATATTACACTTTTATTATTATAGATATCCATGTATTTAAAATATGAAATTACATTTACCTGAAACTTTTATTAATTATATATTTTTAATCCATGTCTAAGCAAATAATAGATTCAGGATGCTAAAACACAGTAAAGAAGATATGACTTTTCTTTATGTATGCATGTATATTTATAAGCAATGCCTTTTTTTATTCTCTAATTTTGTTCTTTCTCTAGTTACTATTGACAATACTGTGTTATGTGGGCATTATTTTTTTTAAAATATATTTTTATTGATTTTTTACAGAGAGGAAAGGAGAGGGATAGAGAGTTAGAAACATCAATGAGAGAGAAACATCGATCAGCTGCCTCCTGCACACCCACTACTGGGGATGTGCCCGCAATCAAGATACATGCCCTTGACCGGAATCGAACCTGGGACCTTTCAGTCTGCAGGCCGATGCTCTATCCATTGAGCCAAACCGGTTTTGGCTTATGTGGGCATTATTATTATCTAGGAATACTGCATATACTATACATATGTTTCTAGGTATCATTACTTGAATTAACAGTTTTTTCTCTCTTTTCTTTCTTCCTTTCTTTTTTTTCTGTTTTTCTTTTTTCTTTTTGTTAATCCTCACCCAAGGATATTTTCCCATTGATTTTTAGGGAGAGTGCTAGAGAGAGGAAGACAGAGAGAAACATCGATGTGAAACACATCAACTGGTTGCCTCCTGCATGAGCCCTGACCAGGGCCTAGGCCTAGTAGGAGCCTGCAACGAAGGTACATGCCCTTGACTGAAATCGAACCAGGACCCTTTGGTTGGCAGGCCGGTGCTCTACCCACTTAGCCAAACCGGCCAGGGCAACACTTTTTTCTCTTAATGTTCTTCTCTAACTTTTGTTGTCTAATATACATTATCCTTTCTCTTAAATATCCTTCTTTCCTTATCCTATACAATGATGAGTTTTTCTATTTTAGGAGTTATGGAATAGAGCTGCTCTACCAGACCCTGATCCAGATCGCCTGGCATGTTCCAGAATGAGAAAACAAATTTAATAATCTTAATCATGACCTCTTTGCTAAACTTCAACATTAGACCTTTCATAGATCTGATCATGTCATGTCCCTGCTTAAAACAATTTATTGGCTTCTTAGTGTCTTTAGGAGACGGATGGACTCTTAACATGATCTCCAGAGCACACTGTGGCCTGGCCCTGCTCCTGCCCAGCTGCTCCTATGCCATTGTCCTCACTACTCTCTACCTTTTAGCTATGCTTGATTACTTCCATTTCTACCCATGTGTACTAAATATTCCCATGGATTTACTCATTTGGTTTAATACTCAAAATAACTCTGTGAAGTAGGTGGTAATAATACTCCCACTTCTAAGTGAAGAAACGGAGACAGAGCAGCTAAATAACTTGCCAAGAGCATCTATAATAATAAAAGCGTAATAGCCAAACATCCTTCTGGATGATCTTCCGGATGAAGCTGGGGCTGTGAGGGAAGCCCGAGTCCTGGGTGCCTGGCAGTGGCCAGAGGGAAGCCTGGTCCTGGGTGCCAGAGGGAAGCCAGTGCTGGCAGCCTGGGAAGGAAGGCCTACTCTTGCATGAATTTTGTGCATCGGGCCTCTAGGACTGGTATAAAAAGTCACAAAGCTAGGATCTTGACCCATAGGCCAGAACTTAAGCACTTTTGAGAATTTTAGAAAAGTGTAGCCCTAGCTGGCTTGGCTCAGTGGATAGAGCATCGGCCTATGGACTGAAGGGTTCCAGGTTTGATTCTAGTCAAGGGCACATGCCTGAGTTGCAGGCTTGATCTCCATTAGGGGTCATGCAGGAGGCAGCCAATCAATGATTATTTCTCATCATTGATGTTTCTATCTCTCTCTCCCTCTCTCTTCCTCTCTGAAATCAATAAAAATGCTTTTTGTTTGTTTGTTTGTTTGTTTTAAGAGCAATGGAATCTTAGGAGTGAATTCCAATGTAGCTGACACGTGGCAAGTCATTTCACCCTGTGAGCCTCAGCTTTCTCTTTAAAAAAAAAAAAAAAAGAAGAAGAGTCTATTTTGGGATGTAAAGCACAGCATAAGGAATATAGTCAATAATATTATAATACTTATGTGTGGTGCCAGTTTGGCACTGGAAATAATCAGGGGGATCACTCTGAAAAGTATGACATCTAACCACTATGCTGTACACCTGAAACTCATACAAAATAATATTGAATGTAAACTGTAACTGAAAAATAAAATAAGAAAAGTATGTTTTGTTGTTTTATTTGGTCTACTCACTTGGAAAAGCATCTTTGGAAAAACATGAATAATTATACCACTTTTCATATAGTTAATGTTAATGTATCATTTTCCAATTACCTCCTCTAAGAAGTTATTTATCCTCACCTTGATCTAGTTTGATGTGGCATTTCTGTGTAAATACCTCCCGACAGTTTACAGAAAAATTCCTCAAATATCTATAAAGAATTTAACATTCTTTGAACATATGTATTCTCAAATTATTCATTAGTCTGTATAATATTTTTGAGACAGGATGATATTAATTATTTGTATGGTAATTTTGAGATATTACAAGTAAGTTAATCAATGTTTCTGGAAAATGTTCATACACAGGAAATCTAAATTGAAGTATTTCCTTCTAAGAGGCTATTTGCCCAGAAATGACTCTTCTAAATGGGCAGGAAAACATCAAGTCAAATTGGTTTATTACTATAATGATATAATAGTAAGTGTCAATTCCCAAGATATGACTAAGATAACTGTGACACTTTTGTAATAAAGTATCAATACTGATCCCATCCTCCAATGACAATAATATTGAATGCTTACTAATGAATTCTTTATTATTCATTGTTAGGGAACATCTTTGTTGAAAGAAACTTGGACTTTGAAATTTATAAATCTTGCTTTATTGATTAGCTGTGTTCGCTTGGGCAAGTTAAACTTTCTTAACTTCAATTTTCTTATTGGAAAAAATGGGAGATTTTAATTGCCATGTAGGGTTTGAGGATTAAATGAGATAATATGTAAAAGATATAGCATGCCAGTAAGGCATACTTGCAAGCTCTTTCTATTAAACCAGCATTCCCCTAATACCAAAACCAGATAAAGACACCACAAAAAAAGAGAACTACTGGCCAATATCTTTGATGAACATAGATGCTAAAATCTTCAACAAAATTCTAGCAAATCGGATTCAGCATTACATTGGAAAGATCATACACCATGACCAAGTGGGATTTATTCTGGGGATGCAAGGAAGGTACAATATCCACAAATGAATAAATGTGATACATCATGTAAACAAGTTGAGAGACAAAAATCACATAATCATATCAATCGCAGAAAAAGCATTTGACAAAATCCAACACCCTTTCTTGATAAAAACTCAACAAAATGGGAATAGAGGAATCATACCTCAACATAATAAAAGCCTTATATGACAAACCTACAGCCAACATCATACTTTATGGGCAAAAACTAAACTCATTTCCCCTAAGAACAGGAACAAGAAAGGGATGCCCACTTTCACCACTCCTATTCCACATAGTACTGGAAGTGCTAACCATAGTGATCAGACAAGAAGAAGAAATAAAAGGCATCCAAATTGGAAAAAGAAGTAAAACTGTCCTTATTAGCAGATGACATGATACTATACATAGTAAACCCCAGACTTCATCAAAAAACTAGTAGATCTAATAAATGAATTCGGCAATGTAGTGGGATACAAAAGTAACACCCAGAAATCTATGGCCTTTTTATACACCAATAATGAACTCACAGAAAGAGAAATGGGGGGAAAAAAATCCCATTTACCATTGCACACAAAAAATTAAGATACCTAGGAATTAACTTAACTAAGGAGGTAAAAGACCTGTACTGGGAAAACTATAGGACATTGAAAAAAGAGATAGAGGAAGACAAACAAATGGAAGAACATACCATGTTCATGGATTGGTAGAATCAATATCAATAAAATGTCCATACTACTCAAAGCAATCTACAGATTCAATGCAATCCCCATTAAAATACCAATGGCATATTTCAAAGATCTAGAACAACTCTCCAAAAATTCATCTGGAATAAAAAAGAGATCCCGAATAGCCACAGCAATCCTGAGAAAAAGAACAAAGTTGGAGGGCTCACAATACCAGATATCAAGCTATATTACCAAGCCATGGTTCTCAAAACTGCCTGGTACTGGCACAAGAACAGACATATAGATCAATGGAACCAAACAGAGAACCCAAAAATTGATCCAAGCCATTATACTCAGTTAATATTTGACAAAGGAGGCAAGAGCATACAATGGAGTTAAGACAGTCTTTTCAATAAATGACTGAGAAATATGGTCAGATACATGCAAAAAAATGAAACTAGATCACCAACTTACACCATACACAAAAACAAACTCAAAATGGCTAAAGGACTTAAAATAAGACAGGAAAGCATAAAAATCCTACAAGACTCCATAGGGAGCAAAAGAGCAGACATACGTCATAGCAATATTTTACTAACACAGCTCCTAGGGCAATGCAGACTAAGGAGAAAATAAACAAATGGGATTATATCAAAATAAAAAGCTTCTGCACAGCAAAAGAAACCATCAACAAAACAACAAGAAAGCCCACTGCATGGGAGAATATATTTGCCAATGCTATTTCAGATAAGGGTTTAATCTCCAAAATTTATAGAGAACTCATACAAGTTAACAAAAGGAAGATAAATTATCCAATCAAAAAATGGGTAAAGGACCTAAATAGACACTTTTCAAAAGAGGACATACAGAAGGCCGAGAGACATATGAAAACATGCTCAAAGTCACTAATTACCCAAGAGATGCAAATCAAAACGACAATGCGGTACCATCTCACACCTGTCAGAATGGCTATCATCAACAAAGCAACAAAGGACAAGTGCTGGGAGGATGTGGAGAAAAAGGAACCCTTGTGCACTGCTGGTGGGAATGCAGACTGGTGCAGCCACTGTGGAGAACAGTATGGAGTTTCCTCAAAAAATTAAAAATGGAACTCCAATTTGACCCAGTAATCCCACTTCTGGGAATACATGCCAAGAAACCAGAAACACCAATCAGAAAGGACATATGCATCCCTATTTTCATAGCAGCACAATTTACAATAGCTAAGATTTGGAAACAACCTAAGTGCCCATCAGCAGATGAGTGGATTAAAATCTGTAATACATCTACACAATGGAGTACTATGCTGCCATAAAAATGAAGAAACTTTTACCATTTGCAACAGCATGGATGGAACTGGAGAGCACTATGCTAAGTGAAATAAGCCAATGGGATAAAGTTAAATATCACATGATCTCACTCATATGTGGGATATAATGATCGACATAATTTTATGAATAAGAATAGATCTAGAGACAAATGGCAGGGGAGGAGGGGTTAGAGAGCAACCAAAGAACTTGTATGCATGCATATTAGCATAACCAATGGACACAGACACTGGGGCAGTGGGGGCTTGCCCAGAGTGTAAATGGCTGGGGTGGGGGGTCAATTGGGGACAAAGGAAAAAGTTTTTGTAAACTTTAGAAAATAAAATAAATAATAAATTTTAAAAATTAGACAAAAAATAGATATAGCATGCATTGAACTATATTGGAGGTTATATGCCTAATATTTTCTTTTTCTTTTTAATCCCTCTCTAAAATAGAATCCAGAATGGGTTGATAGCAGTTATTTCTTTTCAAAGTTTATTTTAGTCTTCAGTTTTATTGCCAAATATTCTAACTGTACAAAATAAGAAGCTGCATCATGGTACTGAAATTTATGGGTGAAATGAACATTCTGGCTAAAGTAATTTTTTTTAGGATAAAGATTTTCCTTAAATAATTATAGATATCTGATTAACACAAACCAAATAAGTATTTCTTGTCTAATACAAAATAAAATTAGTGAACTTAGCTTTTGGTTTTATAAAGATGACAGTAATAAAAATATAGTCTCATAAAAACAAATATAAACTAAAATTTCAGTGATTAATTGGAATATTTCCAAATATATGTACATTTGGTAAGAAATGGTTGAATGTCTTGATTTAGAGATAGAGTTCTTCTTACATAGATATGTGGCACTATTTGACATCTACAAAAATATTTTTCAAAAGGGTAAGTTCAGAAAGAACTCTTTACTTATATAAAATATAAATCTGGAAAGTTATTTTTAAAGAATATTTGGAAGATTAGTATAATAATAAACTATCAAAAATGAGTAAACAATTAAAACTTTAATTATCCTATCATCTACCACAGTGCCCAATAAATGTTTATTGATCAGTGAGTAATGATAGCAAGTGAAAGAAGGAATAAATGAACACATTTACAAAAGGGATACTTCACTCTTGGTATTTATAGCTTCTCTCTCTCATTCAAGTGACAGAATTTTGTAAGTCAAGTCTCAACCAAAAGAAATTTTATCAAGCTATAATTTCTAAACCAATGCAGGTTATTATTATATGTTGGTTAGGTATAGAATACAGATACTATGGGAAACCAAAGCAGATTTAATCATCCTATTTAATAAAAGTAATATGCAAATTAAACATCACTCTGCTATACCCACAAGCCACGCCCACCAGCCAATCAGGAGAGAGTATGCAAATTAACCCAACCAAGATGGCTGTGGCCACGGAGTGAGCAGGAGGCTTGGGTTTCCCGGCAATGGAGGAAGCCAAGCTTTCCACACACCCTGGCAGGCCCAGGCCTCCACTCAAGGCTACAAAGTTTCAATTATAGAAGATAAATAAATCCCAACAAAAATGGTGGCAGCCACAGAGCTGGAGAGAGCAGGAGGCTTGAGTTGTGCCCGGTGATAGAGGAAGCCAAGTTTCTGCAGCCCTGGCCTGCCTTGGCCTCTGCTTAAGGCTACAAAGATTCAATTATAGAAGATAAATAAATACCAACAGAAATGGCTTCGGCCAGGCCACGGAGCAAGCAGGAGGCTTGGCTCTGCTCAAGGCTACAATGTTTCAATTATAGAAGATAAATAAATCCCAGATACCAGGGCCTCCACTTGGGTCACCGGGGGGCGTGGCCAGCCTGCAAACCACCACAGGCCCCTCACCCAGGCCACCCTATGCCCCAAGGGAACCCCACCCTGATTCAGGACACCCTCAGGGCTAACCTGCTGGCCCCCACCCATGCACCAGGCCTCTATCCTATCTAATAAAAGAGTAATATGCAAATTGACCGTCACTCCAACACACAAGATGGCTGCCCCTATGTGGTCAAAGATCCTGCCCCCATGTGGACACAAGATGGCCACCACAAGATGGCCAGGAGGGGAGGGCAGTTGGGAGGGACTAGGCCTGCAAGGGAGGGCAGTTGGGGGTGATCAAGACTGCAGGGGAGGGCAGTTGCTGGGGACCAGGCCTGCAGAAGAGGGAAGTTGGGGGTGACTGGGCCTGCAGGGAAGGGCAATTGGGTGGGGGGACCCAGACCTGCAGGGAGAGCAGTTGTGTGTGACCAGGCCTGCAGGGGAGGGCAGTTAGGGGCAATTGGGCTGGCAGGGGAGCAATTAGGCATCAATCAGGCTGTCAGGGGAGTGGTTGGGGGTGATCAGGCTGGCTGGCAGAAGTGGTTAGGGGCAATCAGAAAGGCAGGCAGGTGATCAGTTGGGAGCCAGCAGTCCTGGATTGTGAGAGGGATGTCTGACTGCCCGTTTAGGATGGATCCTACCGGGATTGGGCCTAAATGGGCAGTCGGACATCCCTCAAGGGGTCCCATATTGGAGAGGGTGCAAGCTGGGTCCCCCCGCCCCCGTGCACAAATTTCATTCACCGGGCCTCTAGTGTATTAAATAAAAATGCACACACTCAATTAGTGACATTATATTGTCCCACTCACCCATTCTGAAAATCTGAGGCAGAATTTTTCTACTTCACTAGTTGTGTGTTTGTTTTAATTAAAAAGATTGCTGTTTGACTTTATAATGTCAAAGCCATACCTTTCTATTTCTCG
Organism: Eptesicus fuscus; assembly: GCF_027574615.1. Classification (NCBI taxonomy): domain Eukaryota; kingdom Metazoa; phylum Chordata; class Mammalia; order Chiroptera; family Vespertilionidae; genus Eptesicus; species Eptesicus fuscus. The sequence goes on along the minus strand of NC_072482.1, from coordinate 52,654,562 downwards.
GAGTTACCACTCGGAGTCAGACTCATAAAGCCTACCCGTAATTCAACCCATCCTTCCCATTTCTCCCTGTGTTTTTTTTTTTAAGTGCTGTACTGATCATTTCATTGCTCTGTTCAAAAATTTTCATTCCTTTTTGCTAATATTTTTGCTCTTCAAACTATGCACCACAGTTTCTAGGGGTCTCTTGCAAGATCTCAGGTCTTCTGGGAGTATAGAGGGAGTAAGCTTGAAGGGATGCTGGAGGGCAAGAGTCTAGGCCTCTAACCTACTTCAAACAGAGAAGCACTGCTTTTATCTACTCCATAGATTAGGCTTCTGTTTAAGAATATATTGGATGGAATCCTAAAAAAATGTTTGAAAACCATTGTTCTTTGGTCTCAGTTCCCGTTAAAGTCCCTGTCATGGTCCTTCTGCAATGAGTGACAACACACCTGTCCAGATTTGTTTTACATGATACATTTCTGTGTTTCCTTCTTTAGCCATACCAAGCCGCTTACACTTTATGCCATGGGGTTTGTATTTTCCCTCAGGTGTCACTCATATGCTCTTTTTTAAAATTTTCTTTATTGATTAAGGTATTACATATGTGTCCTTATCCCCCATTACACCCCCCCACCCCACCCTCCACTCATGCCCTCACCGCTCCCTGTTGTCTGTGTCCATTGGTTAGGCTTATATGCATGCATACAAGTCCTTTGGTTGATCTCTCCCCCTTACTCCCACCCGCCCCTACCTTCCCCCTTACTCCCCATACTGAGGTTTGAGGGTCTGATTCAATCCTTGAATCCCTCTTTCTAATCTCTTCTCTTTGGATTCCTAGTACCCATCAAGGCTCAATTCTAATGCCACCTCTCTCTTCTCATCCTAGAAACATTTGTCTCTCAATTCTTTGGAATGTCAGTTGCTCTTTTTGAACATCAACCATGATATCAACATATTTTATTTGTATACTTGAATACATGTTTATTCATCCATGAGACTATAAGCTATTTGATACCAGAAATCACTACAAATTCAAGTTTTCATATTATGTGCTCATATTTAGCCCTTCAATAATTTTATTAAACTTAAGTAAGCTTAAGTACATTTCTTAGATCAATTTATTCAATTATTGAAAAATCTGGATTCTGCTATACTAGATGCTAAGCATTGTGTTAAATAGTTTTTAAAATAATATTTAAATGAATATGGCTATAATTAATCTTGCCAGGCAAAACTCTTAAGTTTGCCAAAGAGGGATCATTACTCTTGATTTTAAAAATGTGGAAAGTGAAAAGCTGGAAGATTATAGTATTTTTTTTCACTTTGCAAAATGGGTCTAGGGAACTAAAATTGTATACTTATTTTCTCTAGTTAACCCACCGAGAGCCCTTAACTGACCTTAACTTTTTCTTTTTCAGTTTTCTTCAGAATGTTCCCAACAATCTTTGCTTAAACTTCCTTGAAAAGTTTTCTCTCTTTCCTCAGTATGTGAGTACCTTACATTTTGCAGTGATATAGTCTATATTTGGATATGCCATACATATTTAGTTCTTTTTAATCTTACTTCACATCAGCCCTTCCAGACCCTCAATCATTTTTGTAACTCTGAATTCACTCCAGTATGATGACATCCTTCTGGTACTGAAGTTTTCATAAATGGACACACTTGTCTGACTCATGATGTGTTATCTCTGCATGTGCTGCCCAAATAGTTTTTATAAACCACTATATCACCCTTTGCAATCTCATACTAATTTTCTGTAACTATCACTCCCAAGTCTCATTCAATATTACTATTTTCCAAGTACAGTAGCTCCATTTCCCTGATTATCTGTAAATTTTTCATTCTGGATGCATTACTTTACATTTTTCAAAGTCTAATTCTATTTTGATATTTCCTACTCAAAGCTGTAGCCTCTCTATATTCATACTAGTAGACATTTTCAGTTATTGCTAGTACTTGCAAACCACCCAAATTTTGTGATATTTGTAAACAATATATTGTTTAGCTACCCTTCCTAATTATTAGTCTTACATCAAGTTATTATAGTATACAGTCTCTTGCCATTTCCCTTTATCTCTCCCCCAAAAGAACATAAATACAAATCTTTGGCAGTCTTACTACTCAGAGTATTGCCACATATTTTATCTTTTTCTTATATGTTTTCATAAAGATGAGTGACTGATACATCTCATTTCCAAGTCTATGAGTTAGTTTTCTAAGTCATATTTTTAATAGAACATATGAAAATACACATCAAGCTATGAATGAATCCTATAATGCATATACATTCTTTGTATTGTTTTACTATAGTTTATAGAAAATGTAGTTCAGAAATGTACTATTCTTAAATTACTATTTTGGAAAAAATTAAATAATTGTCCTTTGCACCCTGTTTAGGAATGGATAATAATATTTCCTTTTAGAAACTATCCTTTTACTCATATTAGCTGAACAAAGCCTTAGAATTCCTTCCACACCTTCTTTTAAGGCAACTTTACCTGTAGATCCTGCTGAGTGTGAGGGTCCCAGGCGATCCCTTAAGCATAAAATGTCAGAATAATATTTGCTGTTTGTACCTAAGATAAGTACCAGGCACAAAAGTAGACCATCGAGAGGTCTAATGCAAGAATTCTGTCCATACACAGATATAGTGATGTTAATGTATTACTATTTTACATTTTTGCAAAAGTAATAAATTAAAAATATTGTTGTTATAATTTTATTAGCAGAGGAATTGTGATATAAAGAGATTACGGCTTGTTTGATTCCACATAACAGGGGGAAATCCTTGCAGTCACCAGAAATTCAAGATTGGTAACTGCAGAAAATCCCAAAGTTAACCCAATATTGGATTTCCATTGACCACAGAAGTTTCTCTCCTGCACATGCCTATTAAAGCCAAAGCTTGGGGCTACCCAGGACTGTAGGTTTGTGGTGGCTGAAGGACCCACCTGCATCCTGGACCTGAATTCCTAGTCCTCAGAGGATTTCCATTACTGCCTTACAAAGTCATTTCTTTACTCAGGAGGATGTTTTATTAATGTATCTCGAATGTTTAGATGTTTTGTAGTGGGATGTTTTCAGGACATCTAGTGTGCCATTGTGTTATGGAGAGAAGACTACAATGACTTAACACATCTGTCTGTCTCCCTGACCTGGAATATCCTTAATGACTTCCCTGCCTGTATCCCCTTTTCCAAACCTTGCATACAGGTAAAATGTGGTAATAAATATTTTTAGTTAGTTTAATGAATAAATTCATCTATTTGACTCATCCTATCTAATAAAAGAGAAACATGCAAATTGACCATACCTCCACTATGCCCACAAGCCATGCCCACCACTCCATCAGGAGTATGCAAATTAACACAACCAAAATGGCAGCAGCCATGGAGCTGGAGCAAGCAGGAGGCTTGGGTTGCCCCTGGTGATGGAGGAAGCCAAGCTTCCCACCTGCCCTAGCTGGCCCTGGCCTCTGTTCAAGGCTACAAAGTTTCAATTATAGAAGATAAATAAATCCCAGATACCTGCTTCCAGCTGGCCCTGGCCTCCGCTCAAGGAGGTGCTGAAAAAAAAGAAAAAGAAAAAAGGGAGAGGCTGGGAGCCATCAGCCTCTCACCCAGGCTGGCTAGGCACCCCAGCGGGGACCAACACCCTGAAGGGGGTGTGGCCAGCTTGAAAACAGCCCTCAGCCCCTCAGCCAGGCTGGCCACACACCCCCAGTCAGGTACCTCACCCCATGGGGGCATGGCCGGCCTGCAAATCACCACAGGCCCCTTGCCCAGGCTGTCCCACACTCCAAGGGAACCCCCACCCTGATCCGGGACACCCTTCAGGGCAAACCAGCTGGCCCTCACCCGTGCACCAGGCCTCTATCTATACTAATAAAAGGGTAATATGCTAATTAGACTGGGAGACCTTCCAGGAGAACTTCCGGACATTCTTCTGGACAAAGCCATGGTGGCGGGGCCGAGGTAGAGGCGGTTAGAGGCCAAGAGGGGAGGGCAGTTGTGGGTGATCAGGCTCGTGGGGGGCGGGGCCATTGGGGGTAAGCAGACCAGCAGGGGGGCCAGTTGGGGACAAGGAGGCCAGAAGGCAGAGTGGTTAGGGACAATCAAGCAGGCAGGCTGGCAGGTGAGCAGTTAGGAGCCAGCAGTCCCGATTCGAGAGGGATGTCCGACTGCCGGTTTAGGCACAATCCCTATAAATCAGCAGTAGGACATCCTTCTTGGGGTCCCAGATTGGAGAGGGTGCAGGCCAGGCTGAGGAACACCCCCTTTTCCGTGCATGAATTCCGTGCACCCGGCCACTAGTTAGTTGAATATAATAATAGATCAATTATTCATTGAAATCTCTGCCTGTTAGGCATTAAAGTCCAGTAGAGATACCTCTAAGGAACAGATAGAACTAAAAAATGGGTAGGGCCGTTCAGTAATGCTGACCTATGTCAAACCTCTTCACCTATCCTGGATCATGGCATTCTTTGCCTATCTGAGGAAATTTAGCAGTTCTTCTAAAAAAATGCACATATGCACAGAATATATTTAGGTTCATAGCTCTTAGAAATTCACTTACAGACCCGTTAGCCAAGATTCCCCAATAGAAAGTTTGAATAATCTGTAACTACTAGTATTATTACCCCTGAACACATGGCCACATCTCTGTTTCTCCCAGTCACTTAAAGTCACCCAGCTCTCACTCCAACTTCACTCACTCCCCAAGTCCCTCAGTTACAAACCAGAATGTCTGATGTGCTCTGCCTGTGTCACACACCTAAAGGACTAGATGCCAGGGAGTTGGGGAAGGTACTTGCTACGCCTTCTCAGCTTCTGTTGTGGGAGACCTTTTATCCCACTTATTTTAGGGTATTTTCCAAAGAGGAAGGGTGTTTGGATCCAAGAAGTCCAAATCACAATCAAAGCCTCATTATTCAAAAAAAAAAAGCAAAAAAACCCAAAATTCTTGAAAAGTTGAAAAAATCAACCACATTCCAATACAATAAACTGGTATTAATATATCTCAGTATTTCCATCATTTCCCCCTCATTAAATGTTTTCTTTATCATACTGGTAATCTTGTATCTTCAATTTTGTATTTTACTTCTCTCATTTAGTATCAATATTATACAATAAAAAGAAAGCTATAACCCTTACAATTATAGTTGTTATATATTTATGTAACTATATCTGCTAATATATCTGTGTACCCATCTCACTATCAAAAAAACCTGTCAATCTTTACCTAGAACAAAAATAGCATAATATTAATAGCATTTATGCCTGCATAGTGTGATTTTAAGTAATTTTAATTGTTATATTTTCCTGTGTTCTATGGCTGCTACAGTGCTTTCTAAGGGCTTCTTCTTTACAAGTGAAAAATAGAGTAAAAGTATCAAAATAAGTCATATTACTTTATATATTTCCATTTTCCCATAGCATGGTATTTGTAGTAATATTTTTTAGTTATAGCATAATTTCCATTGAGTGAGGACAGTCATATTAGCTATTATCTTTTCTTTTACTATCATAAAAATGCATATTTTTCTATATTTGGATTACTTTTCCAAAATAATTTCCATAAATGTAGTTATTGGCTCAAAGATAGAAAATATTTTATTACTCTCAATAGATATTGCCAAACTGCTTTCCAAAATTCTGTACCAATCAATAATGGAACTAACAAGAATGAAGAGCAATAATTTCATTTATTTGTAATATAGTTTAATTTTTTAGAACTGAATTTAAAATGGCAATTGATTCTTGTTTTATTTTGTCAGCCTCTAATTATATGAGCCAGGTTTAATATGTTCCACATTCACTTACAAACTTATTGCATTACTTTGCATACTCTATTTTGTGAAGTTTCTGTTCGATACCTACTCTTAAGTATTATACATACTTAAGTACAACATATCATGTAGGACCTCATTTCCTTAACCATCTATCATATTTATAAATACATTATATTAATCTGAAATGAGAATACATAGTCATATTTTCAGATTTGCTCTTCCCTTTCCTCCCAAATAGGAAAAAAACAAGCGTGTGTGTGTGTGTGCGTGTACATGCACACACACACACACACACACACACACACACACACACTGAACAAAATTCTCAATGAATAAATTAGATTTTTATTTTATTTATTTTTTTAAGTGTACAACAAAGAAGAAGAAACTTTATTGAAAATCAGGAAAAACATAATCTGGGAGAATCAGTGATGTGGGCTTGTTGATATGTGTGTTAGTTTTTCTTATCAACATCACTGATTCTCCCAGATTATGTTTTCCCTGATTTTCAATCAAGTTCCTTCTTCTTTATTGTATTGAAGGCAAGTTTGCCTGCTTGATCATGAAGTATCATGTGAGTCAATAGGATTGACTACTGGAGAATTTATAGCTTTAGATCAATCATCACATTAATGGCAAAGGGGAGGGGGAACACAGTGTGGAGGGGATTTATGGTTACAAAGGGATAGGTGAGAAAGATGCTCATGACCCTGGGGATTTAGAGCAACCACAATGGAGAGAACGGAAGTATGTACTTGCTTGGCCTAACAAGAGCGATAGACTAGAAAGAGAAGGGTGAAATGAATTAAGATTTGACTGAATGCCTACTCTGCCACAGCTGAGAACTTGGGTTGTTCTTTTGTTCCAAACTAAATGTTTTATCATTTTTTTTACTCCCAGGACTTCAGGAAAGAACAGAAATTAAGAAAACTTAGTGATAAGTTGAAAGTAGCAGATGAATAATTTTGGAGTCTTCTGGTTATAATTGAATATCAAGTATGAAAATGCGAGGAGAACTTTTTGCATATATTAAGAAAATAAGCATAAAAATCTGAAACAATGATGTCTTTGACAAATAAGCATACCCTGTGAAGATATTAACAGAACACTAAGAAATGCCAACTCAAAGAGGAAAGAGGAAGGAAGATTGAAACTGGTGATTTATCTACATGAAGAAGTAGCCAAAACTATTATAGAAGAATAGCTCTTTAAGAAGCGGTTGAGAAAAAATTTGTATCTATCTCCCCAAGTGCTATAGGAAACATGAAGTGATTGTGAGCAACAGGAGGGGCCATATATTCAGGAAACAATATTGTGGCATGTGCTAATTATTTATACAGAAAAATGAGTAAGGTGTACTTAATAAGAAAAAAAATCAAAATTTTGTCTGATGGGTGGTAGAGAAATGAAATAAAAGAAAATACAGTTTCATCTAGCATATCATAAAAATGTTTTCAAGAATGTAAATGAAACATACCATGTTTTATTTGTCTTGAAATCTTGAAATGACAACTGTCAAAAGCCACAATTTTGCTTTGTGTTGAGATTGCATCAAATCATTTAGTGTTTTTAAAAACACGCAAATTGTGGTTTTCTATTGTTGATATAACTAGAGGCCCAGTGCATGAAATCCGTGCATGGGTAAGGTCCCTAGGCCTGGCTGATGATCAGGGCCAATTAGGGCCTTCCAGCTGCCAGCTGGGGCCTTCCTTTATTCCACGCCACCCCCTGGTGATCAGCACACGTCATAGCAAGGGGTTGAACTCCTGGTTAGGTCAAACTCCCGAGGGGACAATTTGCATATTAGCTTTTTATTATATAGGATAATATATATTTTAGAAATTTTGTAAATTTAATAAAAAATAGAAAAAAAATTAATAAAATCATCAATAGTCACCTAATTTGGGGGAATTTCTTAAATGTATTTTCGTTGTTTTATCCATGTATAGTCTATGTTTTTGGTTTGACTTTTTTTGGTATGTTTATTTTCTTATAGCTATAGTCAAATGTAAAAATAATATTGTGGTATCTTTTTCACATAATTTACAACTGAGTGCTTTTACATTTATATTATAGCACTTCAAAAATGTCAAAATAGGCAAGCACATTAAGTTAAAAAACAATTTGCCTATTTTGATAATATGGAACAGTTAGTTAAATAATCCTGGGATGGATGGTTAGATAAATTTTAACTATTTTTATTACCACTGGTATGAGCATTTCTATTTTAGGGAAATTATTAGAATGTGCCTAACTAACCCCTATAAAGCTAAAACCTTTTTTCCCCATTTATCTAATTAATGCATAATACACAACCTTAAATTAAACTTAAAACAATAACAATAAAACCTCCTCCCAAACCTACAAATTGAACAGGGCTTGGCAGGAAGAGTTTATGATAACTACAAAATAAGTCATCTTCATGAGAATTTGGAAGCCTCTAGTGAGCCTCTGTAGGACTTGATGCCTACCTTATTGAAAGATATACATGAGATAGTATAGAATTTCCCCAGAACAGTACACATGGAATGCATTCTGGAAGAGTTATCTACATTAACATATGTGATAGAACTTGGATGCCTTGAATGGGAGATCAACATACATAAAGTCTCAGTATGGAGGCATCACCTTAAATCTTCCTAAGATCTTAACAAAATATTTTATAGAATGTCATTGATTTAATCTTTGACCAGGATCAATTTCTTTTGTTAAGATCTTGGGCAACCAATTGACTCTCTCTCTCTCTCTCTCTCTCTCTCTCTCTCTCTCTCGCTCTCGCTCTCGCTCTCGCTCTCGCTCTCTTTCCCTTCCTCTCTTAAAAAAATATATTGTAACAAGAGTTTGTGGGATAACAATACAGTGTGGCCCCTTATCAGGTAATGCAATCTGTCAAATACCCATCAATATTCTTGAAGAAAATGAAATATTCACTATTGATAATATTAAGTGTTTTGTTTACTAATGTAGATGTGGTAATTTGCTTTTGTTAGTTCTGGAGTGTGTGTGTTTGTGTGTGTGTGTGTGTTGTGTGTGTGTGTGTGTGTGTGTGTTTTACATGGGCCTTTTTGGAAAGTGGAAGTCAGATAAAGGTGGGGAGAAATGTTTCTTTGTAAAGTATAAATTAAAAGAGACATTATCAGAACTGTTGCTTGTATGCCTGTTCCTATGGAAACGGTCAATCTAGGGAGAAGATGGGGCACAGGGGAGTGTTTTCTAATGGGTGGGGCAGGTTGATAGTTGAATATATGAGAAAAAGAGCAAAGCAGAGTATATATGCTGAAGGAATGGATTTTATAATATAACCAGAGTTGCCTAGGAGGCCAAGTAATTTAAATATAGCTAAAGCACTAACAGAGGGGCATGTCCTCTTACCTCCATATACAAATCTAGTGATTCTCAAATGGGTTTGAGCCCATGGCGATCTCTGCTGAGACCTTTGACATAGACACAGGCAATCTTGTGACTGCCACATCAGCAATGCCACCCGTGAGGCTCCTCCAGGTGGACTGAAAGGTTGAGGACCTCAGCTGGGCTCAGTTGTAGCAGAAAGAGGATGCCACTTAGTGATGGCAGTTGACAGGACTTGATTGTGAATACATGTTATGTATACTCCCTATGGGCATTCAAGAAATAATTCCAAGATAATTCTGCTGGAATAATTTCTGAGGGAGGAATTGTTTTGACACCCAACAATTAAACAAAAGGGCCTCAAATCATTGAAATGTGAGCATAAAAATCAATGCGACATGATTTTATAATCAAGGACTGGAGTGGCCTGGGCATTAGTTTCCACAGTTGCCATGAGATCGAAGGGTGTGCCTGCCTCCTTCCTAAAGAGCTGTCACCTAGGAGTTGCTGTCTCTGACTATTGTGGAAAGTTCACCTCTACTAGGGTGAACTAGTACCTTAGTCAGAGTAACAATGCCAAGTGGGAACTATTTTACTTTATTTTTTTTGAAGAAGACATTTTCCTAAAGATAGATAGATATAGTATGGCTGTGAAATGAAAGTTGGGAAGGTATAAAGAAGCTTCCTACCTGGAGTTAATGTGTGTGTGCGTGTGCGTGTGTGTGTGTGTGTGTGTGTGTGTGTGTACTTTAGTGTCTTCTCATGGGCTTTAGTAGGAAGTTGGGGCTGCTGGCCCAATGCCATTTTAATTGAAAACAACATTTAAATTTTATGAAGAAAACAAAGAAAAACATTTCTGTCATCTATATTAGAAGATGATTTTCTGTGAATGATAATCTGGAACTACCAAAAGATAGCTTTTTGAACCTATGTGCAGTATGATGAAAAAATAATTATGGCTGTACAATGCTGGTTGTGCTATGAACTCTGTTTTTCATTATTTATTTTCTTCTGTTCTTTGAGTTATTTAAAAGCCAGGATTTCAATAATTCCAGTATTCTCTCAAATAAAGCCCTCTGTTCTGTAAATAGTGGAGCAAGTATATTAGTTTAAGACATAACAAAACACCTGATACAGGGGCACCCCAGGACAGACAATATTCACTCTGCAAAGCCTTTGAAGAAAAACAATACTTCTCAGAAGGAGTTATAAATTCGCTGTGAACAAGACAAGACCAGCATAGAGTTTTAAATCACTTCCTCTATACAGGCTCTCGATGGGCATGCATGAAAGCAAAATAAAGAACACTTGAGAAAATCTAAACTAGCTACCTGAAAATTCTATTTGTAAAGAAAGCATCACTAAGAAAGGAAGGACACATCTCATTACCTCTCAAGTTCATAGATGCCAGGACTTGCAGAGTTTCAAATGGTCATGCTCTCTCTAGCCACTTATTGTCTCCTCTACTTAGTCTGGCTCTCCTCCTCTTGTCCACAAGGCTATTTCCTATTTATCTTTCAAGATGCAGTTCAAAGGGTGACTCCCTTGGGAGCTTTGCCTGACTTCTGCACAGCCTCCGACCACAAGTACTAGTTTTGGCAGTCTCCATCCTTTGGCACCTAGCTGGAGTACAACATCCTCTACATCCTCTGTTTTGGTTTACTTTTCTGATCTTCCCCCTTGCTCCAATCCCAATATACATGCACTGGTTAAACACTGAAGCCTTTTAAGCAGGAGTGATATTTGCCTCTACTCTTCTATCATCTGTATTCAGTACAATTTTGGACATCAAGCTAATGGGTGCATAATCATCCTCCCATAAATGACTCAGTGGGTAAGCAAGTAAATGAATGCTTACATTCAGGATATAAAAGTCTGCTATCTCTTCTTTCTTTTCATTTCAGCATATTTTTTAGACAAATGCTGTGCAAAAAAGAATTTTTCAGACTTGACACAGATATCATTCTATTACTGAGAAAGAGATTGAGTTGGCAGCTGATACAGAGAAAGCAAAACTACACAAGCATTGCTCTTTTGTCTTTTTCTTCAAGGAGAATGACTTGCAAGCCAAAAAGGGTAAAAATGATGAAGAGGTAAATGTGAGAAGACTGTAGGGAAGCACTGAGATTCTTTAAATGGATCTGAATCCTTAGGCTAGGGAATTTCATCCTAAGAAACCAAAGCAAGTTACAGACATGACTGCAAAGCCTCCATTGATAACCTCTGAAAAAAATACTTGTTGGAAAACCAGAAATGGGAAATATTTCTATGATTAAATAAATAAATAAAAATAAATAAATAAACATGTATGAATATGACCTTGTCACTGATAAAAATTCCAAAACAGGTTTTTAAGGGTTATTTCCTTAGCATTGGAAAAAGGAAATGATGCTCATTATTAGCTTGAAAGGGTTCACCTAGAACAAATCATCCTAATCAAATCATTTTTTCTTCTTTTATTCCTTTTTTAAAAAAATATATTTTTATTGATTTCAGAGAGGAAGGAAGAGGGAGAGAGAGATAGAAACATCAATGATGAGAGAGAATCACTGATTGGCTGCCTTCTGCAAGCCCCCCACTGGGGATCGAGCCCACAACGTGTGCATGTGCCCTTGACTGGAATCGAACCTGGGACCCTTCAGTTCACAGGCCGATGCTCTATCCACTGAGCAAAACTGGCTAGGGCCCTTATTTTTTTTTTAAACACAATCACAACATTAATGAATGAAAAATTTGTAGGGGACATAAAATGTGTAATTTCAGAACAAAATTTGATCACATCTCTTAATATTTCCTTGGTAATTAGATGGTTTTGTTTATCTTGGTGATAAACATTTGGGCTGAAGTAGATTTATAGCTAGTCAAATAACCATATCCCCCAAATTCACATGACATATCATTGTTACTATAGAAGGACAAGGGATTATCCTTAGTAATATCCTATAGTACCATTTTGTTTATTTGTATGTAGAAGAAACCAAATCTCAAATTGTAACTAAGTGGATAAATTGGTTATGATTACATTCACATTTTTTAAATATATCAAAATTTTGGAAAAATTGTCCAAAAGTAATTAGGTAAAAATGAGTTGAAACAAACATAAATTGAATGACAACATAGAAAAGAATGGATCTGGTTTCAGTTCACATGGAAAAGAGCCTAAAATATAGCAGGTGTAATAAGAGGAACATTTATTCCCTCTTCCTCATGCTTCTGTGTACAGAGATTTCAACTGAAGTGGCACTGCTAGTTTCTGCTCCCACCTGTCTATGGAGGATGAAGGCACTACTAGATTGGTGGGTGACAGACAATAGTATCTTCATTCTGCGCCCCATCCCCCCTCTCTTACTATGTATAACTATTCAATGAAAACCTCATGATTGCTATAAATTTGCTTTTGCTCCTACCTCAGATCAGTTTAAGGGAGCAATCAGGGGTAAATATTTTGTGCCTGCTCTGCAGATGAAAAATGTTCTCCATATGGCCTCCCCAGTGTTTAAACAGCTGGGGGGTTCTGTGAGTAAGTAGTTAGGACACTGTTAGGACGCCCCTTTAACAAGACCATTAAGTCATGTCCTCCAATATACCTCACATCATGATCTCCTTCTGTCTGATTCAGTGTCTCTCATAATTGGTCACAAACACCAATGGTAGGCACTTAATTAATGTTTATTGATTATTAAATGACAACCAAAGAGTTTTAAAGGATCATACACTATTTCTTAATATGTGGTACTTATAGCACTTATTGTTTATTTAGGTTGTTTGCTTTGATCTCCCTCTCACTTTAGAGACATTTATCAACTGTCTACTGATAGAGTGAGCAAATAAAAAGCTAGGTGGGACTTTTGCATGTGTGATAGGCATTACTAAAGCATTTTTTTTTTGAGTCATTTTGGGTTCTGAGAGTGGAAACCCAGATGTCAGTAGTTTTAGTCCTTTTCTCTTGAGCTGTTTATAGTCATGTTCTTTGGGGAAATATCTTCCAGTCTGCTGCTTGGATGGCACAATCATGGCTGCTAGCACTTTGGGACTTGGGTGGGAAATAAAGTTGGAGAGTCAGCATCCTGGATGAAAACTCCCACAAGTGCTTCTGTTCAGTGTGGTATACCTGAACTGTGCTTAGCACCCTGAGTCCAGAGATCTCAGTTTTACTCTTCCAGAGAAACTTCCAGTCATCTGGCAGTTGGTGAAAGGGATATCTTGGGATTCTAACTGCTTCCTAAATATATTTTAACTGTTGTTTAAATTTTTAGTCACATCTACATCCATGCCATGCATGGATACCGCTACAGAGCCTTCTGAGAATTTTTTAAAAAATATATTTTATTGACATTTTTACAGAGATGAAGGGAGAGGGATAGAGAGTTAGAAACATTGATGAGAGAGAAACATCAATCAGCTGCCTCCTGCACACTCCCTACTGGGTATGTGCCTGCAACCAAGGTACATGCCCTTGACTGGAATCGAACCTGGGACCCTTGAGTCCACAGGCTGATGCTCTATCCACTGAGCCAAACCGGTTAGGGCTTTCTGAGAATTTTTTAGAGCAGAGGGTCAGGTTGCTTCTTGGCTCATTCCACTGCTAGTTAAGGATTTATCTTTTCAGATCTGTTAAGTTAGTTACAGTCTTTCTATCTAATTGTCAGTTGTCTTCTTTCTCATTCTCTTTGTTTCCATGAGCTCCTTTCTCCCCTATTCCTTCACTGTGGTTATAGTAGGGGTTGGGAGGGGATGGTTGGAGCAGTAGAGGCTAATACATGTGTCCAGCCTGCCATCTTTGGGAGTTGTTTCCATTTTAAAGATTTCATATGTTCTGATCTCCTGGAGCAAGAGTTCAATGACTAGAAAGGATGATCAAGCTTTCTATTTCGCACCTTTTTCCTACTGATCAAAAGGTTGCCTATAGCCATTTAAAATTTAATGCTATGATTTTTTGGTCTAGGAATATACATAAGTAAACATTCAAGAAGAAAATTAATATCAAAATTAAAAGTATTTTCTAATTAATCAAGTACCTTTCTTCATTATAAAGTTACTGAATAGTAAACATAGTTTGATTTCTTTCACTGAGAAAATTTTTATTAATTATGCATTTAAAAATTCAATTATACTTAACTAGAGGCCCAGTGCATGAAATTCATGCACAGGGGCGGGGCTTCCCTCAGACCAGCCTGCAATGATGCAAGCGTTCCATGCCCGGTGTGGCCAGAGGCCCTCCATGGCCGGGGTGGAATGCTTGCCTCGTGGCTGCGGCAACGAAGCAAGAATTCCACCAGGCTGCTCACGCTGCCCGCTCTCAGTGGCCGCTCACGCCACCGCCCCTCCTGCCCCCAGGACTGGGGGACTCTGGCAGGGCTGAGAGGACTAGGCACCGCCATCTTGTGGCTATGGGTGCCACCATCTTTGTGGCAGAGTGATGGTCAATTTGTATATTCCCTCTTTATTAGATAAGATTGCCCACAGAGTTAATTTTTTTGAACTGTAAAAACATTTTAATTGTATTTATTTTGTAATTTCTTTCCATTTATAGAAAATGATACTGGCATTGTATATACTGGCACATGTAGTTAATTTTTATTTTAAACTTTAAAAACATTTTTATTGTATTTACTTTATAGTTCTTTCCATTTATAGAAAGTTATACTAATGTGAAAATTCCTTTAAAGAAATATTTAGGAAAAAAAGTGAAAAAATTTAAAGAAAATCATCTAATTTGTTCTGGTAGTATCTGAATATAGAAAAAATGTGATAAAGATATGAGAATGACACATTTAGGAAATGCTGAAATCCAAGGTAATGTACAGCTCAAGCAAATGAGCTAACAGAGTACATTATTAGATGTGTAGTGTCCACATTAAGGGATAACAGGGCCTTAGTGTATAAAAGGCATATTGCAGATGCAGCATAGTCCAAAATTCTAGGATTATGAAGGGAATGGAAACGTGTTCTATTAGTGCCTATCCTAGTGTCTAATATGTAGCAGTAATTCAAATATTTGTTGCTTAAAAGGAAAAAAACATAGAAGTAAGTGAACATGTTTAACCTGAAGATAGAAGATTCATTGGGGAAGGTGGTGGGTGTCTCCAAATATATGCTATGGTGTGAATCTAAAGACTTAGGGAAGTGTTTAGGTATAGGCTTAAATTTAAGAGCAGACTAGAGGGATACACATTTATAGGAGGATTAATTTCGGTTAAATTTTGGGGAAACATCAAGATTTTATGCACCTAAAAATCAATACATGCTTTTGAAACACTGAGTTATTTATCATTAAAATTGTGGAATAATAACTAGATAATGGTACTACTGAGACATTGGCAAACGGATAACTTTTCTCAGAAGAATCTTTGAGAACCTTTGGGCAAACCAGTTCTGATGCTCAAGCCGAACCTACTGAGACAGAGAAAGTATCAATAGATCTCTCAATCGCTAAACCTACAAATCCATAATTGTGACTGACTTCTAGTGCATGTGCATAGGAGTGCCCTGTCAGTAGCTAAAATTTCCAATTTTGCTTGAACATCAAGTCTTTTATGCCTCAGTTCTAATCACTTATCATGATATGGACACCTTATCACTCTCACAGTTACCTCATGCTCAAAATGTACAAGACAGAACTTATTACTACTACATTTCATTATCAGGTGGTTTTAAGTACCATAAAAGAAACACACAAGGTTCTATGCAGAGAACCACCTTTGGAAGAAAAGTCATGAAAGACCTCCCGGGTTAGGTGAAGTTAGAGTTGAGTCCTGAAAAATAATAATGAGCTGGACAAACACATTGCTGGCCTAAGAGTGTCCCAGCAGAGGTAAGAACAAATAAAAAAATCCCTGAGTTCAGAGTTTTAAGAAACAAATACATGGTTCCAGTGTGGCAGGAGCAAAGTGAACAAGGGGGAGTGTGGAAGGCCATTGATCAATTAATAGTTCCTTCCTTCACATCCCACTGGGCTTTACACATAATTTTATTATTATAAATCTATACTTTGTAAGTTTCTTGTCTGTTGGACTCACCTGATTCTACAGGGTGTCCCAATAAATGTATACACACTGTAACAGCTGGTAGCTCAATTTTGAAAATGAAATGTATTTTAATAAACACTGCCTTTATAATTATTACACTTTTATTATTATTATTAAACACTGCCTTTATAATTATTATTATTAAACACTGCCTTTATAATTATTACACTTTTATTATTTATTATTACACTTTTAGTACATATACACTTTTTAGAACTATATATTTATCTATATCTATATCTATATCTATATCTATATCTATATCTATATCTATATCTATATCTATATCTATATCTATATCTATATCTTAATTTCCTTGAGGTCAGGACCCATTTACTACTTACTTGAACATCCCTCATTCCTGCACCTAGAATAATGTCAGTTTTCTCTTAGAGAAGAGGCTCAGAACAGCCATTTGAGTGAAAATCTTAAGGACAAGTGGATAAAGCATACATTCTGTGCTGATCCAAAACCTTTAGAATTGCCACTGATGGCTTGAGATTTTGTACAAAGTATCCTAACAACCAAAATGATATATTGCTATTATTGAGTTGATACTTTTTGCCAGTATTAAAATACCGTAAATAATTTTAATTTCATTTTAAGTCTGTTGATTTAATTCACCATAGAACTTAACACATATATAATTCCAGTGAATTTATTATAGGATTTGGGTATTGTGTTTTTCATCTATGCCTACTGTAATACATGACAGCATCTTGTTACCCTGGTTTTTCTCCCACTCGTTCTTGACTGGGGCTCTGTCAGGACTTTCTGAAGGAGGTTCCACCCTTGAGTGGAGCCTACAATTAGAGTGGCAGGAAATAGGGAGATTCTGACTCCCATTACCCCCTGGCACAGTAGTGCAGTGCAAATTATTTAATTTTTTCCAAGAGTTAGTTTCTTTTCTTACAAATTGGGAATTACAAGTATATTCCCTCCTAGTATTATGGGGTAGTTAAAAGAGATGATGTGCATTTAGTATAGTCACTAGGCATTTAGTATAGGCATTTTGGAAGCACCACATAAATGTGACCTACTATTATTTTCATAATTATTATGAAATTACAATATTTAAGCTTGGCCCAGGTTTTTTTAATTTAAAATGATCAAAATTTATACCAAAAAAATCATACAAAATCCTGGCAGATCAAAGATAAGAGCTAACTAGTAGGCAATAATGCAGTAATTCATTTACATCATGTCAAAAATGACTGAAAATAAAACTTTATGGAGGAGTATTTTTATAAAAATCTTTGCTTCAGAGTTTCCTGATAAATATTCCTTTTGGCCTGGGAACGACATAGTTGATTTCTGCATGAAACTGAATATTTTTTGAAAGTTAGGGCTAAATTAGTTGGGTTATTTTTGCATGATGAAAGCGTGAAAACAAAACACCTTTTTTGCTAAAATATTATCTGGTCCTCGTTTCAGCCCAGAGGACTGAAAATACTATGAAATTAAAATTTCAAATGTGGGAAGGAAATTCTATAATATTTGTTAATTCTAGCCCCAAAATGTTCAACGTTATTTTTGCTTCAAAATCTGGAACTGAACATGCACTTAACAATTTATTTCAATTCATACTGTTAGAAGCTTGCCCTGCCTATCTGTACAGGTTTGGAGGTGTTATTTGAAGTACTTCTCCTTTCTTTAGAGAAAGTTGAATAAAGTGGTAAAAAGAACAAGTCAAAACAGTTGTCTTTTAACACTGTTAGGGTATATAGTTGTAAAATTTTTAAGGAAATAATAAAGTATCTACATTTTAAACCAGGACATCTTAGCACCATGTCACCAGTGATCAGGGCTAAGGTCTGTATAATTGGTGACATTGTTCAGAAAAAGAACAAAAAGGCGTCATTTGATATAACACCCTTAAATAGTTGTCTGGCATCAAATCATTTTACCCTGGATTCTCTGTAGAACAATAGGACTATAATGGGTTTCATGTATCAGGTGGAATAAGGAGTTAATGTTGTAAGGGTGCCATAGATGTGCCATCACCTTCCTGGCTTGCAAGGTCTGCCACAGTGACCATTTGGGCTTTCATATTAAAGGAAAAGTTACTTCATATGGCTACATGGGATGGCACTGAGTAGTTGTGCTAATGTGGCTGCACTTGCTCTACTTTTTTATTTCCTTATTTAAGCATCTTAAATTTCAGTAGAACATGAATTTAGCATACATCTTGCATTTGATTAGATCACATTTTATATATTTTATGCATTTTAATCCAAGTTTGGCTCTGTGAACTTACCATCTGTCTGGAGTTGTCATTGCATTTTATTTTTAATTTTAATTTACCCATTATATTTTTGACTAAAAGTGGTTTTATTTTTGGCAACTTCTTCACCTATGTCTTCTCTGTCTCCCATCCATTTGCCACAATGCATCCAGAGAAGACCTTCTAAAACATCAATCTGATCATATTATTCTCAGTTGAATCCCATTGTCTTTATAATTAATCCAAACTCTAACTAGACCCTTAAGACCCTGCATCCTCCGGACCTTTAAAGTATCTTTGCAACTTTCTTTTTTGATGCTATGTTCCTATATTCTTTTTAAAAAATTTTTTTTCTTTATTAAGGTATTACATATGTATCCTTATTGCCCCATTGCTCCCCCACCCCACACTCATGCCCTCACCCGCCCTGGTGTCTGTGTCCATTGGTTAGGCTTATATGCAGGCATACAAGTCCTTTGGTTGATCTTTCCCCCTTACCCCCACCCTACCCTGCCGTCCCTTTGAGGTTTGATGGTCTGATCAATGCTTCTCTGTCTCTGGATCTATTTTTGTTCATCAGTTTATGTTGTTTGTTATATTCCATAGATGAGTAAGATCATGTGATATTTATCTTTCTCTGACAGGCTTATTTCACTTAGCATAATGCTCTCCAGTTCCATCCATGCTGTTGCAAATGGTTAGAATTCCTTTTTTACCACAGTGTAGTATCCATTGTATTCTTTCTCGTTCCTCCAGCCATTCTCTCTCTTGCCTCTGAGCCTCTATGCATGCTCTTCCCTCGGCTGGAACATTTCTCCCACAGTATGCCTCAATATGTCTTATTGCTTCCAAGAAGCTTTCACAGACAGCATTACGCGCCCCCGCCCCCCAACACACAAATGCCCTCCAATTTCATGAATTAAACAAACTGAATAATGTCATGCAGTGCTATGTGCCTCCCTACCTAGATTATAAATTCCAGGAGAAAACAGACCCCATCTACCTTATTTACTACTGTGTCTCCCACATCTAGTCTAGGGCCTGGGACATGATAGTGACTTAATAAGTATTTATTAAATGCCTGGATGGAAGAGTAAGAAAAGTCACATAGAAAATGCTATCCATATATTATATATCATTTTTACTTATTAAGTATGCAAAATGTTTAATATATAGCTATCACTGAAGTCAAAATAACTTTTAGATTACAATCTATTTTATTCTGTAGTTACAGCTGCTAATTGTGAACTGTTATATTTTGTGGGCAAGTGGATTGCAAATGCAATAAAAATTACTTCAAATCATATGTGCTTTATAATTTATTTAGACATTGTTATCTAAATTTCAGTTCTTTATGATAATGCTTCATTGCATCTAAAATAAATAGTTATAGAGATTTAAAAATCAGCGCCTCAATGAGAAGCTTACCACACATAAATCTACAAAATCGCACAACTTTAAGTTTGTGGCCAAAACACCCCATAAAAATGCCTGTAGGAATCAGGCAGTTTACGAAATACAATTCAGGTGGCTGCTCAATCCAAAATGAGAATTGCAGTTCCAGTCACAGGTAATGTTTAGAGAACTTTCCTCTGCAACTCTGCTTACAACGAATGATGTTGACAGCTGCCAGCATTTTCTCCTGGTAGAAAACAATGTTGCTTAGCCATAGCCCCAAAGGAAAAATAACAATGAATTCTAGAGTCATCTGGGAAGTCCCACATTTAATAATATCAAGGCAATTGAAATCAGGTGGGGAAGAGGGATTCTTGTGAGTGGCCTTGTTAATATTGTTTCCGTCACTGTGCTACTACGCTTCCTGTGGGCTCCTAGATGCAGGGCAATGTATTAGACATTAAGGAATTTACACATTTAAAAAATATTTACTTAGCACCTATTTTGTGATATATACCATGCTGGGAATTGGGAATACAATGATGAAAAAGACGGAGAAAAAATTAAATAAGTAGATTAGAGAGCATTACTGAGGGATGTGAGGGACACAAAGAGCGATGGGACAGGAAGTTCCAAAAGGAAGTAGAGTCAGGACCAAATTTAAGATAGCTGGTCTGGAATGCCTCATACATTTTCTATGTAACTTTTCAGCTAAGAATAAGAATAAGCAATTGGTGAAAAATCTGGGAAATACACTCTTGGCAGAGGAAATGGCAAGTGCATGGTTTCTGATGTGGCAAAGGCTTGCTGTATTGTGTGCCTGGAGAATAGTGTGCAAGCAGAACAAGGGCAGGAGATCAAGCTGGAGAGGTACTTAGATGTCAGCTGACACGGGACTTGGAGGAGTCTGACTTTTATTCTGAAAGCAAGGGAAGCCCTGGGAAGGTTTTATGCAAAGAGGTGACATATCTGATTTACATTTCTGAAACTCTCATTCTGGCTGCTGAATGGATGGATAATAGAGGAACAAGAATGGAAGCAGAGCGCCCTTTTAGGATGTTATCACTGTAATCTAGGTGTGAAATATGGCAGCAGAGATGATCAAAGATATATTCTGGAGACAGAATTGATAGGACTTGTTCAAGGATTGGACATGAGGGGTGAGACAAAAAGAAGAATCAAGGATGACTCTCAGATTATATGATTTAAGCAACTTGGAAGAGAGTGGTCCCAATTACTGTAATGAGTGAGCCTGGGGAAAGAACAGATTCCAGGATAAAGGAAAGCTCAACAGCTGCATGTTGGGCATAATACCTTTAAAAGATATGCATACTTGAAGTCTCTTGCTGACTCAAAGACAGTCTTACCACATGGGAGGAACTCGGTAGATGAAACAGGTAATAATGACTGCTTTGTGCTTATATGAGAAAAATATGTCGCTTGCTCACCACTAGGAGACTTGTGCTTTGGATTATTTGTTATGAGATAGTGATAGATTCACATCTAGAATACCTCATGGACAACACCTATATTCATGAGACAATGACCCAGGACTCAGTGTTCTTGCAACAGTGACAATTCAAACATTGGCTGAGGACTCCCTCCCAGGCTTCCAACTAAACCTCGCTGGCAGAAGTCATTAGTGAATCTCTATTTGAAATTCTTTTTCTTATTTGCCTCTTTAAAAAATAAAATCCATTTCCTTCCAGTGCTATTCCAAAAAAATTATCTACTGACTTTTTAAAACCATAGATTTTTAGGAATATGTTTTTAAAAGAGCATCTGGTTTATTTCTCACTGAAGGCTGGTGCTAAGTGGTGAGAAACATGGATCAAATCAGCCCCAAACACAAAGACTGAATAATTTACTTCATAATTAGAAAAAGTATATTTTATTCAAATTATGAGCTACCATTACTTGTCATTAAAAAGCCTTAATATTCATTGAAGGACAAAATTTGGAGGACTCCCCCTCCCACACACAGGTTATACTTCTTACATAAAAATTTTCTGTAATAAGAAAGTCAAGGTACAAGAAAGTACCTTTTTTGAGCTATCAATTTAAGTTTTCTACTTTTTCTCACCCTGTTAGCCATGAGACAGGGCTTTGTAGTCACTACTTAAGGGTTGGGTAAAAACAGAATTTGCCTGCAAACAATGTCCTCCCAAGTTCACTTTTACTTCTAAAAACTTAAGTCAGTTTTGTTAAGTATCCTGGAGAGACACTCGGGTTGGAATAGAGAGAGAGTTCTCTTAAAATATAGTGGCCAGAAGAAATACAGGAAACTCAGTTAAATTTCGATATCAGATAAACAAATCATTATTTTTAGTGTAAGTATGTCCCAAATGTAGCATGGGATATATTTATACTTAAAAATTAGTTATTTATTTGAAATTCAAGTATACCTGAGCATCTTATAATTGTTGTTTTCAAATCTGGCAACCCAAACCTTAAAGAGATTTAATAAAAGAGGAGAGCTCTCCCCTGACTGAAAACAGAGAAGGAGAAAGGTTGGGACTTTGGCCCTATTCCTGAAGTACACGGCAGTACATGACAGTGAAGTAGGAAGACCTCTCAGAAGAATGACTAGACATCGTGTCTGTGGGACACAACGTTTGATATATTTATTAAATCCTCTTTATTATTTATAGTTTCTGACTGTGTACATTCATAATTATTCCCCACCTAATAACAAGACTTTTCATTGACAATATTTTTCTATCACCTTCAAACACGAATGACAACTTCACTGGGTATAGATCATTTGTATCTTACCTTTATACCTTAAAACTCTGAAAATATTACTCCATTGTCATCTAAGGTTATCAACAAGCCTGGTATAGGTCTGATTTTTTTCCTATGTTGTGGGCCTGATTATTTTTGCAATTCACTTTTTCTCCTTGGAGTTAATGGCATTTAATAGAACATGGCTAATACTTCCTATTCCTGTAGGATAATCCTGCTTCCTATAGTGATTTTGCCAAAGATTCCTGCTTCAAAAGCAACCCTCCTCCTCACATTACTTCCACTATCAGAGGCCTGCTCTCATGTTTCTGCTCAATAAATATAACTATTTGGGTCCCTGCTTTTTCCAATGGCCAATGTTCTTTGATACTGTGCTTTCTTCGACTTCCCTGCTCCCCGAACATCAATGAATAGTTTTCTTTACTTCTCTTGATAATGCAACCACCCTGTGCCACTGGTGGCCAAGGAACACAATTGCAGGACTGTATGGTAAGAATATGTTTAGTTTTGTAAGAAACTTTGAAACTGTTTTGCAAAGTGACTATATCATTTTGTATTCCCACCAACAATGAACAAAAAGTCCTTTTGTTATCCTCATCAGAACTCGGTGTTGTTAGTGTTCTGGACCTGGGCCATCCTAGTAGGTGTATTGTGGACCACTTGGCCTTTTATGGACTTCTGGTACCCTCTAAGTTGCAATTTTAAAAGAGACTATTGGTTCAGTCAGCTTGGGGTGGTCAAGGGAAGGAGGGTCTGGTTATATTACAAGAACAGAATGGCCTTATGAATGCCATCTCCATGTCTTCATATTTGTTGAATGAACACATGAGTGAGTCATTGAATTAATGGATGGATGGATAGATGAATAAACCTAGCTGATATCTAGCTCTAGCCTCAAAGTCTTTATAATAAATGATCTTTAAGGTTCCTTCCAATCTGAGATTCTACAATGCAATTTTTTTCTAACTCAGGGGACTACAGTAGGTATTTTGATTGAAGCCACTGCAAGAGCTTGTGCCGTCCCCATTTATGCAAAGTTTATCACTGAGTTCCATTAAGCCTCTAAATAAGCTTTGTGGAAAGAGTCTGCTCATGCAGGACTCTCAAAACAAGCCGGAACCTGCTTCCTCAAACATCCAAGTTTGCATTTATCTTCCCAGAGGCTCAGGAACCTGTGTGTTTAGTAGCAAAGCCTTTTTATATTCATTGAACCAACAGCATCTGCTTCTTTCTTTTGTGGCCATTGCGATTTTGAGTATTGCTTCTGTTGATTAAGTCCTATGGAACTTCATATATAGATTGCTATGACCTGAATGTCTAATACCCAATATGATAATATTTGAAAGTGGGACATTTGGAGATAATTAGGCCATGAGGGTGGAGCCCTGAGGATGGGATAGCAACCTTATAAGAAGAGAGCTTTCTTTCTCCTTCTCTCTGACATGTGAGTACTGAACAAGAAAAGAGCCATCTGCAAACCAGCAAGGAAACTTTCACCAGAACCCAACCATGGTGGCACCCTCTCAGACTTCCCAGTCCTTAGAACTGTGAGAAATAAATTTTTGTTATTTAGGCCACACAGCTCATGGTATTTTTTGTTATAGCAGCCCAAACTAACCAGGACATAGGGGTTCCCTTATGTTGTAAGATTATTTCCCTTGCAGTTCAAACTCCAAAATGTGACCCTGATATCTCAGGGCTGAGTGGGTCAGCTTGTCCTGTGTAACCTGGTGTGACAGACTCCACTCTCCCATCCATTGACTGCTAGTATTTTTAAAAATTATATTTTTATTGATTTCAAAGAGGAAGGGAGAGGGAGAGAGAAACATCAATGATGAGAGAGAATCATTGATTGGCTGCCTCCTGCATGCCCCCTACTGGGGATCGAGCCCACAACCTGGGCATGTGCCCTTGACCGGAACTCTTCAGTCTGCAGGCCGATGCTCTATCCACTGAGCCAAACCAGCTACAGCTGCCAGCATCTTTTAATCTGACATTCAAGAGCCACATAACTTATAAGTCTCCAACCACAAAGATGAGGGCACAGGTGACAAATTCAGAACCTCAGACATAGCTAAGAACACTCTCCCTTTGGTTGATCTCGCCCCCTTACCCCCACCCTCCCCTACCTTCCCTCTGAGGTTTGACAGTCTGATCGATGCTTCTTTGTCTCTGGATCTGTTTTTGCTCATCAGTTTATGTTGTTCATTATATTCCATAAATGAGTGAGATCATGTGATATTTATCTTTCTCTGAATGGCTTATTTCACTTAGCATAATGCTCTCCAGTTCCATCCATGCTGTAGCAAATGGTAAGAATTCCTTTTTTTTTACCGCAGCATAGTATTCCATTGTGTAGATGTGATGAGAGGAAAAAAAACAAAAAAGAACACTCTCCCTGTCTGTCACCTCCAATGGAAGAACATTTGTTTCCTCTGTGGTACATGGTTTTAACTAAGTTTCCCAAACTATCCCTAAAAATATTTGAATATGAGGTACCTACTCTAAAGGGTAGCCTTAGCTCTAAAGATAGGAGCTGTCTTTGTTGAATTCTCCCTCAACTCCAAGGATATCCATATCCTGAAAACATAATGGAGGAACATAAAGATGGGCTAGAAATAGAAAGTAGGGTGAGACAGTCTTTCCTTGATACTGTGAATACTTCCCTGACAAACACTAGAGACTCGGATTACCAGACTACGGGTTATAAGAGACAGAAGAAAATCTATGTCACATGTGATATGACTCTGAGGATCATTAAAACAAAAAATGAGTTAGGCTCTGACTCACCTCAACCCTGAACTTGGTGCTATCTCAGAACTGCAGAGGGAACCAACATCACAAGGGAAATAGTAAACACAGTCTCTCTGCACTTACTTCTAGTGGTTCTTTTCCAGGAAAAGCAAATCCAGGAAAACTTTTCATTCCCAATAGAAACGGGAAGTATCAGAAGCTAGGCTAGGATGCAATAAGACTGCGTGTGGATTGAGTGGTTAGTGCTCTGTGAAAGTAGCTAAAATCTGGTTCCTTCATGTCTGCCCAACTGTATTATCTGTTGGTGAACATATTGAATAATACATCATTTTCATATATAATCAAGATCCTTTAGGTCTTTGGTCCTGAATGCTCCATAACTCCTTTACCTTGTCCTCTGTTCTCTTTCTGATTGTCCTTCTCAAAGATAACATCTCCCTTTTGGAATGAGCCAGGCCATTTCTAAAGCACCGGCTACATAGGAAAAGTGAAGGAAGAGCCACACAATCATTCTTCTTAAGTTGGAGGAGCTAAGATATGGAGATGCCAGTAAGGAAGATTGGAATAGAAGAATATTTGCCCCTTTCCAAATAAAAGCTTCTTTGCTTAGCACATTAACATACATGGTTTTTTTTAGGGTTCATATTTTTCTTTACTCATATATGAGCTTCTCCTTCTTTTAGGGACTGGATTAAGGAGAGGGAAAACTGTAGTCTTTCCCAATGACTGTGTAACCTCATTTGTACCCAGAAATTGTGATTTAGTTGGTCTGGGATAAGGTTTGGGGTTTAGAATTTTTAAATCCCAAAGTGATTCCCAAACAACTTTGTGTCCAGCCTTGGGACACATCAAAATTACTGGGAGGATTAAAAAATACCTATGTCTGAGTACACGTCCCAGATCTCCTGAAGGAGAACCCCAAGACAAAGGGCTTCAGCTCTGCAAGTGACTTCTTTTTTAAAAATATATATTGATTTTAAAGAGGAAGGGAGAGGAACAGAGAGATAGAAACATCAATGAGAAGGAATCATTGATTGGCTGCCTCCTGAACATTGGACCGAGCCCACAACCCAGGCATGTGCCCTTGACTGGACTCAAACCAGGGACCTTTCAGTCCACAGGCCGATGCTCTATCCACTGAGCCAAACCGGCGAGGGCGTGACTTCTGTGAACACCCTGCTCAAGACCTTCTGGCAGACCATAGCGGTTACTGGCACCGGCAGTCTTCAGCAGCATGGCTGTTGCTGAAAAAACTGACTATGACACATGCCTGGGGCACCTTCTTTCCTTCCCTCTAGGAATCTATGCCACATGCCCCCTTTTACAATTTGGACTGAACATAATTCATGGCCTAAATGCTGTCATTTAAAACTCACAGCCACGTGACTGTTTTCTGCTCTGCATTCCCTCAGGACACACATCTCTTTGGCAGTTCTGCACAGCCTCATTATTTTTTTTAACATAATTGCAGGTGTCCTCCTTCCCCTGACAACCTTTGCCTACCTCCATTCACTGCCTCATTCTTAACATGTTTCAAGTGTGTATGGTTCTTGCTCCAGCTCAACTGAAAGCTTCCCAAGGACAAAGGCTTCACTGGGCAGTATTTAGTTTGGGCTCTATATCACCCCTCCTCTGTTGTCCAATATGATGTCCTGGATGTTACACAGCACCATACAGAAATCATACATGTAGAAAGAGAGAAAGGAGTTCAATGAGTGTAAATATAACTGAAAAGTAAAGAAGTATATTCATTTGTATATGATTCTAAATGAAAACATTAAATTGATGTTACATCGTAGATGAAAAAATATTTAATATTTCAGGATCTCTAAACTACATTATATTTGTATTGTGCTTTATGTTTTTATAAAGAACTTTCAAATTCACCGACCTATGTGATTGCTATGGGAACCCTACTGTGAAATAAACAAGCCCTTTGTGTAGAAGTGTAAAACTGGGCCCAGAAGGGAAATGGCTTGCCCAGGTCCCACCTGATGGCTGACAGAACCAGGTGCAGGATTCAGTCCTCTTGCCTTGTAGTCCAGGCTGTTCTTTCCCATTCCCATAGCCTCTCCAGCCTCCACTCACCTCTGCCTCACATCTGCTTCAGTCCTCATCTCTCTCCTAATATCCACACTTATAATTACATTTGAGAGAATTCTACCTTCATGTTCTAGTAATACATCAAACTCATCAGCCTCAAAGGGAGTTTTTTTTATCAGTGGACCCCATCTCTTTTCTCCCAAATGCTATGTTACTCTATCTTATTTGACTTTGTCATTTTTCTCATTTCCCATTTCTCCCTTTCATTAACTTTCCTTTACTTGTCACTTGCAAGGTCCCATTGATTCAGTTTCAACAACCCATCCGATATCTGTCTTCTAATTTCTGTGCCCACAGCTATTTTCCTATACAGACACATTGCAGTAGTCTTTTAAGTGATTTCCTGCTTTTGATTCGTTAACTCTCCAATCCTCACTTCTTATTGCCTCTTAATTTTAAACCACAGATTTAGTTACAACAATTTCCTATTCAATAATCTTTTAAAGAAAAATATAAAATGTCTTTAGGGTCTTTCATAGTCTGTTCATAAACCATCTTTCTAACATACCTTTTCAAAGATCTTTTATTTCGGACACCCAGAACTGTTCACTATTCTCAAAACACTTGATACATTCCCTTTTATGTGTTTTTACACTTTCCAAGGGTTTGTGCTCTCTTAGTTTAAATGATCTTTTGCTCCCTGCATCCTTACCCTCTTTATTGTCAAAAACATACTCCTTCAAGAAAGCATAAGTTAAAAATTGTTTCTTCCAATCTTCTTCTAATCTCCAGCTTCAGTTCTGTCTGACAACATCTATACACTCTATTAGTCCTTTAATTTGTACTTCTCTTACCACATTTAATATATATATATATATCCCACCTAGAATGAGGCTTCCTGAGAGCAAGTTCTAAGTTTTAGTCAACTTGAAACAAGATGGGTTATAAATATAATAAAAACTCCTTTATTTGTATTTTGCACTAATCAGCACAATCTTGAATATATATAAGAAGCTAAATAATTCCTGGATTGAATTATAGAAAGATTCATGTGTCCCATAGTGAGATAGAATTGATGACTTCTAAAGTTTTAACTTCAATATTGAATAATTGTTTCTAAATGTATAATGGGCGAGTCATTTAATAAAAATTTGTTTTAATTAGAAATGTTTCTGGGACTCATATATTTTAGTTAGTGAAAAAAATATGCATATCACACATGCAAGGCAGGTTCTGACTCAACTTGCTCACCTACCCTTGCAACACATCCAACAGCCCATCAAGATTATACCTGAGTCAAATCATAATCAATGAGAGAAGATCTGAATATGGGTGAGCTGTGTGAAATTCATTATCTACAGCTTCAATTTTACCTTTCTGTTAGAAACATACTTTTTCCTATTAGTTAGTTATAAATCAGTTCCAAAATTTAGAAATTTGCAGATAAGTTGAAAAACTGTATTTTTGTTAAACAAAAATGAATCAGGATTAAGTATTTTGAAATAATTTATTAGAAATGCAAAATAAATCACTATTAATACCATTCCCTAAAAATGTTCTTTACTTGCAATTTTGTTTTATAAAGGGAAAATATTTTTCTCTTTCTTCTTATAATCCTTGGAATTCTACTTTTGTGGAAGCTTAGTTATTATAATAAGTGCAAATGCTAGAAACAGTAGTATTTTACAAATTAATATAAAGTGATTTTGATAAAGTGCTATTCTAATAACTATTCACAACTATATAATTACTATATAGAATTTAACTGGACAGCAAATGTGTAAAAAAAATCAACCCATACAATATTTGGTAAAATAATAGAGTTCACATTCTTTTATTAATTGGGCAAGATACTATGATTAATCTGTTAAATTTTTTGCAGGCTTTAAAATCAATTTTGGTTTAGTAAAATATCTTGAAATATGTCAAATTTTCCACCTCACTTGAGGTATATACTTCATTTTCAGCTTTAGGAAATACTCATTAACATATCCTGATTCTGCTGCTAAGTTTTTAAAAGATAGCTAAAAATTAATTGATGTAAAATGATAACACTACATCAACAGTAATAAACAACTAAAAGGGTCATTTTTAGTGACCCTTTATCTTGTTCTTCTGAAAGAAAAATGAGAAAATTTGAATGTTAGTGAATGCAAAAAGAAAAATTGCAATATTCTTCTTTTAATTTCAATTGGAACAAAAACTGGGCATTAAACTACACTGTCCCATGCTAAATACTAGTTCTGTTTAGAAATTGTATCATGCCAAATATCAGTTCTCTTGATAATTTTTATTGAATCAACAATTTATGCCTATCTTACATATTAACAACACCATTATTTAATTTTATCATAAGAATATTCAGACAAATTTGTTTTTTGGCATCCACTATACAAAAGTGTTTCCATTGCCAACCAGTTTATCAATAGTGAACGTAAAGCCCCATTTGACTAGCAATTTTAACCTGGGGCGACAGCACTTCTCAGCCAACTTTGGACCCAGGACAATTTCCAGTTTTTCAGTTTGATTATCCTTCCTCACTAAAAGCACATTTGAAAGGAAAAGAAGATTGAGGCAGGGGAAGAAGACTACAGAGTCAGAGTTATGACATGTCACTCTTCGGGAATTCAAAAATAGTGAATCTGGCACCAGTTGGGTTTGCCCATATGACCATGAATGAAAAAACAAGCAAGCAAACATATTTTTGTCTATGGGATTCTATCAATGTCAGTCCCATGAATATGGTTGCCAGATGGGCACTTTTCTTTCTCCACCATGTGGAAAGATTTCTGTGTTGAAGGAAGGTAGACCAAATTTTTCACGCCCGCATAATTCTTTCTTAGTTTAAATGAGTCATTCTTATTGGAATGTGTAACAGATTATAAGATGTTTGAATGCTATACTTTTAAAAACTTTTTATTATGGACATTTTTCAACATATACATAGAACATTTTAATGAGTCCTCATTTACTCATCACCCTTATTTCAAAGCAATATCAATGTTTGCCCAATTTTGTTTCATTTGTATCCCAATCTACTTTTTTTGGAGTTTATTAAAGTGAATCTCAGATATCATGCCATTTTACCTATACTCAATTATGAATCTTTACCTATAATAGCAATTTCTTCTAATCTGTAAAATCATTATCTCATCTCACAAAAATGACATCATCTAATACTCAGTCACATATTCAAATATACCTAAATGTCACATCGTTATCTGTTCACAGATTTGTTTCAATCACAGATATAAAATGTTAAGTTGCATATAACCATACATTGCATTGGTTGGAGGTTGTTTTTTGTGTCTTTTATTTTTTATCATTGCCTCTCCCCACTTGCTTCTAATTTTATTGATTTAATGGGAAAATAGTTTTACATTAAAATTTTAGTTGATTATTTTCTTGTGATGCCATTTAACTTGTCTAACTCCTGCATTCTCTATGGAGAGGATATATGCCCACGAGGGGGAAAAGTCCAAACACAATGCCAAGGCAGAGAGATGTACAGTATATGAAGAGTGTTAAGATTTTACAGGGGTGGGGAGCAATCAGGATAACAATGCTTTAAAAGTCTCCATACAGGGCTTACAATGAAGAAAAAGTTGATAAACACTTCTCTAACTCCTAATTCCAATAAATTAGTGGTGAGATTTAGAGACATAACCAAATTTGATTTGGGGGGAAAAGAATAAGTGGTGCTGTATGCATTCTATCAGTCACATAATATCCATATTTCCTGTTTTCATTGATGACAAGATGGGGGGGGGTGTTCAGGAGTTTTTGGCAATTACCAAGTCCTCTACTAATTTTTCACCTGGTTTTAACATTCTTTGACCTTTATAGCCTGCTTCCATGATCTCATTAAGGATAAAAATAACAAATTTCCACTCCTTTCTTTCCTTCTGCATTTATTAGCTGGAATTCTTAATATAATGAAAAACTTTCCCACATCAATGATTAGATTACCCTGAAATATAGTGCACAGAGAAAAGGTAGGTCAAATGCTTGACTCCCTTTAGCTATGAAAATTAAGAGAATGAATTCATCTGTTATCAACTTCTAATGGCTAGTTTTTTATTTTTTTTAATAACTCAGTGTATTATCTGTTACTCAAATTGTTCATCTGCCCTATTATCTATCTATCTATCTATCTATCTATCTATCTATCTATCTATCTATCTATCTACCTACCTATCTATCTATCATCTACCTATTTTAAAATAACAATTCCATTAGTATAATTGACAATAGTCTTACAAATGTAGCATGATGTATTTTTTGGTCCTCTTAGATTCCTATTATTTATGTTTCATGGGGGATATATCAATAAATACTATTTTAATGTCAATTGCAATAATTTCACTCTTAGTGTAGTTATGATAGCAGCATGTTTTACAGTATGCTTTACAGAGAGTGGAGGGGAAGGAGGAGGGAAGGGGAGGAGGGCAGAAAGAGAGAGAGAGAAAAAGAATCAATGGAGGGGAAGGAAGAGGGAGGGGGAGGAAGAAATATCCTCAGGTGAGATTAACAAAACAAAACAAACAAAAAGTAAATAGCTTTTTCATAGAGGATTCCATATTTTTTCCAATGAAACTTCAGGATAAATTCCTAGAAGTAAAGTTTCTGGTTTCAATATACTACATATAAAATTGCCAAATTCCCATAGCTGTTATACAATTTCATCTTCCCACCTATAATGTGTGAGTGCTGCTTCTCCATGGCCTCATTGACTGAGTACAATGCAAAACTTTCATTCTTTTTGTCAATTTGATAAGTGAGAAATAAAAACTTAGTGAAGCTTCAATTTGTATTTCTCATATTAATATGAGAATGAACATTTTTCATATGTTAATGGATGACTGCATTTATTTTGCTATCAATTATCTGTTCATATTTTTTGCCCCTTTTCATTGAGCTATTAAACTTTTTCTTCTGTTTATAAGAAATGCAAAAACTTCTAACCCTGGCTTGGACCCAAAGTGGCTCTGGGCAAGTTACCCTGTTCACCCTCACAAAAATGGTGGTAGGCACTGGGTATATATAAACTATTTACCAGGCTAAAAAATTGATTCACAATAAAATAAACAATTTTACTTTTATAATTACTTGTTTATAGTTCCCAAACTACAAAATGTTGGCAGTGGTGTCATGTAATGTTCAAACCACTTCATCTACTTTAGCAGTGAATAAAATTGTGCAAATGGAAATCTAGCTGAAGAATCAATCAGAGAAAACTGATGATATAACAATATATTATTTTTAACCTTTGGAATATATTATTTGTTAACCTTCCTCATGTAAGTGAGGAAAAACCATCACTACCCTCATTTCACATCAAACTCTAACATACAGAAGCTAATTTATAAATGTAAATCACTTGGGAAATACAGTGCAATAGTAATGTAAAATAAGAATGCATTTTGATTATACAATATAAGAAACACAGATATAGGGACCTAAATTAAATACTTCCATAACCATAATTACAGCTTCCCAAGCACAGTGCTGTTTATTAGGTAACTCCACCTTTTTTTGTTATAATAAAGCCAGACTTTCTCCATTGCCCTCAGGAGGACACAAATTATAAGACTCCTGACCTCCAACCAATTGGATCCATTAGCATAGCTGAGCCCAAGAGCATACCAACAAGACAGGAACTAGAACAAAAATGACTGAAGCTGAGGAAAAGCTCTATGATGTCAGTTAAGGGAAGAAATCAATGAGGATATATAAATTAAACTTAGGATAGACACATTTTACCTTAAAAAATAAGTGGAAAAGATGAAAATTAACATCTTATGTGCCCTAGATAAAATCAATTCCAGAATATTTTGTATGCTATCTTTCCACTTTGGTTTTGGAACAAACCTAAATAATTTGGCTATCCAAACTCATTGTGATTCTTTTTTAGTATAACTTGGAAGCCACAGAGTTTGAAGTAGGTGAAGGGTTAAGATTAGCTACTCCCTACAACTTGCTAGCAGGTTTATAATAATAGCAACTCACATAGATATTTATTAATAATAAATAGTCACATAGTTGGTCTTATAAGGTTGACATCCCTGTCATCTCTGAAGCTCTGAAAAACTCTTGAATAAAAAGTTTCACCTAAGGCAAACATAACATTATTCTGGCAGCAGAATTTAGCTAATCCTTTTTCAGATGAGAGGACCAAGAGTCCTCTGATCCAGCAGCACACAAGAAAGCTTAAAGAGAAGTCCACACTGCCACTCCTAAAGGCATGAGCAAGAACCCATGGGCATTAATGATTTGTTAATGCAAGGATAGAGAAATTTCTTTAATAGTCCAGCAAATGCATCTATGTTGAATAACATTAATTTTACTAATACCATATATAATATCCAATATTCTAATTAATAAGCCACCAATATGACCAGTGAAAACCCATTTCTCCTTTAGATTTTACATAAATTAACAAAGCCTCTGGTCTTGATGAAAGATGAAGATACTCAAAGTACTTTTAATGGTCTTCCTTCTGATTAAATGCTCAGTGACTACCTGTGGAGTAAGGTTTCCTAACTAGA
This sequence comes from Eptesicus fuscus, assembly GCF_027574615.1. Lineage (NCBI taxonomy): Eukaryota > Metazoa > Chordata > Mammalia > Chiroptera > Vespertilionidae > Eptesicus > Eptesicus fuscus. Next base: position 52,620,700 of record NC_072482.1, on the reverse strand, counting down.
CAACTGCTTGCTTCTTGAGCATGGCTCAAACATCACCTCACTGCCTTTGATGAACTAATTTACAGTACATTACAGATATGACAATTATTTTATGAGAAGGATAAGGCAATGCTCCTTTCCTTCATTGTTCTTTTATTCTAATTTTAAAGAAAATTTCAAAAGCAATAGTAATATTTTCACCTTAAGAATAAATAAATAAATTTTATAACAATATGTTTATATAGAGAATGAAAATGTGCAAGGAATTTCCAGGTTTACTTACATAGGATGCTATAACTATTTTTTGCCAATTGTAATTTCCTCTTATAATAATTTTCTGATTAGAAACAGACACAAAAAAAGGCAATAAGTCCTTGTCTACGACTTAAAAGAAGTACTTTTCTGAGTTTATAAAGAAAAATTCAACCTGCCTTAATTGTCTGAAATTAGAAGATTGTCTGGTTCACTTAACCCCAGGCATCAGAGCATTCTAGGTGCACAAGCGCCAAGTGTGTTTGTATGTGCTGAGATCAAGAGGGGATGGAGCATGAAGAGGGCAAGGGAGGCCTTTGGAAATCCTGCTCTCAGCTTTGCCAGAGAAGATTTCATTCCTTCTATTAGTTTTTTCTGCTTAACTGCCCTTCAAGTTGTGCCTGAGGATTTTTAAAGTGCAAGGGGGTTGTTAAAGGACAGAGACTAAAGTATTGTGTGGGAAAAACCAGTTGAAGTTGACCAAGATTATAAAGTAATTTGCAAAGCTATTTGCTTCTACACAGAGCATTTAAGTGTTAGAATATCATGCCACTACAAAAGAATTATCTAAAATGAGGTAATATGCTGTAATGCACTGTACAGGCTATAAGCAATTATGGCGGGATATACTTTCTTCACTTGTATTAATAAGGCTGAGCAGAATATAAAGAAATAAAAGCCTGGAGTATATAACAACTCCTGAGGCAAATTGAAAGAAATTATGAAAGAATTCATTGTATTATTGAAACAAAGCAAAATGAAATGCATTGTGACAACATGGTATAAGTCACAGAATACTATCATGTCTTAATAACCAATGCTGAACAGAAGAGGGACTTCTGTGTTGATTTACTGTGTAGAAAATGTGACATGACGGAAGACCCTTCACCAGCAAAATCCTTACATAGTAGTGCTGTCAGCTATGCTTTCCCTCTGAGTGGATGACTGAGAAGTCATCCAGAGCAGAATGGACACAAACAAAACAAAATATGGTCAACAGTTCTTCTTACCTGCCCCTGTTCTGAGTGAATGCTCTGATCCTCTACTATCCTGAAATAAAACCCCAATTCCAGTTTTTACTCGGCAAAATAAACTTTCAGCTAATTACCATGTGATAAAACTAGGCTGCAGAAAGTATAACCTACTAGCAATAACTTGTGTCTAACAATATAATTGCATCTGGAATAATGAAATGTTCATTTTAGTATTAAAATTAATAATGTCATATCAATGCCATTAATAATTAAGGATTCTTTTTATAACATCACATCATTAATAACAACTCATTATGAAAAATTCTATTAATATCAACAATAATAAAAATAATATCACAATGTCTTTCCATAGTTACAATTTTGCAAGCTTAATGAAAATGCTGTACACATATTGGACAAGCCCCTGCTGTGCCTGAGGATAGCAGTGCTGGGAATATATTGTACTTTTAGATAAATAAAGTACCCTTTTGTTTTCCTAGACACTAATTTGTGAGTGGGAAATTTTATCATTAAATACTCAGAAAGCACATGAAAATTCTGTTTAAAATTGTCTATTTTTATGCTTACAGGGAATAGTGGATGAAATTAGGGCTTTGCATAACAGGTTTTACTGTGCTAGTTCTTAGTTTAGTATTAGTCTACTTCCTTATTGGGGATGGGTTCATGAACTGGTTTTGTTTTTGCTTCATAACTTTATCATGTTATATATAACATTTTTAATGCATATAATAATACATAATATTTTTTTATAATCCACCTCCCTATCTTTCCAGGGAAGCAAATCTCAGCTATTCAATACAGATCATTTTCTATTTATCCAAGTTTTCTTTCTCTCAGGGATGCATTCTAACACATAAATACACCTGATACCCTGCAGGCCAAATCTGTCTGCCCAGAGCCTGTCTTTTGTAAATAAAGTTTTATTGAAGCATAGCCACACCCATTTTTTTACATATTACCTCTGACTGCTTTCACCCTACAACAGCAGAGCTGAGTAGTAGGAACAAAGACAACATGGTCTGAAAAACTAAAATATTTACTATCTGGCTCTTTACAGAAAAAGCATATTGACTTTTTTTCTAGATGATAGACAGAAAGTAATTTTGACATTTCCAAAACACAGATAAGGAAAATAAAAAGAGATAAGGAAATCAATAATATGTCCTTAAGAACTGTCATGTTCATATTTTATATTTCATCATAATATTAGAATAATAAACTCTAGTTCCATAATTCATCATTATTTGTTGTTGTTTGAATGAGTATAATTGTATACTTTAAGGTCAATGCTGGGAACAGAGATAGTCTTTAATAAAAGTTTGTTGAAGCAATAAAGAGTACAAGTTGTAATTTAGGATTAGAAAGGACATCTTGAAATAATATTGATGATTTATTCTCATCATTATTTATCAATAATTTTCAGTTAGTTATTCATGTTAAACCATGAGAATAAGAGAAAATAACATGATATTTTGCACATCCAGCTTTATTTTTTTACTTTTTATTATGAAAAATTTCAAAGATAGGCAAAAGTTGGCAGAAGAGTTAAATAAATCCTCATGTACCCATTACTAACCTTAAGCAATATTTAAGTCATGGCCACTCTTTGTTTCATCTGAATTGCAACTTCTGTCTTCTCTGATATTATTTTAAAACAAATCATGTTGGTTATTCTTTAATTATTTCAGTAAGTAATCCTAAAAGTTACAAACTTTTTATTTAACTATAATACCTTTAACCTAAAATTAATAATAACTTTTAATATTATAATATATCCAGTTGTTAAAAATTCTTCATACTTTTTCTTTGATAAAATAAAATTTCTTTCATTTTTTATAATTTATTTTTAAATCAGCGTCCAAATAAGGTCTACAAATTTTTACAACCAGTCTGGAGAGTCACAAGGCATGTCCCTCCCTTGCTTCTATTTAGACTCTTTTCTTTTCTTTTTTTTTTTTTTTTAGCACATACAAGGAAAAGGAGGGGGTAATATTAGTGCAGCATGAAAGGTCTCTAGGAGTGAAGAGAAGGAAAAAGCAGATGTGGTGTGCCCAAGTGCTCTCTACCTCATGCTCACTCTAAACCCTCAGACCTGCAAAATGACAGTCTAGGAAATACACGCTCCCAGTGCTGCTTTTCCTGAGAGCCTAACGTCTTCCCCAACTAGTGGCATTAACCGGGGCCAGGCAACAAATGGGTATTGTCAACACAGACTCTGTGGTACCTGGGATTCTCCTCCCTGGACTCATCTTCTTCCCGCTCCTCAAATTCATGTAGGATGGGGACTAGAGGTCCTTGGCCCCTCCCCAAATCTCTGTCAAGAACAGAATATCATGGGTCAAAGTAGCCACATAATTGAAGAGTACAACTACCTCAAAAGTAAAATAGTACAACAAAGGAGACAGTATGCCACATTTGAAGCAGAATTAAAACAATAAATGAACAATGTTAAAGAAGCATCAAAAGTATACTTAAGATAAGGAAATTTATAAGCAATCTGAAGCAAAACCAAAAATATAATAAAAAAGAAGTAGAAATATATGAACGAAATAATAGGTATGAAAAAGATAATAAAGAACACCTATTAGGTGTAGAACAAATGAGTAAGTTATATTAACAAATTGAAGAATTCTCTCAGAAGGCAGTAGGAGGGCATAAAGACATAAAAATACAAAGAAATAAGAATATAACACTATAATTATCAGGATAAATATTTGAGAAAAAAAAGTTATTGTAAAACTGGATGCATGACCTCAAATACAATGTGATCATCTTGCTAAAAGTGAAAAGTAATTAAACAAATCCACATCTGGACATATTACAGTAATAAGAACATCAAAGAAAAACAAAATATTTAAAAGCTTCCAGAGAGAAAGACAGATTTCCTGAACAGGAATAAGAATCACAATGTCAAGAAATCTATTAAAGCAACATTGTATTTTTTAAAAAAAATCTTATTTTTGAAGTATTTATGGAAAAGAAACTTTGAACTTATAATTTTGCAGGCAAAGATCACTGAAGATTTCCTCTGGTAAACACAAACAATCTCATAGTTCTAGCATTGACTACAAAGACTAATACCTAATATATTAATGTAGTAAGAACTCAACAGAAGAAAAAAAAATAGGGGGGTATTTCCAGATATACAGAAAGTAAGGACAATCAAATGCCTTGTAACAATGTATTTATCTACAAAAAAATAAAATAAAAAGAAATAAATATCAGAGTGACTTTACATATCAAAAAATACCAAGGTCTTTCCGATGTAGAGGAAAAGGGAGACCAATGAGACAGAAAATCATGGCTAAGTAAGTATCTGGTTTGGTAAGATAAGTAAATATTTCTATATTTAAGAAGTTAATAGGAATAAGTAAATATGAGTAGAAGTCCCAAGTTAAGGACAACAACCATTAGAACACAAATAAATATATAACTTTAAGAAAAGCTGAATAGCCCTAGCTAGTTTGGCTCAGTGGATAGAGTGTCAGCCTGTGGACTGAAAGGTCCAGGTTTGACTGCAGTCAAGGGCACATGCCTGGGTTGAGGGCTCAATCCCCAATAGGGGGTGTGCAGGAGGCAGCCAATCAATGTTTCTATTTCTTCCTCTCCCTTCCTCTCTGAAATCAATAAAAATATATTTCAAAAAAAAAAAAAAAGAAAAGCTAAATAAAAAAACTGATGCATACAAAGTAATGTTTACAAATGAAAACACATTTGAATGTTTGCCTGTGGAAGGGAATAGGAAATGAGGATAAAAGGAGTGAGTGAGTGAATGAATGAATGAATGAGGTAAGAAAGAGTCCTGCATGAACCAATGTCAATAAGGAGCCACAGATAATTATGATGAACTCTACTCTCTGCACCTGAAGCCCAAACAAAATACAAAAATGAATGAAAGAAATACAATTACCATGTTTTTCTTTTGTTTACAATTTAAACCAGACGTTCCTTAAACTTTGGCTTTCCAAATGTACTTGTGTTGCATTTAATTTGCAGCATATGAATATCTAGAACAATAAGTCCCCTGCATATAAATTAAACAATTTGTGGTCCTATAAAAGTTTGCTGAGTGAATGTTAGGGAAACAAAAAACAAAACTAACCTGTTTTTGGCCTGAAGAGAATGAAGTGAGTGACTCTCAGTGGCTTATGATGATGAATAATGCTTAACAACACAGCCAGTTTCCATATGAGAGTGTTATTGCCTGAGCCAAAGGACACTGACATTTTGCTTCCATAAAACACATTACACAGAGTTTTTCAAGAACCCAAGAGATTTTGTTTTACTATTACACATCCACAGACAACATACTGCAAGTGCGTGTGGCGCCTCTGTGGGTGGATGCTGTTGGGACATTCCTCTTCTTATGGGGAGGCAAAGGATCCTGAATTCTAATCTTGGGAGTGCTTAACTTGGTCGCAGTTTTCCCATGTACTAAGTAATGTTTGACCATGGATTTGAGATGAAACAAACTCACTGCCCAGGGTGAGTTGGTTTCATTAAGGGGTGCTGGCATCAGAAGGGTTTTGCTCTGTGCATCAGTGTTAATACATAATGTGAAACCTGAGCTTAGGGGTAGACACATTACTCCTTTACTGAGCAATGTCTTTTGGGAAGGGCTGTATGTGAAATTAGAAAAATGAGTCACTTAGACGTTTGTCGTTGGGTAGAGGGCAGCTAGAGAGACAACGTGGGAGCTGATGGAGAATCAAGTGGTTCCTTCCATAGTTGGCAGGGCAGAGTAATGGAAAGAGTCCAACTATGCAGTTAGAAGTACTTAAACCAGAATCTTGACTGTATTGATATGTGGCCCTTATGAGTCTGTTTCCTCATCTCTAAAATGAGGATAATAACACCTACCTGAAAAATTTAAAGTCGGGTTTTTAAAAAGGCAAAACACAGAAAGCAGTTAGCACATAGTAAGCATAAAAATATTAAATACCTTTCTCATCCTCTTAGTATGCATTCTGTTTCTAAGACAAGAGGGTATAGAGGCCTCAAGTCTGGTTTTTCTTTTTCACCTTCTTGTAGAAACCATAAGGATCTAGAAATAACTCCTTAAATTAATGTCAGAAGCTACAATTTCTGCTTCCTCTGTATATAACAAGAAAATGTACACCCCCAAATGAGAAGTGGTGGTCAGGAGCAGTGCTTAAGAAACAAATACAGGTAGAGGAGAATGACAGTGAAATTCTCACCTGAGCATATTATATTTGGCTATGAGTCAAGCATGTCCATTCTCTGCTCATTTCTTAGACTACTCTGACACGATATCGCACTATCCTTCATCCAGGGATAGAAGCCTATCCCCCATGCTTCTTCTGCCTCCACCAGTACCTACATGACTTTCTCAACCTGAGAAGTCCCTGTCTCTATAGTCTACAGAAGATGGTGTTCTAGGATTGGTTCCTGGAATGCACCTGATACTTGAACATGATAATGACTTAGCCTCCTTCATGACTTGGCATTTGCTCTAAATTTGTATAAATGATCTTCTAGAACCTGGAAAAGAAGGATTTGAATTACAGATATTTGAGTAACTTTTAAAAAAATGGCAAGTGATCAACAGGAGTTAACTATACTTTATTGACCCATGAGTCACAGTTTCCTTACAAAGGCATACTGTGATCATGCTTAATGACTTAATTTTTGGAGTGCAAATATATCTAATTTATACACTTGGCATAATTTTTTTAAATATTAGAATGTATTATGGAAAAAATTAAGTTGTATATTTATTCCATGCCCCTCAGGAGAAGCAGATTTTGTCATCTCCTAAAATATGCCTTTTGGGGATCTTGATTATTTTAAGCTGATTATTTTTAAGAAATGAAAGACTCAGGAAAACCTTTGACCTTTTCCCTAACTGCCTAAAAACATTTAGATAGAGGACCTGCTCCAGAAAAGGAGACAGCATTATAGATAATAATTTAATATGGGCTAGTGTGTGATAGGCAGGGAGGAACCTAGCAAGGCCCATTTGATCAAAGTCCTGTGTCTCATTGTTAATGATGGCCCAGCAAACATTTGTTTACAAAATATTTGCATTTCCATCTCCTTGTGAATTGCCTTCTTGCCCTTTATTCCCACCCCCTCACCTCACAACTTTCTCTTTTATAACAATATGTTTTTATTGATTTTTGAGAGGAAGGGAGAGAGAGATAGAAACATAGATGAGAGAGAAACTTTGATTAGCTGCCTCCTGCATGCCTCCCACAGGGGACCCATCCTGCAATCCAGGGCAACCAAGGCATGTGCCCTGACCAGGAATGGAACCTGCAACCTCTTGGTACATGGGAAGACACTCAACCAACTGAGCCACACTGGCCAGGCTCACCTTTCCCTTTAGCTAGAGATAGTATATACTAGTAAGCCTCAACTGCCTTATTTGTCCTTATGTCTTTATATTCTTATGGAAACTTCATATGTACATGTGTAATAAATTTGGTTATTTTCTCCTATTAATCAGCCTCTTGTCAATTGGATGATTAGAGCAACTGGAAGAATTTAGAAGGGTGAAAGAAAAATTACTTTTTTTTTTCCTTATACCGACAACAAAGTTTGATATAAACAAAAGACATACATATAAAGTAATTAAAGCACATTATTATTAGAAGGAACTAAATTAGCATAAGCTTAAATTCTTGGGGAAGAGAGAACCTTCAGAAGCAAAGTACAGAATGAAGATGACATGAAAATACTGATGAATTCAGCTATTCAGGAGACCAATGGCACATAAATATATAATTAAAAGACAAGCAACAGAAAAAGATATCTTCATGCATATAAAAGTATACTGGCAGAGTATACACTGATGCTATGGGGATGACTGAAGATCTTCACACAGGGGAATACCTTTAACAGAGCTGAACATTGTAAATATTACAAAAGTCATAGTCCAATGGAACTTGCTTTATGAAAATATTGCAAAAATACTTTACTTATGATAGATATTAGCCACATAAATGAAAAATAAATTATGTTTCAAATTTATACAAAATTAAAAGATTTATAAGTTAATACTTTTTGGCATAATTATTTATATTACATTAACATAAAACAAGTATTATATATGAATATATTTAACATAAATATCATGTTTCTTAACAAAAACAAAAACAATGCAAATTGTACCAAGATGTCCCCATGTTACCAACATGCTTTAAAGCAGAAGCTACAAAATTAGCTTCTATAAACACTGGGAGCCAAAGTACTTATCAACAAAAAATACTAGTAGCTACTTCACAATAATGTGAAATTTAAATTTTAAAATGGTAAAATGTTCTATGCAAAGTTCTTAACATAGGGCCTGGGAGGTAGGGCTAAATATGAGCTATCAACACTGGATAGACCTGAGAGAACAAAACCTGGGAGCTTTCCTTGGTGCTGACCCAAATAGTTACACAGTTTCCAAGAGACAAGTTATGTGAAGTTCAAAATATGTTTCAAATTAGTTTGAGATAGCCATTGATGCCAGAAAATCTTTGTCTGTACAAAAAGATTCATGGGATAGAATTTTATGGGAAGGTAGGTGAATTATAGCAATTTCTTTCTAGTTATTTAAGCATTTCCATTTTATTCTATATAAATGTATTTGGAATGTTAGCAGAAGTATACTGGTTCGGATAGCTCCAGCCCTCAGTGGCAAGATGGATGATACCTCTGCACTTATAGACTAGAGGCCTGGTGCACGAATTTGTGCACGGGTGCGGTCCGGCCGGCCTGCCCCAATCAGGGCCCATCAGGCCAGGCCAACCAGGGGTAGGGGCTATGGGCAGTTGGCGGGCCGGCCCTGCCCCCTGATTGAACTCCTGGTCAAACTCCTGGTCAAAGGGACAATTTGCATATTAGCCTTTTATTACATAGGATTTTATTGCTTCCATTCTAACATGAAGTCCTATGTATTTAATGAATGTACATATAGTTACATATTGCTTTAAAGGAAAAATTTTAAACATGAATTTGAAATACTTAAGTATAAAAACTGATAGACAGTGTGACTATTTCAGTATTCTTATATAAATAAAAATAAAACTGGATTTTTATGAAAGACACTGGAAGATAATCCTTTTTAGAGTTCAATCAAATAGGAAGGAAATGAGTTCTCATCATTTAAGAATAAAATGCTCACAAGAAAAGGGAAATTTTTATTTCTACTAGATATTCAACCTGTACAAATATACATTTAAATAGCCACTTTCCCTGGTATCCAGTGTTTGAAATATCCATTTAAATAGCTTTTGGCTATGACTACCTAGTTTTTAAAATAGTTCTGTTTTCAGTGTCAAACATTTGGTGTCCATTTGCTACACTTAAAAAAAAAAGTGTGGGCAATGTTGTGTCTTTTGAGATACAGTAACATGACAGAAAGTGACAAATGGGGGAATGTGTCACAATGAAGCATGATATATTATAGCAGTGTGATATGCTGATACTCAAAGAATCCATAATATGCATCTTTCTTTTTATGTGCTGCTACAGCAGAAGAGATTATTCTTATAGATTAAGGGACTACTGTCACATCTTAGGTAACAAAGTAAATATATTTCACTACATTAATATTTCTCTATAAGACTGTCGTGCTTTTTCTGTATTTCTTTTCTATTAATTTCAGATTAGCAGTAGATGCATTTATAAATAGAAATCTATTCCTTATGCCTGACTTATCCAGTGGCAACATAGTATTCTGAGTCTGCATTCCAAGTCATTAATAAGGAAAAAAGATGAATGCCAACAACGGACACAAGTATGACTGAATACTAAGAATAGACTTAGACACAACTGTATTTTGATGATTTCCACAGGATCCTTTATACAGAATTTCAACTGTGCATAAAAATCTCTAATTTTAAACAGAAAATTATCCAGATCATTAAAATACGTTTTTAAACAAAAATCACATTGTCTTTTTATGTGTCCACTCAGGTTTAATAGATCTTACCTGTTGTTTGTGTTGTTGTTTTTTGTTGTTCCACATGTTAGCAACCAGTAACATCTATAATATTCAATAAAGATGGCTTACCATCAGCTTTTTAATTACAATGAAGAACTCTTGGCTTTTGTTTTTTACTAAAGAGGTATGCATATTGCCCTCTTTTTCAGAAAATTGCTGAGGTGTGTTTTGAAGCCAAAGCAAACTACATATAGTCTGTGTTATTAGGCATTAGTGACCACATTATATATTAATGCCAAAATAACATGCATTAATACAAAATAACATGCATGAATACAAATTCAATGTTAATTTAAGTTGAAAAGAGGCAGCAATTTTTCCTAAAAGTAAAGCTCTGTTAAGATGCTTTTCTTTCTATCAAAATATCTTTCTATTAAATTTATTTATTTCTTCCTTAATTGCTTTTATGTAATATCAGGAAGGGATACCCACTGGCCTATTTGTACAGTATCATCTCATAACTACTAAAGTGTGGCTTAAAATCCAAAGCCTGTTCTATATACAAAAATGATATATAAGTGAATTTAAATAGTCAGTCTGAAAAAAGTCACTACTAGGTGTATTGTATACAACTTTTCCAAAACATGGTGATTCATGTACCATTAAGTTGATTCTTTTGTCCTTACCTACTTATATTAACTTATGTATATACAAAGATAAGTTTATTTCAACAAAACAGTAGATGAATTTTATTTTCACATGTCAAAAAATACAAATAACTCATTTGTGAAGCAAACACATGAGTTATTCCATTTCTCCTCACTCATACTAGTAAAAGTCAGTAACAATAGAGAAATTAATTATTTCTGTACAAGTAGGTTACATAAACTCATACTCCTAATTAAATTTGTTTAATACTTCTCTGCAGCAAAGGAACATCAATTTAAAATTAAAATGCTTTGTTATTAAGTGTGAAACTAACATTTTGCATGTAATAAATTAGATTATTTTAAATTTTCAAATTAAAGTTTTTATATTCAGTAAAAAGAATATGTAGTCATTAAAATGACCTTTTTGGGGGTACGAAAGCCATTTTGCTCTAGTAGAAGAGTATAAAAACATTACCAATACAGCGTGCTACTTTATCAGAAAAGGAAGGCACTTAATCATATATATGTTCTTTTAGAGACAACATTTTTTTTTTTAAGCAAAGGTCTCCTCCAAACTCTCCCTTAGATGTAAAATCAGAACTTCTTCAGAATTATTAAAAACTTGGGAACAGATATACTAATGGGTGGTGAAGTTTATGCCATAGTATCATATTATAAAAATAAATGATCAAAATATTCTAATGTAATTATTTTTCAGGATATAATTCTTAACATAAAAATATATAATTTGTTTTGGTGAGTCCTATCTAATAAAGCAGGAATATGCTAATTGACTGTCATGCCCTCACAAAGATGGCGGCGCCCAAGCCAACAAAGAGGGAATATGCTAATTGACTGCCACACCCTCAAAGATGGCGGTGCCCACAGCCAAAAGATGGAGGCGCCCAGTCCTCTCAGCCCCACTGGGGTGGCAGGTGCACGGCACAGCCGGGCCCACCCCCAAGCAGGTCGGGCCGCTCCACTCGCCTGCCTCTGGAGTCCCCCAGGCCCCTCAGCCCCCCAGCCACCCAGGGCCAGCCTGAGGCACAGGTAAGCCTCGGGTGGCAGCTGCTCAGCTGCCCAGGGCCAGGCTGAGTTGCAGGCAAGCCTCAGATGTTGGCTGCCCAGCCACCCAGGGCTGCCCGAGGCTCAGGTAACCAGGCCGGCTGAGGCTTGCGCTGCCAGCAGTGGCAGCAGCAGAGGTGTGATGGAGGCGTCGCTTTCCCCTGATCGCCGGGTCACTTCCCGCCCCTGAGGGCTCCTGGACTGTGAGAGGGGGCAGGTCGGGCTGAGGGACCCCCTCCAGTGCATGAATTTTCATGCTCCAGGCCTCTAGTGTTAATATAAAGAGGTAACATTTTAACAAGAAATATTTTATTTTAAAAATATAACAAGTATTTGGAAGAACAACATTATGAATGTCATCAAAAATATTTCAATTTCCATAGACTCACTATGTATAAGTCACTTGACATCGGCAATAATTTCAATTCATTACAACTAGAATATGCTCTTTAGAAAAAGTACCTTATCACAAAAAATAAATTAATTCTTCTGTAATGCCCATTGATAAAGAAAAAAATAACATAAAATTACTTTCTCTCTAAATATTTAAATTTTGTCTTTAAATTTACTTTATCCAATCTCCAGATTATTTCAAACTAAGACTTATCAGTAAAACAGTAGCATCCCAATAAAGGAGTAGACTAAGCAGTATGTGATGGATAAAGCCACATGCTGAATTGCATTAAACTGTACCATTAAGTACCTTTAAGGACATAGTTCATTGTAAGCCAAAGAAACCTCTTATTTTTGAAATCATAAACCTTTCCACAATCTCATATTTCTGATCTTGATTTATACCTGATCCCTTTGTATAACTCATTATACATAAAAGGCTATACAAGACCAAATAGTGCTGTTTTGAGGGGGGAAACAAAAACATACCATGATCACCATAAACAGACAATAGATAGATTTACAGAGCATCCAGTATCTCCATCAGAATAGTATTTCTGTAAATGAAATAAATCAGTTATCATAATTTAATATTCATTAATATGTTTAGAAAGAATTAGAGAAATTATATGAAATGTTGTCTCTCCTATTTCAAGCCTTCAGTTCAGCTATAATGATGGAGAAAACATATTTTGCAGCCCAAATTTAGAATCTTCTCAAGTTTCAGAGGCTGCAGTATGGCCTCTGTTAGTTATTGTTAGTTATCTACCCCTTTGGCATCCTTCTCCCTTACCACACTTATAGCTCTAATCAGTAGCTGCTTTACCACGGGAATTACAATCAGTGGTGTGCTTCCAGAAGAAGAAGAAAAAAGCTTATTCATAGTGTAGGCTGATTTCTTTGGTGAACTGACCCCCACCACAGTCAATTTCCTGCTGCCTGTGTAGTGTCTGATTCAGAGCAGCACATCATTGTGTAGTATTTCCGTCAGACCTATACACACAGTTGTAAATGTGGTAAAATACTTAATTTGGAAGTAATAGGTTGTGAGTATTTATTAATTTTCATTTTAATATAGTTTGCTAGCTGTAAGTTTATGTAATTTGATTTTTAATAATGGTTATTTTAAATAACCAAAAGTCCTGAGAATTTCATAACCGATCCTTGTAAACTGATATAAGCTCAGCATACCACTGAGTTTACTCCAAAAAAAATCCATATGTGCTAATTTTTTTAAAAAGTGCATTATTTTAAATGTTTAGTATTAAAGCTATAAATATTTGAAAGGGTGACAGCTCTGAGGGGGTGTAGGCAGATGACCTGGAGGGATTAAGCAAAAAAAGAAAAAAAGAGAGAAAGAACTCATGGGCAAGGATAACAGTGTGGAGATTGTGAAGGAGGAAGAGGGTTTGGGGAAATAAATGGTGATGGAAATAAATAAAATAGAATAAAGAAAGCATAACAATTAACAGTTATTATAGTAATACTATTGGCATTAATCTGTCAAATTTAAAGTGGCCAGAAGTTTTATGTCTCTTGCACCAAAAAGACAAAAGAATCTTTGTTATTATAATTTTTTAAGCCCACAGAGTTATCTTTTTTAATTCTGGCTCTTTGGCCATGCCATCATCCTTAGCTGAGACATTCCTAATTATCTTTGCTAAATGATTTGTAACCTTGAGGATATCCTGGGCAGCACTTGTACTTGCATTGGCTCACTTCCTAGGAAAGAAAGAGGTTGATGGAAAGACAATGGATACAAACCTCCCTTGAGAGTTTCCTACTGCTAGGAAAAAAGTAGCCCTGGAGGCAGGAGAAAGATTCCTAAATAGTCTGGGGTAGGTGTTTTAAATAGGACATTAATGTATAAATCAGACTTTATTTTTCAAAGTTGCCTTCACGGCTCCTTCTATATGAAATAAGGCAAAGAACTCAGAGCACAGTTCTTCACTTTTTAAATTTAAAAACTACCTTAGTGGTATATACCTTAGTGACTATACTCCCTCTCATCTGTGGCCCTGATGTAGTAGACAGGGAGACAATATATTTGGTCAATGAAACATGAGACAAATGCATTATGGCATAAGAATTGCTAATGAATCAGTAGTTCCCTAACTACAGTTCTATCAGCCGCTATTCTTCATGACTTCACATAGAACAAACCAAATTCTTTCAATCTCTGGGAGAAGGCGCTTTTTCTGGCTCAGTGAGTTATCTAATAATCTTTCAAAGATCAAATTTCAGAGAGATAAAAAAACAACACCAAAAACATGAAAAGGATCTCTTTTATGGGAAGTAGAGAATAAGATTTTGGGGAGTTCAATTTCAGTATTAATAACTCTACTAGCTATTAATATAATTCTAAACTCATTTTGGATACAGAAAACAGATGTTTTTTAAAAGAAATGCACATTTTATGTAACAATTTGAATATTGAAAAAATTTTATATGAAATTTAACATGGTTAAATCTAATTGACATTATTGTGTACACATATTTTAATAACCTGTGATTAGGATAGGAATCACTGATAATTATTAAGAATATTTTTTTATTTTTTATTGTTTAACAGCATTTTTATTGTACCCACCTCTTTTATTTTCCTATAGTAATTAATTTCTGCTAAAATCCAAGATTCTGACCCTCATCTGTGTTTACCATCACTGCAATTGGAATGAGTAATTTTACCCACATTCTCCATGAGAATGTGAAGTTTTCTCATATCATCTGGATCTAAGATGAATGAAACTTGACACATTTATTTAAAGGAACTGCTTAACTATATCATTACTGCATGAAACAATCTAAGGTTGCTTTTGACATTTCACAGTATGTGAAATTCACTGTGAATTAAAGTGAAATGAGTAACTAATAAGATAAAACATAGTTATTTGACCTATTTTTTCCTCCTTGCATTTGCAATATAGCAGAGGTAAAAATGATAAAGCCAGAATTCATCAATGTCTCTTTATTAACCCTGTAATAGGAATCCCTGTCTTGCTAAATACTGATGTAACTGGTTATGCACATCAGGTAGAAGAATTGTAAAGTGTTTTTTCATGTGTACCCTTTGATTAAATAATTTATTTAAATAAAAATATTAACCTGAAATAGAGATGTTGTTTTCGCAAAATCAGTTTAGTTTATTCTAAATACTAGCTCCTGGATTACAAAAGCAAAATGTATAAAAAGCATACCTATTTTTGAAATTGTATTCTGTCCTGAAAATAGAAAAAAGAAACCACTAATGTTCTCACTGATAAAGATTTAAGAAGACAATTACTTTTAGGTTGTTTTTGTAAATATGAGGCTTTGAACTGATCTCTCCATACTTTTTTACCTTAGAGTAGAGCTACATTTTGGAAAATAAATAAATGTATTAAGATAATGGGTTTCTAATCCACAGCTTACTTTATATTTTTGTTTCATGCTTTTATATCTATTTTAAGAATTAAATTTTCAATATAATTTTCCATATTAAACAAATTCAAACTCAAATTCTTACCTGTATAGTTACTGCACTAATCTTGGGTAAATAGTATTGCTTTTTCATGATTGTCACAGATGAAATGTTATTTACAATGCTATCTTAGAAACTCTGTAAGAGAAATCTTATTTATTATAGAGTCTTGGTTTATGTACATTTTACTTAATATCAAATAGAATGATATATTTGGTATCTGACCAGTTTGGAAAGCCAATGCTGACTACATAAACTATTATAAGAATATTTTGCTTGCTTTGCTGATTTTAAAGCAAATGGCAAAATACTGCAGATTTATGGTACAGTATATTGATGAAAATACATTATAACTACCATGCTCAATAAGTAACCAATTTAAGGTTTAAAAACTAATAAGTTACCAGCTCATATATAAATCCCACATATTAAATAATGAAAACCTTCTGAAAGATCAAATAAAAAACATCAATTTAAACTTTTTGTCAGAATTTTGGTTCATGAATAGTTTGACCTGTCCATGAATCAATGGAATAATTCTTTTACTTTGAATTGGGCTCTGTCTCTAAATATAACATATTAAGTTATCCAAGTTCAATGTTACTGAAAAAAATTCCAATTTTTTCAAGCACATATTAATGTATACATTCACAAGAGAGTAACCAGGGAATGCTATTATTACTAGAAAACAAATAAGTAAGTTCTTAAAACTGTACTAAGAAGCACACCCAAGTAAATTTAAGTCATCAAAGTATGCCACATAGAGAAAACATTAAGACAGGTAGACATATATTGAGGAAATTATAAATGACTTGGTGTTTTAAAACCTCCATATTTAAAGCCAGGTGACCATGATCTTATTTGTATGTTCTAGAAGCCAGTCTAGGCATGATGAAGTGCTAGAACCTGTCTCCAAACTTGGGCTTACTTGTTGTGTACATTAACTGTGCAGAAGATTCAGTGACGTTACGACAACACCATTTATCTTCTGAAGGATTCCCAGGAATTTAAATACCTTAAGTGAACCTAGCCGGGGCTGGAGGTGGGGGTGATCGAGTATTTCTTCATGGTTATCAACTGAGCGAAGGCACCAGGATAAACCTCTCAGTTAACTTATGGAAGTTCCAGAGAGGCAGCCTGGAAGAATGGAGAAAGAACAATTTTGGGAATCAGAAAGCTCCTGTCCTGTTTCCCTGTCCTCTCCATGAAAGCCTTTTCCACGGACCTATGGATTCATCTTTCTACAGTAAAAAACTGATTGGGTCACTCCCCTAGACTGCTTAACTAGCCATGTGTAATTTGGTGCTCTTTCTGATTTCAGCCTTCAGTGAATCATCATAACTTTCATGAATAAACCTATGCTGCTTTTTTTGGACTGAGAGGTCTGGAGCCTGTCTTCTGGCGCTCACTCCCCAGTCGTTCCATGTTCTGATCGTATTAAACTGTTAGAAGATATTTGAATGTGCTTTGCTCTTTTACCGCTACCCGAAACGTCCCTGCATTTAAAATTTCCCTTCCGACTTCTCCATCTTACCTGCTTTGGAACTCTTACATAAGCCCAATTCCTCAAGATTCAGTTCAAATACCCCTCATCTAGTTTTCTTTCCCAACCATCCTCAATTTCCTCATTCCCTAGCTGAGTGAAACATCCCTCTTATGTGCTCTCATAACTCTGTTCACATTTCTATCCAAGTCTATAATGATGTTGTACTGTAGCTATTAATTTACTTGTTTTTACACTGCACTAAAATACAGTTCCCAGGGCTATGACTTTTAACAAAGATGTCTGATATCTGAAACAATATACATTAGAAGCATAGCTCTAATAGGGAAATATGGTGCTATGTCATTGTTACTCCTTCTCCTTCATTTCTAATTCTATTTATTTGTGTCCTCTCCCTTTCTTCTTTGAAGAGTCTGGTGACTGTCAGAGGGGGCTGAGTAAAAAAAAAAGGGGGGATATATACTATATATATGTATATAAATATATATGGATATATACTATATACATATAAATATATATGTAAATTATATGTATATGTTATATACATATATATATATCTACACTAATAAAAGAGAAATATGCAAATTGACTATACCTCCACAACACACAATAGCCAATCAGGAGTGAGTATGCAAATTAACCCAACAAAGATGATGGGTTAATTGCATTATGCAGGCGCGGAGTGAAGACTGAAGGCTCTGGCCCAAGTAAAGACTGAAGACTGAAGACTGAAGACTGAAGACTGAAGATGACTGAAGACTTAAGACTGAAGACTGAAGACTGAAGAGGCTTGGCTTCTCCGCTATGGCCAGAGCGAAGGCCTGGGTCCCGGGTGCTGGAGGAAAACCAGTGCCGGCAGCCAGGGGAAGGAAGGCCTATTGCACGAATATATATATATATATATGTGTGTGTGTATATATATATATATATATATATATACACATACATATACACATACATATACATATACATATAACTAATATACACAGACAACTGTATGGTGATAACCAGCAGGAAATTGGGGGGGGGGGCAAAGAGGGGATAAATGAGGAAGGAAAAAGACTTTGCTCTGGACGATGGGCACATGATGCAGTATGCAGATGATGTTTTAATGAGTTGTACACTTGAAACCTGTATAGTTTTATTAACCAATGTCAGCCCAATAAATTCAATTTAAAAAAAAGAATGGGATTTGGGCAACAGAGTGCGGGTTCACTGACTTATGCAGGATGACGAAATGCTTTTAGCTAGATGTCTAGCCACTGTGTTATAGACATAAAGAAACAGAGAATCAGAGAGCAGTTAAATGTAACTTACTTTTACTTTTATATATTAGATGCATGCACATGTGTATGCAAAATTAATATATCTTCTTTCCATTCAATTTTTATACCTTTGACCAAGTAGGTCACAGCCTTAAGAATTAGTTAAGTTTTGGCTCTATCACCTCATTTGGTCTGATTTTGGGCAAACAACTTTAATTTACTTAGCCTAAATTTTTTCATATCTAAGGTGAGCATAATAATAATTCCCATATAAAAAAGTCATTAGGATTCTTAAATTAGGTAGGGTAAAGCATAAAATCAATTCCAGGTATAGGGCAAATGCTAATGATAACTACATAATAAGGGCAATCATGCCACTATCTTTACAGTTATTCTCTTTCAACAAATTGTTCTTATTTTTTGGAAAAGTTTCAAATATTCTTACGCCTGTGTTGTATGGTTTCATGAAGGTTTTTATATTTGGTCACTTAGCTATCATGGACACTGTCTTGCCATACCTGTTTTTGTTTATAAAATCCCTACAAATTTAGATTGCCAGTTTTTGTTTTTTCTTAATGCATTCAGCAGCAATAAAACCTGAGGTGATCTGTTTTCTTCTGTATATTCAATATTTAAATTGTTATTTTTTAGAATATTTTAAAATGATCAGTATATAGTTATCCTTACAATAAAAATGAATTAAAGAAGCCAGGTAATGTAAATTCTTTTTATTTTTTAATATATTTTTATTGATTTCAGAGAGGAAGGGAGAGATAGAGACATCAATGATGAGAGAGAATCATTGATTAGCTGCCTCCCACATGCCCTCCCCTGGGGATTGAGTCTGCAACCTGGGCATGTGCCCTGACCAGGAATCGGATCATGACCTCCTGGTTCATAGGTCCAATGCTTAACCACTGAGCCATGCCATCCAGACTCATTTTATATTTTGAAAAAAATTAAATCATGGTTTCTTTCATTAAGAATAAAAGCAAAAGTGGATAAAATTTCTAAAAAAAAAAATTGATGTCAAATTTATACATTAAAACTTTTTATTTTACTATAAGAGGGTTATGGCTTTATATTATACTAGAGGCCCGGTGCACGAATTCATGCACCAGTGGGGTCCCTCGGCCTGGTCTGTGGGATCGGGCTGAAACCAGCTCCCCGACATCCCCTGAGGGCTCCTGGGTTGCGAGAGGGCACAGGCCAGGCTGAGGGACCCCACCGGTGCACAAGGGGCTGGGGAGGGATGCGGGAGGTTGGCCAGCCAGGGAGGGACCGCAGGAGGGCTCCAGGGTGTGTCTGTCCTGCCTTGCTCAGTCCTGATCGGCCAGACCCCAGCAGCAAGCTAACCTACTGGTCGGGGCATCTGCCCCCTGGTGGTCAGTGCACATCATAGTGAGCGGTTGAGTGGCCTTAGCATATCATTAGCACATTATGCTTTGATTGGTTGAACGGCCACCTGGACAACTGGACACTTAGCATATTAGGCTTTTATTATATAGGATTTCATAATGCCAATAAGCCTATTAAAGTGAACAGGATGCTTTACTGAAGTGACCATTAACTTTTCATTATATGAATTGGTGTTCACAATAAAATATATTTTTAAATATAAAAATATGAGTATAAAATATTAGCACACTAAAAAATGGTTTCAAATTGCCCATTTGCTTGTCATGGGTCAGACAAGTTTTACAGCTCTTCTTTAGGTTTGCATGAGTACAGCTTTACTTTAGAAAACATCTCTACTTTTCTTTCATCGCAATATTAGGGTTTTGCACATTGCTAAATCTCAGGCAGATAAACAGATTCAAATAAAATTTGGTGATAAAAGAAAATAGTGCCTACTGTATGTTGAGAATTTCGATGGCAACATTCAGCAGAATGTGAATTAAAATGGCTAGGTTATAAATCCCCTGAAAATAAGGTTTTTAATGGAAATGCTGACAGGCATTTAACGATAGCAGCAGTAGCTGGCACCACTGTAATAAAAGGACTTAAATGAAAAAAAAATGTATGCCTCACAAAGACATGTGGATTTCAGGGTAAAGCTATATGCAGACTCAATGTAAGGATGGATGATAATATGCCTCAGCAATTATGATGCACAGGTGCGAGTAACAAAGAATCTTGAAATTCAGCTACCAATCAAATTGTGAAAGAGTTTAAGGAAAAACCTGAAGGCAGCATTCCTCAGTTCTATTTCTCTGGCACCATCCTCCTCTTACCAATGCAGTTTATCCATGCTTTAGGAACAGCAGAGCAGAGCTTACTCAGAACCTGACCCCATGGAAACAAGATAGGCGTTTCAACAGCCAATCCTTTAAACCCCCATTTTAATGAATTATTCAAGTGTTGGTTAGGCATTAGGTAAGAGAATACAAACATTCTTTCAGGGACACCTCTGGATTTTTATAGTCATAAAGTTCCTAGTTATTGTTTCTTTCAGGTCCCTCCCTAGAGGGAATAAGAGTCCTGAGATGCTTCTCTAAACCATCTGGATACAGAAAAAGTTTACCCTTTGATTATATCCTAGTCAAATAAAAGTAATGACGTGGTTTTATTTTTTCCTTAACAGTCAACCTTCTATTTTTAAATATATACTCTTTTTATATTTCTGCTTAATATAAAATGAGTTCAAAGTATTCTGTTCTTCCTGATTGCAGTTATAAAATACAATGGGGTTTTAAGTTTGCTAAAAGGCAATTTTTTTTTAAGTCTTAGTATGTGCCTGTAGATCCAAACTGGTCACTAGAAAATTCTTGTTTCCAGACTCTCATACTCCAGATTACTCCCAAGGAGCTCTACTCTGTAATTCTTCTGACAAATAACAAGCTCTTTAGTTATTTTGGGAGAGAATCTTCCCCAGGAAAAGGATAAAGGTACACTGGTGTGAGTGTCTGTATTCTTTCTTCATGGCTATAAATTCCACCCAAACTGTCAAGGTTGACAATCCAAAACGATAATCAAAACCACTTTTTACATTCATTCTTGTAGCTGCCGCAGGCAAGTTTTAAAAGATATGCTAACAAATCCCAAAGAATAGCTGGTATTAAATATTTGATAGCTTGAAATGAATACTGTGGATATAAAATTTAAGTCATAGAACTCTTTAATTTCTTATCTATAGATGATAGTCATATGTGTGTGTACATATGTGTTATTATTTTTAATTATTTAATTGAACTAAATAATTCATTCATTCAAAAAAAACAATATATACACACATGCATATATACACATGTATATTATTTTAATTCATATAAATTTGGAAAAGAAACAAAATAACAAAATAAACAGATGTTGTTATTTTAAAAGCTATATTATTTTAGTGCCCTAATACCAAAAGCAATACATAAAAAATCACCCAATATGACTATTTATAATTAGCTGAATTGAACATTTCTCATTATACATTTTAGTATACATTTATTGCCTTGTGTAAACTCTTTTACTGAATTATATAAATATAACAAAAAGTGAACAAATTATATATGCACATTCTGTCAATTTTATGAAGTGAACACTTTTGCTTAACTCTATCCATGCTTTTGATAAGAGGGCATCAACTTCTGTCTTGGTGTTGTTAAGATTTATGTACTAAATTACATTTCTCAGTAAGTGAAACTGTTACTAGATGCTTTGATTTTTGCAGAAAGAGCTACTGAGCCAATGTCACGATTGGCAGGATTGCCTAGTAATACTCTATTTTGTCTGTTCCAGTTGTGGAATCTGCCCTAGAAAAGCTCCATCCATACCTTTAACTGATGTAAGGAGATACAGATTTATCACCGCACAATATTCTTGACATTGTAAGGTCCACACAACAAGATGGTATAATTTTCCTATCTTGATATGAGGCATGATGGTTTATATTAGAAGCAAGAGAAAGAATGGAAAGGCATAGTAAGTCACTCCATAAAGCTTGCACAATAGTGTAGGCAAGTTAAGACTGAAATGCTGGGGAAGTTTGAGGGAATGTGTCAAGATTCCATATCAAAAAGCAAGTTTAGTATTGACTGAGATAATACTGAGCTCAGTGATTTCTGAGAGGAGATAGCAGAGTTCTTATCAAATGAGTGAAATACAGTGATGTGGAATCCAAGTCTGCACATCATGCATTTATCCAACCAAGGCATGGAAAGTGACAGTCCCGACACTGACAAGACTACAGTCTAAGGTCACCTGTGCAAGCCCCCAAAGGAATGAGAGTGGCAAGACAAAGAAACTAAATCCAAAGGAAATGCTACCTTGGGCTCAAGGGCTCATGGAGAGAAATGACTGGAGTTGGCTAAAATGTTGTCAGCACTTTAGGTCTGGAGAGGGAGTGATTCTGCCTTCTAAAATGAAGACTGGAAGAATAAAGGCCCTAGGGCTCATTCTCAGATGGGTGTGAGTGAGCTTCCCTTCCAGCTTCTTAAAGAGTTGTTGGCCTTTTCTGAAGCCAAAGATCAGGACATGCCTATTGAGTTGACTGTCCAATACCTAGATGGCTATGTCCTGATGGTCAATTATTGCTTTTTTGCTGCTCAACATATACAGGGTGGGGCAACAGTAGGATTACAGTTGTTCATAAGGAAAATAATACAAGTAATTAATAATACAAGAATAAACTCTTACGTTTTGTGTACTCACAACTGTAAAACTACTTGTGCCACATCCTGCATTTCCCAGTCAGTGGTTTTAGGACAGAATGTTCTTTCTGAGAAAAGCTAACCAATAATACCATGGCTCATTATACTGACTATTATTTATGGCTTCTGTCTGATCTCCAGGTTCATTTGCTAATCACCTCATCTCTTTTATTCAACACACAGTTCATACTCTGACCATACCATGCTAATTCACACTTCTGTACTTCAGTATGCTAGTTCTGATATCTGGTATCCCTTACCACTGCTACCAACTCAAAATTTGGATCTTTTCTTAGAGACTTACCTAGTTTTCCCTGACCATGCACATCTGTTTTGGTGTCCTACTATACCTACCCCACTACATGACATATATTTGTCTATCTCCAACAGCATTACAAATTCCTCTACAGGGCAAAGATCTTTGCTTCTTCTGGGATGAAGATATCAGTTGGCATACAGTAAGCCTTTATTACATGTTTATTGATTTGAATTGATGTTACGAGGTAGTCCTAAAATAATTTTCCCTTATTTCTTTCTTTCTTTTTTTTTTTTTAGCATTCCCTTAGTACATTCTCAATAAGTGCTTATTGAATGTATTTGAAATATGTTAAATGGCACAAAGAGACCATATCTTTCTTGCTCAGTGAGCATAATTATTTCTCCATTCCCCCATCTAGTTTTGGGAAACAATAATAGAATGTAGAAGTTAAATGCATAAGTTTTGGATATAGACTTCTGGCTCCACTTTTTACTCACAAATCATTTAAACTCTCTAAGATTTAGTTTTCTCATCATATGCAAGCCAAAGCTATTAATAGTATCTACCTTGGATTTAGTAAGTTATGTATGTTGGCTATAATTTCACAAAACATGACATAAAAAGGATCCCATTTTTCATATTTGAGTATGCAAATCAAACACTATATGCCTGATATAAATGACAATTATGGCATTTGGTCAGTGTCTACCATAAACATGGTGCAGTGTAAGTGTTCAACGAATAGTCATTACTCTCTACGTTACTCCCTACTAGGATAATGAAGATGAGCTTCTGAATAATATGCAAAGCTCTGTGATGGACATATTACCAAATGGAAACAGCATCTGTTTCCCAACAAACATTTGTGTCAATTGTTTATTCCCAAGCACTAAGTATTTGATTGGATGGAAGTAGTGGGAACTAAGGCAATATTGCCTAAAATAGAGGAATTCCAAATAGACTTTTTAAACTAAAACATCACATTCAAAATGTACTCCCTTTCTGACCATTGGTGGAGATTTCCTTTCACATTTTAACACTATAGAAAATAAGTTGGAATAAAGTAGGACTTTCCAATATGGAAGACACTAATTGTCAGAGAGTGCAGTATGCTAGCCACCACAGAAACAGGGTGAAAGATGAAGAAAATATGGGTCTTATCTTAAAAGAGACTAGTTCTTAAGCTTCATCACATATAGGTCAAATAATGGAGTTTGCATAGATATAGAAACATGCAATAAGGTAATCTATAATAATAAAAGCGCAATACGCTAATTAGACCCGACAGCTGAATGACCTTCCAGACGTCATTCCAGACATCATTCCAGATGAAGCCATGGCAGTGGGGGCTGAGGCAGAGGCTGTTAGGGGTGATCAGGCAGGAAGGTGAGCAGTTAGGGGTGATCAGGCAGGCAGGCAGGTGGTTAGGGGCAATCAGGCAAGGAGGCAAGTGGTTAGGGGTGATCAGGCAGGCAGGCGAGCAGTTAGGGGCAATCAGGAAGGCAGGCAGAAGCGTTAGGGGTGATCAGACAGACAAGCAGGCAGATTGGTTAGGGGCGATCAGGCAGGCAAGCAGGCGAGCAGTTAGGAGCCAGCAGTCCTGGATGGTGAGAGGGATGTCCCAGATTGCAAGAGGGTGCAGCCAGGCTTAGGGATCCTCCCCGCCACCCCCATGCACGAATTTCATGCACTGGGCCTCTAGTATGTTAATAATGTAAAATATATTTACAAGTATACCACTAATATATTTTAGAAAATATGTATACATTGGTTATATTTTAGATACCTATTTATATTATAAAACCATCTTACCTTATAATAGAGAAACATGCAAATTGACCGCACCTCTGCTATGCCCATGATTGGGCCTGCCAGAGGCTGGGGGCGGGACTCCAGGTGGCCCATCCGGCCGTTGGGAAGACCAAGATGGCTGCGGGCAATCCAGTAAGTTCCGGGGGTCTGAATGGCGATCGCCACCCGGCGGGGCGTGTCCGGGCCGAGCCCGGCGCTCCCCGGGGTGTCAGCATGGCGATCGCCACCCGGGGGGGCGGGTCCGCTCCGAGCCCGGCGCTCCCCGGGGTGTCAGCATGGCGATCGCCACCGGGGGGGCGTGTCCGGGCCGAGCCCGGCGCTCCCCGGGGTGTCAGCATGGCGATCGCCACCCGGGGGGGCGGGTCCGGGCCGAGCCCGGCGCTCCCCGGGGTGTCA
Source organism: Eptesicus fuscus (assembly GCF_027574615.1). Lineage (NCBI taxonomy): Eukaryota > Metazoa > Chordata > Mammalia > Chiroptera > Vespertilionidae > Eptesicus > Eptesicus fuscus. Next base: position 52,595,137 of record NC_072482.1, on the reverse strand, counting down.
GCATGGCGATCGCCACCCGGGGGGGGCGGGTCCGGGCCGAGCCCGGCGCTCCCCGGGGTGTCAGCATGGCGATCGCCACCCGGGGGGGCGGGTCCGGGCCGAGCCCGGCCCTCCCCGGGGTGTCAGCATGGCGATCGCCACCCTGGGGCGGGTCCGGGCCGAGCCCGGCGCTCCCCGGGGTGTCAGCATGGCGATCGCCACCCGGGGGGCGGGTCCGGGCCGAGTGGCGATCGCCACCCTGGAGGGCGGGTCCTGGCCAAGCCCGGCGCTCCCCGGGGTGTCAGCATGGCGATCGCCACCCGGGGGGGCGGGTCCAGCCCGAGCCCGGCGCTCCCCGGGGTGTCAGCATGGCGATCGCCACCGAGGGGGTGTGTCCGGGCCGAGCCCGGCGCTCCCCGGGGTGTCAGCATGGCGATCGCCACCGGGGGGGGCGGGTCCTGGCCGAGCCCGGCGCTCCCCGGGGTGTCAGCATGGCGATCGCCACCCGGCGGGGCGGGTCCGGGCCGAGCCCGGCGCTCCCCGGGGTGTCAGCATGGCGATCGCCACCCGGGGGCGGGTCCGCTCCGAGCCCGGCGCTCCCCCGGGTGTCAGCATGGCGATCGCCACCCGGGGGGGCGGGTCTGGGCCGAGCCCTGCGCTCCCCGGGATGTCAGCATGGCGATGGCCACGGGGGGGCGGGTCCGGGCGAGCCCGGTGCTCCCTGGGTGTCCGCATCCATGGCCACCCGGGGGGCGTGTCCTGTCCGAGCCAGGCGCTGCCGGGTGTCCCGGGTGGCCATCGCCACCCTGGGGGGGCGATTCGGGCGGAGCCATGCGTTCCGGGGGCATCGGGGGCCATCGCCACCCTAGGTTGGGCGTGGCAGGACTCGCCCAGCCCCTCCCAGGGTCCCTGGGAACATTGCAGGCATGTGGTTGCTGAGACCCAGACCAGGCCTCTGGCCACAGATTCATAGCTTTGCAGAGACCTAGGGCAGGGATCTGCTTCATCTGCAGAGAGACGGAGGTTCTATAGTGCCCCCAAGATGTGGGTGGGCCCAGCCAGGGGTCAAGGGGCATGGAAGGACTCCTGGCAGAGGGGCAAGGACCCTCACTCCTGAGGCGGGGGTTGAGGGATGGAGCCACCTCAGTGGAGGGGTGCTGCACTGCAGGGTACTGGACTGACTGAGGTGATTCAGAGAAGCTCCCAGTGCTAATGGGCCTCGCTCAGGCGGCCTTCACACTTCAGAGGCAGTGACTACTGCTCCTGCCTTCACCCAAAAGCAAGCTCGCTACACCCTGCCCCATAGCAGAGCATGCCTAGGCAGTGAGTGGGACGCCTTCCACCTGCTTCGGAGAAGGCGGGGCAGTAAAGAATGGGGGGAGAGGAAAGAATGTGGAGCATCTGCAATGAAGAGGTGCTTGAGAAAGAGGCTGGGAAGCCTGACTGGAAGGTTTGTTCTGTTTGCTGGGCCGCTGCCCCTTAGGAAGCGCAAAGAGCATGGCTCTGAGGGCTTCCTGTGTGCTCTGAGGGCTTCCTGAGTCAAGTTCCACAGCCAACTGGAATTGGCCTCAGTTTCCTGGTCTGTAAAATGGATGAAGCCTGTCCCAGTGCCTTCACTGAGCTTTGATGGCCAATTGAGATACTATATAAAGAAAATGAGGGAAGAAGTGAGAAAGAAAAGGACGGACAAAAAAACACAAAAGAAAGACTGAAAGGAACCTGTAAACCCATTGTCACTTAAATAGGGAATATAGTCAATAGTGTTGTAATGATGGTATGATGCCAGGTGGGTACTAGAAATATCGGGGAACACTTTGTAAAGTATATGATTGTCTAACCACTATTCTGTAACTAATATAAAACCTGAAACCAATACAAAATAATGTTGAATGTAAAGAAATGAAAATTGGAGTGAAATTTTTATAAATTTCAAAGTTTAAATAAAAGCTGTAAAGGAAGGAAGGGGAGAATAAAAAGTGTTTTTCATTTTGCCACTTCATTAAAAAGACAGTTGTCTTTATGTGATGCTTTTATACTTTTCTAAGTCATTATCTCATTTTAATTTCCGGGCAACTTAAAGACAAGGTAAGTATTCCCTCCACTATTCAAAGAAAGGAAATCTTGGTGTCTGGTCCTAATGATTCAATCGTCAAGCCCTTATTGTAAAGCAGGGTTAGTAAAATTTTCTGTGCAGGGTCATATCTATACTAATAAAAGCCTTGGGGGTGATCAGGCCAGCAGGGGAGGGTATTTGGGGGCAATCAGGCCCGCAGAGGAGCAGTTAGGGGTCAATCAGGCAGGTAGGTGAGCGGTTAGGAGCCAGCAGTCCCGGATTGTGAGAAGAATGTCCAACTGCAGGATTAGGCCCGATTCCTGTGTGGAATCGGGCCTAATCCTGCAGTTGGACATCCCCCGAGGGGTCCCATATTAGAGAGGGTGCAAGCTGGGCTGAGGGACACCCTCCCCAGTGCACGAATTTCGTGCACCGGGCCCCTAGTCTGTATATATAAAAGCCTAAGTGTCCGAAGGACTGAACAACCTGTCAACTGGTCGCTATGATGTGCACTGACCACCAGGGGAGAGACGCTGAATGCAGGAGCTGTCCCCTGGTGGTCAGTGTGCTCCCACAGTGGGAGCACTGCTCAGCTGACCAGGATGAGCAGTGCCAGGATGAATGGGAGCGGCTCCTCCCCAGCTGCCTGCTGCTTCACACACTACTACATCCCTCAGGGGATGTTGGATGCTGGTTTCAACCCGATCCCCACAGGCTATGCCGAGGGACCCCACCAGTGCACGAATCCGTGCACCAGACCTCTAGTTACACAATAAAAATATAATGCAATTTAAATAAAAAGTAAAACAGAACCCAACAAAAAAGTAATTATATCCTATATTATTGAAGATAGCTTAAAAATGAGGACAGCTTAGATCATGAATTAATTATGCCAAGAAGGTCAACCTGGATATTAGAAACATTACTTGTGAGAAATAAGGGTTTAACTATCATTATTTTCTTATAGAAACAGCAAAAAAAAAAAAAAGGAATCTAAAAAAGAAAACCTATCAGGTATATATCAGTACTATTTAATTGAGTTAGGTATAAAAATAAAGTACAAAGATAAATCCTGATAGCACATACAGTCAAGAAGAATGTTTAATGTATTTTTATGACTTTTTATATTCAGATCTGATAAGTAGCAGAGCTAATTATCTATATATCTATGTCATATGTTCCCGACATTGTCCTTGATAGCTATTTGGTAGAAGCACCAGTGACACAGATAATTTCAAATTTACATTAATTAAAAATCAGTTCATGTGTCCAGGAACAAGTTATGGACACTATAGAAAAATGAGTTTAATAAAGACAAAATGTTTGTTTTAAAATATCTTATACATACTTAACAATGACAATGATGATTAAGATTTGGTTTAAAAAGAAATTGATGTGTTTAAATGTGCTACCTTCCAGTTTTGAAGCTATTACTATATTGTTTATGAATATACTCCCCTAACTCATACCCCATGCCATATTAAACTTTAATGCAATAAGCACAACATAGTATGTGTGCTTTATGAATGACTGTACTTAATAAAAAATGCATTATTTAGGTTGAATCAATGGAAGGAAGTTGTGGTTTAGGAAAAAAAGAACTGTGAAATAGTAAAAGTAGGTCATTTCATTGTGTGTGTTTTTTCAGTCCAAAGTGGCTCAACTCATGTGTTCTGCTCTGATCTCTGAGTTATGTTTGTATTTTTTTTTTAAAAAAACTGTGTTGTTAAAGTACAACACATTTTATTACCAACCAGAATATTTTATTGAACAAAACAATAGAATGGCAAATATAGCAATTAATAATACACATGGAATAAGTTAAAAAGTAATAGAATACAATAATCTGAATTTGGAAATCATATAAGAATAGAATAGCTAAGGGATGTTGAATCACAATTTCTAAATTTTCAATGATATTGATCTAGTGTCCATGAAAAATTATCATATTACAGACAGATTACAGAGGAAATAAGTTGAAATTTATAGAGGAATCCCCTATAAATATAAATTTTTAACTAAAATAAAAATATAATTCCATAAATAATATATATATATATATGCTGCAATGTTAAAATTTTCCCTATAAAGTTTATATTTGATTTTCAGTTAGGTTTAGGATAATCTTGGATATCCCTTTCTAAATAGTGTTTGCAAAAGTTAACATTACACTTAGCAAAATTGAAAGGATATTTATGATTCCCCAAATGAGTGATTGTGTGTTACTCTTCTTGGAAGTTTTTATTTTAGTACTAGAGGCCCAGTGCATGATTGAATCATGCACGTGTAGGGTCCCCTACACGCTTTCGCTTTTCGCGGTGGAGCTGGGTGCCTGTCCGCTGGTGCACCAGGCCTTTCAGAAGCCTCTGGCTCGGCGGAGGCTTCTGAAAGGCCTGGTGCCGGAGCAGACAGGCAGCCAGCTCCCCCACTTTTGATGATCCGCGGCCGCTGAGGGGGGCTACCCTGCCGTTGAGGGGCGCAGCTGGGTGTCCGCGGCAGGCCCCCTCAGTGGCCGCGGATCTGGCCATAGAGAGGCACAGGGGGCGGTAGTCCCGCCCCCTGCGCCTCTCAACAGCAGGGTAGCCCCCCTCAGTGGCAGCGGATCCGTGCCTCTCAATGGCCGGATAGGCTACCCCGAGTCCCGCCCCCCAGCCTCCTGCCGCCCAATCATGGGTGTAGCGGAGTGATGGTAATTTACATGTTACTCTATTATTAGATAGGATTATATCAGGCTAACAGAAAAGATGCAAGAATATTTCTGAGACTCTAATAAGAACTTTATCTCAATTTACTAATTGTTTACTTTTTAAAATATACATATATTTTTATTTATTTCAGAGAGAAAGGGAGAGAGAGATAGAAACATCAATGATGAGTGAGAATCATTGATTGGCTGCCTTCTGCACATCCAACGCTGGGGATTGAGCCCGCAACCCAGGCATGTAGCCTGATAGGGAAAAGAACTATGACCTCCTGGTTCATAGGTCAATGCTCTCAACCACTGAGTCACGCTGTCCAGGATTTATTTACTTTTTTGTCAAATTTTATCTGTGATTCTATCTTTCTGTCATCTGCACATATACTTTTTTTTTTCTGAACTGTTTAAAACAGAGTTGGTGACATTGTTTCCTGTTACATTTAAAAATCTGAGTGGGTCTTTCAAAGAATAGAGACATTCTCTTAAAATTATCAAAATCACAGAATTTCACCCAGCCGAGGTAGCTCGGTGGTTGAGTGTCGACCTATGAACCAGGAGTTCATGGTTCGATTCCTGTAGGAGCACATGCCTGGGTTGCGCGCTCAATCGCCAGTGGGAGGCGCGAAGGAGGCAGCAGATTAATGATCCTCTCTCATCACTGATGTTTCCATCTCTCCCTCTCCCTTTCTCTCTTAAATCAATATAAAAATATTTTTTATAAATTATAATTTCACAGGAATCTATTACTATTATCTAATCAACAGTTTATATTTAAATTTTTAAATTGACATGGAATTCCCTTTATAACTATTTTTTCCCAGGTATAATGTGGTATCACAAAGTGCCAGGGATCTTTAGGATCCTTTCATTTTGGAAGAGCTGCTGCTGAGCCTTCTTCTATTTGTTGACCTTGAGGTTTTGAAAAGTACCAACTAGTGATTTTGTAAAATATTCCTCAATTTTGAATTGTCTAATATTTCCTTATGATGAAATTTACATTTAGTATCTCTGGCAGGAATAACACTGATGTGTTTTCTTAAGTGCATTATACCTATAAGCAACAAGATCCAACTTTAGTGATGTTCACTTTGACCATTTAATAAATGTATTGTGTTATAGAAATAGGTTTCTCTAACTATACAGTTACTGCTTTCTTCTTTGTAATCAGTAGGTAACTTACATGGAGATAGTTTGATTTTAATTTGTGATGAGAAACTTTGTTTCTATGCAAATATTCTGTCTCTTATCAAAATTTTGCCCATTAATTTTATCACCTGTTGGTGATTTTACAACTCTTTTATTTCTTCTGTAATTATTAGTCAGAGGAAGGGCTTTCCTTTGTCATCTACTTCTTTATTTCAAATGACTTACTGGTACTTATTTATTCAATGACTTATAATCCATTTGTATTATTTATTTACTATCATTATTTCTCTTTTTTTTTGTCTTTCTCTTTTTTTAAAAAATAATCCTTTATTGTTAAAGTATTAAATATGTCCCCTTTTCCCCCCTCATTGAACCCCTCAGTCCCCCACCCTTTATACTCCCTCCTCCCTGCCCCAGGCCTTCAGCACTCTCATTATTTCTTATGTTCCTCAATTTGTCCTAGATTTAACCAATTTTGAGCCCCTTCAAGTTGGCTCCCGTGTCCTTTTGACATGCCCCCAACAGCCTCTTATCACTTCCTTAATTGTGTTACAAGAAGCTGTTCCAGGCTTATCTTGTACTTTTTCTGCCAAAGCCTAGGAATCAACCATTTCTCCAAGTATTCCTGGTTCTCTTTACTGGAAAATGATAATTAGAAAACAACAAGATTGTCTATATTGCTATCAGTGTCATGTATTAGTTGATAGACCCAGAAAACATATATATATAAGTGTGCACATGTGTGTTTTTATATAATATATATGTGTGTGACATATATGTAATATTTTCATATGTATTACATATTCTAAATATATGCAATTATTTTATACTGATATTTTTCTATTCCAATCCAATGAAACAGGGTACATCTATTTCTCTCCCTTTGTATTTGTAACTTGATTCTTCAAAAAAAAGCCTGCCTTCTATTTTCTCACTAATGCCTAGAATACATAGAAAATGCTTTCAGAATTCTAATCCACACCATTGTGAAAGTAAGCATACTGAAAATAATTCAAAGTTTGTATTAATGTATAGTTAATATTTATATACAGTGAAATTCACAAATTATCAATGTAAAATTTTATGAGTTTTGAAAATGGATACACTCCTGCAACCCACACTCCTATCAAAATTTAGAATATTTATGTCATATAGTACGACAAGATTATGCATTATGTCCTGTGACATCTTTCATGTCTGTTACATTTGTTCGTGTTGCTTCAACTATTAGGAGTTTTTCCCCCCATTTTATTGCTGATTAATACTTCTATGTATAATGTATAATTCATTTTTTCAGTCTGCTCTGAATGGATATTGTGGGGTTTTTTCTAGCAATTGGCTTTTTCAGAAATAAAACTTTTCTTCTGCCCTTTTAGGTTCTGTCTTTGAGGTGCTGCAAATTAATTAAACAAATCAAAGCAGATTAGCCAGGGAGTGTGTGGGGGGTGGGGTGGGGGAGGGGAGAGCATGGGGATTCACAAAGAAATGTGATTCAAGTTGGTTAGAATTTGGGACTTACATACTGTTTTAATAGGGAATGGGGGGCAGTGGGACACATCTGGGAGAGCAAATGACTTACTAGAAGACAAAAGAGAAATGAAAACTTTTGAAAAAATAAATGAGTTTTAGGAAAGGCCCTTCAGAGAATAGATAGGAGATATGATAGCTTTGGACAATGTCTGCTTTGGTATGATATCAAGGACTTCTTGTCTCCAGAATATAAGATTAGAGTTGCTCCTGGAGAAAGGATTTAAAACAATTGAGTTCTTTTGGGGGGTTCTGCTTTTAGGCAGAGAGCAGATTTTAGAATTCAAAAGCCTTCACCTCAAAATAATTCTTATACCACAGTAGCTTATTCAAGACACTTCTTCAGCTTTTATGACCAAAATTCCAAAACCATTCTTTAAAACCTTTTTGTACACGTTTCAACTTCTCTTGAAAAATACATAACAGTGGCATTACTAAGTCACAGGGTAGATGTAAGTTTAACTTTTTAAGAAACTGCTAAAATCTCTTCCCAAACTATTGTACAATTTGCACTCTCAGTGGCAATGTATGAATTCCAAAGGCTTCAAACATGGCATTTTTCTTTTTAATTTCAGTAATTTGAATAGCAGTATAGTAGCATCTCATTATGGCTCCTTTGTTTGCCTTTACAACTATTACAACTTTAGTTTTAGCACTTAGATTATAATACAAGTCAGGTTAATTTTTATGTTTGAGGGTAGAGAGAGTTTGCGCTTCATGTTTTTTCATATAGATATTCAGTTGTTCAGCTTTGTTTCATGAAAATACTTTCCCTGATGATTTGTTTTAGTGCCTTTGAGCCAATGCAATTGTGCTGTATCAAGTGTGGGCCTATTTCTGGACTTTCGAGGTTTTCCATTGATCTATATTTTTTTATTATAAAACAAAGTCAAGATGTCTTAATTACTGTGTTTGTAATAAAGCTAGATCTTAGATGATGTAAGCCCTCCATTTTTATTTTCCCCCAAGATTTTTTTGTCATTTATTTTACATTTCCAAATAAATTTTGAGTCAGCTTTTATATTTCTACAAGAAAAGCTTGTTGTGCTTTACATTGGCTTGTGTTTAACCTACAGTTTAATTAGAGGAGGATGGAGAATTAACATTTTAATAATCTTGAATGCTCTAATCCAAAACACTGTTTATCTCCATGAATTAAGATTTTAATATTTTTCTTGGGAATGTTTTGTGATTGTTTTGTGTCGAGGTTTTGCAATCACTTGTTAAATTTATTAGTAGAAGTTTCTTGTTTTTAGGCATTATTGTATAAGGAATGGTTTTTAGTTTGTATTTTATGTTGCTAATCCATTAATCTTATACCCCACAACTTTGCTAAATTCACCTACTACTTGTAGTAGTTGTTTTATAAATTTCTTCAGATTTTCTATGTAAACAATTATGTTATTTGCAATTAAAGACAGATTTTATTTTTCCTTTCCAAACTTTATGTTTGTTTTTTTTTTCTTGCTTAATTGGCATGAAATGGAATAAAAGTGCTCGAAACAGACATCCTAGCTATTCCTCTTTCAGTCTATTACTATAATGAATCAATAGTTGACATTTAAATTTTAAAACAACCTTGTATTCCTTGAAACCCCATTTACTCAGTTTCTATTATCCTTTTGTAGATTACCAGCATCATTTACTAACATTCTGTTGATGTTACCAAACTAAAGGGGTCTGTTTGCCTGCCTGCATCAAAACCCAATAAGCGCTAACAGGAGTTGGCAGCCAAGAAGGTACAGGTTTATTTAAGAAAATAGTCCACACTGGAGTCACAGGTGAGCTTTTGCTCAAAGACCAGGCTCCAGATGGTTTTCAGGGGAAGGGTTATAGAGGGGGGAAATCATTAATCATGGTGGCTAAAGGAATTGGCATGGTCGTCTATTGTTTGTTTGGGGCCAGGGTAGGGAGTAATTGGTAATTGTATGAGGTCTTGATGTTAGCTATGACATCTTTCTGTCTGGTTTCATGAGGGTGTGGTCTGGATGGTTGTTCCTCTTCCATGGGCCTAGGGCTGAAACACAACTGAAGTCAAGATGTTATCTTTAGCTTGACTGAAACTCTGTTTCTGTGGTCAACAAACCTGAGGCTCTGTTCTTAAGAAAAATTGATGCTGACCTGAAACTGGTGTCCTATAGACTTAATGATTAAGGAAGGGGGTGGAAGAACAGAAGGAAGAAAGGGTCATGTTAAAGTGATGAAGTTCCTGAGTGGTTACATTAAGAATTTTTACATCTTTATGATGGATGTTGATCTTAGACATTTTTTTTTTTTGTAATGTTTTTGCCAGCTTTTGGATAGTGCTGCCTTTATAAAAAAGTTTGAAAATGTTCTCTCCATCTCCACGTTCTGAAACATTTTGTGTAAGATTGGCATTTTGAAAATTCTTGGTAGAATTTGCCAGTAAAACCATCCATGCCTTGTGTTTTCTTTATGAAAAAGTTTTATTTATATTTACTTGTAAGTAATAAACTATACTTTTAATTAGATATGTGGCTGTTCAAATTTTCTATTTCATCTATTTCATTTTTATGTGCACTTCTAAGTCCTGCTTTAGGTACTGCCCATAAATTTGGTGTATTGTATTTTTTATTATTCATTTGCAGACATATTTAATATCATTTGCAATTTGTCCTTTGACCTATGGATTATTTAGAACTATTTTATATAAAATATTAGGGGATTTTTAGAGGGGGGTGTTTATTTATTTTTAATTTAACTTTGTTATGGTCAGATGGTATGTTAGGTTGCAGCCTATGGTCACCCAGGTAAATGGCTCATGACCACTTATAACAAAGTATATTCTGCAGGTATTGTGTGAGTATTCTATAAAGACCAATTAGATGGTAGATAGTGCTTTTCAGATTCTTTAATGGCATTTTTGTCCAGTTTTTCTAGAGAGGTATGTTAAAATTTTTACCTATGTCTTTTGATTTATCTTTCTCTCTTTATTTCTGTCAGCTTTTGCTTTATATATTATGAGTCTTTCTTGGTAAGCAACATCACTTATGATTGTTATATCTTCTTGATAAATTGAATCTTTCATCATTGTGAAATTAACCTCTTTCTCTCTGTTCATAAGCCTTATTGTAAAATCTACTTGCTTTGGTACTAATAATCCATATTCAGCTTTCTTATGCTTAAAATTTGTGTGATCTGATATTCTTTTTTTGTTCTTTTACTTTCATCCTATCAGTGCATATATTTAAAAGTTCACCTACTGCAGACAGCATATAGCTGATTCATGCTTTTTAATAGTCTTATTACTTATATGTTTCAATTCAGTATTATTTAAGTTACTAGTGTCCTGGTGCATGGATTTGTACATATTGAGAGAAAATTAATTAGAAGAAATATATTGCTATTCACCCTTTCTCTATAATAGAAGTGTCAACCAAATTCACTATTGACAATGACAGATAGAAACACATGTGTGCGATTGGTGCCAGCGAGAGCTTTATATGTATTGCACATGCACAAGTCAACTTAGCCTTTTACATATATCAAATGAACTTGATTAATTAGAGCTGCTTTCTGATTTAGCTAAACTTTTTCCAGCCCAGTGAAGCACCCCAACTTCTCTTTCAGGTAATTGTCAGCAGCACAGCAGTAAATATCAACACGAAGCAGATTATGATTGTAGATCATGCAGGGAGAACAAAGTAAAAACTGCTGAAGTGTTTGACTATATTCTGTGCAGTGAGAAAACCTGAAGTCATTTTCAAGGTCCACAATTTCTTACTTCTTTTTAGTCAGGTCAATTTTCTAAGCTTTCTAAATCTCTGTTTTCTGGCTAATGAAAAGAAAGTAGGATTCTACTGAGTCTCCTATCTACCTACTCCAGGACTTCTGTGAGGATCAAATGAGATGAGGCATGGGAAATGCTTCACAGACATTTGGTTAAACTGTAAAATGTCTGCACCTGGCTATAAAGCAAGTCATGTTCCTGGGTTGAAGAAACTCTAAGGAGGCTAGTCACTAGGGATAGGAAGCTGGGCATTGTTACGTGACATCATTACCCGGGGCCCACAGCAACCGTTTCTGGGCTGGGCTGAGCTGGGCTGTGGGCGCATTATACACCATGGGGTCTTGGCAGCATTGGCTGAAATTTGCTGGGGTGTCGCTCCAGGGTGGTGGTGGGGCCTGTGTCCCATTTGGGGGAAGCCAAGTGTTGGTTTGTCGGTGCAAGGTCCATGGTGCCATTTATTTTTAAATGGCCAGGGCACGTCATGGCAGCTCCTGTATTGAGCGTCTGTCCCCTGATGGTTAGTGCACATCACAGCTACTAGTCAGATGGATATTTAGCCTTTTATATATATAGACTAAAGGCCCATTGAACAATATTCGTACAAGAATAGGCCTTCCTTCCCCTGGCTTCACTCCCAGCCACCTGGGAGCCGGCAAGTCCCCACTCCTGGCCCACCCGAGAGCCAGCAAGTCCTCACTTCTGTCTGGAGCACCACCCTGTAGCTCCCTCGGCTGCCCCCCTTCCCCTCATAGGATTCCCGCTCTGTGCCTGAATATGCAAATTAACCTCCATCTTTGTTGGGTTAATTTGCATGCTCACTCTGATTGGCTGTGGGCATAGCGGAGTGATGGTTAATTTGCATGTTTCTCTTTTATTAGGTAAGATACCTATCTGTCCTTCTTTTCCTTTATTGTTTTACCTTTTTAAATATTTGTATTATTCTACTTTATTTCCTTTATTGGCTTTGTATCTATACATGGAATTTTGTTATGAAAATGTAAGTTACAGTATGTGTAACTCAAAGTCTATTCATGGTTAATATTGCACCTCTTCATGTAAACATAAGAACCTTTGAACAATAAGGTTTTGTTTGTCCTTGTTAGCTTTGTGCTATTATTCATACACACACACTTATATATAGTGTCTCTACATATAAAGTCCTCAAAACAATTTTCTGTTTTATTTTGAACATAATTTTTCTTTAAAGTAAAATTTTGCTTTTAAAACTTAAGATGAAAAATATAACTTTTCATATTTACCCTTATGTTTACTAGTTTTGATTATCTACATTCTTTACTGTAGAGATTCCATCATGTGGCAATTCCCTTAGGTCTGAAGAACTTTCTTGAACATTTCTTATAGAGCAGGTCTGCTGGCAATGACATTTTTTAGTTTTCTGCTTCTCTAAAAATGTCTTTATTGGATAATACTGTTCTAAAATAGTTTTCTACTGCATATAGAATTTTGGGTTAATAATTATGTTGCTGAAAGATGTCTCATTATCCTTTTCTCCAATTTTTATGATAAGTGTGCTATTTTTTGGTGATTGTTCTACTTTATGTAATGTGTCATTTTCTTTGACTATTTCCAAGATTTTCAATTTATCTTTTATTTTAGTCAGTTTTTTATGTTGCCTATGTATTATTCTGCTTCAAGTTGGCAGAGATTCTTAGGATAATATCAAGTAATACCCTAAATTTTCCAATTTGATATTATCCCAGGTTATTAATATACTGTTTATTTTCTCTTTCTAACTTTGTTTTTCATTTTTTCCTTAGGTTGGATAATTTCTATTGACCCCTTTCAGGTTCACTAACACTTTTGTCCTCTATTTTCTAATTGCTATTAAATTCATTCACTGGATTCATATAATTTTATGTTAAGGACTTTCATTTGATTCTTTTTTGGAAATTCTACTTCTCTGATGATATTACTCATTTGTTTATTCATTATCATCATATATTCTTTTAAAGCCTTGAATTAAGTCCGTAGCTATGACACTGTAACAATCACCTTAACAAATTTGTTATATACTTTGTTTGTTTTTGCTAATTTCATTGTCTGGGTCATTTAAAAATTGTTTCTAAGTAACTGCTTCTATTTCTGGTCAGAGGTGACATTTTCATTCTTCTTTGCATAATTCATAATTTTTATTGTTTGCTAGAAATTGTGTATTTTAGATGGTTGAAAGTCTATTTTGTTGATTTTCTATAGAAAGTGATGTGTTTTGTTTTGGATGGCACTTAATTTACAGTGGAGAGACTTGGAGATCAGCTTGATTCTTTTCAGTCTTGTCTTTAGATTCATTAGGTTGTGTCTATAGTAGAGCTTACTTGAGGGCTAGAGTAGTCCCTCTTCTCCAGAGTGGCCTCTCTGGGCTGTTATCAAGTGCTTTGTATTTAAGAAAGTTTCTTCACTCCAGCTAGTTAGAAAAACTGTCTCCTATCACTATAATATCCTTAGGGTCCCTTCAATTCACAGATCTCTAGCAAGTGCTCTTTGCCAGCCCTTGTAAAATTTCAATCTACTCATTATCCTTTTCCCAGTCGGATAAACATGCAATTTTTGGAACTCTATTACTGTCTGAACAGCTCAGTTTTCCCCATTACCCTGCTAGACACCAGAAGTCCTAAATGTTACCAAACACCAATTTTGCCTTCCCAGATCAGTGGAAAGAACTACTTTGTTTTGAATCTACTTTACCACATATAAATAAGTCCAGATGCTGTCCAGACTGTGCTCAGGTAGAAAGCTGGAGCAATAGTGAATGTAACCCAATGCATTTTCTTTCTCTCAGATCACAAGCCAATGCTGTGTGTTATTCAATGTCTGAACATTATCTTACTACATATTTTGTTCAGTTTACTTTTATTTACACCAGGAGATCAACTTACATATTAGTTACTTTGTTATCACCAAAAGTTGAAATCTTTGTAATAGTCTTGTCCATTAAATATATTTTATCTGATACTTCATGTAATTTTTAATGAAATAGCAAGACTCAATGATAAGAAAATTTCATATAAGCTTAAAATAGAAGAAATATATATAAATGAGCAGAATCTAGTAGAAGTTTATCACTATTGAGAAGTTTCACTAGTGGTAACATTGATTACAGTGTTCTAAAGTTGAGCTATCTAAATAAATTGTTTGCAGCAATAGAAATTCAATATGTAATGTATATTCTCTTTTATCTTTAAAAATATGTTTTTATTGATTTTTAGAAAGAGGAAGGGAGAGGGATAGAGAGATAGGAACATGGATGAGAGAGAGACATCAAGAGGCTGCCTCCTTCACGCCCCCTCCTGGGTTTCAAGCCAGCAACCTAGGCATGTACCATGACCAGGAATTGAACCCAAGACCGCTTAGTTCGTGGGTCGATGCTTAACCACTAAGACACACTGGCCGAGCTGTATACTCTTTTTTAAGATAAGTTTCTTTTGTTGTATTTTAAAATGAAATTTTACCTCATTCATTATTTAGTCCATCAATTGTATTTTGCATGGTATGAGCTAGTTGTACTTATTAGCATATCTCAATTTTATTTATTTATTCATTTTAAATTTATTTCAGAGAGAGGAAGGAAGAGGGAGAGAGAGTTAGAAACATCAGTGATGAGAGAGGATCATCGATTGGCTGCCTCCTGCATATCCCCTACTGGGAATCAAGCACACAACCTTGGCATGTGCCCTGACTTGGAATCAAACCATGACCTTCTGGTTCATAGGTCGATGCTCAAACACTGAGCCACACCAGCTGGGTTGGCATATATCAATTTTAAATCAAATAACCAAATGCATAGCACTATGGGGAAACCTTCAACAAAATATTAGCAAACCAAATTCAGCAATAAATTAAAAAAGGTCATATATGATGATTAAGTGGGATTTATTCCTGGGATGCAGGGTTGGTTCAATATCTACAAATTAATTAGTGTGAAACACCACATAAAAAAAATGAAGGTTAAAAAGTATATGATCATATCAATACATGCAGGAAAAATAATTTGACAAAATCTAGCATTCACTTATGATTATAAACTCTCATTAAAGTGGGACTACAGGGAGCCACACCTCAACATAATAAAGGCCACTTATGACAAATCCACACCTTAATGGTGAAAGCTGAAAGCTTTTTTTTTTTTTAAGTTCCGGAACAAGACAAGACAAGGAAGTTTACTTTCACTACTTTTTTTCAACATAGTATTGGAAGTCCTAGCCACAGCAATTAAACAAGAAAAATAAAAGGAAAGGAAAAAATAAAACTGTCATTATTTGCAAATGACATGATACTCTACATAGAGAACCCTAAAGATTCTACCAAAAATTAGGACTAATAAATGATTCCAGCAGGATACAAAATTAATGTTCAGAAATTGGTTGCATTTTTGAACACCAATAATGAACTATCAGAAAAAGACCTTAAGAAAACAATCCCATTTACAACTGCATCACAAAGAAAAAAACACTTGGAAATAATTTAACCAAGACAATAAAAGACCTGTACTAGGAAAACTGTAAGACATTGAAGAAAGAAATTGAAACAAATAAATAGAAGGCCATAATATGTTCAGGGATAGGAAATATTAACATTATTAAAATATCCATACTATTTAAAGCCATCTCTGTCAAAACACCAATGCCATTTTTCAAGAACTAGAATAAATAACACTGTATTTCATAATGGAACCATGAAAGACCCCAATAACCAAAAAAAATATTGAGAAACAAGTTGGTGATATCGCGTTACCTGGTATCTCAGTATACTTCAGCTATAATAAATAGAAACAACATGGTACTGCCATAAAAACAGACACAAAGATCAATGGAACAGAAACTCCTGGCAGGAGAATAAGTTGGTTAAAAATGGATTTGAAATACCAGATATGTATACACTCATTCACTAATATAACTCTGAGTGATAGCAGTGTATCTCCTAACTCAAGTAATATTTGTCTTCATAATATTGGGTGAATTATGTGGGAGTAACATAATGCTGACAAGAGGTCAAAGTAATGAATAACAATAACACTGCTAATTACATTGCTGTAATAATGACATAATAAAAATGCTACTAGCTCTTCTGTACCATAACTTGTCTTTAAAACATTGTAAACAGAGGTATTATGGCTATTCAGTATCACCCTTGATGCATGGCAATAAGATGGAGAGCTAGTCTGACAAATACTGGCCCAAGTGAAAAGAAATGTTTAAATTACTCTAAGATTCATTCTATATTTTTTTCAATATTGAACCTCTGATTCCTAATTTTTATTCAGGCTAGTATCAGAGAATACATGCAAATAAATTATGTAATTTTATCTCAACATTATCCCCTATTTTTTTTAACTTTTTTTACTAATGTGCCCAAAGTATGAAAAATTGTTCCAGAGGATATTTTAAACTATCCAGAAATAAAAATGAGCCCAAAAGTGTAAAAATAATTTTAACCTGAAAATTGCTTTGGGGAACCTTTAAATGTTCCTATAGATTGCTGGCAGGCTACAAAAGCTTCTTGATGCATTTTTAATGAACCATATTTATTATCAAATACAGGATTTTGTATTATATCAGTAGAGTTGGCAATAACAAAAATCAAGTTTTAAAAAAATGATATAGAGACTCCCATATTTTAGTATTATAACTTCAGAATTCACAGAATGTTATATGCATGGCACTTTTGCCTTATAAAAGCTTTGGCATGGGCACATTGTGGCTTTTCTATCTACTTAACAAATATACTGGCTTCTTCATCTCTTTTCAATTTTTGAGAATAATTTTTAAAATCTAGATGCAATGAAAATCTTATATGCTTGAGTATACTGTATAAATGAAATCCAAAATGACTTGCCACTAATTCATTACTCTGCACAAGTTCAGTTTTCCTGATTCTGAGATAGCAATGAGAGAGAATATAACAAATTTTTAATCCAACAATGAAAAAAGCACAATAAGGTTATTTCTAGGCACTTATATTAGATTCCTTTTTGTCACTTTCGGTAATATATTAAGTAAAATTCCCCTCAAAGCAAGGAATTCTAATCTTCCCCCAAATCTTCATTTACACTTAACCTCATCCCCAAAGAAAAACCATCTAACACTTTTCTCCAGAGATTAACTACAAAGGGTTAAACAAAATCCACCCTGACAATACCAGAAACAGTTCTCTCGGTGTGTGTTGGTTCATTGCTCCACAGGGCATAGCAGATGTTGTGTCTGGTAGTAAGAAGGGCCCAGGAGGTGTGGGCTGTCAATCATTTGTTTTTTGTTGTTGTTGTTTTTTTCTTCTTATTCCTAACTACAGGCTATGCTATGAATCTGAAGCCCAACTAAAACAATCTGCCTCAGCTGGCGTGTGTGAGGTATCAATAACTCTTGGCAGAGGTGTCAAGAGCCGTGCTGGAACTGAACTACCCTGCTGACCAGATGCTTAGCAAGTTAACAAGATAGCACTGAGCATTCACCACTTTTCCAACACAACAATTAACACAACTGGAAAATCACTGCACTGATATTCTGAAAAAAAATCTCATCCACGTTGCTTGTTATGGAACAGAGGCAAATAAACACTGCACCCTCTGCGTGGCTGAGTAATTTAAAGTTTCACGCTTGGGAGGGGCTCTGGCTAGATAAATGTGAGAAACTGAAAAATAGAACTACTATCAAAATTCTTTTCTCAGTGCATTCATAGAAATCATTTGTGAGTACACTAAAACTATATTCAATTTCACCTTTACAGATACTGATGTTTCATCATGGCGAATAATAGGATCTAACATATTTGTTCAAAAGAGATCAAGACTGAAACTTGGTTTAAGAATAGAACTTAAATAGGCTGTTTTGCTAAACTGAATATCTGTAAAACTTGAAAAGAATAAAGCAATCAAATTACTTAGTCAAAACAAAAATATCCCTTTGAAAAGACTGTATACCAAGTTGACATATTTCCTGACCTGCATACAGTTTGGGTTTGTTTTTCAAGTTACATCACCTTAAGGTTACTCTCTAGCCTTTCATTCATAATTTCATTAGGTAGCAATTACATAATGTTTGCTGGAAAACACATTATATACTATTTCTAGAAAAATACATGGTAATGCAGCAAAACATGAATATTAGCTCTAAACAATTTAATGTTGTTTGTCTTTGCTTTGAAATTCAATAATGCCATCAGCCTGTAAGACCTCTGAGAGCCAGCATTTCACACAGTGAAAGCAGCTTTCTGTTACAAAAGCACAGCAGCTGTGGCTCCCGCAGATACCCTTAAAGACAGATATAATAAAACACTGGGAGGGAGTAGGTCGACACAGGAGCATGAAATGGACGAGATGAAGCCCCTTTGTCACAGCCAAACAGGCTATACAGTTACTATAGTAACATACAGTCTTAAACTCCAGGTGGATTGACTTAATCTTCCTCAAACAAAATATAAAGGTTAACAAAAACCAAACCAATAATGATTATAATCACTCTACCCAAATATTTTTCAAGAAGTAGTTATTTTGGGTTTAGTCTGAATAGATGAGTAACAGGTATGCTGGTTCGTGCACTGATTTGAAGAAAACGATCCTAGAAGTTATGAGTGTCCAGGAAGAAATGGATTTTAAAATAATTTGAGTAAATCCAGTGACTCACGTAGCAAGAAAATCAAAGTGACAATGCAAGGGCAATTAGACTATGTGGGC
Source organism: Eptesicus fuscus (assembly GCF_027574615.1). NCBI lineage: Eukaryota > Metazoa > Chordata > Mammalia > Chiroptera > Vespertilionidae > Eptesicus > Eptesicus fuscus. The sequence goes on along the minus strand of NC_072482.1, from coordinate 52,576,299 downwards.
TCTGGAGCCCAGTTTTTTCTATGTTCATCACATTTTTGTCAATGGTGAGATTGTATGTGTTAATACTTCTGGTACTAAATTCACTGATAATTCAGCTGACTTTCCTTAACTTTGGTTGAAGAGTTTCAGACTGTGTTCTCAGAAAGAAATTAGCGACTTTGAAATAAGAGCTAGGAACTATTCTATGGAACATTAGAACAAAAAGACGGCCCCCCCTCCAAAAAAAAATAAAAAAGAAAAGACAAACAAATGAAAAAAGAAAAACACACAAATTGAACTCTAATTTTTAACTATTATAAAGGAAGTAAATCTAAGTGTTTAGGCTGTACGATAACCTCTCAATTAGGGTAGATATTTGTTAAGTCCTGCTTATTCCATCTCCAAGGTATAGTATTTACTGTTATTTTGCCATGATTATCAACTATTACATCTATAAATCACTTCTATAGGCTAAACCTCAAAAACTTTTTTTATTTTACCCAAACTATCTCCCTCCCTCTCTCTCTCTCTCTCTCTCTCACTCTCTCTCTCTCACACTCACACACACACACACACACACACACACACACACACACAATCGTAGTCTCCTTTGCTTTTGTAAATACCCATTTTTTTGGCTCTATATTCAAATGTTAAATTCCATGTCTTTAATGTAGATAAAGTTGCAGTTAAAAGTAAACCTTAACACATGCAGATATTTGCATTTGGGATTAATCGAATTATCACTGGAATTTCTCCTTCTGAATACAGCTTTAATGACCTTAAAGAGTTAAGAGACTTTCTCTGAACCTTAATTTATGCCATGGAGTTATGCACCAGGGCAAGCTGGATTCAACATGAATGTTTTTTAGTGGGTTTTAGCTAACACTGTGAGACATACCTTTAATGGATTTAGTTTGGGTAAACAATCTTTGTCTAGACAGCCCAAATGTCACAGGTATTGGTGCTCATTTTAAGTGGTAACTTCAATGCAAATAATTGCAAAGTTGCATTTTGTTCCTCATACCAATATTTTATGAATTAAGGTTTTCAGCTATATCAAGAGCTGAATGTATACTTATAAGTGGTAGTTTTACGGTAGTCATAGGCCTTTCTGACCAGTAACTCTTATTTGACAACATGGGAACAATTAGTGTTTATATTGTACTCTGAGATTTATAATTTGATCGTTAAGGGCAGCTTAAGATCCCTCTTGATATTGTGAAATCTAGAAAAGAGTGTAGAAAGGAAGAGCAATGGGTAGCAGACTTTGGAAAAGCAAAGAAAGGAGTAGGACAACTTGTTATAGGTAGAGCTATTCGTTCCTTAAACTTCTTAGATATACCTAGGCATATAAGAAATGTACAATTTTGAGAGCTAGAACAAAACTATATGATTTTTTCACAGCTGAATTAAATTTATTTAATTTTCTTATAATTTATAACTAAGGATATTTTACATTAAATATGTTTTATTTTATTAATTTAAACATCATATGACCTTTACTAGTTATGTTTACATTCATCCATAAAATAATTAATTACTCTTTATTTATTATATTGCTGGAGAATGCTAAGAATTGGTGGGGGGAAACACTACTTAATGTGTGTAGGCATTGAAACTAATATGGAAATTCTGGTGTTAGAATTATAAATGTAATTCACATATAACATTCTGAGCTTATACAAAACTGTCTATAGCAATAGCATAAGGCACCCTCAAATATGGCTCATGTTATAATAGGTGCTTCATTCTTATTTGGCATTTTTCATATATTCTAAAATTCTAGGAAAGAAACTGCAGTATGATTAATTTATTCCTTGTCTATATTCATAAATTCATAATTTTACACAGTCAACATTGAAAGAACAATTTCAAATCATTAACTATAAATTCTGGAAAATCCAATGTTGTGATATTATAGAACTTAAAAAATAAGGGTAAGATAATTTATTTCCAGGCATATAATGTCATTCTAAGGAGAAAGGCACTTAAAACTTTTATTACAGGATAAAATGTTTGCTTGTACATAAAAGCATTCAGGTTATATGCATATGACTTTCTACTCTTCATTATTTTAATGTTGTTAAGATCAATGTGTCATCTGAGGTTGTAATTTATTGTACTGATTGATAACATTAGAAATGCTCCCCCCTGAAAATAAAACAAAATAAAAAAGGCACAGGGTCCACAGTAACTACTATTGATTGCATTAAATGTTGTCTTAGATGAAAATGAGTCACTAATATCCTCTTTGAATACTGCAATATCTGTTACTCCTTTTTCTTTTTTTCCGCTGTTCACTATGTAGTCCACAGTCCACATTTTATCAGAAGATCTGGGGGTTCAAACCAGTAATTAAAAGCCTAGGGCTCTAATAACTGACAAATGTTGTGGATCTGCTCCATTGTATAAGCTACCAGTAATCACAGAGAAGGAAAAAAAATGAATAAATTTTAAAAGATAAATTAGTCTAATTCATAAAAAATCACAGAGCTTTTCTGCCATCTTCATTCAAATCAATAAACAAGGAAAGGAGAAGAGGCTGCAAGTCATGTTTTTAGTGCTATCAGCTGGAAAGTGTGTCAGACCCTTAAAATTGCTATAATTTTCACCTTGGGCATCCCAAAGCTCTCAGTAAACCATCCAGGATGGAATCCACAGCAATCTGTAAACTCAGGCATCCTTCCCACAAGCCCTGCAGGATTCCTCAACACGCCTCTCTCTCTCTCTCTCTCTCTCTCTCTCTCTCTCTCTCTCTCTCTCTCTCTCTCTCTCAGCATTCCATCAGATTCCTCATGGAGACAGGAAAGAGGATTCAGAAACAAATAACCAAAGCTCTTAAGACAATTTAGACACAGAACAAATGTTTTAATGACCCTGTAGACTGCACCGAAAGTTCCCTTACTTTGAAAGGAATGATGCGAACTGAATCAGCTAATAAGCAAAGATAATCTTTACATGCTCCAGGACATTCCTGTGAAAATGCAGCAAAGAGTGGTGGAATAAGCTAATTTCTACAATAACATTTAGCAAGGCCAGTAATAATCACTTAGGTTTGTTTTTTGTTTTGTTTTCTCCTTCAAGAAACATAAGGCCCTCAGGCTGCTTCTAATCTCTAACTATATCCACCCAAGAAGGAAAGTGCAGGAAACTCAAGATGATGGAAGTTTTAACTATCATCGTGTTAGTTTTCTTTCTTTTCCCCCCAAATAGAAAATGGGGTTTGCAATGACTTCTGCATGAATATTAAGCCATACTAGAGGCCCATGCACAAAATCCATGCATGGGGGGTGCAGGCGGTGTACCTCAGCCCAGCCTGCACTGTCTGCAATCTGGGACCCCTCAAGGGATGTCTGACTGCCCATTTAGGCCCAATACCACTGATCTCACAATCCAGGACTGCTGGCTCCCAATTGCTCGCCTGCCTGCCTGCCTGACTGCCCCTAACTGCTTCTGCCTAACAGCCTGATCACCCCCTAACCACTCCACTGCCAGCCTGATCAATGCTTAACTGCTCCCTGCCAGCCCGATTGCCCCTAACTGCCCTCCCCTGCAGGCCTGGTCACCCTCAACTGCCCTCCTTTTCCAGCCTTGTGAACCCTAAGTGCCCTCCCCTGCAGGCCTGATTGCCCCCAACTTCCCTCCCTTGCAGGCCTGGTCCCCCCCAACTGCCCTCCCCTGCAGGCCTAGTCCCCCCCAACTGCCCTCCCCTGCAGGCCTGGTCCCCCACAACTGCCCTCCCCTGCAGGCCTGGTCCCCCACAACTGTCCTCCCCTGCAGGCCTGATCCTCCCAAACTGTCCTCCCCTGCAGGCCTGGTACCCCCCCCAACTGCCCTCCCCTGCAGGCCTGATTGCCCCCAACTTCCCTCCCTTGCAGGCCTGGTCCCCCCCACTGCCCTCCCCTGCAGGCCTAGTCCCCCCCAACTGCCCTCCCCTGCAGGCCTGGTCCCCCACAACTGCCCTCCCCTGCAGGCCTGGTCCCCCACAACTGTCCTCCCCTGCAGGCCTGGTCCTCCCAAACTGTCCTCCCCTGCAGGCCTTGTCCCCCCCCAACTGCCCTGCACTGCAGGCCTGGTCCCCCCAACTGCCCTCCCCTGCAGGCCTTATCCCCCACAACTGCCCTGTCCTGCAGGCCTGGTCCCCCCCAACTGTCCTACCCTGGAGGCCTGCCCCCCAACTGCCCTCCCCTGCTGGCCATCTTGTGGCGGCCATCATGTGTCCACATGGGGTCAGCCATCTTTGACCTCATGTGGGCAGCCATCTTGTGTTGGAGTGACGGTCAAATTGCATATTACCCTTTTATTAGATAGGATTCACTCAGTGCATAAATTGCTCCTTAAGATACCTCTAAAAGCTGACAACATCTATTTTAACGGAGTGAGTGGAGATACCCTAATATCTGAAAATTTTCCATATTTTGTTAACTAATTTGTTAATAACTTTATTGCTGGACTGTTCCATTTTCCAATAATCTTTCAATATGTGAAGATATAAAAATAGGGGCTCTGGCTGGGTGGCTCAGTTGGTTGGAGCATCATCCAATACACTAAAAAGGTTTGGGATTTGATTCCTGCTCAGGACACATACCTAGGTTGTGGGTTTGATTCCCAGTTGGGGCGTGTATAAGAGGCAACCAATCAGTGCTTCTCTCTGACATTGATGTTTCTCTCTCTCTCTCCTTCCTCCCTCTCTAAAAATCATTAAAAACATGCCCTCAGGTGAGGATTTAAAAAATGATATAAAAGTAGGTATCAACCATCATAACAACCATCACATTCAAAGGGAAACACAAAATGCCTTTCCTCTTTGAGTAACAGAGTCTCTATTTCAGAGTTTGCCGTTCAAGTAATGGCCAATATATATTAACTAGAGGCCCAATGCACAAAGATTCATGCAAGCATGGGCCTTCCTTCCCCTGGCTGCTGGCACTGACTTCGCCTTGGCCAGAGCCACCTTTCCGCCTTCCCATGCTGCCCAGAAGCCCAGAGCAGCTGGGGCCTTGTGGAACGCCTCTGTCATCACCATGGTGATGATGCAAGTGTCCCGCCCCTGGCCACTAGACACCTGTGTATGCAAATCAATCCACCATCTTTGTTGGGTTAATTTGCATACTCACTCCTGATTGGCTGGTGGGTGTTGCGAAGGTATGGTCAATTCGCATCTTACTCTTTTATTAGTGTAGATGATATAAAAATTCTCCAAAAATACATGAAAATTTTAGGGTTATAATATCTGAACGAAATCTGAAACCCCAAGTGCTTAGCCATTTTTGCACTATACACAATAAATAATCCTTAATATCGTATTTAATTTATAATATAGTTTGTTAGAATGGGAGCTCCATGGGCTCAGGGCCTATGTCTGTTTTGTTCATTCCTTCATATTCAGTGATTGAAATAATGTCTGGCACATAATAGATATTTGGTGTCTATTTAATCAATAAACAAATGATGAAATTACAGAATTTGACATAATTTCCTATAGCTGCCTAAATATATGGGAAATAATATTTTATTACCAATTTCAATAGACTTAAAAATATTGAAATCCACTTTAAAAAAGAGGTTGAAATGCTTGGTCTGCCTTAAGGAGTGTAGAATTCATAATAAAAGTATACAAAGTTTATAATTTTCCTTATTCATAAAATAGTACTCTCTCTGAATATATGACACAGGTTATTGTCAAAGAAAATTTCAGAGATAAAATTATTGTGTAAAAAAGTATATTTACTGGTAAAAGCAAAATGTTTATAAGGGAATCTTCTCAAACACTGGCTCCATGAACACAATTTGAAGCAGATTTCTAAAGGGAAGTACCCAAATGCAAGGTTATCAAGGTGGAAAAAAAAGCAGATGTTTTCTCAAATGGTCATCGTATTTTCCAGTGTCTTTACCTATCTGTGTCAGTACTGCAAAGTCAGGATTAACTTTGCTCAGAAGTTGGCCATTTGGGGGAAAGGACAAGTCTTCATTGATTTGGAGGACTGGTATTGGCCGGGAGTTCCTGTTTTATTTGTGGTGGTTTATCCCATAATGCAGAGGTGTTTGTTTGCTTGTATGCCTTATTTTTACTTTTGACTGAGCTATCATATGCTTAGGCATAATGCAGGCAGGACAAGATGTCAATTTTGATTTTTCACTGGAGTGCTGTGATTAGAAAATAAATGATTAAAATATATTTATTGCATGCCTCATGTAAGTCTATCGAGTCTGTTTGCAGTGCTTTGGATGTTTAAATCAATCTTCCTCAGCCAGGTTGGTTTGGGCCAAGAAAAAGAAACTGAGGATACTTGAAGTTTTGTTTCCTAGCAGTCACTTTGGACTTATCTCGGTACACTGGAATCTATAAGACTGCCCTTCCTGCCCCCTCTAATATATTATTGTATATGATTTTATTATATTATTTCTATTATAAACTGAATAGAAATGAGCACTTACTGTAATAGCTATGAACTCATGTATCAGTGTTTAGTTATGTTGTTATTTAACAAACTTGAAATTATATGTTTTTATTTGGTCCATTAAGAAAAGGATTTAAGAAGTGCCTGCCCTAGTTCAAGGCTCACTTCACCTGCTCAAAAAAGTGTTCATTGAAGGAACAAAATTTTATAGAATCCTTATAATAGAAACTTACTATACTAGAAACTTCTAGAAAATAGGGTTATTTCTAGGAATTCAATAGGAACACTTACTCAAGGACATTCCTCCACATGAAGAGCTTTCACTCTTGTGGATATTGACTGACAAGATGCCCTGGAGTAAGAAAGCCCTACTAGTCTGATACTATTGCTGTACAACAGGATTTCCATTGAGGTTGTAATGGCAAACCTTCAGAAAGAACTAGCAAACCAAACACAGGAAGAAACGTGCATAACAGAGCATCTGGTGCTCAAAGGGAAGTGGGTAACACCCCTGGATTCCACCTGCATAGGAACATTTACAAATGGAATGTTTTGTGTAAAATATAACTAAACTTTCCTTCTTTGCTTTGTAACCAATTTATTTGTAATAAATAATTCTTTATGTAGCAGGAAGTGAGTGGTTAGTGGATGTGTGTAGGAATAGAGTCAGTGAATTTACTATCAACTGTTTCTGAGCCTTTCAAACATCAATTGGTTGGACAAAGTTGGCTGAACAGCAAATAGGACCACTAAGAGAAACTCTATGTTAATGCCTATAAAAGGAAAAATTCAAGTTTGCATGAAGTGGCCACTCCTTTTAAATAGACGAGAGTCCCTGGGGCAAAATGGTCAAAAGTCTCATTATCATACCAAGAGCAATCATGGACATTCATGGGGGCATTTTTGGGTTGCCACAATGATTGGAGGCACTTTTATTGAGTAGAGGCTAGATATCCTGAAAAAAATAGCACTGAGTTCTATACAAGGCAAGATACTTAAGTGGGTGTGAATGGCACCTAGAACCTAAACCAATTTTGTAAATAGACTCAAGCTATTTGTATAATTTAACAGAATAGGAACTTTTCAGAAATTGAGCTATTATGTAAAATGATGGATGTATGCCCGTTTATTCCAGACTGACAAAAGTTATTTACCATTTAGTGCTATATTCTATACCCAGGGCAAGGCCGCTCATACGTGCAGTACTACTACAGCATACTTGAATGAGTCTCCTTTGGAAGCTGTTGCTCTATACACATAGGGGCAGGCACATGACCACAAACCTATGATACAGCCTTACAGAGGCATAAATTAAAGAAATGCAGAGACAGAGACTGACTCCCAGCATAGTTGAAATGAAGTGTTAGCATATATACATTCCAATGGAGACATGGTATATTGTAGTTCAATGTTCTGATGGTTTCATCAAAAAGGCTCTAGCTCATTTCTGTCCTTTTGCTGCTGTGGCCCCTTCAGTACTTCTGTTTTCTGTCTGTTACTCTGGAGAAGAATTAAGACACATGTTCCTGACTTCATTGCCTGTCAACTTTTCTCAGGGAGCAACATATATAGCTGCTCTCCCTGCTTCTTATCCAAGAGCAGAAAATACCTGAAGCCAAAGACTACATTAATGGCAGCCCATTGAGTCTTCAGTAGAATCTTTCTGAGTGTATGATGCCTAAGTTTGCATGTGTTTGCAACAAAAACTTTGCCCGTAAAAATGTTAACCACTGTCACACTGAATACATTTAAGTTTCAAGATTTTAAGAAACATCTTCCTAGTCTTTTATTTTGTTGCTTGTGTCATGCAATATAAGTGCACATAAATTACTGACCACAGAACCTAATAAAAAGTAAAGGCTTTGTGAATTGTTGTTGTTATCCTTATTACCAGCTCTTCTTGTTGCTCTTGCAGATATTCAAGATAAAGGCACTTTGTCACTTGATTCCAGGAAGGAATCATCTTTTAGTTTTTGCAAGTCTTATAGGGAAGTGAAAGTTGTTTTAGAAGAAATGCATAAAATAACAGTGGCGATATTTGTGTTACTCATCAATGGTTGTGATAATAAAGTGGGAATCAAAACTACATAGACATTTTAGATAGTATTTGCTTCTTTAATTCTTAAGATCAATTAATTCTCTCCTCTGTAAAATAAAAAGACAAATTAAATTTTCAAAATGTAAGGTTCGAGGCACAGGAAACAGGAGTCAGAAACCAAGGCATATAAAAAGGGAGGTTTATTCTGCAGTAACGAGCAAGATTCATTATGGAGGAGGTAGAGAAACCAGGAAAATGGGAGTGGGGAGAAGGGAGGGACCCTACCTGACTGCCTCCTGCAGAACAGAAGGAAGAGACAGTAACACGTGCGTGAGTGGAGAGCCCATTTAAGGCAGGCATCCTCAAACTAAGGCCCGCAGGCCACATGCGGGTGTTTTTGCCGTTTTGTTTTTTTACTTCAAAATAAGATATATGCAGTGTGCATAGGAATTTGTTCATAGTATTTTTTAAACTATAGTCTGGCCCTCCAACAGTCTGAGGGACAGTGAACTGGCCCCCTGTTTAAAAATTTGAGGACCCCTGATTTAAGGGAAGGAACAGGAAGGGGTTGGGCCCAGGGCTGAACGGGAAGGGGTGGGCCCCAGGGCACTCGGCACGCGCTGATTGGTGGTTCAATGTGTTGGGGATGTCTCGGCAGTAGATGACAGTAATGTCATAACTCCACCCACCAGTTGGGGGGAGAGAGGATCTCACACAAAACACCCATACTTTTTTCTAATTATCATAGTATATGGACTAAATGATAATTAAAGAAGTGTAAAAAACAATCTGGAAAAAAATGGAGACTATACTGTGATGGGTTTTTATCTTAGAGTAAAGCTAACATTCTGGTTTTGATTTTTGTCTTAATTTACAGTGCGATTCAGAGACTTGACCACAATTTTTCTTTTCTTATTATAATAACTAGAGGCCCGGTGCATGAAATTCGTGCACTGGGGAGGGTGTCCCTCAGCCCAGCTTGCACCCTCTCTAATATGGGACCCTTCGGGAGATGTCCAACTGCAGGATTAGGCCCGATTCCACAGGAATCGGGCCTAATCCTGCAGTTGGACATCCTCACAATCCAGGACTGCTGGCTCCTAACCGCTCACCTACCTGCCTGATTGCTCCCTAACTGCTTCCTTGCTGGCCTGATTGACCCCTAACTGCTCCTCTGAGGGCCTGATTGCCCCCAAATACTCTCCCCTGCTGGCCTGATCACCCCCAAGGCTTTTATTAGTATAGATCAGGCTTTTTGATGACAAATGGCCCTAAACGACATAGCATATGCTAACATGAGCAATGGGAAATTAAAGTTTTCTTTTATACTTATGTAACATGAGAGGCATAATACAAGTATGACTACATGTTAGCTAAATCCGTGTGCACAATAGACTTGTCTCTATCAAAACAGCTTTTGGTGAGACCTTCAGATTACCTTAAAATTAATGTATGTTGGATTTATTGTGACATTTCTGAGAAATATTGAGGTGATTTCAAGATGCCTCCAACCAACATTCTTTATGAATATAAGTGTGAATTACATCAGAAACCCTCCATGGCCAGATGTGGCCCAGTGCCATGAATAGGAGCTCTGGGAGACTCAGAATTTTGGGGTCAACTTTTTCAAGGAAGTTGACATTGTTCATTTATAAAGAGATCATTGACACCTTGACCACAAGTTTATTGCTGTACGACAGGATTTGCATGCAAACTGTAAGATTTTTGAAAGGGAGTTGTGGAAAACACAATAAAACAATAAGAAAATTTTCCAGATCCTGCTGAGAATTTAACAGATGGACTCATGATTTTCAAGGTCTCTACAAGCCACCAAAGTCTATAATTGTATTTTTGAATAATTGGAATTTTGGAATTTTTGGAAGTTTTGTATGATGCAAAATGGCATTATTAAAATGCTTTCAAGAGGGCTGGTTAATGATGGGTAATATACACAAGGCAATTTTTTTCATATAGGTATATTCCCCAAGAGGCCAAAATATTTCAAAAGAAAATTTGCTTACCAATTAAAGCATGGATGCTGCATTTGGAGGAAAAAGAATTTCCATCTCTAAACTAAGCCAAAAGTATAATTGGGATTATTTCCTTATAATACTTTTTAATTATTGTGACTAATAATAGTATATGAATGCTGCTGTATTTTCTCTTACTTGTAGCAAGGTTAAATTTTAAGTTTCAGCCCATTACTTATCAAATCCAATTCCCATTTTAAGAGTTAACAGCAGCTATATCAAGCAGTTTTAACAATGAGAGTGTTCTTAAAATATAAATTATATACATTTGCCATGGGATAAACATTATTTTGTTTAATAGGCATCCACTTGCTATACTTCTTATAAAATCATTTATTATGTAGTTGATATTTACCAAATATTTTATGGTTTTGGGTCAATACATATATAAGGTAAAGTTACTGAGTGGTCTTTATGGCCAACATACAAGGTAACAGTTAAATTAATAATAACAATAAGTTAAAATCTTGATACACTTTAAAACCTATAGATCACTTTTATATTTGTAATAACATTTTAAAAATTTGTTATCTTAAGATGGATTTTTCCTCAAATTAATATGATTCTTATTTCAATTTTCTGAGTACAATTCAGGATTTCTTTCCAAATGCATTAAATATTTAGAACAAGTCAGTTTTAAATTAAATAGAAAACTCTGCAGAAGGAAGCTTCCCTTCTACATATTAAGGTTCTCTCCATCTACATATTAAACTTTTGCCCTTTTTGAAGACTTCTTTCATCATTAAAAACATGTCTTGTGTGGAATCTCTTATGGCATCAGGTCGGGAGAAGATTTATCTAAGACTCTACCAGATTAATGATGTTTGTAAAAACGATAGATAAAATAAAAATGAGCCTGGTCACTACTAGCTTAAAAATCTTGTTTTCCGTTTAGCACAATGCGTGCAGATCAAAAAGAAAATTTATAAGGAATTTGCTTTAGAAATATACTCGACAAAAACTGTTAGTGTTCAGTGTTAGTAGATTATGCTTATTCTACAACATTTAACCACAAAAACATGGTGCAGCATTTTGTTGATTAGGCCAAAGCAAGTATTTTGAGAAATCCCTGGCTTTTTTGTGTCTCTGAAGCCTGATTTATTTGGGGCAAGGGGGAAACAAGAAAGGAAGCATTTCTAAAAAAGTCACTTTGGTAATATCTGAGACAACACCATTCTTATTTCACTGGGATTTTATTTCATTCTTGCAGGCTTAACATCTCACTGCATGAACAAAGAAAATATCATGTGAAAAGGGCTTCAGGCTAGCTACTTCCAAAAGGATTCAACCTTCCAAGTGCTATCAATATCATCCATACACCCACACAGTTAGCACTTTTGAATACATTTACTGAAAACCATTAATAAAGCAACAATCTTAGTCTGGTTCTTAACCATGTGTCACAGTGAAATAAGTTCATGTAAATCTGTGAACTGCACGACAATGATCAAATTAACAGTCATTTCAAGAAAAAATGCCCCTCAGGCTGAAAAATAATTAGTAGTCTCTCACTATCTTTTCCTCCTAATAAAAATCACGATATTATTGTTGACTGTGCTAATAAAACACCTCCCGTGACCCTGATGTCGCTTGATGTGAAATGTAAGGACTGTTCTATTGTGCAGTCTCACACATGTTTTACTGAACATTTCCATTTGGCTCTTCATCTGGGAACACAAGGGCCCATAGAAGCTGAAGAACGTTTGTCACACTGTAAGGCAACTCTCACTTGTTTATTGCTGTAGTTAATAAAACACCCACTCTGAAATGCATTATCTTTGAAATTTTAACTTTTAACTGCATATGTTGAATATTCAGGGCTTTGAATCTGAGCAGGAACAAGAGCAAGGGACAGGAAAAGCACACAGGGAAAATCCATTTAGTGCACGAAGCAGCCCATGGTTGGCACATATGTTGCCATAAATGTCAAGTCTGAGATTTTGATTTTTAGAAACACATTATACTGAGGAAGTCATAGAGGTCACAGATTGTTCAACATATTTTTCTTTGGGTTGTTTGTATCTACTCTGTAATTATTTCTTGAATGTGTTAGTACAACACAGTACTATACGTTTATTAGGGATGGAACAAAGTAAATGCATAATCCCTGTCCTCAAGCAGCTTATCAAAGATTGACAGATTGGATTCTTGTGCTGAAGTGGATGATGAGCTAATGTTGGTTACTGATGTTTCTGATACACAGAATGAGGACAAAATGCCAGTTATCTTTAAAGAAACAAACAAAGAAAACCTGATAAAGTTAGCAAACTACTGAAGCATGTGAATCAGAACACTGAGCAGCACATACTGTATATGATATCACAATTCAGGGCAAACCTGGTTTGAAGAATCAACAGTTCTATAAAGGCTTTTGGACATGGCGAGGGGAACAAGACACTGTCTTTTCCCTCAAGGAGTTTGGAGTCCAGTGAGGAAAATTCACAAGCATAAGTAATTATAACATAGGCCAGGATATGGCATGTTGTTCTACGGATCACTTACTCTGTAATGGAATATTTTCATTATTATTTTGTAAATCCTAAGAATTATACCTTTGAAGTAATGAGTAATGCATATATATCTTGGAAACACTGACTATTTCAGGCACACATATAATTTTAAGATAATTTCTAATTTTTAAACATTATTAGAAAATATATATTAGTGAGAAGAGAGTGAGCAAGTGGAAAGAGAAAGAAAATATCAAGCTTACAGAAATATTATGAAAGCATATAAGAAAATTTTTAAAAGCAGATGAATTTTTTTTTTTGCTTAATTTTTATATAAGAAGCATATCAGCATTCTTCTAAACTCTTTCTCAAAGCGTGCTCCATGGAATACTATGTTAAAAATGTTTTGAAGTCTAGTAAGTCTGGAAATATTTGGTTAAGCCAAGTTAAATATATTTCAGACGTTTTAATATGATCACATGCATGTGAATCTTTAGGACCAAATGTTCCTCTCACAGAGCATCTCATGGGACTGTCACTGTGGAACAAAGCTTGGGCATGGCCACAACTGAGGGTGGATGAGAACAAACGCAGACTCAGGTCCCATCCCTGCAAGACAGGGTCTCAAAGTCCAGACTTTTATCACATTCTCCAGGTGATTTCAATGTAACTGCCTGGCATCAGACCTTGACCTGATATTTGAGAGTCTCTGATAAGACTTTCAAATTTACATTAAAATACTACCAGTGAATCAAGGTTCACAAATACTAGTTTCATTCTGATAGTATACATTAAAACACTGAATGAGAAAGCCCTCTGAATGAGGAGAAGAAAGTGAATGCTTTTCATAAATACCCTCTGTTGGAAGACGGACATTTTTTTTCCATTATTTGGTCTGTGCTCTGCTCTACATCATAACAATGTTAACACTTTGGAGAGAAAGCAGAAGAAATTCCTGAATGTCAAGTAGTGTTTCAGAGATCTGGCTATTTATACTTAGTACAGTTATCATTTACACTGTTCATTGCTTCTTTCAGCCAGGGATGAGCTCCACTGGGCCTTTTGTTTTAAAAACAAAGCAGAATCACCTTCCATCTTCCTCTTTAGGGCTCTAAGTAGCCAAGTACTCATTAAAGAGAAACAAGGAGAGGTGTATCATTGCTTTAGATATTACAAGCTGCTGGGTGCCCAAATACTAAACATTCCACCCTATGTCACTTCCACTTTATAAAATACACAGGCTGCTTTGGTAAACTATTCCCACTCTGAGTTTTACAACTTAAGGTCCAACAGGGAACAAGTCCATGAGGTGATAAAGAAAGCAGTCAAAGAAAACCAAAGGCAAGAAGCAAAAGGAAACAAAATCTTATTTTCTAAAAAAAGTCAAGTCCATAAATTAAATTGTTTTCATCTACCTCTCTGCCAAAAGATGTCATTTGTGTGGCCACTATTGTCCACAGCACATAAAATGGTATTTTTTTTTCGAAAAAATAAAGAGTAATGACACTACTATTAGCATAATTTTATAAAGGAATTGTGGAAGAAATAGGTGTTATTATCCTAATATGTAGCTAGCCAGAGTTTTCCATCATATTTCTCACATTCTATATTTTCAAACACTAGCAAAACTAAAATTTCTGTTCAGGGAATTCTTGTCCTTAGGAATCAGAGTAATTAGAGTTAAAGATTAATCATCACAGCTCAAAATCTCACCTCAGATCTTAAAATGATTTATAATGGTTTATTAAAGTTGCACATTTTTTATCTCAGTTTCTATATTTATAAAGATATTTTGGTAATGCAGATTTCTAAACAATATACATTGGAGAATGAACCTTTTTAATTAATTAATTAATTTTTAAATTGATTTTAGAGAGGAAGGGAGAGAGAGAAACATCGATCAGTAGCCTTCCATAAGCCTCTGATCAGGGATGGAACCCATGACCTTCCAGTGCACAGGACACTCCAACTGACCAGGGCCAACTAAACCTCTTACTTATAAAAATTCTTCATTTTACATAACAAACAAAAATTCTGGCTGATTGTAGCCAAGTGATGATGGATGGCTGGCTGGCTGGCTGGATGGATGGATGGATGGATGGATGGATGGATGAAGATAGCTGATACACACATACAATTCCTCCCTCAATTATTCAAGTTCTACCTATGAATATTGTCTTGATTTACCACTGTGCTATAAATAGTTTACATCATGCTAATATGTAGCCTTGCTATTGTTTCATTAGTCTGTTTATGTAATAAATCATTCCCAGTCTTAGTGGCTTAAAGCAACACTTTCTTACCATCTTTCACATTTCTGTGTCCCAAGTAGATTCAACTGGGTGATTTTCACTTGAGTTTCACATGGGATTACAAACGAATGGTGGCTGGTGCTGGTGTCACCTGAAGGTTTGATTGAGCTAGACACCCGAGATCTTGGCCAGTTCATGCCGGATGTCATGTGGGAGTTCAGCTACAGCTGCTGAGCAGCCTCTCCATGGAGCTCCCGCCTATAGCTTCTTACAGGTAACTAGAGGAAGCATCATATGTGCAAGTACACCAAGCAATTCAGGGGAAACTACAAACCTCCGGTGACCTAGTTTGAAAACCCCAGGACATCACTTTGCCTCATTCTGTAGGAAAAGGTAAGTCACTAAATTCAGGCAAGACTTAAGAAAGGGAAAACTAGACTCCAGCTCTTGATCTGGGAAGCAGTATATATACATATGTGTGTGTGTGTGTATACATGTACCTATACATACATATACATATACATATATATATACACACATATATAAGTATGTATGTTTATACATACATACAGGAAGGGAAGGAACTGATGGTATTTAGCTTTGACTATCACAACTTTTCAGTCGTTCTCTCTTCAAAGATATTAACATGTCTCAAAGCACTTCTCCCTTCTGAAATAAAGAGGTCCTACCATTGCAACCCTTTCCAGGTTTATCTGTTTTTGAGGCAGAGGAAAAGTAGCAAAACCCATTAATGGGACTCACCTCATTTCAAGTATAAACACTGACAATAATTTTATGCCCTGCCTTAAATGTGGCAAATATGGTAAAGACTTAATAAACTATGAAGCACAAAGAAAATATAGTTATCCTTGCTTTAGCTAGAGTAACAGACTGTTAAGCAAATTGAATGAGGAATCATTTCTTATTTCATTTACATGTCCATGGAACAAATATTAATAATCCTATTTTGCAGATGAGGCTCAAAAAGTTATGTGATTTTTTTTTTTTGCCTTAAATTACACAATTAATGAGTAGTATAACTGAGATACTGGCCTAGGATTTTCTTTTCTTTTCTTTTTTTTTTTTTTTTACTACACATGCTGCTTCAATGAATAGTTAATAAACACTGTGAAAACTTGTGGAGAAATTGGAGGTGGAGGAACAGAGGTGGGGCAGAATGAGAAGCAGAGGAGTCAGGGATCATTGTACTGAGAAACTTTTGTTTTACGCTTAGTTATTTCAACAAATATTTTCCGCACCCTATATAGCTAGAGTGACAGTCTTATAGCAACCACAGTCTGGGAAAAATTAAAAAACAAAACAAAATTGTAGATGTGGGGAGCAGAGGAAGAGAGAATAATGTGGTGAAGGTCATGGAACCAGCAGCCGGAGGAGGTGCACCGTGGCTGGAGATGGGGTGTGGGAAATACATTGACAAGTGATGAACAATGAGATACATGGAGAGATGGGAGAGGTGACCCTTCCCTCCCTCGGCGCTCCCAGCCCTGCTGCTGAATAGCCTTTTGGGTTTGTATAGAGCTTGAGGAAGACTGTGAAAGAAAAGATGAGAACATCCATGCTACCGGCTGCATGGCACTCTCTGATTTTTTTCTCTTTCCACTGTTTGAAAACAAAACAAAATAAAACAGCATGCCTATAGCAAAATGAATTAATTTTAAATTTCAATAACAGCAAAGAAATATAATGTAACAAATGAAACATACCACTTCTTAATTATATACTATTATATTTCTATTGCAGAGTTGTTTGTAGTTAAATCTTTAAAAACAGAGAGGAAATAGTATGAGCACAGCTACTTTATTTGATTCACTTCATTTCTCTAAATAGTATATAATTATTTTTAAATGGAGTTTATATTTTTCTTAAGAAAATACACTCTGACAAGTGAAACTACAAAAAAGAAAGAAATATAATAAAAGTGTTAAATATCACCTATTGTGCTATTATTCTTTATAACTGATTTATATGTGTTACTAGTTGGAAGACTTATTTAGGCAAAATATTGTTCATAAAGCTTAAAATCTCAATAAAACCTGCTTTCAAAAGCTGCAGGCCCAAATAAGGAACTTTTCAGTTATATATTTTTGAATAAATTGATTCATGTCATTTAGGGGTTAAGTGGTCTCAAATTATTTTTGATAATTGATGTACATTTGAATGCATGAGAAAAAAATGCATACTTTAAAAGGATATCGAGTTTAATGTTATTCTTTATCTGCTCCTAATTCTTATCTACGCATTCATCTATAACCACCCAGCCTATTATGAATAATAATTTCTAACTATTTTATGATCCATGTTTTTTGCCACAAAAGTCACAAAAGTAATTAAGCCAAATTGAAACAATTAGGAAATACATTATTCAATAACAGAGTTGCCAAAAAGTTTTACTGTACCCTAAGGAGGCAAGAAGAAAAAAGAAAAAAAAAAGCCTATACAGCAGTAATATCATTCCACATGTTACGTTTTTTCTTGCAAGCCAGCCAAGCTCAAATTAATTGTACTGACTAAACTTTTCTTCTCAGAGAAAATTAAAGATATGCTGTTGTCAACACTTGAGCACAACCTTGCCGACACTTGAACGCAGAGAAGGGTGTGACATCCTGCCCCGGCTGCCTCCTGCTAATTAATCACTCTGGTATTTAGGACCATTCAAGCAGACAAATTAATGGGGAATAATTAGTGTATCTTTGTTCCAGCTCAGCTTTGCACACCAGACACTCTCTGGGAGAGAGGGGAGTTTGCAGAGCGCGAGCCATTAGCACGTGCATAGTTTCACTTCTGTTCAGCAAGTTCTTCGGAGACTAAGAGAAAGGCCAAATTAGCAGACCTGTGACTGAGGTTAGGATACCCTTCTGGAAAGAAAGGCCTCTGTTTGGGTATCAGCTTTCAGAAGCAAGTCGCTAATCCACATACTGAATTTCACGAAACACAATTAAACCTCGGGGGAAAAAATAATTTCAAAAAACGATAAGGCAGTCTTTTAAAAAGTATAGTGAATATATTTATTTTTATTTATATCATTTATATTTATTTAATATATCACAGAGATAAATTCAAACCTCAGGTATTTCCCATTTTACCTTATTGTTGGCTTTTGTGCATTTTTATCAAAAATGGATTTTTATCAACAAATAGTATTTATACATTTTGTAAGTAAATAGTGTAGACCATTTAACCTCTCTGCTGTTGGTAAGAACTCTCTGCAGATACTCCCTACGGCCATAAAACTTAATTTGTTTCTTCTGATAGGAATCATAGAGTAGAAAATTCAGGCAAAGTCTACAGACACAGTCAGTGTGACCAGCACGGTATTGATTAAACTCTGTCCCATTTTACACTGCTGACTGGTTTCAACATGCACGTGGACTGAATAAAGGCACAGTTTCCTGCCAAAATATTTTAAAAACTAAAAATTAAATGGTTATGGTTACCAGACTGAGATGATTTTATGATTTGGTCCCACTACTAAAAATAAAACAGAGAAAAAGCCAACTTATTCATAAGAGTTCAAATTCTCCTGGATGAAACTTATCAGTTTTACTTTAATACAGAGATTCCTCCCCTCACCAGACAAGAACATCCAATTTTCCACAATTAATACTGCAAACATCAGATTTTTTTCTGATGATGAATTATTTCTGAGCTTTTTATTAACAGTTTGCTATATGAAGAACTTACCTAAACATACTGCAAATAATTGTGCAAATATGTGTATATCCATTCATATAACCATGCTTATTTTAATACCATATGTGTGAGTAATCTTTAATTACCGTTTTTCATTTTTCTTTGGTTATGGAAGGGAGGAGTTTGACAACCTAAAGGATGTTTTCTGTGCTCAGTGACTATCTTGTGTTTCACTACCTAACTCTGCAGCTTTGACCCTTAACAACCAAAGCAAGAATTATTGCTGCGGCAGCACAGAGCACATTCCTGCAAACTCCATACCCACTGTCAGAAGGTTCACACCCTGACCACCTCACTCTCGGAGAGCAAGAGTGGCTCAGGGAGGGCCAGGAGCTGGTGCAAAGGGAGGCCATACAGTGAGAAAAGAGATCCCATTCCAGATCTGGTTATCAACCCTTTTGTAAAGAAATGCCACCATCCAAAATACAAAGATGAAAATAAGCGTGGGGCATCTGTGGCTGGGTTTAGTTCTGTTAATAATAGCACATTACAGATATAACAGTATAGTCCCAACCTGGGAATGTGTGGTTTTGTGATTGGCTTTTTTTTTTCCTCTCTCCCTCTCCACCAGCACAATTTCAAGAGCATTATGCCCTAATTTGGAATATTGTTTTACCACACCCAACATCTAGGTTTCATGAAAACATGATATTATTAGGCATAATGCTCTTGAAATTGTGCTGGTGGAGAGGGAGAAAGAAAAAAAAAAAAAAAGCCAATCACAAAACCACACATTCTTACAATTTCTTCGAGCCGAGAAATGAAATCTCCCTCTAGTTCCCTCTGAGATACTAAATTACTGCCTAGGATAAGCCCAGATGCCATTAGAAAGGCTTCCATCCTGGGAGTGGGTCCTCCTCGATCTTTGAAGGTGCCTAATCCTCATTAAAGGCAAACCCTGCGCGTGGGAGGGGCTGCGCTGGCATCAAGGCACCTGGCGATGACTAAAAGCGCCGGCCCCATGTGCGGCTGCCGCTGAGCAGCAGAATGTAATTTAGTCGCACCAGCGGGAGCAGGGGTCAATGATTTTATATTAATGGGGATCACGACAGTTCTAAGCTGTGGCGTGCTTTGAAATAAGTGTTGTACAAGGCAGCAAAGAGAGCTCGGCTGAGGAAATGAGCTGTGTCACTGTCTCCTCATGTCTAGCAGCAAACACTGGGAGGTTTTTAGTTGCGACCGCCTCTGTACCATCATAATATTTTATAAACAACAATTACCTCTTTCATTTAAAAAAAAACTCAAACTCCTAAAGGAGAGCTACCAAAGATGCCAATAAAGAGGAGAAAATTCCTTTCTACCCCAAACAGAGACCACGTGTGTGGCCAGTGAATGGACTCTTCATGGGATGCTCAGAGATGAAAACAAACTTATGCAAATTAAGTCCAGGCCTGGTATGGGTGGAGGTTGTGATGCTGTTGAAAGAGGGTATATTATTACATACCTTGATATGCTCTCAGAACGTCGGCACCTAAAACAAGAGAGATGGAGAAAGATTTAGAGGCAGTGCTTTTAAATAGTGTTCAGTATTCAATTTTTGTCTGCAGTTAAAAGGCACTATTATCACAATATCCAAATTTTCCCTAAATTATAAAATTATTTTCACTTTTTTTTTTTTCAGGAATAAAAGGTTTAGACTTCATTGATTAGGGGGAACTACCAAGTATCATTAAGTGGATAACAGCTACCCACCCGAGAGTTACAAATTCAGCTGTGAAAAGGTGGGCACGTTGATGAGAAAAATAAAATCTATCCTTATAAATTGCCACCTGGGAAAACAATCGACTAATTTTCAATATTTCTCCCATGCGCTAGAAAGTCTTTGGGATTAGTGAGCCATTACTGGAGAACAAAGTGGTATCATTGAATATTAAATTACACATCATCTGGAAAACAATTTCTATAAAACAAAATCCAAGCTTGATTAGTCTATTAGAGATTCACTTTCCAAAGACGATCTGTGAGACAATAGTGCTGTGACAGATGTTCTGTGCTAAAGCTCACACACATCCAAACATATACGGAAAGGTTCTTCAGTCAGACATATGAAAGAAATACTGCATTCTATAAGGTGTGCTTTTTAAAATTCCCAAAAAACATTAGCATATTAAAGGCTCTGAGATGTCCTGACATAAAGACTCTCTTTAGTTTCCTTCAGATCTTATCTATCCAACCAATTTCATTATTACATTTCCCCCTGAACCTATTCACATCCCTTTCTCTAAAACACACTTTGGAAAGTGCTGCAGTAGAGTTCACTGAGCTGGTGAATATGCATCTTCATGAAGTGGGACTAGTAGATGTAATCTCCCAAACTTACTCCCTTGCACAGAGAAGCTGGTTAATAGACGATTTGGCTTGTAAATTATAATTTAACTAAAGTTTCAAACTTTCAGAAAATGTGCAATAATCTACATAGTATTTATAAATTCATATACCAAAATATTGGAGAGACACTCTATCATTCCCAGGAATAAAAGAGCAGAGGATTAGGAGGAATAGGGGTCACCAAGGGTTGGGTTTTGATGCTGGGACTTGACTAATTCATGCTGCTTTTAAATAATTTAGAATATAGAATAATTTGGATATTCCCAGACAGGACATATATGTAGTTTTGTTGGAATAATTCAACCTGGGACTAGGTGAGGTGAATGAGGCACCCTCTCAACCACAAAATATAAGGGGCAACAAAAAGCTCAGTAATCAAAATACATAACAGTTTAATCAATATTTTTTAAATGATGCAAATAAATCCATGAAAAACAAAGTATGAACATTTTAAATAAAGACAGATTAGTGTTACAGATTTCTCCTTCTGCCTCGAGCTCTAATATGGCTTAGGACAGTACTGGTGATAAGAAAGGACCAGGAGACAACAGGCAAAAACAAGCACTTAATTGGGAGTCCAAATTAGTTCTGATCCTTTCTGCTAATAAATAGCCATATAAGTTTAAAAAAACATACGAGTAGACCATGTCTCTGTATATTCTTCTATAGAAAAAAAATGGCATTTCCCAAAGTGTTCTGAAAAGCATTTGTTTAATGATATGTTAAAGGTATTCTGGAAAAAAGAAATATGGGTAGTAATTTTGATATCAAATATGTTTGAGAAAAACTAGTCAGATTTCTTTTCTTTTTTAAAAATTCTTTATTGTTTAAAGTATTACATATGTCTCCTTTTTCCCCCATTGACTTCTCCCTAGCCGTTCTCCCCACCTCTGCCAGAAAATGCCCTCACCCCACTACCATCTGTGTCCATTGGTTATGCTGATATGCATGCATATAGGTCCTTTGGTTGCTCTCTTACCCCCACCCCCACCTCCTGCCTTCCCTCTGAGGTTGCACAGTCTGTTTGATGCTTTTATGTCTCTGGCTCTATTTTTGTTCATCAATTTATGTTGTTCAATATATTCCACAAATGAGTGAGATCATGTGATATTTATCTTTCTCCCATTGGCTTATTTTGCTTAGCATAGTGCTCTCTAGGTCCATCCATGCTGTTGCAAATAGTAAGAGTTCCTTCTTTTCTACAGCAGTGTAGTATTCCATTGTGTAGATGTACCACTGTTTTTTAATCCACTCATCTGCTGATGGGCACTTAGGCTGCTGCCAAAACTTAGCTATTGTAAATTGTGCTGCTATGAACATAGGGGTGCATATATCCTTCCTGACTGGTGTTTCTGATTTCTTGGGATATAGTCCTAGAAGTGGGGATTACTGGGTCAAATGGAAGTTCCATTTTTAATTTTTTGAGGAAACTCCATACTGTTTTCCACAGTGGCTGCACCAGTCTGCATTCCCATCAGCAGTGCACAAGGGTTCCTTTTTCTCCACATCCTTGCCAGCACTTGTCCTTTGCTGATTTGTTGATGACAGCCATTCTGACAGGTGTGAGATGGTACATCATTGTCCTTTGTATTTGCATCTCCCGGATGATTAGTGACTTTGAGCATGTTTTCATATGTCTCTTGGCCTTCTGTATGGTCAGATTTCTTTCTTATAAGACTTCCCAGAATTTTAACATGCTGATATATTTCATGGCAGTCTTATAAGAAAATAGACTACAACAAATAGAACATTTATTATCATCTCGCACAGAGTATGCAAAATGCTGAGCCAAATGATCTAAGTTTCCTCCTCTTTAAAAAACTTTAAAATTCTAAAGAGGCTTTTTTAGAAGTCATATGCATAGAAAAAGTAGGAATTTTGTACAAATTAAAACTTTATAGAAAAAATAAGTTTAACTATTCTTAGAGAAATCTATATTTCTGCAAACATTTATAGCATAACTGACTTCATATTGAAGTTCCCTAAACACATCAGATCTACAAGTTGGCTTCAAAATAAATGTTAGATTAGGGCTCAAGATCTGGTATTGAAACTTTACAAACACGTGAAAGATGGAAAATGAGCAGAGTAGAAAATGAGCCACCATAAGCAAATAATAGTAGATGTGAAAGGTTATTTTATGGGAACATATAATTTTGAAGATGCCTCAGTATATGACTAAGAAATGTGAGAATCAATGCAAAAAAGATTATCAATCATTAGGCACACATGTACACAGACATATATATATATATGAACAGATAGATATTGAAGCTTAACAGAGGTACTTTTAAGGTGTCTAATGAATTCATATTCAGGTAATAAGATGATGTCACCCTCAATAAATAATATTAATGGCTTCCAAAATGCTTGATAAAATAATGCAAAACAGATCTATGATAGATAATAATACATTTAGCAGCGGTTATTTTTGGAGGAGCTCAATATCAAGAAGCACAACTAAATATTGTACACAGTGTCTACTGGAAGCTTTGCCCAAGAAATTACTGAATTGGAAGTTTCAGGAATCTCAACATAGATATTATTTTTTATCTTCTCTTTAAACTTAGTTTCCAATTATTTTCTTCTAATATCCCATATCAATTTTGTCAATCGGGAACTACCATATATAATGTTTTAGCTCACACTGTTAAAGCCCTTTTTTTAAAATACATTTTATTTTATTTTATTTTTTTTTTTGATCTTAAGGAATTCTTTTTTTTTTAATTTCTTTATTGATTAAGGTGTCACATATTTGTCCTCATCCCCCCATTCCCATCCCACCCCTCTCCCCACGCATGCCCCAATCCCCTGTTGAACTTAACCGTTGGATAGGCTTATATGCATGCATACAGGTCCTTTGGTTGAACTCTCCCCCTCCCTCCACCCTCCCCATACCCTCCCCTATCCTCCCTCTGAGGCCCGATAGTCCGATCGATGCCTCCTTGCTTCTGGTTCTGTTCTTGTTCCTCAGTCTATGTTGTTCATCATTTCCTCTAGATGAACGAGATCATATGTCACTAGATATATACTAATAAGAACTGAATGTGAGACGAGCAATAATATTTATGCTGACAGTCAAATGAATCAATCTGTAGTGAGCTTCCCCCTGGACCAACAGTTCTTTTGAGACCCAATTTAGATGTCCAGTAGTTCCTTATGTGTACATGTCAGCACTGACCCCTCAGCTCTGGATGGTGGACAAATGGTGGTAACGGAGGTCCGACTCCCTCTGGTTTGGTCTTGGCCGAACCCAGGGGCACGGCGTCACCTAGACTAAGGGGCACGTGGCCTCACCCATACCCAAGGGGCGCGTGGTCTCACCCGGGCCTGGGACCCAGCCTCACCCGGATGGATCCAGGGGCGCACAGCCTCACCCGGACCCAGGATCTGGCTTCACCCGTACCCAGGGACACTTGGCCTCTCCCAGACCCAGGGGCACGTGGCCTCACCCGGGCTTAGTTGCACAAGGCCTCACCTGGATCCAGGGACACATGGTCTCTCCCGGACCCAGGGACGCTTGGCCTCTCCCAGACCCAGGGCCACTTGGGCTCACCCGGGCCTAGGTGCACGAGGCCTCATCCGGATCCAGGGACGCATGGTCTCGCCTGGACCCAGGGGTGTGTGGGCTCTCCCAGACCTAGGGGCGCTTGGCCTCGCCCGGGCACGGGATCCAGCGTCATCCGGGTCCAGGGGCACTTGGCCTCACCCGGACCCGGAGTCCGGCCTCACCTGGACCCAGGGGCATGTGGCCTCACCTAGACCCAGGGACTTGAGACCTCACTTATACCCAGAGGCGTGTGACCACACCCGAGCCCAGAGGCGCGCAACCCCGCCCGCACCCGGGTCTCAGCGGGGCCCCGTCTTCCCGATCCCAATTCCTGCCGGTCAATCCCCCCTCAGCAATTCCCCTGGCCATCCTTCCAGAGCTCCAGTATGGCTGCTGCAGAACTCGTCAGGCGGCGGCTCGGCGAAGCTCCGGTGCACCCGGTGCATGGCGGTGGGCCAGTCTGGCGTCGCTGCGTCGGCCCTTGGGTCTGCATCGGTGGCCGGTCGCCGAGCATGCGCACCTGGCCGCTTCCGGGGCATTGAGATTCTTGACGGACTCAGAGGTCAGCAAGCGCAGAGTCTCCCACCCCATGTCTCATAGGGGCTCATCTGTCCGTGCTTGGCTGCCAGTGGAGCCGTCCCCTCAGCCGGAGACCGCCGGGGGAACTGCGCCGAGCACGTTCCAGGCCGCTGTTGTATCGCCTGAGCCATAGTTCTTTTGTGTCGCCTGAGCCGTAGTTCTTAAAGTGTGGTCTTTGGGTCACCGGCATCAGCATCATCCCACATACCCCTTTTTTATTCTAGTTGTAGAGCATCTACTCAGCCAGCCCTATGGTGGTCTTGGATGGTGTCTGCTCTGCTCTCTTGTCGTAGTCTCAAAGTTGTTGTGGTAGGCAACAATCAGGCTTCCGCCCTATGCCTCCATCTTGGTCCTCCTTTGTATAGTTAAGTCTTGATTGTTGTTGGTGTCACTGGGGGGGCTCTCTTTGTCTATAAAGGAAGAGTTGCTGTGCAGGAGACACGTTTATGGGCCGGGTCTTGGTGCAGCAAAGCTTTGGCGCTCACTGAATATTCCCGTTGAATGTGTCCCTTATGCACGTGGTTGAAATCTGGTGTCATCTCCCACAGACCACTAGATGCCCTCGTTTCTGGGTCTCCAATGGGGTGTAGATCAGCTACTGCCTTAGGCACTCAGCAAGGATTACAGCAAAAACTGTAGTTTCTTCCTCCTGTCTGAGTGGCCCTGGAGCAGTCCGACTAGAACAGCAGATCATCTGGTCCGCTGCCAGAGGGCAGGCCACCCACATGCATAAGCCGTCGCTTGGGGCGCAGGTGTGCCTGCAAGACTTGCGCGGCGGGTCTTCAAAACGTGCGGGGCGGGTCCCAGGGCGGGGCGGGGTCTCAGGGCGCCAACAGGCCATGGTGCGGCGAGCCACGATGGCTGTGAGTCTGGTCCTTCTGCCTTCCATGTATCTAAGTCCCCTCGTTCCGCACTCCAGCGCAGCAAACACTGATTGCTGGGCGCACCTCCGCAAAAGTCCCCCCTCTCCCCGCAGGCATCTGGGTCTCCCGGGGTTCGCCAGAAGATGGGTTTCAGGGTGATGGAGAGCTAATCTCCCTTAGGTTTGGAACAAAAGCCCCTTTCCCCCGCCACCAGCCAGACCCACGCACCTCCACACCTCATCCCCTCGGATTTCGCTGGGTGCGAGGCAACAGAACAGCCTTTAACCTCCGCCGCCATCTTTTTCAAACTTCTCAATTTGTGCTTCTTAATCCCTTCATTTCAGTCAACTCTACTGAAGTCTAGCGCCGCCGGGAGGTGCACGGAAAGGGCGCCCGGGCCTCCGTCCGGTGCGCGGTGCGCGCGTCCCGCGGAACCAGGCGCGCGAGGGCCGCGCGGCTGGGACGGGCGCTGGGCGGCCGCCGAGCTCCAGGCACCGCCATCGCCGCGTTCCGGATGTCGCCGCCGCGGCGTCCCCCCAATTTATACTTCTTAATCCCTTGAATTCAGTCAACTCTACTGAAGTCTAGCGCCGCCGGGCGGTGCACGGAGAGGGCGTCCGGGCCTCCGTCCGGTGTGCGGGGCGCGAGGCCCGCGGCACCAGGCGCGCGGGGGATGCGCGGCGGGGAAGGGTGCTGGGAGGCCGCCGGGCTCCGGGCGCCGCCGCTGCGGCGGAGTCCCCAGCGTCCCGGGCCGGGCGGCCTGCGGGGGCGGCGGAGTTGCGAAAGTGAGTGAGTTTCCCAGGGTTTCGCCCGGAATGGGGTTCAGTGCAATCGGAGCCAGCGCTCAGTGCACTCCGGAGCCTTTATCTCCTTCCTGCCAGTGAACTCCGGCTAGGTCATCATCCGCCCCCTCCTCTCCGGTTCCATCCTCCCCGCAGGCGCGTGTGCTCGTGTCTCCGCCCGTTTCTCCATACCTCAGGCTTTTACGGCTTCCCCGACTGTCCCTGTGGCCTTCTCCTTCCCCCCAGCTGTGGGCATTTCAGTCCACCAACTTTCCTGTGGTTCTGGACGATGTCCGTTCTGACCTCTAGTTGTATTTTTGAAATTGTTGTGCCCGGCTGCAGGTTAGGTGTTTAACCTATGCCGCCATCTTGGTTTCTCCCCTTAAAATACATTTTATTGATTTTTTACAGAGAGGAAGGAGAGGGATAGAGAGCTAGAAACATCAATGAGAGAGAAACATCGATCAGCTGCCTCTTGCACACTTCCTACTGGGGATGTGCCAGCAACCAAGGTATATGCCCTTGACTAGAATCGAACCTGGGACCTTTTAGTCTGCAGGCCAATGCTCTATCCACTGAGCCAAACCAGTTAGGGCTAAAAATCTCATTTTCAATAACCCTTGACCCCAGAGGACCTATAATCTACTGATTCTACCAGATTTTCATGGTTTTATCATCCTTATGTCCCCGTTTTCCCACTTACACATCTAACTTCCTCAGTCAGTTATTTATATTTACTATCTCACAATCACTTCCAACTCTCGCTCCTCTTTTAATTCATCATACCAGATGCCTAAACAACCTGATTAAATCCAAGTCAGCCTATTCTGGCATGTACATCTGCACTGAGTGAAGCTGGACACACACACACACACACACACACACACACACACACACACACACAATGCTTTCTGAACTCACTTTACATTTATGATTACAAACCTCAATTGTGTTCTGTGTGCTTGATGGTACTATATTGTCATTTACTCTTTCCATCATGCAGAATGGTGACTTATTCATTATGCCTCCTACAATTCTTCAGTATTAATTAGGCCCCCCATGTTCACTCAACAATGACTTAATTTTTTTTTTCACTGAAAAAAAAAAATAGAAACCTATAGGAGAGAATTTCTACAAGCTTATCCCATTTTCTTAATAATTATAGCAACCTGCTTTTGAGAATACATATTTTGCCTTTTATTCTATTACTGTGGATGAACTGTCCTTACTACTTTGTAAGGTCAACTTCTCCATTTAGCTGTTGGATTGCATGAAACATGGCCTAATCAATTACATTATTTCATTTATCTGTTATCACTCATTTTATTCTCTTTACAGCTCTCCAATCTATTGTCCCCATTTTCCCTTCCAGCTTTTGTACAACTTCTCTCCTTTTAACAGCAAAATTCCTCCTTTGAAGAGATATACTCTTGCTTCTCTTCCCATTTGCATTTGAGCCCACTCCATTGAGGCTTTGCCGATATTCACTATACAAACACGGGATCACCAACAAATTCTATTTTTACCAAATTCAATTGTCAACTCCCATTGTCAATTATATTTGAACAATAAGAAATATTTGATAGTTTTCATATCCTTTATCACCTCAAATCAAACCACCATTATCTCCCACCTAGATTATTACAAAATCCTGTCAACTGTCCTTGTTCTCACATCCCACTCCCCTTAACCCCCATCTGACTGTCTACTATGCCTAACTGCAGCCAGAGGAATTCCATGAAAAGGCAAAATGCACTACTATTACACTTTTTCTTTTTGTATAAATGTTTTAAAATTTGTTTTTTAAAATATTTATTTTTAAAACTACATAATTCCATTTTCTTAGCTTGACCCAATGATTATAACATTTCCAAATAAATGATATTTTGTTTATACTTGTATTATTTATTTATTTTGTAATAATCAAAGAATGGGACCTATAAAAATTCCTTTGTTTTAAATTTTTTAAGGATTTATTGTGGTCAAGTACCATAGGGTTTTTTTGTTTTTTTAAATAAATCTTTATTGTTCAGATTATTACAGATGTTCCTCTTCCCCCACCCCATAGCTCCCCTCCAACCGGTTTCCCCCTGTATCCCATGCCCTTATGCCCCCCCGCCCCCCCGCCACTGTCCTCATCCATAGGTGTAAGATTTTTGTCCAATCTCTTCCCGCACCCCTTACACCCACTTCCCCCCAAGAATTGTCAGTCCCTTTCTATGCCTCTGATTCTATTATATTCACCAGTTTATTCTGTTCATCAGATTTTTTTATCCACTTGATTTTTAGATTCACTTGTTGATAGATATGTATTTGTTGTTCATAATTTTTATCTTTACCTTTTTCTTCTTCTTCCTCTCCTTAAAGAATACCCTTTAGCATTTCATATAATCCTGGTTTAGTGGTGATGAACTCTTTTAGCTTTTTCTTGTCTGTGAAGCTCTTTATCTGACCTTCAATTCTAAATGATAGCTTTGCTGAGTAATCTTAGTTGTAGGTTCTTGCTATTCATCACTTTGAATATTTCTTGCGACTCCATTCTGGCCTGCATAGTTTCTGTTGAGAAATCAGCTGACAGTCGTATGGGTACTCCCTTGTAGGTAATTAACTGTTTTTCTCTTGCTGCTTTCAAGATTCTCTTTGTCTTTTGCTCTTGGCATTTTAATTATGATGTGTCCTGGTGTGGTCCTCTTTGGATTCCTCTTGTTTGGGGTTCTCTGAGCTTCCTGGGCTTGTAAATCTATTTCTTTCACCAGATAGTGGAAGTTTTCTGTCATTATTTCTTCTAACTAGAGGCCCAGTGCACAAAATTTGTGCACGGCGGGGGGGTGGTGTCTCTCGGCCCAGCCTGCACCCTCTCCAATCTGGGACCCCTCGAGGGATGTCAGACTGCCTGTTTAGTCCCAATCCCAGTAGGATTGGACCTAAATGGGCAGTCGGACATCCCTCTCACAATCCAGGACTGCTGACTTCCAACTGCTCGCCTGCCTGCCTTCCTGATTGGCCCTAACCACTTCTGCCTGCAAGCCTGATCACCCCTAACCACTCCCCTGCCATCCTGATTGATGCCTAACGGCTCCCCTGCCAGCCTGTTTGCCCCTAACTGCCCTCTCCTGCAGGCCTGGTCACCCCTAACTGCCCTCCCCTGCAGGCCTGGTCACCACTAACTGCCCTCCCCTGCAGGCCTGGTCCCCCCCAACTGCTCTCCACTGCAGGCCTGGGTTCCCCCCAACTGCTCTTCCCTGCATGCCTGGTCACCCCCAACTTCCCTTCTCTGCTGGCCTGGTCCCTCCTAACTGCCCTTCCTTGCTGGCCATCTTGTGGTGGCCATCTTGTGTCCACATGGGGGCAGGAGCTTTGACCACCTGGGGGCAGCCATCTTGTGTGTTGGAGTGATAGTCAATCTGCATATTACTCTTTTATTAGATAGGATAGAGGCCTGGTGCACAGGTGGGGGCTGGCTGGTTTGTCCTGAAGGGTGTCCCAGATCAGGGTGGGGGTTCTCTTAGGGCGTGGAGTGGCCTGGGAGAGGGGCCTGTAGTGGTTTGCAGGCTGGCCATGCCTCCTGGCGACCCAAGCGGAGGCCCTGGTATCTGGGGTTTATTTATCTTCTAAAATTGAAACTTTGTAACCTGGAGCGGAGCCAAGCCTTCTGCTTGCTCCATGGCAGCAGCCATTTCTGTTGGGGTATGTATCTTCTATAATTGAAACTTTGTAGCCTTAAGCGGAGGCCAGGGCCGACCAGGGTGTGCAAAAAGCTTGGCTTCCTCCATTGCTGGGGGCAACCCTAGCCTCCCACTCTTTCCAGCTCCGAGGCTGCTGCCATTTCTGTTTGGATTTGTTTACCTTCTATAATTGAAACTTTGTAGCCTTGGGTGGAGGCATAGGCCAGCAAGGGCAGGCAGAAATCTTGGCTTCCTCCATTGCCTGGGAAACCCAAGCCTCCCTCCTGCTCTCTGTGGCCATCTTGGTTGGGTTTATTTGCATATTCACTCCTGATTGGCTGGTGGGCATGGCTTGTGGGCGTGACTTATGGGTGTAGTGGAGTGATGGTTAATTTGCATATTACTCTTTTATTAGATAGGATCCTACAGAGGAATGTAAGTGTAATAAAACATTAACATAATATATAAAATATATCCTATAATACTATTTTGTAGTTTTAAAGTTTTATATTACTTCAATCTTTACAGAATTTTTTACTAAAGAGACTTAGATTATGCTTGGATATAGCAGTACATTTTTAAGTGATATTAATTCTTACTTAAAATTAACTTAGATATCACGTATAAATTTACTTTTGTATCCAAGAATAACCTAGGTCTATAACATTCTGTTATAGCCTCCTGAATAGACTAAGACAAGTGAGGTTTATCTTTTTCATATGATCAATTAGAACTATTTTGCTTTGAGCTTTGCTTTTATGAAAAGTTAAGGTACCAGATTCAAAAGGGCTATATAAGGCTTGTACTTTTATTCTCTCCTGTGTTTTATTTAAGAATGGCAGCTTATCCGAAACCGGTTTGGCTCAGTGGATAGAGCGTCGGCCTGCGGACTCAAGGGTCCCAAGTTCAATTCCAGTCAAGGACATGTACCTTGGTTGCGGGCACATCCCCAGTAGGGGGTGTGCAAGAGGCAGTTGATCGATGTTTCTCTCTCATCGATGTTTCTAACTCTCTATCCCTCTCTCTTCCTCTCTGTAATAAAATCAATAAAATATATTTAAAAAAAAAAAAAGAATGGCAGCTTATCAGACTTTCTAGTTTTAAGATTAAAACAATAGATTAAACATATACAGGAAAGTAAGTCCCTTACCTTGTCAAAATACGAAGACATTGGGCAAAATAATTTTAAGTTATTTTTAGAGATTTTCTTAAGAGTCTTCAATAAAATCACAGATAAAACATAAACACTGGAGTTTACTGTAGATAAAATATATTTATCAAGTATTTTCTGCCCTACTTACCGAACATATAATTGATTTCAGTGCAGATGTTGTTCTTGGCATTGCCCAAGCTGCAAATTCTTAATTATGTAGAAAAGTTGAGCCTGAAAAGTAAAACAAAGAAACATGTTCAAACTAGATGTCAAATATAAAAGTAAAGCCCATTTTATGGGAAACAACTGGTATTTTTCATTTTATCAAAAAAGGAGTAAGCTTACAAATTAATCCATATAACATTTTCCTATAAATATGAAAAAAACACACAGAATCATTGCCTTTAATTTTTTTCTTAGCTGTTTAAGTCTGAATCTGACAGATGTGGATTAAATGTATCTATTTCATTTACTAGAAACAAAAACAAAAAGATTCTTTTAATTGCTAATATATGCCAGAGACATTCATAACTTTACCATCCCATCACAGTATATCATGATATTTCTTTTAACTACCATTGGCTTTTTAATACTCTAACACTTTTCATTTGTAATATGTTGTTGTGGTTTTAAGCTCAATACTTCATAAATTAATTCCCAGTTGTCATAAATACTCTAGAGCATTAATAAGATGCAAACTCCTATCAAATATTATTAGGACTATCTAGTGAAAAATTTATGCTTTATGATATTTTACAAACTTATTTATATCACTTAATGATTCCTGATGGCATCGTTATAGAGGATTGCTACTTTTAAAAGAATTTAAAAATACAATATAAAGCAGAAATAGTTTAGTTTTGTGTAGTTATTTTTCAAGGAATGTTTTAAAATGTGCCCAACTTTTACCCCTTAAAATGTACATAATTTTGAAATAATAATCTCAAAATATGTTATAAAACCTTCTTCTTTATTCAGAGGGAAATATGGTGTGTATGTGTGTGTGTGTGTCCCCATGTTTGTATTAGCAAGCTAGAGAGAGGGAGAGGGTAAGTGAGAGGAAGTAAGGAAGAGAGGGAGAGGGAGAGAGGGAGAGAGGGAGAGAGGGAGAGGGAGAGGGAGAGGGAGAGGGAAAGGGAGAGGGAGAGGGAGAGGGAGAGGGAGAGGGAGAGGGAGAGGGAGAGAGAGAGGGACAGGGAGAGGGAGAAGGGGAGAGAGAGAGAGGGGGAGAGGGAAAGAGAAGAGCAGATGGAGAAATAAAAATCAGAAAAAACTAAAAGTAGAAAAATAAAAATGAAATGGAAAAATAAAACATTGTGCCCACTTAATGTTGGTGGGAAAATGAAAATCAAAGCATATTAAACAAATAAACAAAAGGATGTTTCATTGACTCTAATTCATCTATACAGTTTATTTACACCCCTTGACAGAAGTCAGAATATATCATCAAATAACACAAACACTGGCCTAATACAACTTCTCATCATGTCTTGAAATTTCAAAATTCCACAGGTATTTCTATGGACTGAGTCCTTCTTGGGCCCAGAAGCAGCAGGTATTCCCCTTGTTGTTGATAAAGAAGACTCCATGTGAATAATAAAGGAGATGAATGTAAAAAGGAGGGCAAAATAATGTTCCAGGTACTGCTTGCCACTGGTATTGGGCCTAGTTTCCTTCTTCTGGGTCAGTGACCTCAGTGCCTGAGACTCTCAACTAAAATGGCCTGAGAGACATTCATTTTCCCCAAACTTTTGAGCCTTACTCAGCAGGCAGTCCTGACACCCCTTCATGAAGTGCATGGCAATGGAGTCAAGGAAAGGGGCAGCCACCAAGGGAATTGTGCTGTGCTTTTTGACTATCCACAAATACTATCGCTCACCTCATTTGCCATGGAGAGAAATGCCTTTTTAAAATTGAAGAACAGTATTGATTAGTCTAAAAAGCTTTAAATTGGCTTTCAAGATATCAGAGTTTTATTCACTGTCAGATGTCAGCAATGTGACCTTGTAAAATATTTGAGCTTTTTGGCAAAAGCATTCAAGTTTCTGTACATTAGCTGTAAAACATATCCCAGAAGGATATCTCACAGATATTATAAATCTTAAAAATGTTAAATTTTCAATAAAACAGAAAGTCACTGAACTTTATTTAAAGTAAAACAATAACTGTCCCTTCCTGAAGTAAAACATAGATGAAGTATTGAAATGTTGCCACTTAATCATTTGAGTTGCTTGAGTCATTTTCTTTACTTTTTTCAGACTTACGTTCGCAAACGCCAGCCAGGCTATGCATGTGGCATATGGTTTTGGTTCTTATGATGGCTAAGCTATGGCTATTTTGGTCTTGTAGGTAGAGATTTACACTCTGAATATGACTTATGTAATTTTACATGACATAATTTAACTCTATATTTAGTATTAAAAAAGATTTTGATGTAGGAAAGCAATCTTTTAAAAATAAATCACTATTTTTATGTTAAGTGACTACCCCAAATTATGAAAAAAGAGGAGAATTGAAAATGGAGAAACTAGAACATACTATAAAGAAATTAAGAGCTTCCAAAGATTAATGTTCAAGCAGCAGCATGACAAAAGTAGACTCTTTTTTTTTTTTTTAAATCCTGACGGTATGATTTTATTGATTTTAGAGAAAAGAAGGGAGCGAGGGGGAGAAACATCAATGTGAGAGAGAAACATCAACTGTTTGCCATTCATATGTGCCCCTACTGGGAATCGAACCTGCAACCTAGGTATATACCCTGGCTGGGAATCCTTTTGGTGTACAGGACCACATTACAACCAACTGAGCCACCAGACAGGGTAAAAGCAGAATATTTTTCTTAGCTCCATCTCATTGCACCAGGCTTAAGAGCCCCTCCTACATACTAAGGGCTGAAATCATAGTTGGAACAGGCAGGAATAGGCATCAGCATCAGGCAATTCTCTAGGCATGGACCCAGAACATCTGCCAGCACTCTCAACTTTTTATGGGCAGTTTGGTTAGCAAGACCTGAAATGTGTTTGATAAGGCCCAAGACCTGCCCTTTTTAGCAGTGAGTAAGTCTGACTTTATGAAATATATTCAAAGACAAATCAACACAAAAAGAATGTTGTATCCTCGTGCTTAATGTTGCATTGGGGAAATAAGGCTGGGCAGATTGATGCAGAACAGAGCACCAAGTAAAAAGTATCGCCACCACAGACTATGTGTTTCTTAGTATCTGCTCTTCAGAAAATTCGAGAGTGGAAAAGAATTTACAAAAAGACCAAACTGGATGAAAGGAGGCAGTAATAGCAAAACATAACAGCTAGAAGCTATAATCAAGACAAAAAGTCTTACATTTGGAAACTGGACTTAAATAAATGTAGTGGGATCAGAGATGATATAAAACCAAGATGTTCTTAGAGATGAGACTACCATGCGGTTATTTTAAAGAAAAATTAAAGAAAAGGAGTGGGAATCTTAACTTCATTTATCATGCATATACACCATTAAGAGAAATAGTCAGTTAAAAATGAACCATAACTCTCTAAAACACATTTAATTATTTTATCAATTGCCTTAGTTAATTTTTGAAAATTCATGTATTGTACCATTTTTGTCTTTCATTTCAAGATAAAGGCTTCCAAAAAATGAATCAAATGCCTTTGACATGTTTATGTATTTTTCACAAACATTCTAGTTCTGAGAATTTATCTTAAAGTTTCTCACAAAATATTAAGATTGTGTCACAAAGATATTCTTCACAATATTGTTTATGACATTCATTCATTCAACAAAAATTTTGGAGAGCTTTTAATGGACTAGGAAATGTGTCTGCTGTTTAGGAAAAAAAATCAAAATGCCATTGAAAGGTAATTATTAATGACTAGAGGCCTGGTGTACGGATTCATGCACAGGTGGGATCCCTTGGCCTGCCCTGCGGGGATTGGGCCAAAACTGGCTCTGTGACATCCCCCAAGGAGTCCCAGATTGGGAGAGGATAGTTCTCAGGTGATGCACCCAGAAATCGGGCTCCCTCTTCTCTGGTTCAGGGTGCATCACCCGAGAACCTCAGCTGCCAAGTTACTGCAGCTAGGCAGCTCCTGGTTGAGAGTCTGCCCCCTTGTGGTCATTGCACATCATAGCTACCAGTCAAACAGTCTGATGGTCAAAGGATCACTTAGGCTTTTATATATATTAACTAGAGGCCCGGTGCACAAAATTTATGCACGGGGGTGGTGGTGTCCCTCAGCCCAGCCTGTACCCTCTTCAATCTGGGACCCATCAAGAGATGTCCGACTGCCCGTTTAGTCCCGATCCATGTAGGATCGGGACTAAACGGGCAGTCGAACTTCCCTCTCATAATCCAGTACTGCTGGCTCCCAACTGCTCGCCTGCCTGCCTTCCTGATTGCCCCTAACCACTTCTGCCTGTCAGCCTGATCACCCCCTAACCACTCCCCTGACAGCCTGATTGCCCCTAACTGCCCTCTCCTGCAGGCCTGGTCACCCCTAACTGCCCTCCCCTGAAGGCCTGGTCACCCCTAACTGCCCTCCCCTGAAGGCCTGGTCCCCCCCAACTTCCCTCCCCTGCAGGCCTGGTCCCCCTAACTGCTCTCCCCTGCAGGTCTGGGTCCTCCCCAACTGCCCTCCCTTATAGACCTGGTCCCTCCCAACTGCCCTCCCCTGCTGGCCATCTTGTGGTAGACATCTTGTGTCCACATGGGGGCAGCCATCTTTGACTACATAAAGGCATCCCTCTTGTGTGTTGGAGTGATGGTCAATTTGCATATTACTCTTTTATTAGATAGGATAGAGGCCTGGTACACAGGTGGGGGCCGCCTGGTTTGCCCTGAAGGATGACCCCGATCAGGGTTCCCTTGGGGTGTGGGGCAACCTGGGCAAGGGGCCTGTGGTGGTTTGTAGGCCAGCCATGCCCCCCAGTGACCCAAGCAGAGGCCCTGGTATCTGGGATTTATTTATCTTCTATAATTGAAACTTTGTAGCCTTGAGTGGAGGCCAGGACTGGCAGGCAGGCGGGAAGCTTGGCTTCCTCCATTGCCAGGAAAACCCAAGCCTCCTGCTCTCTCCGTGGCTGTAGCCATCTTGGTTGTATTAATTTGCATACTTGCTTCTGATTGGCTGGTGGGTGTGGCTTGTGGGCGCAGCAGAGGTATAGTCAATTTGCATGTTTTTCTTTTATTAGTGTAGATTATGGTGTAGGCATATGATGAGCTATTAAAATGATGTTTATAGAATGTTTAATGACTTGGGAAAAAATTAATGATTAAACATTGAGTAAAAAAATGCACTTAAAAAAATGCACTTACAAAATAGCATTTATAATTGGAGACATGTAAAAATTGCATTATAAATGAAGATATACTTCCAACTACAAACAATAATTGCCTTTAGGTGGTAGAATGGCAGATAACCTTCTGCCCTGTGTTGCTTTTTATGAAAAAGGTGTATCAATTTAATAACATGCATCAGCTAACATTCAGATTTGGGGAAATTAGAAATATCAGAAACTGATCCACCTGACCATCTGATCAGAATTTTACTTTCGTGGTATAAGAACTTGATTGAGTCTGTCAGAATGCAGGATAGTCAGACAGCCTTTATCAACATGCTTGCTGGGAAAGTGCAGTGCTTGATTTTGTCCACTGCCTATACCCATTGTTCACATTCTTAAAACACTTTGTATTCCTAACAGAAGCTGATATGTTTAAGACTGACTTTTGGCTAGCAATCAAAAGCAAAATTGACATGTTTCTTATTGCATCAATTTTATAGATTTCTAATTTACATACAATTAAATGCACCTGTTTTAAGTGTACATTTTTATTAATTCTGACAAATATATCCACTGATGCAATTATTATAATAAAAATACAGGCTATTTCTGTGACTTTTAAAAGGTCCTTTGTGTTATGCTGCTCTGCAGGTAATCCTTAAGCCCCATCCCTGACACGAAGCAAATCCTGACATGCTTTCTGTTACTATAGATCAGTTTTGCCTTCTAGAATTTCATATAAATAGAATCATACATGTTTGTATATGATTATTTCACTCAGTTAAATGTTATGAGATCTGTCCATGGTGTTTCATCTGTCAGTATGGATGCCACTATATATACTACAGACTGGCTAAAAATAAAAATAAAAAGATTTATGATATCAAGTGTTGGTAAGGAAGCAGGGGAACTCAAAACCTCATGCATTTCCAGTGGGACTATAACATGGTTTAGCGACTTCAAAAAACAATTTGGAGCTTTTATAAAGTTACACAAACACCATATTACTCAGCAATTCTCCCCCCCCACCCCAGGTATTCATCCAAGAGAAATGAAAACACATGTTTACAAAACGACATGTAAACAAATGATTGTGGCAGCTGAACTAGAAACATAACAATTAAAACTGCCATAACTGGCAACAATCCAAATGTCTATTAACAGGTGAAGGAATAAACAACTTACAACATACATATATAATGGAATACTACTTTGTACTAAAAAAAAACAAAAAAAAAACACTTGTCTTTTTTTCAAGCGTAATTTTTAAGTTAGTTTAATAAAATATGTATCCTGGTAAAAGGTTTTAACGGTGGCAAAATCTTATAGATTCATTATAGTAATATACATACCGCTACTCAGTAAGACATTTTTTTAAAAAGCCTTATTCATTTTTAAGGAAGCTGCAATCAAGGTTTAAATTAGTACATAGTTATGAATTCTAAAGCACATTTGTATATTATTAATTTTTAAGAGGAATAAAACATTTGATAACATTTGTTATATATTTAAGGGAAGCTATTAAACTTGTTGCACCAATTAGGAACATGAAGTGAGCAGTTATTAAACAAAAACATACATTTTAAATTAAGTCCCAAATTCCTACAGTGTAGTCTTCTGACAACTTCTAATGAAAACCTTATTTTCCTTCAATTGAGAAACTCCAACACTCAGAAATGAAATTGTTTAATTTTTCCTTCATTTGAAAATCAAGTGCTGAACACAGAATTGGGCATGGTTCCTGCTCAGTAGGCTTCGCGACCTGCAATGCAAGCCTACTTTTCTCTCTGCTCAGACTCTCTATCAGAGCACACACTTGACAGGAATTGTTTACTATTGCTAAGATCTGCTCTTGTGCCCTGATATCTATGGAAAGAAAGTCCACATTCCTTTGAAAAAACCAGGGCCTTGGGCATGCTGGAAGAGTAGGCACAATAACATATACTTTTATCAAATAAAGAAGAGTTCTGTGTCAAGAATGGAATTCTAATAATGACTTATCTTTTTTTAGTTTACTACTTAAGAAAGCTTGTCAGGAATGTTGGGAGAGCCAACTTTAGGTCTGAATGTGTGCTAGCACAGTGCCTGGCATATAAGTATTTGTTGGATGATAGAACAAATAAAACATATATATTTGAAATACAGCATTCTATGTCAACAATAATCCTAGCAGTTGTCTCTAAAATTAAAAATTATAAATACTAAAATAAACTCCCCACAATTATCTGCAATTTATCCATATCCATGATTTTCATAACACTATTCAATGGTCTCAGAAATCTCTGGTCACCATGAAGATATTTTACAGCACTTTCCTGCATGTTTTCCTATCAGGAAATTCATTATTGGCTTGAACATAGGAAACAATATAATATATAGGAAGAAATGTGCTTGCTAAGACTATGGACATAAAATGAGAAATTGCATGTACTGGACACCTATTGTATCTCAAATACTGAGCTAAGTTAATTCACTCAGAAAATATTGTTTAAGTGTCCACTATGGGTCAGGCAACATTCTGGTGCTGACAACAGAGCAGGGAGTGATTCAGAAATGCCCTTGGGACTCACAAATCTTACATTTCAGTGGAAGGCACATGCAGGTGAGGGAGGGGAATAGGAAGAGAGACAATAAACAAATAAATTAGTATAAATTATTATATCATGTGATGAACCTGGATTTATTCATTCTCAACACAATCTTAAAACCTCACTACTTTTCAAATGAGGACATTGCAAATAAGAGATGCCATTTAACTTGTGTTCCAGTCATGCTGTAGTGTGGCAGTAATTTAGGCAGATCCTTCTGACTGGGAATCCATTGCTGTTTCTATTTATTTATATTTAGGGAAAATAATCAGAAGATAATTACTAAGTTCATAAATTATAATCAACAAGGAAGAAAATGGAGGGGGAATAAAAAAGGACTTTAGAAGTAAACACTTATCTCTGTGTAGCATTTGTATTGAGGCCACACTTCCCATGAGCTGCTCCCAGCCAATGATGGAGCAGGACAGGGATATTAAGTGATACCCATTCCTGAGAGATATGGGACTCCTCTGATAGCTGACTTTGGGTTGAAGACTCCCTGAAGTACTTGCTGAAACTTCCTTAGATGCACCATTGTCAAGGAACTTCCTTAGTCTCCCATTGTGGTTTGAAGGTGCTTCTTACCTTAAGCTCTTCCTTCACCATTTTATCTCAAATAGGTGTTTTCTCTAATAAAATAGTTGCAAGTTTAATCCCATCTTGGAGTCTACTTCTTGGAAGAAGTGGTACCTAAATTGATTTTAACAAACTAGAAATGAGATGGGCATTTGGGACTGGCTCATCCACGGCTGTGCAGGTGAAGAGGACATCATCCTGGTTAGTAAGTAGGGCATGGATAGTCCTTGACACAATGTGGCATCTCAGTTACTAAAGATTTCACCATTGATGCCCTGGGAAAATATCGTGATGGAGCAGAATGCTGTGGCAGGTGTAATGATGTAGACTTTTGAAAAATAGGGGGGTAAACATCACTGACAGAGACAGCAGAGTAGGGTGCCTTTTGGAAGGCTAAGGAGAGACTGAGAGTTGTTCAGGAGTTTATGGCTAACTGTGTGAACCCAGAGAGTCTCAGTTGGAGTTTACAAAGAGGCTCTTATCACCTGTAGTAGGTTAAACACAATTAAGTGAGGCTAAAGAGTTGTCAGTCACAGAGCTCCGCACATGTTTGAACACTCAGCTAAGGTGGGATTTCTGAAAGATGAGGGCCCCAAACCAAAGATTATGAAAAATGGCACATGGAGATTTGAATGGAAGAATGCAAGGATTCGGACTATTCAACCTGCTGCCCACCCTTGAGCCCTGTGGGCTTGCAAAAGATAGCCCATCTTTCCTTGGAGGGAGCTAGTACTTCCATTGGGCTGGAAGATGCTACAGCAGCTTCTCCCATATGAAAACTTGGTAAAGTCTCCCACTCTGTCATTTCCTTGCCACTCCTGCTCCAGTGCTCCTTTCCACAATTGGAAGGGTCCAATTGGTCCACATCTACCTTACCTGGCTCCCGCCCACATACTTGCTACCAGATTTCCCACTTTCTTCTTTGCCCTCTTTGCCCATTTTCATTATAAAAGATGTCTGAAGGTTTGAAATGTTTCTAAGAAAATTCATTTCATGCTTATCAAAGATATCACTAACATCATTAGAAAGGACTTTTGAATGTTTAAAAATGGCAATAAACTGTTTGAGAAGCTGAGAGTTCATGCCTCTAGGAAGTCTTCAAGTGAAGGTAATCTCCGCCTGTGTCCTTTAGCTTTCATTTTCAATGATTCTAAGTCTTCCCTATATAAAACCCTTAGGCGATTCTCCCTTCAAGAGGGAAAATGATTAGCCACAGGTGCTTCTATAACAGTGTAGAGAATTGGCAGTTTTTGAAAGTCCTTTAATCAGGTTATCACTTTATTTGCATTTCCTTATTTTCTTCTTCTGCAAAAAAGCTAAAGATAAACTTCAGTCTGTCAGGATTGTCATAAACTCTGACTCATCACTGTCAAAAGTAATGTTATATTTTTACACTTATATAGTTGTCCTGTTTTGGTTATTCTTGTGTTTCCTGAAATGAAAGTTTTTCAGAATTCAGAATTCAAAAAGTTTAGCATAATTTGTTTTGAATTAAATCATCACTATCAACGGTTCCAATGTTAATATATTTCTGTCAATCAAAAAAGGAAAAGTGTTAGGGAATCATTCATTTTAGGTCTTCATCAATATGAGCAGAAAACCCTAAAAAAGGGTATCATGCCTTTTTCTTCTCAAGCAAAACTTCTATTCATGTTTCCTTACATCTGTACTTATCTTTTTAAAGTTCCACTTAAGGTATAATAAAAAGGTCTCCAAGCAACAGCTAAAAATTCTTGAAATTAATCATAATTAATTTCCTGTATTCAAAATCTCTTCTCAAGGTAAGCTCTAAGTAAAAAATCATGTTATAATACTTTTATGTTTTCAAAAGCTGTTGTGATGACAGAAATTACACTACTTTGAATGACTTTCATCTATTATTTAAAAAATGTTACAAAAGGTTTTTATTTCTTAACCAAATTTATCAATCATTGTCAATGCTGCAAAAGTTAGTACTAAGTGCTGTATTTTTAATACAAATCTCAAAGATGACACAAATATATTATCTAAACTTACATTTAAATTATTAGAGTTCATGGAAATGGAATTTATTAGGTCAAGATTAAGCAGTACATATAGGCAATGTGCATATATAATATATATCATTATATATCTATATTAATATGTTTAAATCTATACATGATTTTCAGGTTTCAAACTATGGCATCCATTACAACATAAGGATATATATTTTAAATATTTCAGTTGACTAAAAAGGTTGTTCTTGTATTACTTCCTGCTTTCTTTTTTCAAGAGTCATGTAAAAACTTAAGGCAGAGAACTACGTAGCATAACATCAATTTCCTTTGCGTTACCATCTTGATCTCCCCATGAA
Organism: Eptesicus fuscus; assembly: GCF_027574615.1. NCBI lineage: Eukaryota > Metazoa > Chordata > Mammalia > Chiroptera > Vespertilionidae > Eptesicus > Eptesicus fuscus. Next base: position 52,533,739 of record NC_072482.1, on the reverse strand, counting down.
ATGAAAGTTTGTGTTACTTTTAGAACATTCCTAAAGTCCCTTGACATTCCATGTACTGTTTTGACTGTTTCTGAAATAATTCTTGGGACCCATGATATATCCGTGCCTCGCATCTAAAGATATACTGTACATATTACAGTTGGTTTGAATACTTTCCAAGAAAAACTGCAATATCTATGGTTATAAAACTAGTATATCTGTTTTTATGTTTTGTTTATATATCTACTATATAAATCCAAATTTTTGAAAGCAACATACTTTATTCACAGAACGATTAATTTAATGCTGTTAAAATTGCTTCTGTCTTCCCAAAGCAAGCATCATTATATTTTTTACACAGGAGAGTAAAGGTCCTAATATAATAATTCCTTCTCCTCAACATCAGCCCCCCACCCAACCCCAAATGTACACAAGTCTTCTGGTTACAAGTGGGAGTGTAAATAAATGCATTTACCTCCCTTCTTCCCTGAGTTCCATTAAAACGAAAGAAAGAAACAATGATATCAACTCATAAATGATGAAACAGGTGAGGGGCCTCCATAATTAAGAAACTGTAATATATTTCTGGAAGATGTGGAGAGTACAGAAAAGAAAACAAAGGGTGATATTTCCTAGGGAAGGTGAAGAGGATGTAGAGCCAAAAAAAGAGGCTGCTTCTTTTTAGAATCTCAGTGCACTGGAAACCAGCTAAGATGGGCTCTGATGAGAGACTGAGTACTAAAAATGCATCAATTAAGTGTGGGGAGGACTCACTGGCCTATACACAAATCATTCCCCTAATTTGGGTGCAGAGTACCAAGCAGATAAGAGTCTACCCCTGATGATAAATATGTCAACAAATTAAGTTAAATCTGAAGTTCCCTCTTTATAAAGATGGAGAGACCTGAGTGTCTTGGTTCTAGCTGCTATAACTAAACATCATAGACTAGGTGGTTTATCAGCAACAGAGACTTATTTCTCAGACTCCTGGAAGCTGGAAGTCTGTGATGAGGGATCCAGTATGGTCAGATCCTGGTGAGCATCCTCTTTTGGGTTGTGAACTACTGCCTTCCCATTGCATCTTCACATGGCAGAAAGAGAGCTAGAGCACTCTCTATGATTCCTTTCAGAAAGACACTAATCCGATCTATGAGGGCTCCACTCTTATAACCTTATTACCTCTTAAAGGCCTTACTTCCTAATACCATCTCACTGGGGGCTAGGATTTCAACATACAAATTTGGGGAAACACAACATTCAGTCCAGTGCACTGAGATAAACAATTTTTGCATTTTGGTGACTTCAGAAAATTGGCTAATTCTTTGCATCAATACCATAAAACAAACCTGATTTTTATTGTTTTATATATTTTTATTGATTTCAGAGAGGAAGGGAGAGGGAGAAAAGATAGAAACATCAATGATGAGAGAGAATCATTGATTGGCTGCCTCCTACAAGCCCACTACTGGGTATGGAGCCCACAACCTGGGCATGTGCCCTGACTGGGAATCGAACCCGGGACCCCTTAGTCCACAGGCCAACACTCTATCCACTGAGCCAAACCAGCTAGGGTAAACAAACCTGATTTTTAATAAAACTTAAGAATGGCTGTTGGGTAGTTAAGAAAAATAGTTTGAGTCACTCTGGTCTTACATTTAATATTGCTACTTCAGACCCAAGAGTGTTTATCTACCGTAGGATAAATTGTTCCCTCCTAGTGAAACAAGACGCTTCTGAATACTCTGCCCAATTATGAGTTTTCTCATCGAGGCAGCAAGGACAGCAAAATTGCAGGTGCTATGAGTGCTGGGCACCCTTTCCTCTCATCCTTTTGAGTGCTCATTTCTGCGGGCCTGTGTATTTTCCTCGCATGCACTAATTAGTACTCTACTGACTACGTGAGGGGGCCTTCTGCAACTCTCTGGGCTTATCTCTATGTGCATCTCTCTTCACTCCTGTTCTCTGTTCTGTGAACTCTAACAACCTTGGTTCCCCTGGACTCCCAACTCCATCTCCTTCTACTGGGGAGGCTGGCAGACTCTGTCTGTGTTCCCTTTCTCTGCGCCATCACCTGGAAACGCTCTCAAGGCAGTTGGCTGGGCAGTCATTGGGCTCATCTTATTTGCAGCCTATCTCTCAAGAGTCAGTATCCTTCACTAACTGTTTTCCAGTGTCTTATAACCATTGTTTCACATGTGTTTTTGAATGTTTCTTATAGGAGGGTAATTCAATTCCCTATCACTCCAACTTGAACAGAAGTAAAAGTTTACAGTAATTTTTCAAAACTATTATTTGCTTGACTTAAACTTTTTACTTTCTAGGGCTATTAATTACATGAAAGTAGGAGGGTGGATTACAGACTCATTTTCACCGTATACTGATTTTGTCACTCATGGCCTGCTCCAGAACCCCAAAATAGCTCTTCTTGCTCACTAAGTTAAATTTAAACACAAATACAAGCCAGTAAAAGAAGTTGTGTAAAGAACTAAAACAGGGTTATTGTTAACAGAGTTCTTATGTTCTAGCTTGGTCCAAGGATACCCTTAAAGTAGAGGGCTGGATAGACTATATAGCCTTTATTCAATCATCCATGACTAATATTACTGTCAAACAAAATTTTCATAAGGATTGCACAAGAAGTTGTAGGTAGTATTCCTTGAAAATAACCCAGATTCCAAATAATCTAAGTGGCAGATGAAAAAATATGAACACCACATCTGTAACACTTAAAGACTCTAACCAAGACATTTGCCTTAATATATGACCAGCCTTACTTATGTAGTGTGGGAAACTGTTTTATCACAAATATTAGAACATAGTTCTTTGAGTATTTGCAATATAAGTTGTGAATTTTTTCCTACAATGTTTATATATATATTTTATACCTGTACCCTCTTTCCAAAGACCACATATAAACATTACTATAGGTTGTTAAACTTCTGGAGTTATCACTTCTTTTAACACTTTTTATAAAGAAGAATTTTTAAGTAAGTTATTGCTGAAGATTAATTTCTATATTTAGACTATTAGAAAAAATTAAATTATGTGGATTAGACTGTTTAGGAATCATTTCAGAGAAAATATTGTTGTTACTATTTTTTTTTCTTGAATTTGAGAGAGAGAGAGAGAGAACGTTAGAGGGAGAGAGAGATAGAAACATCGATGAGAATCATCGATTGGCTGTCTCCTGCATACCCTCTACAGGGGATCAAGTCCACAACCCGGGCATGTGCCCAGACCGGAAATCTAATCAGCAACCTCTTGGTGCATGGGACAATGCTTAATCTACTGAGCCACACCAGCTGGGTAGAGAAAACATTTTAATCTTAAAAATCCATAGGATTTTAGTAAACAAGGTAGCTGTACATAGTGCTTCCGCCAAAACAAAATTACTAAGCTCATCCTTATTTAATTATTTATTTCTCTATTTGGTATTCTTGAAACCAGATTTCAGTACACCCTAATTATGACTTAACGGCTAATACTTTATATTTAGGTACATGATTGCTTTAGAATTTTTGTGGCTTAGTCAGGATGTGTCCCTTTTGCACAGTGGTGAAATCAGCAGTCAATACCTTTCAATAAGTCTGTGTGGATGAACTGTTTTTGATCAGTACCTCTAAAGATTACCATTAGCAAGTGTATCAGCCAGCTATCTCCATAGTAGTACTAATAACAAACTACTGCTAAACTCCTAAACTCCTTAGTGTCCATTTTTCTATGTTCACCAATCTGCTGGTTGGCTGGAAGTCAAGTGATTTGCACTAGATTTGAGTGGGCTTCATAGTAAGCTTCAGATTGAGTTCAGGACTGTTCTACCCATCTCTAGTCCTCATCTCTTGTACTCTCTTTTAATGTCATTAACAGGCTAATAGGGGCAAGGTAGGTTATTTGTTCAGTGGTGAACTACATCAATTCCTCCATCACGAGAGGTATTTTTTGGAGATAATGTTGATGTGATAGTCTTCCATGAATGTGGATATGTTGGCAAATTTTCCCGGAGTGCTTCCCATGCATCTTCACATTATCTTTGACTGTGCCTTTCTATGTCTCCCAGCCCTTTGCCAGGAGTCTATAGACAAAGCAAGACTGCCTTTCTTGAGCACTTGTTAACTTTATGTGTTACTGAATTTTGTTTCCTGTGAGCCAAATATAATACTCACACCTTTCATGGCCATAGCCAGTTGCCTCCAAAGGTGACTTAAAACATGAATCTTTTTTCTAAGAGGAGACATTTCAAACTTAATAGCCTAAAAAAAATCCACCTTAGAATGTCATTTTAAACTTGTAATTTTCAGGTATCTGTCAGGAACATAAACATAGAGCATTTTCATATTTGGATGGGAGAATAATAAACAGTAATACATAATGACTTGGGGTTTTAGTTGCTTATCAATACCTGACTGAACTCATTAAGTAATCTGTCTTCAGTTCTATTTAGTGGCATGAAGTTCCCTAATAGCTTATAAACCTGAACAGAGATGTAAGAGCACTACTGCTCACCTGTTTTTCTCCAGCCACATCATTAGGAAAAAAAGCTTCTTTTTATAAGACTCAAAACAACATTTAGACTGTTATTTGGTTGAGCTTATTTGGAACCCTTGTCTAATATTCAAGTTCAAGCAGTCATGTTCTTTATGAACGCTGCTTTAAAATTATACTGAATTTTAAGGCCTTGTGGTTTTTTTGTTTTGTTTTGTTTTTGTTTTTGCCCTCCGGTACTGGCCTGTACATTTTCTGTTGTTCAGAGATCTTGCTTGGTTCCCATGCAAAATAGGGGACCTACTTACTTCTACCACTGTGGCTGCCATTTAAAGGTAATCAAAACTATCTTGGGTTATAGTACCCTAAAAGTCTTACATAACATAGCAACTTGGAAAAGTCCTGGAAAGACAGTAAGGACCACTGGCTTCCAGGGGAGGGCAAAGTGCTCTTCAGCTCCAGGCCTCTCATTGTCCTGCCTCCCCTTATTAGGATCCTTCATAAAGTGGCTCACAATTACCCCTAAAAGTGACTTTAAAAACATATTTTTAATTCTTCAGAGTCTATCATTCCCTATTGATTTTTTTAAATGTTATTGTTTTTTTAGAAAGAGAGGAAGGAAGAGGGATAGATAGAAACACTGATGAGAGAGAAACATTATCGATCAGCTGCCTCCTGCACACCCTCCACAGGGGATTAAGCCTGCAACCCGGTCATGTGCTCTGAGTGGGAATTGAACCAGTGGCCTCTTGATTCTTGGGTCCTCTTAGTTCCTGAGTCTATGCTCAACCACTGCATTATACCAGGCAGATGATTTTTATTTCCTTCTAAGTTTTTCCTCTTCCTGAGGGGAAAACCCCATATACTAGCTTCCTGGAACACTTTGACCAGTCTGAGAGTGACTCATAGTTGTTCTAAACAATGTCAAATATTATTTTTTTTAATTCAATGTTTTAGCCCTGCAACAACAGAGATAACATATTCAAGACTTGGGTTTCCTTTTCTCTAATACTGCTACATTTCCCAAAAGGCTCTGTATAAAGTTGTGATTTTATGTGGCAATTGGGAATATTCCCATTGGAATCGAGTAGCCATGAACATTCATGTTTATCTATAATTGTCGTAATGTCTAAGCACTTAAGACTTATACATATATGTCTTCATTCATACAACAAACCTTTACTGACTGCTTAGTATGTTTCAAGCACTAGTACTACAGATGATGAAACAGAGTTAGAAAAAGGACTGTGTCTTGAGTCTTACGAGGGCAAGAAATAGGAAAAAGTCAAAAAAGGAAGACAAAAACAATGAAATAAGCTACCAAATTCTGATTCACACACATATATGAGGGGCAAGGTGCTCCTGGCTTCATAGTCGCTATGACCCTGGAGGTACCTGCCTCGTACCCAATGTGTAGCTTACTCTCCTCTCCCATGTTAAATTCCTCCTCCCTAACCCATCACTTCACAGAGCACTAAGCCTGGTAACCCCTGTGACCACAGGTTGAATCACAGCACAGACCAAGTGGCTGAGATCTAGGGTAAAGGAAGTAGACAGTTCTAAGACACACCAGCTAAACTGCTGCAGTTGCATGCCTGCTACTGCAATGCTCTTGAGTCCTGAACTGTGCTCAAGACCTGGGAGGAATCAAGGGAATGAGCGTTACACCACTAAAACATTATTGCCTAAAACTGGCATCATTTCACGCCCTTGGGACACATATCTTGCAGAGGCACAAGTATTCAAACAGGGACCCCGAAGACATATATTTGAAAGGAGCAGTAATAGAGGAACATGTAGGTATCCTTAAGTGCTACTTTTAAGTTTATAGACCTTTTTATCCTTTCAGATTAAAGAAATATTTATAGATTTCTGCACCACTACTACACAGAATGAGTAAATTTCAATTTAAACAGGAGTATTAACACCAGTTTCAACATTATCTTTAGCTAGAAATTACTTCACTCAGATACTCAAAGGTCAAATGACTTCAACTCAGGTCACTTAGAAGAGCTCACTTAGGGACTTGAGAAAGGCATTTAATATTAAACTTGGACTTAGAAGAAGCACTTTCTCAAGAATAAATCACTAATAAGAATTCCCTCTTCGATCACTTTGGGTTACTTCTCACAAGTCAATCTAAATGCCACTGTTTTTCAAAAGTATGGGCAATATAGTATTATTCATTGCTGACTTATATCTCTCTTACTCTTAAAATAAAGTAAACCTACTAATTTAAGGTGTTGTTAATATAGTAAAGACAAGTTAATCATAGTGATAGGATTTAGAGCTTGGAATTTGAAGTAACAACTTTTTCTATATAATATTTGTAAAAGCATCTCTTGGTCTAGGGCTATGGCTGGGTCTTTTATATACACACAGTCAGTGTAAAAACTACAATATATTCCCCCCAAAGAATTTATAGTCCAAATATATGCCACAGATCCTCACAAAGAGTTTAAACTATTCCAGAGGGTTTCTAAAAATATTGGCAACTGTTAAAATTCAATTGTTAAGATGAAACTTTGAAGATTAATTTTTTCCTCTCCATCCTCTGAATGGTCTAGTGTCATATAGAGTTAAAAGGGGAAAAAATAATTCAGAGAAAGTAATGTTACAACTATGCACAATGAACACATGTACTTTATCAAGAAAGTAAATGATAAAACTTGCAAATTTCTCAAAGCCCTGAAATCAATCATGGGAAAAGAAATAAATGATATGTGACTTGAATATTTTCCTAATATTTCTACTTTAAAAAAAGACATTATATCATAGAATGCTTATACTCTCTTACAGTTAGAAAATATATAATAGCTTCCAATCCCTTCCCTCTGGTATCCCCCATACTGTTGTCTGTGTTTATGAGTTACAGTTTTATATCTCACATATGGGTGAAATCATATGCTTCTTAGCGTTTTCTGACTAACTTATTTCACTTAGCATAATATTCTCAAGGTCCATCCAAGTTGTCAAAAGTTAATTTACATTTATGCTACAGTGGTCCCTGGACAAGAAGAAGTACTCAGGCAGAGATTCTACCCTCAGGAGTTTCAAGTCAGAACTAATGACATGAACTTGGATAAGTCAGCACTAGTTATATGACAACTAGAGGCCCGGTGCATGGATTTGTGCACTAGTGGGTCCCTTGGCCTGGTCTGCGGGGATCGGGCTGAAACCAGCAGTCCAACATCCCCTGGGGGGTCCTGGATTGCAAGAGGGTGCCGGCCAGGCCAACAGACCCCATCGATGCATGAATCCATGCACCGGGCCTCTAGTATGCATATAAGATCTTTGGTTACTCTCTTCCCGCCCACTCCCTCTCCCCTTCCCTCTGAGATTCATCAGTCTGTTCCATGTTTTCATGCCTGTACATTGAGCATCTGCCCCTGGTGGTCAGTGTGTGTCATAGCTACCGGTCTAATGGTTGAACAGTCGGACACTTAGCATATTAGCCTTTTATATATTTAGATAACTGAAAAGAAGTAGGTACTAAAATATGATCATAAATTCATTTAAAGAGAAGTGGCATATGATGGGGATTATAAAAAGCTGGGTGGAAGTTAAGCAGAAGTATGGAGACATGAAATATGTCAGCTCTCATCTGACTACCACACAGAGACATTATGGAAGATGTGTGGCTTCCAAAGAGATTAGATTGGGGCAAAGTGAGGAGATGGAGTTCTCTGTGATTAGAGTTATGGACTGGCTTGAGCAATGCTGGGAAGTGGGAGTGAGGTGACGGAATGGAGGACAGCTGAAAGACTGGGACTGAGGTTACAGGAAGGCACGTGAGCAAAAGAGGCAACAGAGCTGAAAGGTGGGGGGCAGAGAAACTTGAGCACCTAGGACCAAAATATGGCATTTCAGGCCAAGGAGAGGTCAATGTGACTCTTAGTTTTGAGTTAAGAAACTGAATTATATATAATAGAAATAAAACACAAATCTGAGAATTATTCATTAAGACATTTCTATATAGACAGTTTCTATTTCAAAAACACAAAATTCAGTATGGAAAACATATAAATTAATGGTAGACCAATGTTTAATATGTGAGTTATACAAAAATGATTCTAATAATAAAACAGAAAAATGCAAGAGATAAAAAATGCTAATTTCATACCCATCTTCAGGACTTCCTCTTGAAAGTGAAGAAAACCAATCAAATTTACACTTGATTTTAGCCAAAAGGCCGAGAAACAATGACCAACCATATTTAGTTAGGATATAAAAATGAAGCATTTGTACGGTTGGCTGGTGGGTTGTTGATTTATTGCTCTTTTACATGTAGGGGTGATCTCAGCGAATATCTGTTATAAATACTAAACTAATATAGCACCCAAATCACTCAGACTACCTTTCATCACCCCAATCTGAACTGTCCCATTCTGGTTTATCTCACTCTCTTCCACATGTCCAGCTTTCAGTGTACTTTTCAGTGAACTGACATTTGAGATTTAAAAAATAATGAGTCTTGTATAAAAATCTCTAAAAGGAAAAAAAATAAAAAAGAAAAGAAAATACCAACTCATATCTATTAGATCCAGAGAATAGCAAATAATTTTTCTTGGAACATTATATAGCTGTAATTCTCTTTCTCAATAGTCTTCTCTCATATATACACATACACAAATACACCCCAAAACAGGTCAGCTTTCCTGAGTTGCAGACTGCTCCTTACATAGGGTTGCAACTGACTCCGCTTTTATGTCAAGACAGGAGACCCTAAAGTGGCAACTGGTTTGGGTCTTGAGAAAGCAAAACAATGAAGTAGCAGAAAGGGAGAGAGTGAGAGAGGATAAATTCTGACCACTTAAATTTATTTGTATTCAAATTATCTATAATAATAAAAGGGTAATATGCTAATTAGACCAGACAGCTGAACGACCTTCCAGACATCATTCTGGACGTCCTTCCAGATGAAGCCATGGTAGCAGGGGCTGAGGCAGAGGCGGTTAGGGGTGATCAGGCAGGCAGAGGGGTTAGGGGTAATCAGGCAGGCAGGCAGAGGTGGTTAGGGGTGATCAGGCAGGCAGGTGAGCAATTAGGAGCAGCAGGCAGGCAAGCAGAGTAGTTAGGGACAATCAGGCAGACAGGCAAAGGCAATTAGGGATAATCAGGCAGGCAGACAAGCAGTTAGGGGCGATCAGGCAGGCAGGCAAATGGTTAGGGGAGATCAGGCAGGCAGGCAGGAAGTTAGGAGCCAGGGGTCTCAGATTGCGAGAAAGGAGGGGGTGCAGGCCAGGCTGAGGGACCCCCCCCCCATGAACGAGTTTTGTGCACTGGGCCACTAGTGTGCATTATAATGTTATTTGCTTAGGGGGCTTACTACATATTTACTTTTATGAGATTACTAGTGGCCCGGTGCACAAAATTCGTGCACGGGGAGGGGGGGTGTCCCTCAGCCTGGCCTTCACCCTCTCCAATCTGGGACCCCTCGGGGAATGTCCAACTAAACTAGCAGTTGGACATCCCTCTTGCAATCCGGGACTGCTGGCTCCTAACCGCTCACCTGCCTGCCTGCCTGATTGCCCCTAACCACTCTGTCTGCTGGCCTGCTTGCCCCCAACTGCCCCCCCTGCCAGCCTGCTCACCCCCTACTGCCCCCCCTTGCTGGCCTGCTTGACCCCAATTGCCCTCCTGGCCAGCCTGCTCGCCCCCAACTGCCTCCCTGCCAGCCCGCTCACCCCCAACTGCCCCCCCCCCACTGGCCTGATCACCTCCAACGGCCTGCCCCCAACCGACCTGATCACCCACAACTGCCGTCCCATCCTGGCCTGATCACCCACAACTGTGCTCCCCTCTTGACCCCTAACCGCCTCTACCTCAGCCCCACCACCATGGCTTTTTCCAGAAGAACATCTGGAAGGTCTCCTGGAAGGTCTCCCAGTCTAATTAGCATATTACCCTTTTATTAGTATAGATGAGTAAAAATATGAATCACAGGTAAGAAATAGTCATTGCTCAAATCAAAGATACTTTCATTTTTTTATTAGGAAATCTAATGGATTGAGGATAATGTCACATTTGAAAGAGACTAAGATTTGTTTGTTTATTTAAATAAACCAGGAAGTTCAAAGGGAGGGTGGGTCATATGGCTGAGGCAGGTAAACAAGGTGAGCGAGCAGTGGTTTGAGGAGCATTGGTAGTATTACAACTACCGTGACACTGAATTCAGGAAATATCTGCACTGCCTTTTCCTATTCCCTTTTCTTTTAGTCTTTGATGGATATATAATAATTATATTTTATAAGAATGCCAGTGGTGACAGAAGTGCTTCTCCTAATGCAGAGGCTGTAAAGCTATCAGAAGAGCTTTAAGCAAATGTTATCTGTTTTACAGAAGAAATCAATTACCCGCAGATTGCTTAAACCAGTGACAGGCATGGTGAGGAATAAAATGTGTTAAGTAGAAAAGTTACAGCCATCAACATGTAAGGAATTACATGATATATGAAAGCAATCACTTGTTCAATTTACCTTCAAAACTAAAACAAGTTCTTCTGCATCGGAAATAAATATGAACCTCTCTCTGAAAAGGGAACAATTTCCAACTCAATAGCAAAAGTACTATATAAATTTTAGCTAGCAATACCGCTATTAGGAGCACACAACCAGGTTTTCAGAGATAAAGTATGTGAACTATTTAACATACTTATTTCAAAGTAGGCATCAGTTTGTCTTCATCTTCCTGCAGTTCAGCATTATGTAATTTTCCAGATATGCCTGGAATAAGAGGAGTCTGCCAGAAAATATTCCTCACTTTATAGCACTCCTTATATTTGTATCAACCTGCAATGGGTTTTATTTACCCAATTAAAATACATTTAGTATATTTAAGTTTTAATATTCATTACTCTCTTCTGATAACACATTTTATTATCTATATTATCAAGAGGAGATTCAGAAGTGGACTTTTATTCCTTCTTAAAAAAGAAAATAAATGTTTTGAACAGGCTCTGACAGTTCTTATGGAGGACACCATGGTTCAAACTGTTCACCAAAGCTTTGAATTACTTAGGTGGAGTTGGCATCTTGCTTATGAAACAAGGTCACCATTTTTAGTTCTTCATCCTATCAGTCCTTTAGGAATTTTTGCATTGTATAATTTATTTTTAAAACAAATTAATTCAAATCACATGTAACATAAAAAGTGATTTCTTAATATTGCAAAACAGAAATCATTTCACCAGATGTGCCATTACACATCACAGCATAACCACCCCGTTTCCGCGGCTGTCGTTGTGTGCAATGACAGCCATGATGAGAGATACCTGCTAATGAAGAATTTTTTTAACTTTCTTTTTATTTTTTTTAAACTGGGAAGTGCTTAGAAGAATTTGCTCACATGATATTTTAATAGAATAAGGAGTAATATACCAGCTGGTGCATATCATTCTTTTACAATATTCTGAGGGAGAGTTCTGTACTGATTTAATTTTCTTGGGAATAAAATATGTACATTCAGATTTTATGCAAGTCAATCGTCTTTAATGGACGATTGTTAATGATACATTTAAAGAACCACATTTTTGAATCAATTGTAAGTTAATATTTTTAAGAAGACTCATGCTGTTTTTTTTTTTTTTCTTTATGTATTCTAACACAGAAAACAATATTGTGAAAATTCCCAACTGAAAGACAAGATTGCTAATGCTTTTTTTTCTCTGCAAAATTATCAGGTTGATATAATGGCGATGTCCTACTGATTACTCACCACAGACCTTCCGGCAAGATAATGCATTCTTAAAATATGAACTTGAAGCTAAAATATTAAATATGCATTTCCTCCTTCTATAGGACACGTTGAAATGCCACATGCTGTGGGTGAGAATGACCCATAAGTGTTGGAGCTTTCTCCCCCTCGCTCTTCTTTTCCAGAAACAGTTAGTGTGGCGTGCAGTGAACCACATCAACAATGTGATTCAAGCTGTCTCTATAGCTTCTTGGCAAAAGAAAGGATAAACTATAAAAACTCCCCTCCTACAGCTTTCAGCTCTTGCTTCCCACACTTTAACATCCTCTGTCACCTCTGGCGCTGTTACTGACCCATGCTAAGCTAAACTAAAGGATGATAAGTTTGCTGCCTTTGCCCTTGTCCTGAGGGGCTACGCATTATCCTATCAAGTATCAGTGGCCATTTCTGTGGGATATTTGTCACCCCACGAAGGCCTTTGGAACAAATGAAATGGGCAGCGAATTACAAAAATGTCATTCTCTAAAGGAAACAGATGAAGGCTTTTGTTCTCTGGTAATAAATAGATGCCATGGGCTTATAACACTATTTTTATATTAAATTTGACAGGGTTACTATTTCTAGTTCATTAAGGGAACAGCTTGAAAACTACTTCTTTCTGTACCTTAAAAAATAATGGTGCTTCCCTCTTTTCTTCCCAGTAATAAATATAAACAATACTTGGCAATAGACCCTGGAAATCACAGATCATGATTAATTTCAAGTTACTTTTGCTAATGATTATTTTAAGATCACACAAACATCTTTGTAGGGAGGGATATTGAGATTATAAATGGATTATGTGAGAAGTACCTACGAATGGATTTTTAAAAGCCTGATTGATACCTATTCCTCCTTTCTTTATAAATCACAAATACATTACTTCCTTTCTCACTTTTCTCACACATTATAGTTTTACAGGGCATCATGATAAATATTCCATGGACAAAGGTCAAGCAAAGGATAATAACTCAATTCCTTAAATGAAAGCTTCAAAGTAAATTCTCTGTGTTTAGCAGCAGTATATAGGGGTCAAGATGACAATGTCCCAGACTAGAGCATAAAATGTGTGTTAATACCTTTGAGCCTCAGTACATTTGTTAAATGGGTATACTTGGACTGACATACTTAGATGTTCTTTGAAGTGGAGCTTGAGTAAGCGAAATAATACATGATAATAAATGGCACCACATGTTTTTAGATAGACTTGAATTGTGTGGTTTTCAGGTTGAGCTGAGCATTGTCATGGTAGTTAATTATTTCTAGCATTATAGGTATATTTCTTCTAAAGGTTGACCTACCTAATGATTTTAGAATTGAGCTACCTTTTGCTTACTAAGCTTATTTTGTTAAACAAACTTTGTAAGGTAAGGTAGTGAAAATAATTCATGGGAATTTGTGTTTGAGCCGTTAGAATATTGATGGAGACTATTAATAATTGTGATATACTCTGTGTGAAAATGATTTAACAGTGAAACACATTTGTATTTAACTTCAGATTTTTTATTCTATGTTCTAAATCATGACTCTTGGATAGATATTACATACCTTGTTACATACCTTAAAGTTAGTCATTATATGTCAATAGTTTGATAGGATTGATTAGTTAAAATAGTACAAACTGGGTAAACCAATTCTAATTTTCAATTAGGTCAAAGTCACTATTTCTTAGAAGTACATGATTTAAAAAATTCAACTATATCTTATTCATCTTCAGTAGATGTCTGTCTTATTTGATATTTTTAATTTATCTTTGCTTCTCAACATGAGGATACACACCTGGCTTTGTGAACTCCAGACTGTATGAGTTTTGTTACAGTACTATAGAAGCCAAAGGTCCTTCAAAAAATACCTAATTATATCAGCCCACTCTATCCATTTAATACATATCCTGATGCTTAAAGTTACTAATCCACATTTTAATTTCTAGATGGATCACTGTCATCTTAACTCCTCTTTACTCCTGTGAGTCACCCAATATCCATTTCCTAATGGCCTTTGATTCCACAAGTTAGTCTCCATTGCTTGTTATTAAGAATTCTTCATCTTTATGCTAGCCAGTTTTGCTCAGTGGATAGAGCATTGGCCTGCAGACCAAAGGGTCCCAGGTTTGCTTCTGGTCAAGGGCATGTACCTCGGTTGTAGGCTCCTCCCTGACCTGGGCCCTGGACTGGGCGAGTGCAGGAGGCAACCAATCGATGTGCTTCTCCTACATTGATGTTTCACTCTGTCTTTCCCTCTCTCTTCCACTCTCCCTAAAAATCAATGGAAAAATATCATAGGTTGAGGATTAACAACAACAACAACAACAAGAACTCTTTATCTTTAAACATTTAAATTCCTTGACTAAATCTAACTAGTGATTCTTGCACATAAGAAAGTATTTGAAAAACACAAGAAGAAAACCATAGGAAGTATTTTTTTCTTTGTAAATGAAAAATAATGACTAATATTCCCCATTCTTGTATAATAAATTAAATTGATAATGTTAAACAGAAACGCAGTAGATAAAATACTTTTACTGATACAAAAAATGTTTTAAAATTACAGTAGGTTACTCAAAGAGCTGAGTAATTTATTTTTCTGTTAATCTTTAAAAATAGAACAAATTCCATCTTATTTTATTCTATTTAGCACTTTAATTGAAAGGAATTAAAGTGCAGACTATATGCAATCTTTTCATCATCTAATACTTATTGCTTAAAATTTGGCTTCACTTTATTGACTTCTCAAGTGGAAACATTTATTAAAGGCCACCAGTTTTCTCTTAATTACTAAATGTAAAGGGCATTTCAAAATAAACTGATAGTTTTAAATTTCCTTGATTTGTATTCTTTTATTTAGTCAACAAATCTAAAACTAAGCTTCTCATTTCCCCAAATATCTTTCTCCTGATTTTCTCACTGTTACACTCTAGGAAGCCCAGAGCATATCAGTGGTATTGTGGAATAGGTCACAAGAAAGAATGCCATGCTTCCTCCTAAGGGAAAAAAAATGGTGTCAAGCAAAGAGAAATAAGTTCTCCCACCTACTGGTGAAACTGAAGATTGTTTAGCCACATTTGAGCCAAGGGCTTCAGAGTAAGAAAATCAAATATAAAGCTAAGATATCAGCAACAACTTGGCAGTGTATGGGTCCTACAAGGACAGAAGAGAGGCAAAGTGTGTGGTTGCTTCAAAGCCATGGTAGCCTAATGGAGAGAACTTCTATATATACGCACAGCCACCATAATCTAGGTACTGATGGCTGGCACTCAGAAATGTAGGATTTAACAGAACAAGGTGGGTTTGAAGGGGCAGGTGGACAGGGCCATGTATTCTAGCAGTTCTTTAGTCATTTATTGAACTAATCATATTTTTTTGGATTATATTAAGTTATTCTGGGGTAAGAATACTTGTCTTTATATGCCCTTGTTTTGGAGGACATAGGGTAGAAAAAGTTTCAATTAAAAATCTGAACATATTTTATAAATCACTTAAGAAATTCACCAAAAAGAAGGCAGATGGTTTATATTAGAAGCACTTATGCCACTTGAATATTTAGGTTGACTACATTTAGAGAGTGCCTCTTAAATATAAGAAAAGGGGAAACATTTGAAAAACATATAAACAGAAAATAAGAATTTAGTTTTTAAAAAAATAAACTTTCTAGAATGGTCAAATCAAGTCTAAGTAAGAATATACCCCTACCCCACTTTCTTTCAACAAATGAGAAGCATGATAGGTAAAAGAAGATTTTCTTTATAAAAAAAATGTTCAAACATTATAGTCAGTTACTCAAAGAGTTTGAGTAATTTTCCTTTGTGTTGATCTTTGAAAATAGAGTAAACTCTTCAATCTAGTCAGTTCTCTTTTGTCTCTTTATGTACAAATCTCTTCAATTCCTGTCCAGTCAGTGACCTAGCACTCCTGACTCTGATTTGTCAGTATTCCAGCATCCATCCATTTACATGTTAGTTGTTTCTATTTTGTTTTGAGTCCTCATGATCTATCTCTTATATAGATTGATGCCAAACAAAAACAAATTTTTAGAATCAGTTAGATTTACCTCCAATCTCCCTCCACTTCAATTGTACACTATTTTAAGTGGGACTTTGGAAATCATTTCATTTCCTTACCCCAACAAGTTTGGAGGTAGGATAGCACAGAATTCACACTGCTATATTTCTCATTAGCTCTGTGAATGTGGTCATGCTGCTTTAAATTGTTCAGACTCAGTTTCCTCCTTCAGAAAAGCAGAATAATAGTACCTCCTTCAAACAGTTGATATTTTGAAAGCACTTGGAGTTTTTGCAAAGTTTTCGTAAGCTATTTGTCATAGTATGTTCTCTTCCAAGTCAGAGAATTTTGGCGGGTGTGTTTTCTAACAACATGTAAATAATAAGAAATGCAAAATATGTTGTCCTTTGTAATTGTTGACATTAAAATATGTATTCAATAAAACAAACTAGCATTCTATTTCCAAAATTATTTATTTCCTTCACAAAAGTATGGTATACACTAATTTTATCAGTTCATATTTATACCTTTATATGTATAAGTGGTTTAAGTGTAAGTACTTTAAAATCATATGTATTGAAGTGGATCTAGATAATTTTTTTCTGTAAATAATTTTCTAGAAAAATGGGACTAATTGGTTTTTATAAAATCTGGGAACAATTTATAGACTTAAGACATTCAAGGGTTAGTAAGATACTCTAAACCTAGCTACTTTATATGCCTTTTTTATAGCAGCATTAATGTCATTTTTCTTAAGAACACAATAACCACTACATTTAATCATTCCTGGGGAATAATCATGAAAGTTAATTTTCATTGCCATTTTAATTTTCAGATGATAATATTAAAGTAGATAACAGACTTGGGCTGTTAACATTTAGTAAAATGAAATGTAATTTAAACCCATAACACACTTTTAAAAGGGAAGTAAGCTACGGCTTTTAAATGGCTCAGCTTGTATTGATATAAGTTGGCACAAGTGACTAATCTTTTTAAAGTTTAGTTTCCAAATTTAACTTTGAGCTGCCACACAGCAACTATCACTGGTTAAAAATTGCTTTGCAAAATCAGCCATAAAATGTGTATTATATATACATTTAATATAAAGAGAATTCTTCAAATCATAATATATTAATTAGCTACATGATACAGCAAGCAACAATCAGATTACTTATTGAACTAATTTAATTTGCACAGTGGCAGCTGATTTAAAGGAAGCATTCTCTTTTCCAGCCTGTTTTAGAAATTGTTGAGTAAAAGTTATTAGTCTGGGATTTGAAAACATTCTTTCTCTCTCATATTATCTCTTTGAGAGGGTCAGGTAGTGATATTCTTATGTTTGGTAAATAGAGATAGAAATGTGTATAGGAATAAATTAGCCCTGGCTGGTGTGGCTCAGTTGGTTATTGTCCTGTGCACAGAAAGTTCCCGGTCGGAAGTTTTTCTTTTACAATGATGTTTCTCTTTCTCTCTCCCTTTCCCTTCCTCTCTCTTTAAAACAATTAATAAACTAGCCTGGCTGACATGGCTCAGTGGTTGAGCATTGACCTAGGAGCCAGGAGGTTATGGTTCTATTCCAGTTCAGGCCATATTCCCAGGTTGGGGGCTGGATCCCCAGTGTGGGCATGCGGGAGGCAGGCAACCAATGATTCTCTCTCATATTTGATGTTTCTATCGCTCCATCTCCCTCTCCCTTCCTCTCTGAAATCAATAAAAATACATTTAAAAAATTAATACCCTTCCTTTTTTATAAGGAATAATGTAGATGAAAAGCACTGGAAGAAGAAAATGAATTTTAGTTTCATCTCTTTATGCCCTTTTAAAATAAATGTAAGATCTATGCATTAGGGTGAGAAAGAATACACCATAAATATGTTGTTGTTATATACTCAGAACAAATGGAAAGTGAATCCTACTGTCTACAGACCTATATGCTTATTTCTGTGTTCATGTATTCTGAAGAAGTAAATATTCTTGTTCCTAAAAAGTAGGATATCAGAGAGAGATAACAAATAAATAAATAAAAATCTTGATCTGAATAAAGTGAATTTTAAACAATGCAGTATGCAGAAAGGGGGAAAGTTATTTATATAAGGGGGAAAGTTATTTATATGATTACTAATATATTTTGAGACTGGTATAAAAACACCCATGAAGAGCCTTGTTGAAAAGAGCAAATGACCCAATTAGGTTAATGCTAATTCATAAAGAACAAAATTTTGTCACATAGCAGAGCCCTAAACTTTAGGAAAATAAAACTATTTCAGAATTGCTGCAGTTACATTTTATAGGAGATTCTAATTAAATAATGATATCCATAGTCCAAATACACCCATGGGTTCAGTACTAGAAGTAAACAATAAAAATGATGTAAGAAAACAGGAAAACTCTGCTTTATTAAAATTTAGTTCTAGTATACAAAAGGGAAAATATCATCCCAATACAACTAGCCTTATTTGTGATTATCTGCTATTTCTGTTACCATAGAATTAATGAATACTTACTTTGTGTCAGACACTATTTAAAGTACACAAGTAAATCCTATGTGTTTAATACTCTTCTTCACCTAAAATGTTCAATGAAATGTACCTATAAACTCAGTTTCTGAAGTATAAGTCCCCCAGTTATAACTTTAACCCAAAGTACAGATTCATACTTTGATGTTGGGATATGCAAATCCTATCTAATAAAAGAGTAATATGCAAATTGACTGTCACTTCAACACACAAGATGGCTGCCCCATGTGGTCAAAGATGGCTGCCACCATTTGGACACAAGATGGCTGCCACAAGATGGCCAGCAGGGGCGGGCAGTTGGAAGGGACCAGGCCTGCAAGGGAGGGCAGTTGTGGGCGATCAGGCCAGCAGGGGAGGGCAGTTGGGAGGGACCAGGCCTACAAGCGAGAGCAATTGGGGCGATCAAGCCTGCAGGGAAGGGCAGTTGCGGGGGACCCAGGCCTGCAGGAGAGGGCATTTGGGGGGAACCAGGCCTGAAGGACAGGGAAGTTAGGGGTGACCAGGCCTGCAGGGGAGGGCAGTTTGGGGGGACCCAGGCCTGCTGGGGAAGGTAGTTGGTGGGGGGGACCAGACCAGCAGGGGAAAGCAGTTAGGGGCAATGAGACTGAGAGGGGAGGGCAGTTAGGGGTGACCGGGTCAGCAGGGGAGGGCAGTTAGGGGCAATTGGGCTGGCATGGGAGCAGTTAGGCATCAATCAAGCTGGCAGGGGTGTGAGTGGTTAGGGGGTGATCAGGCTTGCAGGCAGAAGTGGTTAGGGGCAATCAGGAAGGCAGGCAGGCGAGCAGTTGGGAGAGAGTAGTCCTGGATTGTGAGAGGGATGTCCGACTACCCATTTAGGCCCAATCCTACTGGGATCGGGCCTAAATGGGCTGTTGGACATCCCTCGAGGGGTCCCAGATTGGAGAGGTTGCAGGCTGGGCTGAGGGACACCCATTCCCCCATGCATAAATTTCGTGCACCGGGCCTCTAGTATTTAGAATAAAATGAAATGAATGAAGTGATAATACATAGTTGGTCAATTGAATTTAAATAAGAAAAAGGCTAATTTTCTCATATGACTTGTAAAATAAACTAACTTTATTGAAAATTTCAAAAGAAGATATTTCAGAATGTTTTGGAAAGTGGCAACATCCTTAAAATGATCATATCCTATATAATAAATAGGTAATATGCAAATTGACCTTCACACCATCACACAAGATGGCCGCCCCCATGTGGTCAAAGATGGCTGCCCCGATGTGGTCAAAGATGGCTGCAACAAGATGGCCGTCAGGGGAGGGCATTTGGGGACAACCAGGAGGGAAAGGTAGGGCAGTTAGGGGTGACCAGGCCTGCAGGGGAGGGCAGCTGGGGGGGACCAGACCAGCAGGGGAGGGCAGTTGGGGGGGACCGGGCCTGCAGGGGAGGCAGTTGGGGGGGGACAAGGCCTGCAGGGGAGGGCAGTTGGGGGCGACCAGGCTGGCAGGGGAGGGCAGTTAGGGGTGACTGGGATGGCAGGGAGGGCAGTTGGGGGTGACCAGGCCTGCAGGGGAGGACTGGGCCTGCAGGGAAGGACATTTGGGGGCAACCAGGCCTGCAGGTGAGGGCAGTTGGGGGTGACCAGGACAGCAGGGGAGGGCAGTTGGGGGTATTTGGGACAGCAGGAGAGCAGTTAGGTGTCAATCAGGCTGGCAGGGGAGGCGTTAGGGGATCATCAGGCTATCAGGCAGGCGAGCAATTGGGAGCCAGCAGTTCCAGATTGTGAGAGCGATGTCCCAGATTGGAAAGGGTGCAGGCTGGGCTGAGGGACACCCCCCCCCCAGGGCATGAATTTTGTGCACTGGGCCTCTAGTATTCATATAAAGTGGTGGCTCTCAGTTACAAATTTTGATTTAAGACAAGACATTTTTGTCAACCTCATACATATCGACACTAATAAAAGAGAAACATGCAAATCAACATCACTTCATTACACCCACAAGCCATGCCCACCAGCCAATCAGGAGCGAGTATGCAAATTAACCCAACAAAAATGGCAGCAGCCACAGAGCTGGAGCTGAGCAGGAGGCTTGGGTTGCCCCCGGTGATGGAGGAAACCAAGCTTCCCACCTGCCGAAGCCGGTCCTGGCCTCTGCTCAAGGCTACAAAGTTTCAATTATAGAAGATAAATAAATCCGGAGGCTTGGGTTGCCCCCAACAATGGAGGAATCCAAGCTTCCTGCCCACCCTGGCTGGCCCTGGCTCCGCTCAAGCCTTTATAGAAGATAAATATATCCTATATACTTGCTTCCAGCTGGCCCTGGCCTCTGCTCAAGGAGGTGCTGAAAAAAAAAAAAAAAAAGATAAAGAAAAAAAGGAGGGGCTGGGACCTTGGGTCTCTGGGGGGTGATCAGGCCAGGATGAGATGGCAGGAGCCATTGGAGGTAAGCAGACCAGTAGGGGGCCAGTTGGGGGTGGGCAGCCCATCAGTGGGGGTCAGTTGGAGGTGACCAGGACAGCGGGGGGGGGGGCAGTTTGGAGTGAGCAGGCCAGCAGGGGGGCAGGTGGGGGTGAGCAGGCCAGTGGGGAGGGGAGGTGGGGGGTAGCAGGCCAGCAGGGGGGCAGTTGGGGATGATCAGGCTGGCGGGGGGCATTTGGAGGAGAGCAGGCCGGTGGCAGGGGGCAGTTGGATGCGAGCAGGCCAGCAGGCAGAGTGGTTAGGGGCAATCAGGCAGGAAGGTGAGCAGCTGGAGCCAGCAGTCCCGGATTGTGAGAGGGATGTCTGACTGCCAGTTTAGGCCTGATCCCTGTAAACTGGCAGTAGGACATCCTTCGAGGGGTCCCAGATTGGAGAGGGTGCAGGCTGGGCTGAGTGACACCCCCCCGCCATTCACAAATTTCGTGCACCGGGCCTCCTGTCTATATAATAAAAGCCTAAGCTACCATTACGGTGGAACGACCAGAAAGAGGTCGCTATGATGTGCATTGACCAGCAAGGGGCAGATGCTTGACACAGGAGCTGCCCCCTGGTGGTCAGTGCACTCCCACAGGGGGAGCATCACTCAGCCAGAAGTCTGGCTCATGGCTGGTGAGAGCAGTGGCAGTGGTGGGAGCCTCGCCTGCCTCCGCAGCAGTGCTAAGGAGCAGCGAGCCAAGTGGTAAGGAGCCTGCAGGTGTGCGGTAAGGAGTGAGGGGTCCTGGACTGCAAGACATCGCAGACTGGGCTGAGGGACCACCCCCCCATGCACGAATTTAGTGCACCAGGCCATTAGTATTTAAATATTTACTGATTTAAGATGGTATTGTCTTCCATATTCTTTTGAAGAGCACAGGTCTTATTTTTGTTTTCTGTTATCTTGTGTAATAATAGGTCAATCATCTATAAATATAAAAGCCTATTATGCTAAGTGTCCGATCATTCGACCAGTCACTATGACATGCACTGACCACCAGGGGACAGAAGCTCCGACTGGTAGGTTAGCTTGCTGCTAGAGTCTGGCCGATCAGGACTGGACGAGAAGGGCTGGACATGCCCTGGAGCCCTCCCACATTTCCTCCCTGGCCCTGATTATGCACCAGGGGGATCCCTCATCCTAGCCTGCACCCTCTCGCAATTCGGGACCCCTCCGGGGATGTCAAAGAGCTGGTTTCAGCCGGATCCCCACAGGCCAGGCCAAGTATGAGAATAAAATTATTTCGCCTTCACCTGTTGATATCTAGAGAAAAATTACATAGTAAAAGCAAATAAACAACATAGAAATAAAAAAGGAGATGTATATGTTATGAATAAAGAGGAAATTGAAACTATCAACAAGATGCTAAGTACTCATAAATCAAGATCAAGGTTAACCTACCCACTTTAGAGAGGGAGGGAGAGAAACATCAATGTGAGAGACACACCTCAGTTGCCTCCCTTACATACCTGGACTATGTCCAGATGAGGGATCAAACCTGAAACCTAGGTATGTGCCCTGATTGGGAATCAAACCTTCAACCTTCTATTACACGGGCAGATGCTCCAACCAACTGTGCCACATTGGCCAGGGCTTTACCCGCTTCTCATTTTTTCTTTCCTTTCTCTTATTTTTTTGAGTGTAAAAATGATTATCTACAATCCCTAGTCATCATATCTTTTGTTCTTTATGTTCTACTTTGAACCAAGCTGGCTATTTGCATTCATTAAAATATTGCATTCTACATTTATAGAAAAGCTTTTACTCTTCATCTCTTTCAATTCTCAAATCTAAGACTTCACACATACTCCCATCTCGCCAATTAAGTTGAATAGACACAGAAAAATATAAATAATAATACTCCCTCCCCCAAATTACTAAAGAGAATGAAGGAATAACTGGATTTTTTTTCTCCACAATAACTTAGGATTGTCTATTTTTATCCATTAACAAAACGACGGAGACTCACAGAGATTTTCCATGTTTTCTAGCACCATGAAGTCATTCAAGAAACTAAAAAGAAATTGGCTCATGAATGGTGTTGAGAAGAGCACAGTGGTTTTTCCAAGAGGACAGTAGCTCCAGGACCTTTCCTAACGGCAACAAGTCGAGAAGAATATGGAGTCTGTGATTGGCCTTGTCTAGGCTCATTTAAGACAACCAGGAGGCTTAAGACTTTAGACACCTAACTGATTTCACCTGGATACCTAAAATACTGGAATAGCCATGCTACTGTATGTTCTGGCAATCTGTGCAGCTTATTTCATCAATGTAGGCTTTGAATAGAGCCTGACACAAAACAAATGGTCACTATATCTCTGATAACAGAAATTTTGATCTGAACTTTGCCAATGTAGTTAGTCCTCAAGTACTAGCTCTGTAGCCAGTGATACTTTGCTTGGTGCTGAATAATTCAGTTAACACCTTCACCAACCAGAATGTTCCCAGAGCAATCAAAACCCTGTATGTACCTCAAGAAGTTTGATAACAAACTATAACTTTAAGACTTGAAAAATGTTCAGTTTCTCTTTATTAGATGAGCTTTTTTACTTTTAGAAAAAAAAAGGCCAACTTAATGAACTAAGGGGAAAAAAAGATGAAAGCAAAGCAAATATAAAATGAAGAGAGCATATGTCTTTTTACATGATATATACTGATATCTGTCTTCTATTATTCATCTTTCTGCAAGATTTACATATTTTCCAATTATACATAGTGAATTGAAGACTTTTAAATTTCTTCCCTTGCCCTTAATAGATGTAACAATGTTTGGGATTCTAGGAGACACCTGATTATTCTTCAATGAGAAATTTATCAGAAGGAATTTTGTTCTCAAAAACCATCGTGAATTTAGAATCCTCTTTTGCTCTCCCACCAATAGGTCACCTACTGCTCTTTGGTTAGTTCTTTGGGAGGAAACTTGCCATTCTACTGCAAATTTCTGTTTCCATGTTTCCCAAGCATGGGCATTCTGAGGTAGTATGAGAGCGGGACCACTAATGTCAATGCTAAAGTTAAAGTACAAACAAGAAATTTTAAATTACCCTTAATATTAAGAGCACAGATTAAATACAATTCTCTCTCTCCTTACCCCTTTCCTCTCCCTCCTTCTACCTCTCCCCCTCTCCCTCTCTCTCAGACCCTCTCTCCTTTCCTTGGTTCACAGGAATTTTAAAAATTCTCAGTCAGGTCACCAACTAGATCTTTTTTCAAGATCTTGCTTACCCATAAGCTAGACTACATAAATGAAAGAAATAAGAAGAAATGCATGTGTGTGTGTTTTTTTTTTAATATTAATAGTAAACAACTTATAAGACACTACTGAAGCAAATGGGTTAGCCTTTTGGCACCCTAAAGGATGAGCCGCTAGCAGTTCTGCCCACTAATGAGCTACTTTTGACCTAACACCATTTCCGGACCCCTCTCGTATCTACTCACTCACAAAGGCTTCCCCACCCCCACGCCATTTCCATCCAATGGGCTGTCTGCCTGATCTGCATGCAATATTGTCGGCCAGCATAAACAATTTACAATGGGCATTTTATTTCTGTAATTTCAAAGGAAAAAGAAGAAATAGCTATTGATGCAAAATATCTTTTTTTTCTCTCTTTCTAATGGATGAGTAATAACCAAGAGATTTCTGAAAAGCTGTCCGGGGTGCCTGTCAGTGCTGGCAAAATTTCTGACCCAGAGAAATATATTCACAAACAACCCCTGTGATTATGAGTTGCAGGCCCTTTGGAGAAAGCTGCTTAGAGAAGCACCAGAGAAATTATAAAACTAGTCTAAATACTTGACACATAGACTTCACCATTCATACACACATGCGGTTTTGCATGGAAGAAAATATATGAAACTACACGTTCTGAATTAAATTTAAAACAACATACATAGAATATACGTTATAGAGAGTTCTACAATGAAACCCTATTTCAATACATGCCAAAGGGCTGGAAATCAGGAAATGAATGTAAATTAGATCAGACTTTGGCACCTTGCAAATCCATATTCCCATCAGCCCCAATCCTTGCGCTCCAATTTAACTTGATTCTGAAAATCCTCTTTGTGGTCTGATTTGGAACCTATTGCTTCTCTTTTGAAAGGAGAACAATAAGGGAGGAGAAAAGGAATATGTGAAGAAAGGTAACAATAATTCACTTGAATTAAGGGATCATTTTGCTTCATGTTCCCTTTCAGTCCCTCCTGCCCTTGCATAGATCTTGGCATAGGTTTCTGTTCTGGTGCCAATTTAGTAAAGGCAGTGGGCATCCTGCTGGAGTGGAGAGGAGCAGCATACTGTCTTCAAATGGAAATTGTTTGTCAAACAGAAGCCAACAGAGGAAATTAGGAGACTAGGGGTTAAAACAACTGTGATGATGCAAATCAGAGCTTTGTTCTATCCAGGATTTCTCTTAACAAGGGCTATTAGGCAGCAGGGGCCTCTGGCTGTCCCTTGGGAACCCTCTGCAACTTGAGCATAACTTTCCTCTAGGCATTCTCTCCCTCCGAGTGCTGTTCTCTTTGCAGAATGTGAACAATGTGTCTCCAAATAGTGAGGAGCTGTGCACTTAACAAGGTATATGGGATCTACACAAGATCATTTTATTGAAATAAAATGACCAATGCAGTGTTTATCCAATCCCCACACACATAGTACTGTATTTTCCGTGTATAAGATGTCCCCCACTATTCCAACCCAAAATTAAGACATCAATATTTTAAACATAAAACAGAACACATTTTTATTTAGTAATTACCACAGGTAATGTTTACATACCAGTACTATGATATTATGCAGCATAGCACCTTATTTAGCCTCTGTTGCATCACTGCTCTCTTCTTCATCACTATTAGTTCCAGTCATATCAATTTCTTCAACTTCTGTTGTATCACTGCTGTCTTCTGAGTCACTCTCTATATATGTGAGATCATCCTCATAAACTGGTGGCATTTTATGAGCTAACTTTGTTCATGTTCTCATGACCAACCCTTCTCTCCTCATGAAATTGAAGCACCCTTTTGCCTTTCCTGTAAAATCAACAATGTTCATTTTGCTAGCAAACATTCTTTCCTGATATTGAATAAGCTTGGTTAACACTCATAAGCCACTCTGGCGCTGCTCCATAATCCAAGTCATTAGCCTCTGCTCCAAGTTTGCCCATTTTGCTGGTTTTCCTCTTAAGGCCTTCTTCTTTTTTGGCATCTTACGGAGTTGTTCTTTCTGTTTTCTCCACTGTCTGGTCATACACTCATTGGGAGGCGGTCCAAATTGTCTCTCTGAAGCTCCATTTCCATGCTCTTTTGCATAGCTGATTACATTCATTTTGAATTTTGCAGAATAAGACAATCACTTACCGGTATTTATCTTTTTATTTTTTGACATCTTTATGGGCTCAGAACGCTCTGGTCCCTGTTGCATCTGTGCACTCTCTACCTCCACCTCCAGTTAAGGCATCAGCTGAAGTCAGTAACAATAAGGCTCGTGATTGGAGGAAGCCTGTTTGACAAGGTATGGGTAGCTAAGCACCTGAGTGGCTCCCTCCTTGGCTGACTTCCGTGTATAACCCCTTGATTTTCAGTCTAACGATTTTAGAAAAAATAGCATCTTATACACAGAAAAATATGTTAAGTTTCTTGGATAAAAATCAGTTAAAGTAAGTTTCCCATGGAAGAAACATCTGGTTGATTGACTGAAATTAAATTTCTGAATCAGCAGTTTGGGCATTGTACAGACACAGTTCGAGATTAATTTTATAAGTTATCTGAGTT
Source organism: Eptesicus fuscus (assembly GCF_027574615.1). Classification (NCBI taxonomy): domain Eukaryota; kingdom Metazoa; phylum Chordata; class Mammalia; order Chiroptera; family Vespertilionidae; genus Eptesicus; species Eptesicus fuscus. The sequence continues at coordinate 52,506,850 of NC_072482.1, read as the reverse complement.
TATTTTTGCTTAGTTTTCAAACTTAGACAAATGTCCAAGTGTAACTGGGGGTGTGTGATATAGAAATAACTTTGCCTAGTGAGTAAATCATGTAAATACTAATGGGATAAATCATATAAGTAGTAACTTATGTCATATTTAGAGTCTTCAGAGCACTTCTATAGGTATTATGTCATTTGATTCTTGTAACCCCGTGAAGTAGAGAAAGGAGATATTTTCAATTTCACAGTTGTAGAAACTGAGGCCAACGGAGTTATCCTGCTCAAGGTAACATTTAACCAGAACTTCAATTCAGGTCATCTAACTTCAATTCTAGTGCTAATTTTCAACTCAATGGGCTATAGAAATATTCTCAATTTAAGAAAAAAGTGCTTTTAATGGCTGGTCAAGGTTGTTGCTTTTGGTCCAGAAGTAGAAAAGCAAAAGGGAATGAAAGGCCCTCACCATTCAGAATATATTGTATAATAACACTGTGTTTGTGGGTATTGATTGGTACAGTCCATATATATATGTGTATATTTGCATTTTGTGTGTGACCATGCCCTATAGACAGTAATCAGTATTCACATGGCTTGTGTGGTTGAAATGTATTGGTAAATCTGGTCTGTCTTAAGTCACTTTTTACATATCCTACAACTATAAAGGTCCTTCTTGGCTGCCACTATCACCTTTTTATCCTTTAAGAAGCTTTAAATAGAAAGGAAGAATAGAAAGGTGTTGTTTATAGTAACAACACCCATTTTCAGTGTGCCCTGGATAAGAGACAACTTTCAGTGCCTATCACATCTGAAGCTAAAATTTGAAATCTTAATTTTCAATTTGAAAAAGGTGAGACCATTTCTTTATTGAATATGTTTAAGAATGTACCATTTCATTTAAAATTTTTTCCAAAATATTAAACTTCCTTTTTTTTTTAAGCTACAGCATTTTATGTGGAATCTGAACAAACTGTGAAACTTGGAGAGAATGAAAATTTAGTTTGCTATAGGCTAATAACTTTTTCCTAGCAGACCAACCTAAAATTCAGGAAATTGCCTCCTCATATATGTGTGTGCCCAGAAGCACATGAAAAGATGTAATACCTGTGCATAATGGAAATAAGGGAATAAAGCTAAAGAATACAAATGCCACACGACATGGTTAGTTTCATAGGCCTGTCTTTTAATTTCTGCCATTTTTTTCCGGCTTCGACAGTAAAACAAAGAACAAGCTAACAGCAGAGATTAATGCAAAAAAAAAAAAAAAAAAGGTGGCTCTTCCCCAAACATCCTGCCTTTTTTATCCCACTGTCTGGAAAACGAATTGAGGATTCTGACACCAGCAGTGCTTTTGCCTTTTTCTTCATTAGGAAGTGTATTTGTAAAACAAGCTCCAAATTTTAGCCACTCCTGATTCTTGGTCACAGGGATCGCCTTCAGTGACACAGTCTTCAATGTATATGAGCCAAAGGATCATTTCTCATCCTGGGCTCATGACATAGTTAAGGCGCAGCTGAAACCGCCCCTCCCACACTCTCCACTTCAACAACAGCAGCTCATTATCAGGAGCACGTTGCAAAGGGCGGTGCAAGCACAAAAATCAATCTGATCGCCTGTATAGCTCTGCAAAATCATTCCAGGGGAGGAAAAAAAGAAACATCGGAGAGAAAAGAGAAGAAGGGCTGGGAGGGTGGAAAGGAGCAGGAATGAGGACATCGCCCTCACGGGCCCATAAGACTGAAGTTTAATGGCTGAGTGCTTGTTTTGAACTGTGACCTGAGGTTTGGCTGGGCACTAACAGTGGCATGCCTCATCAGCCACTGTCATAGCCACCCCAGGGTATACCTCCAGCAGGGAGTCAACTCCGCATCCTGAATTCTCAACGACCAGCTACCCACTGCCTCCTCTGCACGCACTGCTGAGACCCTGCCGAGAAATCAGCATGCAACCCAAGGAAGCATCCTTTCCTCTGGAATAAAAATTAATATTACTTGTCATATTTCATGTCTGAGCTCTTTTCATGCTTTATCCTCTGGTAATGAGGGCTAAATTACCAATATTAGTAGATTTTCATGGCTAGCACAGAAAGAGCTGTTACCAGAATAAATGTTTGCCTTGCTTCTGTTGGACACAGACTCTGCTAATGCAGCTTTGCTAATTATTTCTAAATAGGCAATAATCTGCATCCCCTAGTGCTGGATAGTGGATTGGCCACGTACCTGCTATTTCCCTTATTTACATGTTTTACAACTTTATCAACTACACTAATTACACTCTGAGCACTGTTTAAAATTTTCTGTTAATAGAGATACAATGATGCACCAGAGGATGTGTATTTATGCCATAATTACGCCTCTGTTCCTACGATGCAGTCTCCAATTAGCTGTCTACGGTGGCACAAGCAGCTGCCTGATATTCTAAAGCAGTGAAACATCTGCACGGCGGATGATACGCTCACATGGATTTTTTTTTAAGCCTAGAAATTTACACCCAAGGGAGTGCAGACAAATAGGAGCCTGTCATGTGTAGGGATGATTAGAAATCCTCACCATGGCAACATTGGAGCAGCCATGTCACAGAGTGAGGGGACACATGTCTAGATGAAGGCGCTAAAAACATTTGCCTTTTTATTTTTTTTTAGCTTCAGTCTTCCAAACTTCCCTCCCTCCTCCCCCTTTCTCTTTCTCATATTCTTCTCTTTGCATCTAACGCCAACCAAAACAGCAGGTGAAAAGGCCAAAGTCTGCAGCCATGCAAGGCATATGACACATGGGATTTAGTGTTAGGAAAAACAGTGTGCAATCAGAAATGTTAGACCTAGAAAATGTGCAGAGCCAGGAAAGGATGTGTGTGTGTTTTGTTCGAAAAAGATGGTAATGATTATTATTTTTTATTTTTATTTTTTTTTAGTGGTGGGTTAAGAGCAAGAGGCAAGAAAGAAAATAAATATTAGACAGAATACAGCAGTTGAGGTACCTTATTCAAAGATGACACCTAATTTAAAATTTCCTTTTAACCCTCATTAACAGTTACAATTTCTGCATGAACAGTTGGCTAGCACACATTAGTGAGAGTAGGGTAAGGCACACAAATGTCTTCTAGTCTGATATTGAATATATTTCTTAATGGCTGCTTCTTTGAAAAGCCTGCCTATATAAAGACAGTGTATGGATGTACTTAACTATACTTATAAAGGGCATTAAATCCTATAGGCAAATATGGAGGAAATGAAAATAATATATCATTATATTTCCTATAATTATATTGACTCATACATTCTATTAATTTTACTTTTGTTAGAAATTATGCTTTGACTATAATTTGACCACATAGACTTCAAAGATGCATCTGATGGTATTTATTGTTTTGCTGTATTATATTGCCTTTATTCCTATAGAAGAATACTGAAATTTAACTTATTAATTTAAAATTGGTTTTCCAAATAATTATCTTATCAGATGATCATGACAACACTTCACAATTAATAACAAAGATATGTTTAAAGATATTTAATTAGCAGAGAACTGAGAGGTGAATGGGGCTACTACTAGTGAAATAATTAGAGGGAAAATGCTTTAATATGAAGAGTAATTATAGGTAGGAGCAAAAATGTAACATATGTGCTAAATTATAAGAATACCACAAGCAATATGAATTACATTAAGGATCAAACCTAATCAGTTAAAATCAGGGCTTGTTCTGAGACTGCAGTTGTGGTGGGAAGGCACTAGGTTATCCATACTTGTGTTACTTAACGTCACTTTAGATGCTACCTTAGAATTTGTAAGATGTAAGGGTAAGGTCCAGATTATTCTGCCATAACTGGACATCTCTTGGGATTAAATCATTGGTGCACATTTAAAAAAAAATCCTTTAATCCATTCTCTGGATAAATAAAACACAGCTAGAACATACTTTTGTTATTAAAAGTCAAATATAATACCTTTTGTTAATGAACTAAATATTGGCACATATGCATAATAAACATATATGCATATACATACATAACGACTGGCAATGCTCTAAAAATAATTGCAGAATACTCTGTGCCCATAGTAAACAAATCTTGAATTTGAAGTTGTGTGTTTTAGAAGCAGGGTTTTATAATCCCTCGATATGTTTAAAATGACTTCATAATATTCTACTCAAAATTTTGAAGAAAAGATCATTAGTGTTCACAGACTGTATTAGTATTATCTTGGGTTAATGGCAGATAAGTCTTTTAAGCCCAATTCTTCCAATTTCCCAACATTCTGGTACCATTGGGTACATGATGATCAATATTTCTGTCAGCCCCCTCAGGCTCCTGGCTTTTATCATTCAATGGCACCAAGGCACCTTACAGTGTTTACCAATGAAATCATAAAACATTATGTTATGTTAACAGTGAAAATGCCTTTCCTCTACTTAACACTCCAGGTAATGTGGGCATTAGTTACTTATTCATTTCCAAAAAAAAAACACCTGAGAGTTGCCTTCATTTTCCCATGCCCAGCAAGTGAATTCTGAGGCAGTTGGATAGTGGCCACATAAATAATTCTTGTCATGACTCTGGTCTGTGGGTCTCATCGTCCCTCAGCATACCATATTTTGTACAAGCCTTATATTAGAGAAGTATGATACTGGAGATCCACCATCCACCACATCTGTCAGCACAAGGACAGAGTTTATCTGATAAACAAGTCATTTTTGGAAACTGCAGATGCTCCCACTGTGAAGTATTAAATGTGGCCCCGCTTAGATACATAGAATGGGGTTCTGGTCGACTGAACGCGGGCTGATAAGCTCTGCACAGCTCAGAATGCTGTTTGCCCACATACTAATGTTAAACAAAAGAACCGCAGACTGCAGAGAAAGGATGCGGGTCAGCCCAGTAAATTGCTTAAACCCTTAGGCAGCCTTCTGAAAAGAAAATGCATGAAAGAAGCTGATATGAGCTTTTATGCAGAATTGTTCTGTTTATTATCCCTGTTAAGGAAATGATGGCAAGTGTCTTGTTAAACTCTACATTCCCAATAAGGCAAGAGGACTGACTCCCTTTTTAAACAAGATGCAATATGCCACTGGTCATCATTTGATAAACCATACATCTCTCCTATATTATTTCTCCATTATGAAGACAATAAAAAGGCAATAATAAAGCAGTACACATAATAACAATAAATGCTGTTAAATTGTGTTCCAGTATTATCCTACCTGATTTGTCACTGGGCAGTCCAAGCTAATAACAATCTGTCATGGGAGAAATCCATTTTGTATAAAAATTTCACAATCTTCATTAAAACTTTGTTAGTGTAATTATTATGACTCAATTTCAAATGAATTGCTGGGACAGTTTAATAATACAATCAGAATAAAATACATCATTGTGGCAACATGTAAACTTAACCTGAGTAGAGCAGGAATATAATTTTATTAGTAAAATTCTCCAGTGGATAACATGACAGTCAATATTGAATCTCTCCTATGTTAAGGGTGTGAGCTGGGGAAGAGCAGGGTAGAGTCTTGAGTTTGCTAGACTTTCAATACTTCCCCTCAGGTCTGACCCCTTAAGAAAGAGCATCTTTTCTGAAAGCAGATTTTTCTCCTGCTCAGTCTCCTGCCCTCCCTCCCCTCCCACAGAGACACTCCCATTATGATTCATGTACTGGGACAAAGGAAATGAGAGAAGATCTCAAGGCTGAATAAAAATCCAATGAGAGAACCCTACCAGATAAGCAATGCATTCCTTCCAAATCACACAGCAAGAAAAGACTGGCAATCAAAGGGCCACTATACAGCAGAAAGAAATAAAACTACATGATGTAAAGGCAGAATAAAGAAAAACACACAGGGCAATTGTACTAACAATAAAAAATTAAAAATTACCCTTCGCTTAAAAGTAGTATAACATGTCACTGAGTACTACTTTGACATTTCCCTGCGGCTTTTCTCAACAGGCGATAAATGAAAACAATCTTGAAACTGTTCTGCTAAAGGCTCAGTGCAGGAGGCCTGTCCATACATTGTCATCAGATAATCTTACAATTATGGTTGGGCTTAAAAGCATTTACACCTATAGGAGCAACAGGTTTTTAATAAGAAATACTTAAGACTAGTCCCAAGTCTTTGAAAAACAAACAAAAATGAAAGATACACACACACACACACACACACACACACACACACACACACACACACACACTGATTCTTCCATATTACAATAATATTTTGGAGAAAATAAAAATTTAATTGTTCTATCCTTAAGAAGCCTAGAAGCTGAGAAGTATTTTTAAACAAGAGTACTAAAGTAGTAACAAAGAGAGCCCCAAACCTGCAAAAGGGGGTAGAAGTGAATCCAGGCTTGCCCAAGGACATGTGACCAGGATTGCATGGACTTATTATGACCAGGAGAGAGCTCAGCTAACAACAGACATCAAAGGGATAGGGAGGTTTACAGAAGTAAAAAAAAAAAATCATCTCTAGATCAAAACAAAACAAAAACAATCACACATAAAAGATTCTGACACTGTGACATTGCAGCTCCAGTGAATGGTCCGTGGAGGGAGCTGTTGACACAAGTTCCTGTGTGGAGATAAAATGACACCATTACATCTATCTGAAAAGAAGGAAAAGGAAGAGAACTTAACTAAACAACACAATTGAAATGATTTGGTAGAAATAACTTTTAAGCTACAAATCTGCTCTCCAAGGGCATCACCTAGGGTAGATCCCTCCCAGGCACTGGCCCCTCTGTGTGTGGATCAGAGCCCAATGTCACAGCTACTGTCTGTTCAGAGCAGAGGCAGATATTAGCCCACCACTCCAAAGAGCAAAGCTCTGAGAAACACTGGGAGAAAGTGAGTTAACCCTTGCGATGCCAGCCATATAGCTTTGGTAGAGATTTACTGTGACAATGCAGCATTAGATAAATAGGCCAGAGGGATGCTCTCATCCTATAGGTTACTTGCAGACACCTCTGAAGGAACAGGGCATGTGGAAGGAGTATCATTCTGAATAATGTCTGACTTCAGATTGCATAATTGGAGCATTACTTCAAATAATTTTCATGTCACATGGTTTCCTGTAAAAAGTTTTGCAGAGGCAGCCTTTCTTTTTCTTATAATTCCTTGGCAACAAGCAGTGACATATTTCGGATGATAAAAGTGGGAGACTGTATGTGTGAACAGAGGATCCTAGCTGCTCAAAGGCTTATTCTCAAAGACCCACACCCACTGAATCTGGAGGGTCCTTCAGGGCACAGGACTCACTGTCCTGCCTCAAGGGTAGTTGTGGCTGGAGCAGGGCCAGGCAGAGTCCTGGGAGCAGTCTGGCCTCAGCTGCCCTCTGCTGCAGCTCATCTGACACCCGCAGGGAGCAGCACACTTTCACGGAGTCTGAGAGCAGCAGTGATAACATTTGTTGGCCCTTTTAAAAAAAATTGCTGACTTCTTTCTTTTCATTTCTTTAGACCCCTATGTGAGAGGGTAAAAAGCTCAGCTCAACAAGGAATATTATGGAACTTGATAAATTTGAATTATTTTGGATTCATTAATATTTTGGAAGGTACAACTTTTCCCTAACAACACATACTGTATATTTCCATTGAGAAAACCTACCATAAAAGCTATGATCTGAGATTGAGGAATCTTTTTGAAGACACAAACATTGAAATGAGAAAGATATTCTTTTACTTTTTAATTTCTGTGAAATTTACACTTGTATTCAGCTATTATCACAAAGCATTTAGCCCTTAGGTCATAAAAAATATGTATCTATTGTTCAAGTGTGAGAGAGTTTCATGAATAAAAATTTACTAAAAATACAGATGATAAAAGTAACAATATTAAAACTATGTTGTGACCCTATGTATACCTGTAATGGTACTAAAGAGGTACAGATAGACCAGGGAAATTCTTTTCTGTAGAATTTTAGTAAAAATTCATTAAATGGTGAGGCCCCTACCTGAGTCTTTAAGGATTACCTTGAATTAAAATGCTCCTTTGACTACAATATCACATTTACTCTCATGACAAACTTATAGCGTGAGAGAGGTTTTTGGTGGTGGAAATTCAGCTCTTCCATGGGATGATGAGGAAAGAATTTCAAGGGCCCATGCCCATGAGATTGTGATCTCTTGGCAAGATTTATTTGGGAAGTCTGCCTCTGCCCCTGGATTTCAAAGTCTCATCTCTCTCTGTCCCACTTTGGAAAAAGTCCAACCGTGCCTTCAACAAGGCCAAGGCAAAGGCCAGTGGCCAGAGTTTTTGCTTTATAGTCCTTCTTAGCCTAAGCAGTCTGCAGCGGGCCCCAAGTGACCACTAGACAGGCATGGTTGCATGGCCTTGGGCAGGGAGAACACAAACAAACAAATGGGGCAAGTGTGGAGAGAGAGAGAGAGAGAGAGAGAGAGAGAGAGCTATTAGTCTCCTAGTAAGGTTTTAAAAATAACCAATTATCTTCCCAAGTTTTTGAGGGCTTGCATTGGTGCTCACCCCATAGCCAACAATCTTTTTCCCAGGTTAGACTGACAGTCCTCTATCGTTAAGTAAGTACCTAAGTACCTCCCCTATGCCACTTTGACTTTATTGCACATGTCCGTTTCTCTCCCTTTGTTCTATCTCTTACCCCACCCCCGACCCCCCACCCCACCAGTGATCTTCCAGGGGGTGGGAGGGTTGTGGGAAGTAGTGAAGCTGTGCTGTTGGCAAAGCAAGGAGGCCTATGCTTCCCAGCTAAATATCCACAACAATTTCTGACTCCCCTGTTTTTTTTATTATTATTTAGCTCATTAATATTTAGCTAATTATGGTAACAGTTAATATTAATATCTAGGTTTCAAATAGAGAAACTATGGTAAAAAGAAAATGGCCATTAATTAATGCTCTAATTAATTAAGAGGAATGTTTTTTATTCTGTTCATATTTTTTTCAGTAGCTTGTGCTTTTTTCAGAGAAACTTCAGGCCTTGGAGTAACTACCAAACATTACTTTTGATGTATAACCTAAAGTTGTTTCTCAAAAACATGATGCCTAACTTTATTTATTACACAGCATTAAGGATTTACATGTTGACACATTAGATTGTTTTTATCTTCTAACTAGAGGCCCAGTGCACAAAATTGTGCACAGACCAGGGGAGTGGGGGGTCCCTCAGCCTGGCCTGTGCCCTTTCTCAGTCTGGGAGCCCTCAGGGGATGTCCGACTGATGGCTTAGTCTTTTGAACTTCTAAGCCATCAATTGGACATCCTTAGCGCTGCTGCGGAGGCAGGAGAGGGTCCTGCCACTGCTGGTGTGCTCGGCAGCCATGAGCCCAGCTTCTGGCTGAGCTGTGCTCCCCCTGTGGAGTGCACTGACCACCAGGATGCAGCTCCTGCATTGTCTGCCCCCTGGTGGTCAGTGCATGTCAAAGCGACCAGTCATTCCACCTTCAGGTGATTTGCATATTAGCCTTTTATTATATAGGATAAAGTAGGTCTGGCTTTCTTGTGTCTGAATTGCCTAGGTGTTTGTGAAGTGTGCTAATTGCTCACTCCACATTAGATCAACTATTGCTATGTTAATTATTTAAATTCAGCCATACATTAGAGCAGATGAGGAAACATAATATGTGATAATGAAATGAAAATAGAAAAATAAAAGGAAAGAAAGTTAGTGATAGAGCAGTTTGGTAATTTTTTGTCAATTTGAACTTATTTTGACACTAAACCTATTTCTAGAATGGCATCAAAATGAGCAACATGCTTTAGACTTTAAGCAAGTTTATACACAGGTTGTGTTTACATAAGTTTATACATCAGAAAGGTTAAGATTGAGCCTTTTGGAATTAGTAATATTTGTATATTTGGTATATCTCCCACTTCTTAGTTGTGTGCCCTCTTAACCTACTTGACATTTCTGATCTTAGTTCCCTCATGTATAAAATGATCATGTAAATAAATAACCCATCAGGTTGATGTGAGAATTGATTAGTTAATGTGACTAATACATGTAGCCAAAATTTCATCAATTCAGATAACTAAGGGATTTTGTACGGAATTAATTTCATACTATGATTTAATTTAGAACAAGCTATTATTGGTAATTTATTGGATAAAACAAAGAAATCATGCATATGTACTTAACATTCCTGATAATTTTTGGAATGAAAAGTTTTAACATTTACTGGGAAGACACAAAAGAGTTATTTGGCTCTTTGGGTTGTAGCCTTAATTTCCCCTCAGAAGGAAATCCCAGTTCCTCGGGGTCCCCTTCTGCAGACCCAGTGGTTCTGATACACTTTCTGGCAGTGGGGTTTACTGCCAAATAACTTCCCTCCCTCTCTGGCACACTCTCAATGCAGGACAGCCTCATTTAGAATCCATTACTTTGGTTTATAGGTTTATCAGACAAATAGGAACATTTGGGAATAAAAGGGGGCACTGTTGACAACCACGCTCTGAAAACAGAAGTAAACCTAGATTCTCTCTAGCAAACAGGGACACGTGGTCTAGCCATTCATAGGTATCACTCCATTGGTGAGCCATTTGTTTTAATTAATACTTGAAATCAATAATGTGAAATATTTTCTTCTTACATGCTTCTCACTTCAATGTGATATGGAAATTCTCTATTTAAAAGTTATTTTAAGTGAATTTCAAGGAACTACCAAAATTGTTAAATACGTACTACTTTAGGGTATGAGGGGGGAATCTTTGTGATACAGAAATGATTTTTTGCAATCGTATTTTTTAAAGCAGTGATGCAGAGGTTTGTCTACATTAATTTGGTAATATTGATCCAATTATCCCTAGAAAAGGAGTTTGCTGAATTAAACTAAATAGAAAAGCTTCCAGCCACTTTTACACAATTTCAAAAGGACATAAAAGTCTGACATTAATACTTATTGATTTTTGCCTTAATTCAAAACTGCAAGCCATTATAGAATATTGACAAGGCTTTTATTTTTATCTCTTTGGTGATATCTCCATTGCCTCCACCTTGCCTAAACCAATGTTATGACATTCTGTTGCATTAGCCATGATGCAAAAACACCTTTCTGGCCAGGTGAGGTGAACAGAATCAACTCCTGTGAGCCGCAGGAGCTCTGCTGGTTGGGTACAGGATCATCTTGCCATCAAATGTGACCTGACATGCTCAACAACAGCTGATATATGTGCAGTAGTTACTAAGGCTAAACTCTTGATCAATATGTCAGATTTCAAAAGCGATTGCAACAAAGTAGACTCTGGATTGTGAGGGAGCTGAGTGCACAAAGGCAATAGAAGGACAAACCTGGCAGGACTGCCTGCGTTTTGCATGTCAAAGGACAGAACACATGATGCTGGATCTATAAATGCTCGCACTACTTAGGAAGGCAGCAGTCTGAGGATCATTTGGTAGGCTAAAAATGTTAAACATTACAAGTTAATTATTAGTGAGAAGAAGAAAGAGAAGAGGAGCATTAGCACAGAGTTCTGTAAACCCCAATAATTCTGCCCAGGCCTGTGACTTGCTCAGACCTCACCTAAGCATCCATTAACATGATAATGCACATTAATCCCGCCAAACACAACTCAGCTGTCATCCTCAGTGGCGACCCATCTGTGTGCATGTTGAGGGGAAACTCGCAGTTTTAGCTGTCCAGGGATTAGCTTCAGAGGAAAGGCTGATTTTCCCGTAATCCTTTGCTAAGAAAGCACTCATTTGTTTGCATTTATTGAAGCACCTATTTACTCTTCAGCTTTCATCATCTCACCAACATCTCAAGCAAAAGCTAAGCAGAGGATGGATAAAATGGCAATAAAAACATCTCAGGACAATCAACCTGAAGCCTAATTTAGTGCTCTCTCAAAGTTTGTGCTATTATGTATTCTTATTTCTGTGGCTGATCTCAGATATACATGTTGTCAGAGCAAAAGAAAAATATGTACATATATTTATAAGTGGTCATTAATGGGCAACGCTCTTCTCTATTGTTTATATCTAATTGATATAAAATGGGTTAAAAAAACCTATGGATGTCTTATTATCGTATATATGTTCTGTTGTGTAAACAAGAAAGAGAAGACACTGCTTCAGAGAAGGTAAGAATAAAAACAGCTTCATTTTTTCTCGCTCATTTTTTCACACAAGCACAGTGATTTCTCTCCCTGCTAGGAAACCTTACCCAGTGGTCAAATGGTCTGTTCTCTGGGCTATATTTACTTTGGACAAAATTATACATAACTTCCTTCTAATGTAAACCTAAAAAAATTTAAGAAGCACTGGCAAGAGAAATACCATTTTGAGGGTAAACCAACTATACCATTCAGTAAATTTAGTGGAAAGAAAAATCAGTTACAATGCAGCAAGACTGGCTGGTTGATTTAATTGTTCACTTTTCAAAGGGTTATGTTGGAATAATCAGCACCTTCTGTGTTAAAGAAAAGATGCAAATAATAATTTAAAAAATAGGCATATAAAGACAGTAAATTTCACTTATTTTTGTTTTACTAGTCTAGAGTGCCTGAAAGTGTGATGTTAAAAATCTTGCATGCAAAGTTTTCTATCATATAAGTTTGGTAAAAACTGGGTTAAATAAAGTTAACTAAGTTAATGCATGACAGGATTTCTTAATTATTGAATTTTTTGGAAGTTATTTTACATTTTAAATTGTTTCCTCATCTGTAAAGTGTGTGTGTGTGTGTGTGTGTGTGTGTGTGTGTGTGTGTGTGTGAGACAGAGAGTGGGGGTGGGGAGGGGGGAAGAATGGGGTGGGACAGGACCTCCAATCAATTAAAATGCCAAAGCACAGAGTAAGAACTTCGTCAAAGTGAGCTAATATTTTTTCCAAACACAGTTGGCAATGTATCTGTTCCCATTACTTGGAATTAAATTTGCAGTACTCACTCTTGAAAACACTATCCTAGACTAACATTGCAATATTTCTATTGTTAGAAGTATTGGATAATTTTTCCAAATAATAAACCCTTACTGTGAAAAGGTCTAGCAGAATGTTTTTAAAAAATACCTATTAAAGAAAGACAATTAAAGCTAATACATTTAAGGGAAAATTATCAAACTATAAAACTTGTTACTTGAGCAACTTTCTTTTGGGTACCTGGTACTGAACATTAATTACCACCTGTCCATCTTACCTGGAAAATTGAACAGATGTTAGAAAGCTGACACAGTAAAGCAAACACTACTATTTAGCTTTGTTTTTTGTGTGTTTTTTTCCTTCCTTTCAAGATGCTACTAATGGAAATGACATAGAAATCTGTATATGGCAGCACTTCTGAAAAAGAACATCTATGTAAATAGAGCATGAAGGAGGCATGAAAGAATCTAGTAAGCTCCATTTGGGTCTTTAGACCTAATAGCCCAGATTTGGTCCTCAGATGTGCATGCATGCACGAGGTAATACTAAATTTGGCCGAAGCTGTGCAAACAATCCTAAAGCAAAATGAGTCCAATGTTTGATGCCTAAAGAGTTGGAACTGCAATTTCCAGACGAGACAGTCATAGGAAAACTACTTGGGCACAGAGGAAATGTTCTGTTTCATCCTCACTGAGAGACCAGGGTGACATTTTAAGAGGAAAAAAACATTTAGAATTTCTGTTTTAGGGAGCTAATCACCAGATTTCAAATGTATTTAAATCCATTAACAGTAAATTTTGTGAAATAAAACATACTTCAATACTTTAAAAATATGTGGGTATGTGTGATCTATCAAAGTCAGTGAAAGATTTAAAACTTGTGTTTTTAACAGAACTTCAGCTCCACAAAGTGAACTCAATGCCTTGGCTTGAATATGCAATGGTGCAATCACTAAAATAAATGTACTTGCTGCACTCAATTAAACATTGTATTGTACATGTGTGTTTATTCAATTGTGTGACGACACAGTGATTGAAACACACACGCTCGGCGCATTTGTCTCAATCTGTAGTGCATTTATTTAAATGTGCAATCAATCATAGGCCTCTGCTTTTAGTTTTTCCTTTGTATTTTTAGAGAATACTAAATATAAACCACATTATTGTGTATATGCTGGACATGAAGAACTAAAATGCACATTAAATAAAGCAATATAAAATTGGAAATTTTATTTTTCAGGGAAAGAAATTATGCAGATAATATGTGTATTATATAAGGTCAGAGTTTAATTATCTGAACTGCTCCTTGATAAATAGCTTATATGTATGGTAACATTAATATATTTTTAATAGTAATTAACAAAATAATATAAAAGATATTCAAATTTATATTAAAACTAGAGGCCAGGTGTACGGATCCATGCACTCATGGGGTCCTGTGGCCTGGCCTGCACCCTCTCGCAATCCAGGACCCCTCAAGGGATGTCAGAGAGCTGGTTTCAGCCCGATACCTGCAGGCCAGGCCAAGGAACCCCACCAGTGCGATCGGGGCTGGGGAGGGACTGCAGGAGGACTCCAGGGAATGTCTGGCCCATCTCGTCCATTCCAGATTGGCAGGACCCCAGCAGCAAGCTTACCTAACGGTCAGAGCATCTTCCCCCTGGTGGTCAGTGCATGTCATAGCAACTGGTCGAACAGTCAAATGAACAGTCAGACACTCAGCATATTAGGCTTTTATTATATAGGATATTTTTGTTCAAATTTATATAGAGCTTTACTGAGTCTTATTCTATATCATTATTTTAAATATGCTTATTATTGTATTTATCAGACTATTCTATTGTCTGAATTTATTGTGACTATCTTCCTTCTGCTTATATCTATGAATTCTTACTCAGAGTGTATAGTATATCATATTTTTTAACTCTAAAGGGTAATCTCATCTTCAATAGGACTTGATCTGTACCTATAATAAGTGGTGAGTTGAAGGCATGTCCCTTCAGAGAAAAATTTTCTGCCTGGTGTCCTGGGTTGGGACCAAAACTCAAGGTTTCTTTTTATCTCACAGGACATTTTTCTCTCCATCTGGTGCCAAGGTAAAGACAAACTTCCTTGACCACTTCTGAACATTTGCCCATGTTGTTTGCTTTACCTAGGAAGTGTTTTTCTCCTGTGCTTGACCTAGTCAACTCTTCTCATATTTTATATCTTAACTGATAACTCACCTGTTTAAGGAAGCTGTTCCTGAAGACACTTCTACTCATTTGTCCTTCACTTATATTCTCTCAATTAATATGTACTGAATGCCCATAACATTTTAGACATTGGGAATACAGTGATGGATAAGACAGATGCAACCACTCTACCCAGGAATTGATAATCTAGCAATGTGTCCCTTCAATTCTTTATATTTTTATTCCATTCATTATATTGTACATGTTGTAATTTGCAATTTTTCTACTTGCTTACATCTTTTCTTTGTTTCTCTCTCTTACCTGGCTGCAAGTTTCCAAAGAACCAGTGCCATGTCTCTCTGGCTCACCTATGTTTTCTTCAACACCCAGAACAGTGCTTAGAACATCACAGGTGGTCAAAAAACATATCAGATTAATTAATTAGTTAAGAGAAGGAAAGATGGATTTAGTCCTTGCAATGACCCAAAGCAACCACAATTGTTACTGGTTTACAGTTAAAGACACAGAAGCTGAGTGGTACTAATAGCCCTGTCCAAACTATGCTGCTGGTCAGTGAAAGGACCCGAGATTAACAAGAAATGAGTGTGACTCAGAGTCCACACTCTTCTCAGTGATGTTCTGTATTATTCCATTTAACACCTGTGAGCAACAGCAAATATTTAGGAGAATAATCTCTGAGGAAAGCCAGGTCCAAATTTAGAAAAGTTTCTTAACCCCCTTCATCTATGTATTAGGAATAATGCCTGACTCATAAGTAGGAGATAATAAATGTAAGGTACTTAGAACAGTGTAAATAT
Source organism: Eptesicus fuscus (assembly GCF_027574615.1). Lineage (NCBI taxonomy): Eukaryota > Metazoa > Chordata > Mammalia > Chiroptera > Vespertilionidae > Eptesicus > Eptesicus fuscus. Next base: position 52,491,061 of record NC_072482.1, on the reverse strand, counting down.
TACTACTGTTGTTGTAGTGATTACCTAGGAACAAAAAATATATAATTGTCAGAAGTATCTTCTGAGTGAAAGTTTTTTTAATTACACCATTTTTAATACTTCTATTGTATCTAGATTAGCATTTACATCTATGCCATTCTTCAAATGGCATTTGATCTATCTGTGTTGGTTGAATAGATAAATGGAGGATGAAGAAAGAAATGCTAGGCAGCTCATTTCCATCAGGACAAGAACTTCTGAGTTGACACTGAGCTACTTTATTTATGAATCCCGTTTAGCCTCTGGCCGCCGTCAATCTTACCCTATGCAGATGTTTACTACTTGGACTACATCATTTTTGCCTGATGCTGCCATCAGATTGCAAAAGGTAAATACAAGCTTAAACAAAAATTTGAACTTATTAAGCAAGCACAGTGTCTTAAAGCATGTTTAAATATAAGAGTGCTGTGTGTTTATTGATCTAGAGAAACACTATAAGAATTAAAACAGTTCAAAATTATATACAAGACCAGTGATGGTGAACCTATGACACGCATGTTAGCACTGACACACGTAGCCATTTTTTATGACACGCGGCCGCTGAGGCAGCCGCATGCCGAGGGTGAAACATTTGCTGCTCCTGAGGATGAAACATTTGGGAAATAATGTTTTTTCCTCAAAGTGACACACTACCCAAGTTATGCTCAGTTTTTTGGCGAAGTCTGACACACCAAGCTCAAAAGGTTGCCCACCACTCTACTAGACTCTCCACTTTCCTATGTATTAGCCAATGCCTATAAAATAGGGTTATCAGCAAAAACAGAAAGAGACAATGATGATACTTAACAACATATCTGACAAGTCCATTATTATCACTGAAAGTAGATTTTTAAAATGTAAAGCATTTTGACATTTTAAAACACTACACACTTTGGGATTATAATTACTTTTAAGGATAATTGATAATAACGCCCTGATTTAAGATAAAGGGGAAAGGATCCAAGTTTTAATCATGACTTCACTCACATTTATTTGAAACATTCAATTTTCCCTAAATCCAAGGCATAGGGAAGTTGAGCAGGGTGGTGGGAATTGAACAGAGAAGGGAGAGAGCACTTGGAAGAACAGGATCTCAACAAGGATGATCCAGAGAGCTGCAAGGACTAAAGCCTCACCAGTCTCCTAGGAGCCTGAGCCACTCCCTGCCATTCATTAAACCTCAAACAGGCATGAGCTTACCCTCCCTGTCTTCCAGCATGGGCTCCTGCGGGCTCCTAGAGGAAAACACATGCCTTCTTCTCCATGAAGGACAGCTGCCAGAGCAGCAGAGCCAGGCTGTCAAGCCCAGGAGGACCCATATAAAGTTAGACTCTGGCTGCCTTGCAGCAGGGCAGCCCGGGAGAGAAACAGTCATGCTAGGCAGCTCATTTCCATCAGGACAAGAACTTCTGAGTTGACACTGAGCTACTTTATTTATGAATCCCGTTTAGCCTCTGGCCGCCGTCAATCTTACCCTATGCAGATGTTTACTACTTGGACTACATCATTTTTGCCTGATGCTGCCTACAGCAGGCTACACTGATATCAGCACTGCCTGCCTGAGATGTTTCTGCTCAAGTCCCTGACTACTGGGGTAATTCTATCTCCCTGGTGTGCCTGGGACAGTCCCAGTTTGCGTCTATTGTCCCTGTATGATACCCATAGCAATCCTATAATTCTCAAAAGAGTTCTCATTTGGACCATAAATTAAATGATCTTCCTGCTATACCCTGACTGTAAGGCATCTGCTTTCATAAACATTCAGTAGGGAAATGCATCCATAGCCATGCAGATAAATCAATCACTGCTTTAGGCTATCCAGGAAACTACCAATGATTAAAAAACCAGTATTTTGACTCCTAATGCCACAGCATTTGTCAATAGCTGGTATTCTATATGTTCCTTGCTTATTTATTATCCATCTTCCCTAAGTGGAATATTATTTCCATAAGGGCAGGATTTTTTTTTTTTCTGTTTTGTATACTAGTACTTAGAAAGTGATCAATAAGTATTTTTTCTAAATAAATTAATGACAGAAATCCAAGAGCTAAAGTAGCAGAATTTGAACCTTACCATGATCCCAGAACTATAACGAGGCCTTTACCTATACCAGTGATGGTGAACCTATGACACGCGTGTCAGCACTAACACGCGTAGCCATTTCTGATGACACATGGCCGCTGAGGCGGCCGCATGCCGAGGATGAAACATTTGCTGCTCCTGAGGATGAAACATTTGCGAAATAATGTTTTTTCCTCAAAGTGACATACTACCGGAGTTATGCTCAGTTTTTTGGCGAAGTTTGACACACCAAGCTCAAAAGGTTGCCTATCACTGACCTACATTGTACTTTTCAGTCCTAATAACTCTGTATGTACATATTACTTTTCAAGATGAATACACCAAGAATGATAATTTGGTCAAGGTCACATGGGCCCAGGATGCTGATTCCCCTTCAGAGCCAGAAAGCTTAGGCCACCTGGTGAGGCTACCGCTGAACCCTACAGCCTGTTTCCTCACTCTTAAATAATTTGTGGAAACAGAGACAGACATGCCATTCTATTTTATTTTGTTTCAGCAGATTTGAGGAAGATCAGGTTTAGGTAGAATTAAATACTTTCAGTTTCCGAAGAGATATATTTTGTTTAAAAAAACAAACCAATAAACTGAAAACTTGTCATGCTTCCAAGCCTGAAAAGTAGTTAATGAAAAAAGCATATGCCTCATTTCAGGATTTCTCTAAGATAGTTAAAACCGCTAACACTAAATCAGACAGTGTTGACTGCACTCTTACCATCGTGCTAGGAGACAGTAGAGGGAACTGTTAGTACAGTCAGCAGCAAGGTGTAAACAGGCTATGGCAAAGGGGAGAAGCAACCAACTACAGCGTACCTCACACTTGGATCTCTTCTCATTTAAATGTTATGTCATTTTATCACGAACTCCTCTTAACCTGACAACTACTACTTCTAGTTAATTCTAAGTGATAGCTCTAAAATATTGCTTTTGCATGCTAACATATTTAGAATTTCTTTTCTATTGAGTTTTTTCCCTAGAATCTCATTGTCATTCAGTTGAAGTTTAAGCTACCTGTCCAAGTCCCCAAGGATTTCCCCACTTCTTTTTCTCACCAGTCATTGCCTCCTCCGACCTCTTCACCTCCTTCTCACAATCTCAACCATCTGGAACAATTTTCTTACTTTCCCCTGACAAGTGTCATATCTTACTTAAGACTTCCTTAAAACTCTTTTCTTCTGAGGAGATAACTTCCAGCTTACTTTGATAGATGTGTGGGCATTCCAGTCATGACATCTACCACCCGACTAAAAGCTGGGGTTGATGGCACTAGTCTGCTGTCTAGTCAGTGAATCCTTTCTTTCACAACACCTATGTGTTTCCCCCTCCAAAATGTACCTGATAAGTCAAATAGAATTGTCTTTCCAGAGAGAGGAGTAATTATTTTACTTATGAGTTTAGGTACTACTATAGTCTACCGTGAGAACCACCAAACTTCTCCTTGGATAGCTGAGGAAACAACTATTTTACCTTCAAATATCAGCAGTATGTGGAGTGAGCTGCATGCATTACTTATAGGTTTGTCTCCTACATGGTTCTTAAAATACCAGGGAAAATATCCCACTGAAATTCTTGTATGTACCACCTGAGTCTCTAAAGTTACATTGCATAGATCACTTAAAACAGAGAACAAAGGCCTATTGTAATTTTAGTAAGAAATCTAATGGGCATAGTGGGACGATCATAAAAATAAATATGTTTAATAAAACTCTGGCACCAAAAGATGTAAGATAGAAGGGTTCCATGGTCACATAATAGTGGAAAACAATACACATATATTCTCTATCTTGGAATGAAATGTGCATTAATGAATAAAATAAGGCTTTGAGAAGTCCTTTCCAAAACAAACTCTATTACTATTTTAATAAATGTTTCATAAGTTTGTTCAAAGAACTCTTTTTCTTTTAATTAATGTAGCATGCAATGTTATCTAACAAAAATAACATTCAACAGAACAAGATTTAGAAAAAACTAACTCAAAAAATAAAAGCCGGAAGAGGCCTATAATATACATCAAGTCCAGCCCATTGACCTTATTGACAAGTAAACTTAGACATAGAGATGATGTCTAGCAAATTCATGAAACATCACATTTTAGTTTCTTATCAGCTTCCTTGAGTTAACATTACTCCATGCCAATTGATTTTCCCCTTATTTCTGTTTGAGGAACTTCTCATTGCCCAGCACCTCTCAATTTATGTAATAGTCAAATATCTCAAAATTACCTTGTTAACATAGTTTAAAATTCACACTCCTTAGCATGGCCATCTGTGGTTTGGGTGAACCGAACAGGTAATTTCAGTGTCATCTAAACGTGTTGTCACAAGTATAGAGCTACTTTCCAAAGACATTCAGTGTTTTTTCACTCTGGGTTTTCTGCTCATCTCCACTTGCCAAATCCTGCTAATCCCTTTGAGGCCCTCTCAATGGAACTTTCTCCATGAGGATTTCTAGGACTTTCTCAGTTGAAATTTTATATTCACTCATTCCCAAAGCATAACATGCATGTACTCCAGCTTATTAGATTGCATTGTACACTTAAGGGCTTGTCTGATATTCTCCTTATGGGCAGGGTCTGCACTTGGTTCATCCTGGAATCCTGTTGCCCAAAGCAGGTTCATAGTAAATATTTGTAGAGTTAATCAGATCGTTTACAGTCACATAGACATGTAGTGACATAGTAAGGGCTGGACCCTCCCACCTTTCAGGATTGCTGGTATTGCTAATAAAACCTAGGAAAAGCAATGGGAGTATATCCGTTGTTATGATACTGTGCTTTTAGATTTTCATAGGAAACCAATCATCAATACTACCATGGCTATGTACTCATCTGTTTCATTTTGATGATACTTCAAGATGAGAAATAAAGATGTGTGAAATTATTATATGACTTACAAGATGCTATTTTGGGATGAACCTTATAAAGCAACAGAACTGTGGAAATCATTGTTTCTATAAATAAACAATATCCCAATGATGAAGAGAGCACAGTATAAGGCTTGGAGACAGATATGACTTTGATCCTTCTTTGGGGACATTTTAGTTTTATGACCACCCTTAACTCTATGTGTCTGTTTCTTCATTTATAAAATGGCAAATATTTATTGAGCACTATCTGTGTGGTAAGTTTTGTGTACTTAACCCATACTTAGTTTGAGTTCTCTCATATACTTTTTATAACAAGTATATGAAGAAGATGATATTTCCAAGTTATATGTAAGGAAACTGAGGCTCAGGAATTATTCAAATAACATGACTAAAGATACACAGCTAGCTACTATATATCAAAGGCATGATTCAAACCCAACTTTTCAGAGGAAAATCATGAATTTCTATATTCTCTACCCTAGAAGTAATGTTGAGAATTAAATAAATGCATTTGAAATCCCCTGATATAATGTATCTCATTCTAGATTTTCTCAACAAATGTTCCTTTCCTTCCATTTTTTTCTGATCATGGATTAATGGGAATTACACCAAAATAATAATGAGAAGACCTGTGTTTGAGAACAGTTCTTATTACCAAGTGATGATAACAAGACTGTGACTATGAAAGAGCTTAAAAAAACCCAAGTCTTCATAAATACAAATTTTCATTGTATTTATTGTATTTATTATCCCAGAGATAAGTGCCATTTTATGTTGAGGGTACAGCTCTGCATATGTCTTAAGTAAACTGATCTCTAAGAAAACATATACTAAAATTAGAAAACATTATCTTGACTTTTTTCTTTGCAACAGGTAAGTTCCTGACATGTAAATTGATTTTAACCAAGTGGCCTCTGACTATACTCCAGGGAATTGTATCTAAGTAGTTACTGATATTACTGAGTTGAATACAAGAAATTATCCTGTTTTCACACTTTGTCATTGATATTCAAAAATTTTCTATAATTTGAACTTGAGCTAGTTGGTACTTGAGTCCATATTTGGATGTTCACAGAATGCACAGAAATTCAAACCCCATTGTTCTATTTTCTGGCTTGTTTTGTCTGAGGAGTAGCATCTTTTCTACACACACACACACACACACACACACAACACACACACACACACACACACAAAGCAATACAGTGCCAAAAATATGCAGATGTAATGTGAAAAACTCAGCCAATCATCTAAATGTTTAAAAAATATCCAGATGTTGGATTTAATGTAGACAAACCATCTGGCAGATAACTTTAGTTTTCTACTTTACATCCAGCTGTTGGATGCTATGGAAGGACAGCATAGGTCTGTACTTAAAGACGAGCAACAAGGTCCACACTGACTCATGGATACAGAGAAAAGACTGACAGCTGTCATGGGGGAGGGGCGTGGGTGAGAAGGATGAATGGATTAAGCAAAGAAAAAAGAAAGACTCATGTAGACAGACAACAGTATGGTGATTACCAGAAGAACCCAGGGATGGGGGAAGGTAGAAAAGGGTAAAGGAGGGATAAATGATGATGGATGGAGACTCAACTTGGGGTGGTAAATACACAATATAACATATAGATGATGTATTGTAGAATATTATACCTGAAACCTATATAATTTTATTAGCCAATGTCACCTCGATAAATTCATTAATAAATAAATAAAAATCCCTAAAAAAAGATATGCAAAGAAAATGTGTCAGGTGTATATTGCTAGTTCTCTTGAAAACACTTCTAATTGAATAGGCATCATTAATATTTTTGAGGGAGGAAAATAGAAATTTCATAGAGCAGTGATTTTTGTTTAGAACTACCCACTTTAAAATACTTTTCATGCCCAGCTGGCGTGGCTCAGTGGTTGTGCCTTGACCTATGAACCAGGAGGTCACGGTTTCATTCCTGGTCAGGGCACATGCCTGGGTTGTGGGCTCGATCCCCACTGTAGGGCATGCAGGTGATAGCCGATCAATGATTCTCTCTCATCATTGATGTTTGTTTCTATGTCTCTTTGCCTCTCCCTTCCTCTCTGAAATCAATACAAATATATTTTTTTAAAAAGACATTTTTCATGGACAACTTTTTTTTCAGACACTTATTGTCTTAAAACAATACCAAAATTTGGGGTAACTGACTCCTACTAGCAAAACTTCCAGATTCATATTTACTAGTAGAGTCAAATATTTTATAGAAGAAAAGTACAAATAAAAAAGAAGAAGAAAACAAATAAAAATTGGCAGAGAGAAAGAGTGCATCATCATCCAGCACCAAATTATAAACCAACAATGTTCTATTGAGAACACTTGGTCCTTCTACCAGCATCAGTTTACTCACATGTGATGAGGCATCAAGTTAAGATCCAGAAGCAGAGGCAGCCCATCAGTCACAATAATTAAAATTTGTTTTGAGTCTACTTTGTAAAAGGTAAAATACTTCTAGCTGTAATAATTTTAAAATACATAACTAAAAGAAATGAATGACTTTTTATATCCAGGTACTGTATAATTCACATATCATAGCATCACATTTTCAATATTATTTTCCTTTAAAAACAGAACTTTATAGTAAGGAAAAAAAAAAACTAACCAATATGATAAGTGCTACTTCCCTCCTTAATTACCATGGGGCAGATTTCTTTTTTCATATTTAGAAGTCATAAGTGGTAGAAAAATGCCCTATAACAAAGCAGTAAAAGGGACAGTGAAAATGAATAGATACAGCAAATTTGATTTTGTTAACTACAAAGTATCCACAAAATCATAGTACACATACCAACCTCAAAAAAATCATTAAAGGACACCATGAGATAAAGCAGGGAAAAATGGTGAACAAAAAAATCAGACGCTCTGGAAGAAGCAAGGAAAAAAAGATGGGCATGAAAATTTATAGACAGTTTGAGGGTAGGTTTTCAAAGTGGCATGTGACAGAGCCAAGCACAAATCCTCTTACTTATTAACGGGATTTGTCCCTGTACCTGTCACACATTGCTTTGAAAATATCTGCCTCTGTGAAAGGTATACTGCTTCTCTCAGTCAGTTTTACTCTTGAGAGACTAATGTATAATCTCTTTAGGTTTCATCTTTTGTATTTCTGTGCATATGACAAATTGTTTTGAACACTCGTCATCCATACACATAAGAAGGTAGGCACCAAGGGCTTATCATCGCATATTTAAAAATCCCTGAGATCCTACTTTCCTCATTGGAAATAATTGTTCTATTAAAATAATCTCTAGATTTATCATTGAAAATTTTCCAACTAATGCATTTGTGCCTGCATGCCATAGGCTATTGTTCTCAACCTCATCAGACTCAGCGTCTCTTTTTCATAACAAATATTTTGTAACGCATTTATTATACTGAAATAAAATGTCTAGATATTGTAACCATTCTAAGCATATAATTTTTTTTAAAAAATCAATACAATGCCCTGATTATAAAATAAAAGGGAAATATAAAGTTCTTCATAATAAAATAGAATGTATTTTGAAGTATAAATACCTGAGCACTGCTACATAATGAAAACTTAAAGAAGTTGAATGCTGATACTTCTGCCAAGAATCTTATAAATTTGTGAATGCATAAGCTACCAGTGCAAACTGAAACAAGATTGTTGTGCTGATGCAGCAAACACCATAAAGAGAGCTGCCATCAGTGACTATCACTTAATAAAGTTCAAAACAATAAGTGTCTCTTAATTTACATGATTAATTTTTTCAATTTCAGTGTATGATACAGTGTGGAAAGTCCTTTATAATTACGTGAAATAGAATTCACATAGAAATAGATTCTTATTGCAGATAATAATAAATGACTTTTTTCATCTACATGAATATCTAACAGGATACTCAAAAAGTCTGGCAAGCATGAGGCAGTTTTTCAACGTGTGTAGCCTCCTGCAAGTTGCAAATGTCTAGCTTTTTTGGCTCCACCCATGTTAGTGGTGGTTCCAGCCTCACCTCATTCACTTTTTGTAAAAACCTCAAAAACCCTCACAAATTCCCAAAATTCTCCTCAGAGTGTGATATTGTTTCCCGTTCAGAACGAGTGCTAGGGAATTACAGCAGAGGGGCTAAAATAAATAATGGCATCTTTTTGCTTTTATTTTATTTTGGTTTCACTAAGGTAAGGCAAAGTTTGATTTTTAAAAATCCATCATGCAATTCACATTGTGTTTACACATTCTGTAGCAGGAAAACTCAAAGTCTTCTGATCACAACCTTTTGTTAAAAGTGAGTGGACTCAGCACATAGATTGGGGACATTTGAATGAAACTTACTATAAAAGGTTGCCAAAACCGGTTTGGCTCAGTGGATAGAGCGTCGGCCTGTGGACTGAAGGGTCCCAGGTTCGATTCCGGTCAAGGGCATGTACCTTGGTTGCGGGCACATCCCCGGTAGGGGGTGTGCAGGAGGCGGCTGGTTGATGTTTCTCTCTCATCGATGTTTCTAGCTTTCTATCCCTCTCCCTTCCTCTCTATAAAAAATCAATAAAATATATTTTAAAAAAAAAAGAAAAAGAAACTTACTAAAAGGAGTGTCACACAGGATAAGGTAAGACTGCTTAATTTTAAAATAGAAAGAATAGATGTTTGCCTTTAGGAAATACATTTCACATGCATAAAGAATTAATCCAGATACAAAAATGTTATTTATTAATCAGAGGGAAAAATAAGATGCAGAAGGAATTTGGGGAAAAAGAAATACTGGCACAAGCAGTTGTTTCAATAAAATAAAATAAAAATACCTTTGTCATATGACATGATATGGTGCTAGATTTATTATTCCATTTATCCATTTATCCTTAAAACAAGCGAATCATAGACATTTACCTTAGAAATCTAAAGTTGCTTTTTTCTGTACAGTACAGTTCTAAGAACCATAGATTGATGGTTTCATAAGGTATCAGTCACACTTCCATAGCATCTGCTGATATAAATATAAAAGCTTCATTTTAAAGGATAAATAAAGCCACACTATTATCTAAACAGGGTAAAATTTAACATCCTTGTGGTTTGTGGAAATTTTTGATGTGCCTGCTGGCTTTTCAATAAAAATCAATTATGCCTTAAATGCGAGCGGTAGTCAACATACTACAGACTATAAATTCAATTTCATACTCAGAAATATGGATTAGCTGAACTTGATGCCCTTCCATTGATTTCAGAAAGCAAAAGCTGATAAGGTAAATAATAGTAAGAGGCTTTCTGACACTCCACATCAAGTTCCGGATTTCCATATTATTTCTGTAAGAACTTTGCAGTCACCACAATATCCTCCTTGTGAAATATGTATGATGAATAGATATTATATGGATTGCTGATTCATCTCTCCATACAGAATGGATATTTTGCTTTCATAGTCAGGAAGAAACTGCAGAGGAAAAAGAATATGCTTATTTCCCTCAGCTCAGTGCAAGGTATACTAGTATGTCAACTGGTTGTGGATAAATCTAGTGGTAATTAGAGTACATACCAATTAAGAGCTGAGATTCCACCTATAAATAAAAATTGAATGAACCAGGAACAAATGGATAGTCTTCAATTCTTCAATGTTTTATACACACACACATACACACACACACACACACACAGAAGTTGAGAGAGAGGCGACGGGAGTGGGGAGAGGGTGGACAGAGAGAGAGAGAGAGAGAGAGAGAAGAGAGAGAGAGAGAGGAAAGCATTCTGAAAATTGAAAAACATCCAGTCCTTCTGTTCACTCAAAAGAGCACCTTAAATTGGCAAAAATCTCATGGAGGCAAGAGGAAAAGAAATGATTTGGTACTAAGAAATCTAAGGAATAATGATCATAAGGTAGGAATTTAGAATAGTTCTCAGAATAATAGGAAATCCAATCACATCTGCAACAATTTCCTTCTTTCCTCCTTTAATGTGCAGAACAGTTAGGTTTATAGAAACGCTCAAGTCCACACTTTGAGAATTCTGTGGCTCAGCCATTTCCTTTGGCGGTAAACCTGGTGCACTCGGCTTAAGTCCCAGAGTTCTTAGAAAGGGTCAGTCCACAGGGCCTGGTCTCACCTTTCATCAAGATGAGTTCCTGCTTTCCCAACACAAACAAGGACTGCTCTGTCACATATTCAGCATGCTAACAGAGAAAAACCATGGCTCCTATTAGTTCAAAGGGACACGTTCCTTAAAAGAAGAGTTTCCTGCAGCTTCCCCAGAAGCCAGCATTTTCAAGAGTTCATAAAATCACTTTGGTGAAAACCCAGGGCCTAACTGCTCCTCCAAGGCAATTACTTATACTTAAATTTCTCAAGATAGAGGTTAATTTATTTAAAATAAACTTCTATGTCATTTATTTTACTGAAGTACAAGCAGTTTTATTAAAAGATGTTAAACATAAAAATAACCTATATAAAATGCTATGAATACTAAATGGAACACACCCTAAAGAAAAGCATTTCCAACAGTAAGCAATTATTCATATATTCATCTATATGGTATCTGTTACTCATCATTATCAATTTCTTGAGAAAGCATAGAGAAAAATGGCAACATGGTTATTGTGGGTTCCTTTCATGAATAACAAATTGTTTGTATAAGAAAAACATAAAATCATGAACGAACTGGTACAGTCTCATTTCTGACTTTTTCAGTTATTTATTACCTGTGAAAAAAGTCAACAGCATTTCTTTTTTGCAACTCTTAGAAATCTATGTGTGTGTGTTTATTTATAAATATACATTTTTTTTCATAACAGGGAATATGGGGGCAAACATATATCTTCAGCAATGTCTTTTCACATGCTATTTAAATTTAGGTAAAGAATACTAGAAATTTCATTTTCCTTATACCAATATATACTCATAAACCTGTAGAACATAAGTTTCTGATAAAATATTTACTATGTGAATTATAAAATTTTAAGTTTCAGGGTATGAAATAACACTATCTTTAAAACCTATATAAAACAAAAATGCCACAACCAACAATTTTTATCATATGTTGTAACGTGACTGTAGCATACGAGGAAAAAGGCATCGTATTGTTTATGAAAAAACAATTCTTGTAGATACACTTGGAAAACTGCAAACATTCATAAACAGTTACTCTTTGGGGATAGAGAAAAACTGCCATTAAACAGGTGTTAGAATTTAAATGACATCTCATTAGTGACTCCTTTTTGCAGCTCTGAGACAAATAAAACCTTCATTTAAAAGCATTAGTGCTATTCCTAAGGGTTTCTGGTATCATAATGTTCTGTTTTATGAAGATATTTAGCTTCTTCTAGCATTCTTGCTTATTTATACAAAATAAACCAATTGCATTTCCAAGTTTAGCTGAGTGTGAAGTCAGGGGGTGAATAAGGCCTTTACCATGCTGTAAATACCCTTGCCCCTCCCTCACTTCAGCGAATCTGGGAGGTTGGAACACAGCCTGAAAAACAAAGGTATTTTTGAGAATCATTTCCAAATAGAGTCCTTGTATCCTTTGCCTTCTGTTAAAGAACAGTCATATAAAACACAGATTTTCTTGATGTGAAAGTCATTAACTATTTTTCTAAGTCCTCTCTATGTAAAATGTGAGTCTATCTTTATAATTCAAGAATTACACCAGAGTGGGCAGCTATTGAAAACTTACCTGCTAATTGGGAAGTTTATTCACACTGTCATTTTACACTATTGTTACAATGACAATCTCAGTTTCTCAAATGTGAACCCAAAGACTAGCACACAGAAAGCCCCAATAATCAAGCCAGGATTATAAGAATTCATTCATTTCATTGCCTTGAAAAGCTACCCAATCCATAATTTAATTCAGCTGACTGGGATCCATGGAATTCCTCAGGTCTATAGGGCATAGGGGAAGCCTCTGCAAAGACAAACAGCGAGGAGACATGTATACTTTCAGCAGTTGCTTCCCTACAAAAATACTAATTATTATTGAGTATTGGGTATAGGAAATGCAGTGATATGTTTTGGAAATGTAAAGACAATTCGATCTGATCTGGCCCAGAAGGATCTTAAAATTGAATAGGGGCAAAGATGGTGGAAAAGAAGGGATAAGATAATCTGCAAGCATCTTACCTTATAATAGACAAATATGCAAATTGACCGCACCTTCGCTATGCCCAAGCCACGCCCACCAACCAAGCCACGCCCATCGACCACGCCCACCAGGAAACAGTTGCAGAGACATTGGGGTGTGGCGGAGCCCAAGGCCGGGAAAGCCGCCCGAGGCTTTCCCGGCCTTGGGCACCAGTGGGGTGCCTGCGCCGATCGCAGGAGACCACTGGGGGTCGGCTCCTGCGATCGGTCGCAGGGACGCTGGGTGCAGCCGAGCCCAAGGCCACCGCCCGGGGCCAAGCCTGGACCCTGAAAGAAGGCAGAAGGTGGTGGCCACAGCCAAGGCCTGGGTCCCCGGTGCCGGCAGAAAACTGGTGCAGGCAGCCAGGTGAATGAAGGTCTATTGCACGAATCTTCGTGCAAACGGGCTACTAGTGTATAATAAGATTAAGATCATTGAACAGTTAGAAAATGCAAGGGGTGAAGTTCACAGAAGAAAAGATGACATCGGGGTGGGAGAATCAGAAGAGGAAATAGCATTTGAAAAGGATTTTACGGGGTGAGGATGATTTCATGGAAAGTGGGTGGACTTCTGGAAATACAGGCTCTGTTCAAGGACTTCACAGGAGATATAGAAATCCCTGGGCACCAGGCTCATGAGCATACCCTGAATTTGATAGGGACATGGAGTCTGAAACCTTGGGGAAAGACAAAGACAGGTGTAGGAAAGACAGGCAAAGGAAGGAGAAAGTAAAGGTGACAGGACTCCTAGGAAGGCTAATTTTTGGCATGGAGGCAAGAAGTCTGAAGGCTTGATGAAGGAGATTAATAGTGTGAGAGACAATGAGGAAGAAGTCACTGACATTGCAAAGCTAGATTCTAGTGAATGTGGTAAATGATTGAAGAACAAGGAGTTAATAAGGACTCTGAAGACCCTTGACTGGGAGGCTTATGGTAGAAGGAGGTGGTAGTTTGGGGAAGATGGAGGAGAAGTTTTGGATATACTGAGTATGAGACATTAGCAGAGAATCTGAGTAGATTGTGCAATGTGACAATGCTGGTAAGTTTTCCAAATGAAAAGGTAAATTTTCAATAACTTTCTATGCCAGGATCTTAGACTGCAGAAAAATTATGTCACAGCTTACACAGAGGGGCTGAGATTTAGAGATTTATGATTTAGAGAAAATCTGAGCTTCATGTGACTATTATTAATCCAATTCTTAATGATAAAAGCGAAGCTGGAGACAGAATTCTCTGGGCTAGATTTGCAAGCAAATATCTGCATAGAAAGAAACCACAAGAATCAATAGTATCCAGAGGGAAAAGGTATAAAAGTGGGGAAAAGTATAAAGGTGAAAGAAAGGAAAAAGGTAGAATCATGGAGACACAGACAGGAGCCAAGACAGAAAATCTGAATTTAATTTCACAATGGATTAGGATGTATTTAGTTACTGTTTATACATTTGGTGAATAAAAATAACAATAAGAAATAATGATATTACTTATGTAGCATTGCTTATTGAAATAATTGTTAAATATATTCCAGTTGATTTGACAAGGTTATAACACTGTGATCATTTCAAATTATCATCCAATTCTCATTTAATCATGCAGCTTAAGCAAACTACAGAGCCTAGAAAAAAGTGGGAGAATAGAAACCAAAGGCAGTTCAAACACAGTAAGTGACATTTATTCTGAAAGAACAAGTAACAGGCCGCATGAAAAAAAAAAAATTTTTTCCTGCTGAAATCAGCTTATATTACAAAATACATGACCATGTGACCTAAACATTAGAACACTAGTCTAGGATAACTCTAGAACAGCAGAATATAAATATGTGTATGTGTGACATTTAAAACATATTCCGCTTTGAATGTAATGAATAGGTATGCTTTCTTGTTCCCTGGCCATATTTTTGGCCTCATCCAGGAAATGAATTAAAAATTTATGGGTTGCCCTGCCCAGTGTGGCTCAGTTGTTTGGGCATCGTCCCATGCACCAAGAAGCTGTTGTTCAATTTTCAGTCAGGGCATATGCCAAGGCTCAATCCCCAGGAGGGCATGCAGGAGGCAGCCAATCTGATCTATGTTTTACTCTCATATCAATATTTTTTTCTCTCTGTCTAATAATCAATTAAAATATTTAAAAATTTTATGGGAAGGATGAAATCAAAGAGATAAAAAGGGTACATAATAAAATGTCCTGGACACCTGTAAACACCAATTTGGTCTTTTTATTATGGCTAAAGCTTAAAAATACTTCATCTTAGCTCTCCTGGGCCTTCTCTCTGCATTTTCCTCACTTCCATCTACTCAGGTGACCTGCCTTTCTCTGTTGTTTACATCTTTCTGTAAATCCAAGTCAACATATAACTAACTTCTAATCCTCATTCACTTCTCTAGAACAGATAAAATGAAATTTTAATAATTATCATCATGTATACTGGCATCTTCCGATTTACCATGCCTTATATATATATTATCTCACTAGATTTGTAAACTGAATTAAAAAAGAATAATTCTCTTTGTGGCCATTCTTATTATTTCTTAGGTTTTGTGTATGACTAATTGTTGAGTAAAAGTTTTTACCCATTTCATAGAAGAATTTGAGGAATTATGGAACAACTGAAGATGTTTGAGCAATGGGAATAACAGGAACCCCTAAAATCTTTTACACCCCACACCATTCTAGCCATCACATCTGAACCAAACTGTCTGGGATAGAGGACATGGAGTGGGGCGATCTAGAGCTTTTTAGTGCCAGGGAAGACCTTCCCTATTTGGTAACAGAAAAGGTGGTTCCAGCAACATAAGATTAAGCATCTCATCCCTGGTTATCCTAACCTCCTCCTTCCTTAACATTTTCCTCCATAAAGGAAAAATCTTATTTCTTCAATTTTTCATACTTATGTGCTTTCTTTTTCTCCCCTTTAATATTTGTACTTAGCTGGTTCAGTCATTTTATTTTTTTAACATATTTCTTTATTGATTTCAGAGAGGAAAGAAGAGGGAGAGATAGAAACATCAATGATAAGAGAGAATCATTGATCAGCTGCCTCCTGCACACCCCCTACTGGGGATCGAGCCCGCAACCCCAGCATGTGCCCCTGGCCAGAATCGAACCTGGGACCCTTCAGTCCGCAGGTAGACGCTCTATCCACTGAGCCAAACCGGCTAGGGCTGGTTCAGTCATTTTAAACAGTAAATGACTGTAACTCTACTGATTTGCTTGGCTTGTGCACACAAAACTCTGCACTGGGACCTCCTAATCCTCAACCCAGTCTCTAGGCATTGGAACCATCCCTACCTAGTTGGATAGATTTAGGGAGCCTCCTCTCCTTGGGTTTGACAGGTACCATCAAGCTCTCACTCTGTCGGTCAGCTCTGACCTTGTATTTTCTGTGTCCAAACCTCTGAGTTAAGCTCCATATTTGGGATCTGGGTCTGTTGGTCCTAGCCCTTACACTGGGGCAGTTTTGACTCTAGGACACTGAGTCGTAACTTGTAATCCTGCAGCCACAAAACTCACTTCCAAGCTGTGGCCTGGCCATGTGTGGCCCAAGTCCCTGATGCCCTCCTCCCTACTCATTGCCCATTCTTCTCTCAGATTTATAAATGAGAAAGTAGATGCCAAGAGGTTGTAGAACTGGTTGAAGGCAATGCAGTTAAAAAGTAAATGGCAAGGCCAAGATTCAAATCAAAATCAAATTAACTGAAGAGTCCATAATCTTTCCCTATACCTCCAAAACACACAAACACACGGACATACAAACAATAGTTCCCAAAAAGACTGCTTTTCATAACAAACTGCAAGAGTCAGCATGATAGTCCTCAAATAAAAATAAAATAAGCATTAAATACAAGTCAATAACTGTATTATGTTGCTGAATAAACACAGATAAATTTAGGGTCCCACCTAGGTATCTAATTGCTTATTTCTCCTTTAGACAGCTTTTTTCATAAGCCCCAAATGCTATTTTAAAGATATGTAAAAAGCTTTTTTAATTCACATTTCAAAAGAAATATTCACAAACAAAGCTAATATCTGCCATTTTACAGACCTTGACTTTCAGCCCTTATATTTTCTTACATGTAATCAAGTGTATTTTTAAATATATGTTCACATTTACATTATTCCCATTAGAGGTTTTTGTTATGGCCATACATGAGTCTCAGTTTTACCAAGAGAAAATCAGATATTTAATTGTTCTCTTAGCCACAAGGAAAAAAAAAAAGACAAACTTGACCCAAAATAATTACTAGCACATTAAAAATTCTATACATTCTTAGGTGTAACCTGTTTGCATCTTTTGAAAAATATTGCCCTGAATGTTTGGTGGCTTAGAATCCCACCTGAAATAAAATACTGGTGGAAAGAGTTTTCTTTGTTAAATAAGATTCAAAACAACGCCATTTAGACTGGGTCAAACTTTCACTAGTAAATAAATGTGTTAAAGGAAACAGGACATTTTGTCTTTTAAAAGCAAAATTTAGTTTATTATTTTATTGATTTTTAATAGGTATATTAATATAATTGTCCCATGATGTGTTGTAAATCAAACTAAAACTATAGAAAAGCAAGAAATTAATAACTAAAATATTTTAAGCCAAATTTAGTCTACTCTCTCATTATTATGTGGTCTAAGATCCCTATCAAAATATATTTAACCATACAAGTATGAAATTTTAAATTTCTGCTAATAAGAATGGCTAAAATTCTGTTTAGTTTTAAACTTCCTATAACACTGTCAACTGTTTATCTAATCATTCAGAGTTCTTTGGAAATATTATAAGAAAAACTCTCCCAGAGCAACAACAACCACCAGCTTTCTAGAAAGCTAAAATGCTGCATCACTTTTATTTAAATAGCAAATGCACTCCTTAGGAATGTTAGCATTCTATGCCTGCGTCATATACTCTGGGCTACTAAAGTTCTTACATATGGGTCTGATATGAACATTGCTTGGGATTATATACCAATTAGTGAAGATCCATTCCAAGCAGCCTATTTGCTTTTCCCCCTTTCCTTTCTTCCTTTTTTTTTTTTTTTAAGGGGGGAAAAACTGTTTTATATCGACAACCATCTGTGAGCCTGTCTTTCAGGCCATCAAACTCTACCATCCATTACGGAGCCTTCCTCACCTCCGCTGCATGACAGCACAATAAAGATGACATACTAATTCAATGACTTGTAATTTCAGCTAAACAAAGACAAGTGCTGCAGCTTCTTCTTTTGTGTGAGCAGTGCCATATCGGTGGAGCCAGCTACGCAAACATAGCACTGGGAGGGTTTTATGACAGCCGTTGAATGGGGAGACTAGCTTGGTGTTGCTTTTTATGGTTTTTGGCTCCATAATTTCTGGCTCTGTGCTGCTGGCCATGGCTATTGTGTCTGGATTCTGTGTCAGCAGCAGCTAATTGTTCCAATAATGTTTATCATAGGGATCCACCAGGGAGCTGTATATGTGGAGATAAGCTACAGGGCAATGATACACACTATCTTTCTGATCTCTATACACACTGTTTTTGCCTCATGCCAAAAAGCTTTTTAGGTCCCCAGTCTTAAAACACACACACACACACACACACACACACACAAACAGCTTAATCATCGTGCCAACAATAGTGTCTAAGGGGATGTAATCAGGTTCCTCTGATAATCTTAGCAACACATGAAAGTCATGCGCAAAAGCAGTAATTGAAGCAGTTGGTTCATTCTACCACCTGCTGTTGAAGTCACAGGTTAATCTAAATGAGGTCCCCTTCCGATGAAGCAGTATGTGAGGCACTTTTTATATCATAAATGTGCATTACAGAAGCTTTACAAAATAATAAAGTAACAGTTCATTAAATGAACTGTGTGGAGTATCCCAGGCTGGTCCAGCTTCTCCCACTGCTGGCGGATGGCATATCCAAGTGTAAATTCTGTCCTCATGTCTATACCCCAGTGCACACTTCAGTTTGCATATGGTTCCAGACAATGGGAGTTCCTGAGACAGATGCCCAAATGTAACTAAACGTCAGGCAATCACGGGAATCAGCTGCGGGAAAGGGAAACATTTTTCTTTGTCTGCTTTTGATGCTGTTTCCCCCAAGATTACTAAATAGAATGTTGACAGTGTAAAAATTGCCCTAGAATCAACAATTAAGCATCTTGCCATCGTCTACGTTAGCCCATGTGTAAGGGATACATTTTTTCTAATTAAACTTTTAACACCTGATTTCCATTTTTAAAATTTTCCTCAACTATTTTCCATGAGGTCTTTATCTGACAAAGAATACTAAGATTACACAGTATGCTGCTCTTCTAACAGGCAATTTCTTTAACAAAAGTGATTTTAAAAAATTATGGGGACTGTCAAAATAAGACTTTAATGAAAAAATTTAAATATAGGAGAAATGACACCTTCAGATTAAAATGTGTTCCTGCTTTTAAGTTACTTCATGGAATGAGAGCAAGCTTCGCATCAGATGCTAAACTAGGTAACATTATCTTATTTAAGTCTCAAAGCCAGTCACTGAAATTGGTGTTATGTCTGGAAAAGCTGAGGAAACTAGGGAGGCTGCATAATAATTCAGGTTTCTGGGTAAATTACGTGCTTTGACTGGAAACCAAGTCAGCCTGAGTTCAAAACACAGTATGCACTTTTCCCACCAGGATAAACTGATACTTGGGGTAAAAGAAGGGAAAGAAACTAGTGTTTATGTGGAGAAAGAAGCCCCATTCTGAATTAGGCATTTATGTTAGGGTCATAAAAGGGAATCAATTTGTGAACATAAATTGGCATATTCCTGAATTTAGTAGTGTGTGGGGTTGGGGGAGGGGTAGAGCAGATATTACAGGACCAGGAGCAATATCTGATAAAATAAACAATATATTAATTTAACCTAATTCTGTAGAATAATAAGCCGTTAACAGAGTGACTATAATATTGATGGTATGCAATAAATGTTTGCCAAATTATAATGGATGAACAGATTAATCAAATAATATTAATAAATGCAACCACAAAAGCTACTACCTTTAGGAGTGCTTACTGTGTGCCAGACAGCATTCTCAGTTTACATATGTTTTGTCTTGCATCCTTACAACAATCTGCTAAAACTGGAATTGTTATCCCTATTTTACAGGTGAGGAAATTACCGTAAGCCTCTGAAACATTAGATCACTTGCTCATGGCTACATTAGCAGGAGAGTGCAAGAGTCAAAGATTTGACTCTAAAGATAATCTGACTCCTCAAAGCTCTTACCAGGAAAATTAATAATTGAATTTAAAAATAATATGAACATTACAAATATCTTTGGTTGTCAAAGATTCTTACATTTCCTTCAAGGATAGCAGCCCTCAGTCCATGAAAGTAATCAGAAGAATTTTAATAATATAGAGGTGATTTTGTTTAGACATTTAGTGTAAACTTTCTTAGCAGCCAAGATGGTTAAGATCTGGAATGTGGTACTAAAGAAAGCTGGAGAATATTCTTTGAATATTCTAGAGATCTTTGAAAACAAATTTTACTTACATCTGTCTCAATTATTTTAAGTGGAGGCTAGAAAAATAGAATATGTTACCTTTAAAGTCATATCTAGGACAATGTTCCTGTACTAATTAGATGCCAATTTTTCTAGAAATTCTTTCTGTAATAGACTTGAAGTATATGAACATGAAAAGCTCTAGGAATGTCCATAGCTCTCAATTTCACGTTGAAATATGTTTTATGCAACTGCTCATCACAAAAGGTGCATTCATGAGCCTCAGTATTAATTTTCTGTTATGTAGGGCTTGAAGAGGATTCATAATGGCATTCTGTTTGGAGAGAGAAAAAAACAACACCCAAAAGTAACCCTCTTTTAGAGAGGATTTTATTTCTGTTTTCCTTTTCAGTGATAAAATTCATTTCAGGTACTGATACTATTTAACTGTAATTAGATAATCACTTAAAGTCTACCTACTTATTAATACTATTGCTGGAATTGATTAAATTAGAACATTCACACACACACACAAAAAAAAAACCATTTATAACTTATTCCTATGGGTCCTGTAATAACACTCTATAGTTTTCCACCACACTTTGATTGGTCTACTCACTGATAATTTATTACTGGAAAATATGTTTGACAATTTATAAAGTTATATTTTGCAATTTTCAACTCTTCATTTTCTGTTTAGAATTAAACACATTAGCCTTTTATTTATTCTTTATTTCTTTTTATCCTTACCCAAGAATATGTTTTATTGATTTTAGAGAGCTGAAGGGGGAGAGAGAGAGAGAGACAGAGAAAGAGAGATCAGTTGCCTCTGAAATGCCCCCAACCAGGGATCAAAGAGGCAACCTAGATATGTGCCCTCACTGGGAATCTAATCTGCAACCTTTTGGTGCACAGGATGAAGCCCAACCCACTGAGGCACCTGGTCAGGGCAACACATTAGCTTTTTAAACTACAACTCAAGTCACGGCTTCTGGTTTCTGGTTCAAATGTAAGAAGCTTGGGTGCTGTCACTCCATCCTAACAAGTCAAAAGCTAAACAGACTTAAAAATCAACTTTCTTTGATCTATGAAAAAAATGAGGTTACAGGGCAAATTCATGGATAGAAACACTAAATATTGTCAAAAATCTCAGTTCTGCTGAACTTATTCTAGATTCAACATAATCCTAATCAAATATCCAAAAGTTATTTTGTGGATATCAGCAAACTGATTTTAAAGTTTATATGCAGAGACACAAGAACTAGAATAGCCAGCTCTACATTGAAGGAAAAGAACAAAGTTGAAGGACTGACACTTCTTCACTTCAAGACTTAGTATAAATATACATTAATCAAGACAGTGTTGTAATGGTGAAAGCATAGACTCATGGATCAATGAAGCCAAGAGATGGATTCACATAAATATAGCCAACTGAACTTTGACAAAAGTTCAAAGGTAATACAATAGAGCAAAAATAGCATTTTCAACAAAATGTATTGGAACAACTTGACATCCATGTGCAAAAAAATGTATCTAGACACACACCTTACACTCTTCACAAAAATTAAGACAAAATTGATCATAGACCTAAATGTAAAATGCAAAACTATAAAACCCCTGAAAGATAGCATATAGAAAATGTAGGTATGTTGATGACCTTTTCCATGCAACACCGAAGATAAGATCAATGAAGGAAAGAATTAATAAGGTTGACTCCATTAAAATTAAAAACTTCTACTCTGCAAAGGCACTGTCGAGAAAATGAAAAGACAAGCCACAGATTATGAGAAAATATTTGCAAAGGACACATCTGCTAAAGGTCTATTATTCAAAATACAAAAAAAAAAACTCTTAAAAGTCAACAACAATAAGAAAACAAACAATTTGATTTAAAAATGGGCCAAAGACCTGAACAGACACCTCACCAAAAAAGATATGCAGATGGTAAGTAAGCATATGAAAATATGTTCAACATCATGCATTTTTAGGGAAATGAAAATTAAAACAACAATAAGATGCTACTATATACCTATTAGAATGGTCAAATTCCAAAACACTGGCTACACCAAATTCTGACAAGGATCTGGAGCAACAGGAAATCTCATAAATTGCTGGTAGAAATGCAAAATGATTCAACCACCTTGGAACACAGTTTGGCAATCTCTTACAAAACTAAACATATTTTATCATATGATCTAGCAATTAGACTCAGGTGTAATTTACTCAAAGAATTGAATACTTCTGTCAAGAGAAACACCTGCACACTGATGTTTGTAGCAGATTTATTCATAATTGCAGAAACTTGATAGCAATCAAGATGACCTTCATTAGGTGAATGGATAAAAAACCACGGTACATCCAGATAATGTAATATTATTCAGTGCTAAAAAAATAAATAAATTATCAAGCCATTAAGGGACATGATAGAAACTTAAATGCATATTATTAAGTGCAGGAAGCCACCCCATATTTTAAAACTCCAACTATATGACATTTTACAAAAGACAAATCTTTGAAGACAATACAAAGATTAGTGGTTTCCAGGGTTTGTGTAGGAGGCAGGAATAAATAGGCAGTACACAAGGATTTGGGGGGCAATGAAACTATTCTATATCATACCACATGGTGGATACATATAATTTGCATTTGTCAAAACCCATAGAATGTACAAAATTAAGGGGAAACCCTAATATAATCTATGGATTTGGGTGATAATGTTGTGTCAATGTCGGTCCATAAATTGTAACAAATATACCTCTGGTGAGGGATATTAATAGTGGGGGAGGTTGAGTGTGTGTGTGTGTGTATAACAAGCATGTCAATCTCACATTAAATGAGGCATGTGGCCCGCCGGCCACGAGTTTGACATGCTTGGACAGGGAGTATATTGGAACTCTACTTCCACTCAATTTTCCTGTGAACCTAAAACTGATCTAAAAATAAAATGTATTAAATATGAAAAAATAAAAGTCAAAAGTTTTGAAAAAATTAAGGGGAAAAATCTACCCTTCACTTGCTGTCAAGCAGCCTCGTTAAAATCTAAATCTAACCTTATGATTTCCCTGCTGAAAATCCTTCAAGGACTCCCTACTCCTTACCTGAACAAGTATGGTGTGTTCATGAGATGATTTTAAGAAATACATGGATAACTCTAAATGTTTGATTGTAATGTATTTATTGTAGAGTGTATTAGAAAAGTAAAACTAGCGTAACAACAACAAAAAGAAGTTGCATGACCATTTGCTGATTCTGACAACTGGATTATTTATCTCTATATCATGGTAACCTGTACATTTTTCAATAATCCATTAACGACTCAATTCCTTTATAAAGCATCCTTTTTTCCATCATTATCCACTGTAAAATGAGGGGTATATTTTATATTGGGGGAGAATTTTAACCACTTGACTGTTAAGGCAGTTAATATTTAAAAATGATCTAGCTTATAGCCTAAGTTCCTAACAACAACATAAAATCTTTATAGTATTCAAAATATTTGAAAATGATTTAAAGTACTAGTAACCATAAAATATGCATAGCTGCAATTAAAATATATTAGAATCTAGAAAATAGAGCTCTTTTATACCTGGTGAAATCAAATTAAAAGTAAAACTTTTTCACTAGTCTTTTTATAACTCAGTGCTTGAAGAAATTATCTATAAGGTAAATATGTGTGTGTGTGTGTGTATATATATATATAATTCCAGATAGGAAGGGGGAGGGAGAGAGTGATAGAAACATCAATGATGAGAGAGAATTATCAATTGGCTGCCTCCTGCACACCCTGACTGGGGATAAAGCCTGCAACCCAGGCATGTGCCCTGACCTGGAATTGAACCGTGACCGCCTGGTCCATAGGTTGATGCTCAACCACTGAGCCACACAGGCTGGGAAAAGGTAAATCTTTATATACACCCTTTTTCTTGTTTTGCAGTTTCATCATCTCTTGATTTTACTAGCCTTTTTCTAATTGGTTTAACTATAATATTATCGATTGCTATGTAGCCGTAGCATGACTTTTTCTTTGGCATGGAAACATGGAAGCTGCTAAACAAAGGTCTAGCATGTCCAGTCTTTGAAATGAAGACCCTGCCCTTTGTCAGGAAAGATCAGGAAGTAAGAGGAATGTTTCTCTTCTTTCCCTTCATGATGGTATTGTTATATAATAGACGATCCTATCTACCAGGACTAGAAAATCACTGCCAACCAAGCCTGGCAAAGTACTGACTGGCCCTGGAAAATAAATTGTTATGGAGTTTCATGAATCAGGAAAAGGGTACCAGGGGCTCCACCTAGAGCTCAAACTGCGGCTGGAACAATGACATAATCTAGGATCCCACAAGGCCAAGGAGTTGGGTCTTACAAAATGAGAAATCAGTTAATTCCTCACATTCATAACTATTCTATATGATAAAAGGCTAATATGCAAATTGACCAAACGGTGGAAAGACCGGTGGCTATGACACACACTGCTGCGGCCAACCAGCGATCAGCCCCCATGGTGGTTCCCCCCTTCCCCCACCACAACTGCCCACCCCAAGCTCAGGCGTGTAGCGTCTGCCTCTCCCCCACCTTGGTCTCCGCGGGCTGAGGCTGCTCCAGCGGGTGAGCTGCGCCCACATTTACAGCGTCCTGGACCAGACAGCTTGCAAGATCAACCTGGCCAAGTTCACCCATGGCAAGTGCTCCATCCTCATCATGACTGACCTGACAGCCCCGGGCCTGGACATCCTGCTGCTGGACAATAGAACAACATCATCAACTTCAGCTCCCAGCCAAAGGCAAGCTCTTCCTGCACGTGGCTTCCTGCACCGCGTTGGTCGTGTGGCCTGGATGAGGTCCCCTACCTGCTGGACCTGCACCTGTTCCTAGGCCATCCCCTCACCCTCGCCCGCCCCCATGAGGAGCCCTCAGGTGCAGTCGGCATGGACTGGATAGAGCGTGGGCCGAAACGGCAGCAGCCAGGACCTGAGCGGGGAGCCAAGAGGTGGAAGGAGGAGGCCCAGCCGCTGGACCAGGATTTCTATGTCCCCTATCGCCCAAGGACTTCGACTGTGAACAGAGCCTGAGCGTTAGTGGGGACAGGGGCGCCTTTGAGCAGCAGGTGGCTGGCGCAGTCCTGGACCTGCTGGGGGACGGCAGCAGCTCAGGTGGGACTGGAAGAAGCAGTTTGTGGGACAGTCAGGATAGGAGGACAAGAAGAAGATCAACGCAGAAAGTGGTCGCTACATCAGCAGCTCCTACAAGCGGGACCTCTACCAGAAGTGGAAGCAGAAACAAAAAATCACCATACGCTCAACGCCTGAGCCCCAGCAGGCCACCAGCTGTTAGCCCTGGCGGCGCTATTTTGCCCGATCTGGTCGGGGGCAAGTGCAGGAGGCAACCAATTAATGTGTCTTTCTCACATCCATGTTTCTCTCTCTGTCTGTCACCTTCCCTTCTACTCTAAAAATCAATGAAAAATGTCCTCAGGTGAGGATTAACAAAAAAACAAAACAAAATATGCATACATACACACATATACATAAATACATGAATATTGGAGGGCTGGGGGCGGGGCCCCACAGTTGCATGAATTTCGTGCACTGGCCTCTAGGATTATACAATCTCCACTTAATAAGTAATGCCTCTATTTTACTTTTCATCCAACTTATTACTCAGAGCCTGTGCCTCTATTCTTTCACATACTTACTAGACTGTACCAGCAAAAACTAAATCAGTGTCCCCTCCTGATCCTTGGCACATAGCCACATGTCTGCTACATAATAAACAAACAAAACATGCACAGAAACATAAACCTATTTCAACTTACAATCTTTGTTGATTTTACATATATCTCATTTCTCCCTTGTTAATGTGCAACAATTGATGATTGCTTTCCATATCCTCTTACACCTATAGTGTTGTCCACTACACATATATATATTGTTTATGTAACATAGAAATCTTTTGAGAAAAATCACAATTGTGATACAGAAATTTCATTAGTGTTTTAACAGTGATGCTTATAGAAGCTATGAAGTATATACTTGTTCTTGATTTTCCATTACATTAAATGTATGTAGTATATATATTTTCTTTGTCACAGCCCAAAATCTTTTGAAAATTGCCTCTAAATTCATAGTTCTCCAATTGTGCCTTTTTTTTGTGGCAGAATCACAAAACAATATTTCCTGGTGTGACATATTAAGTATAATCTCCAGTGTGATAGATTTAAGTATTAGTTCCAGGTCTTCATCCCTCCCTTATCCAATTCCTTTGCCATGTGACTCTGCAATCCCTCCTACTAGAAGTGGAATGTATGTCACCTTGACTTTGAACTCAGCCATGTGACTTGTATTAGCCAAAAAACATAGCAGAAGGGAGAATTTGCCCATTCTGAACCAAGGCTAAAAGAGACACTATGCATTTCTGCTTGCTTGCCTACAGTTTGCCATCACCATGAAAACTGTTTCCCTTTGGGTATCTGCTGTCCCTCGGCTCCAGCCCTAAAATGAGTACAACTGAATCCAGAATGAATTTAACCAACATACCAAGAGCCATATCCAGCCATATCTAGACCACAAAGCAATCATGCCCCACCTACATGAGCTAACCTCAGCCACCTTGTACATGTGTGAGAGAAAAAAAAGGATGAGTGTTGTTTTAAGCCACTGAGCTTTGAGGCAGAATGTTATATACAAACACTATGCTACATATAGCCCTTGATGCATTCAGTAATGATGCCACAAGTTTCCCTGCTTCTATCCAGTAAGAATAGTGGGGCTAGAGTGAAGATTGGAGAAGCCATCACAGTTGTGAAGGCACAGTGTTTCAGTAGCTGTTAAAAGTGCTAGTTCATTAAGAGCTGAGATTCAGCAGCAGCAACAGGTGAATTTCCATGAAACAATCTCTTGGAATGGTTCACTATTACTAGCTTGGTGGCATTTAAACCTGGTACACTGGCCTTCCCAGTATTCTGTAAGCTAATTGGTATCCTGAAATAAATATTATTCCATTAATTAACTAGAGTGGATTATGTTAAATTGAGACAGTAACTGCCTTACTTTTTTTAAAGGAGTTAATTTTAATGATAGCAGTAAAGTAAATTGAGTTGTAACCTACAAACATTAAAAAATACTAAGAGAACACTATTAAGAACTATACTGCAACAACATTGACAAGTTAAAATCAAAACTTCACAAGGCTGACAAATTAAAATCAAATTTTGGTTTGGGGATTTTGTCTTATTTTTCTTTCCTGTTTAGTTGCTATTCTTTTTAGGTAGTGAAAAGCCAGTCAGATAACCAGAATTCAAGGCCCAACTCTACTTTTATCTATTGTTCAGTCTCCCATAGGTCATATAATCACCCCAAGCCCCACTTTCCTCATTGGGAAAATGTGGGAAAGAACAAACACCTGCTTTGAAGAAGCATTATTATGAATAACAAATATTATTATTAAAACAACTTTAAATACTTAAAAACAAGGTCAGGATAAATATGTGCATGGAGATATATATATATATTAGAGTACTAGAGGCCCGGTGCGCACGAATTCATGCACAGGTGAGGTCCCAGCCTGGCTGGCGATCGGGGCCATCGGGGCCATCTCGCCCGGGACTGACTGGGACCAGCCGGCCAGGGGGGAGGGACCATAGGAGGTTGGCTATGGGAGCACACTGACCACCAGGGGGCAGCTCCTGCATTGAGTGTCTGCCCCCTGTTGGTCAGTGCACATCATATCTACCGGCCAGTCATCAGGTCGTCTGGTTGTAAAAATCGCTTAGGCTTTTATATATATAGATATACACACATATACTTATATATGCACATATGTGTGTATACTTTACTGTCACTATTAGCTCAAATTCACTGGGAAAAAAAATGACCCATGGGTTTATTTCTATTTCAATATTGTTTCCAATTTGAAGAACTTCCCATCACAGTTTATGACTCATCTACCATGTAGTCTACTCTTGCTTTCTGCCCATGGAAAGGGTATTATCACTAAACATGGTATAAAACATAATTAATTCACCAGGAAACAGTTAATTATCCATGATATTTAATGTCAATCTTTTTCTCAGATTACTGTAACAAGGCACTTAAACGTGACTGAGTTTTAAATGTGTCATTATAATCACATTTATTAAATAGCTATAAGTGTTTACTTACCAATAGGAGAGAAAAAAACATGCTTGAATTAGAAGAAATGAGAAAAAGTCAAGTTTAACTAAGCACTGTGTGAATGGTATTAGATTAGGAAAAACAAAACAAAAAAAAAAACCTGAGGTCATTTTTCATCTCCATGTTAATATTCACTTTTCTCCAGTAGTAAAATGTCTACAAGTAGCTGAAATGAACAATTAAACAAAACGTGATATCTGTGACTACAAAGGAAAACAGTTTTGAAGACCTTAAAATATAAACTGCTCAAATGTCACCAAAACAGAATAATTTATAATCTTCCATCTCATTTATGTAATTTCTAGAGGAAAGGAAGCATATTAATGGCAATCATTTCCTGAAACCCATTTGAAAAACTCTGTAGGAAAGCAGTGATTAGAAATAAAAATGTACTTTTTTTTTTATCAGGAAACCTTCAGCCAAGTGTATGAAGTGATGCCATCCTCCTGCTAATTGTTAACCCAGTGTTAAGTACCTAGTGACTTTTCATTCAACCAAAATGTAGTAAGCCTTATTCCACATCCAGGACATGAATGCCAGGGAACAAGTGGAATAAGTAGATGAGGTTTTTGCTCCGAGATAGCTTACATTCGAGTAAGGAGATTCAGCCAGGATGCATGTAAAGAAGTAAATAATACAAGTTTACAGAGGGAAAAATATTTTGAAGAAAATGATATGGAGTAACTGGGCAACAGTAGGTAGGATAGTGAGGGAAATATCTTTTGAGAGGATGGTATGTGAGATAAGACAAATAACTATGGAAGATACATAGTGCATTTAATTATTTTCTGAGAAATAGCTCTCTAGATGGAAAACTTAAGAACTGGTTAAAAACAATTTTACTCAAAAAGTTTGCCCAAGATTTAGACAGAGGTATGAGGAACAATGGCCAAAACTATATAAGAACATTTTAGCATGTACAGATGTTTAAAATTCTGATAAATGGACATATTTGCTTGGGTTCTGGAGTCAGACAGACCTGAATTTAATTCTCTCTCTGAGGCCGTCAACAGGATCATCTTGGCAAGTCCCTCCATCTTTCTGACAGTGCCTACTTCATAGACTTATATTCTATGACAGGCATTCTTTGCCTTCATATAAGATGAAAAACACTTTATCATACAAAATTGTAGTTAGTAAATGCCTGCACCATTGAAAAATAATCAGAGGGTATTAATTATGTTTTCAGCAAAGGGCAAGTGAAGAATAGGATTTAGATTTTTTTATGGGAGTCATCAGGAAGCTCAGCTAAGTGGAGGCTGTAAAGTGCTCTTTCCCTATGAACTTCCTTCTGTTGCAGCTTTAGGTATATCTGCCATAATATCATATTCTTGGGTCTAAAGTCCTTGTTCTACTGGACTAACATTAAAAATACTAGCAAATTCTCACAAATGCAGGCATTTCCCAGACAATTTCACCCCTATGCTGATATGTTTTTATTTTAGTTTGAACTAAAAACTAACTTATTATTTGAAAGATTTTACCTCAAAGCATCTTTCCAGACTACATATGTGTTTACATTAAGCAAAAGCAACTAGCCTTAATTTTGCAATACCATGTAACACAATCAATTCTAGCTATTTTGTATTTTGCCTCATGCCTCACTTTTTTGTTGTTGTTTGTTTTGTTAAACCTCATCAGAAAATATTTTCCCATTGCCTTTCAGAGAGAGTGGAAGGGAGGAAGTGGGGGAGAGGTAGAAAGAGAAATATTGATGTGAGAGAAACACATCACATCGAATGGTTGCCTCCTGCACATGCCCTGACCAGGGATGGGGACCAAACCCACAATCCAGGTACATGCCCTTGATTGGGAATTAAACCCTCCACCCATCAATGCACGGGCCGATGCTCTAACCATTGAACAACAGTGGCTAGGGCTGCCTCATGTACCTTTAACATAACCTAACCTTCAGTTTTAAGATCACTGCGGCTAGTAGTTTTAAGATCACATGTACCTTTAACATAACCTAACCTTCAGTTTTAAGATCACTGCGGCTAATGAAAACATATCACTTGGCAAAAGTTTTAGAAACCAAATTCACCTGCAGTTCTGGGATATAGGGAGGAAAATTGTGTTTTTTAATTTAAAAATTAAGAAATTCTGATTTACAAGTCACTTAGGAATAAAAGATATGATATTTTAAAAGTCTTGTTAAAAATAATTTCTACTACTGTTGGAAATACCTTCCAAATATCCTTGTTCCCAAATTACTCCATTGCTATCTTTCCACCAGGCTGAAATGAACATTTACAAAATACAAACTCGACAATAAGGATTTATTACAATCCCATTCATATAATCACTGAGTAGTAATTATGAGTAAAGCAGGCTCTGGGGGACAGAAGGATGAGTAAGTACTCTCAAGGAGTTGAAAGCCTATTTACGAGCCCAGAGTGCTTGTTAGGAAAACTACCATGTCCATTTCTTTAGTATTTGCTTCACTCTCTCTAAGGGAGTTGTGACAATGAAATCATCTAAGACGCCACTTTCAAGTACCTCAGAACCGTGAACTCTTGAATGCAAGCTGAGAACTTGGGCCTTTGGACCACTTTGCCTTTCTGAAAGCCTCATCAAGGTCTCTACCTTCTCTGGCTCTCTGGGGACATTTTAGTAGGTGAGTCTGTAAAATGGCCATGCACTTTCTGACACTTAAAATCAGGGGAGGAGCTGCAAGTCTATTTTTCATTTTCTGGCTACACACACACTCTAAACCCTGGCCTTCCCCACATACTTAGGACATGTACTGCAAAGGTCACAGAACATACCTTTCACTCAATATTTTTATTCAACACTGTCCCTACTTTTTTTGTGTAGTAGGGCTAATGCCATGAGTGCAGCTTCTAAAAAAAGAGAGAGAGAAGTAATTTCTTACTAATAATTTAGAGCAATCTCAACTGATTTTATTCAGGTATAATTTACCAAAAAATGTACCTATTTTAAGTGTACAGCTTGATGAGTTTTGACAAAATTATATACCCGGTTAACTATCATCACATCAAGTTACAGATTATCTCCATCTTTGACTACTTGTTTTATTCTTTGCAGCTAGATTATGAAGTGAGAGGTGCATCCATTTTTAAAGCTTTCAATATATATTGCCAATTGCCTTCCAGAAAGTTGTTACAATTGGCCATGCTCTCAGTTGTGGATGAGAATGCAAAATTTAGATAAGAGGTCATTGCTCTGTTGGCAGCTGTGTTGTTCCTTCCCATAAGATCTGAATTTATATATATATAAATTATTGATTTTTCACAGAGAGGAAGGGAGATGGATAGAGAGTCAGAAACATCGATGAGAGAGAAACATCGAATCGATTAGCTGCCTCCTGCACACACCCCACTGGGGATGTTCCCACAACCAAGGTATATGCCCTTGATCGGAATCAAACCTGGGACCCTTCAATCCTCAGGCCAATGCTCTATCCACTGAGCCAAACCAGTCAGGGCAAGATCTGATTTTTTATTAAGCAAGTTAAAGGAGCTTTAAAAATGATTTCATTGCTTTAATAATTAAAATCATTGAATTGTTATAGAAGTGGAATCCTTAGGAGCAAATTAAAAGCATGTCAGTAATGAAAGGACAAAGCAGAACTAGCTATCCTCCATCTTGTGGAGCTAGTCAGTCTGATCCCCCCTCCTCCCCTGCTGCAAGTGGCCACAGGAGTGTCAGGAATGTCCTAACTTCCCCAACCACTGCCTGAGTGGACCAATGAAGCTCCAGAGATGCAGCTTAGGTCCTAATAAAGCATAACCACAGGACATCACTGTTGACCAATCAGGAAACAATGGGGAATGGCTCCAGCCTCAGAATGTACTGGTCACTTTGTGACCCTCGCGCTGTAAGACCCTGCTGAAAAACCCTGACCTAATAAGGTGATCTCTGTTACCCACATCACTTCCCTATGCCCACCCAAATGACCAACCCTTTATAACCCATCGCTCTCCTGGGGTTCGCTCTCTCGCCCCGCTGCTGCCTCAGAAAGAGGCTGGGAGCCAAACCCGGGTTTGAATGAAGACTCTTTGCTTTTACATCGGAGAAAAGGCTCCCTGGTGGTTGATTATTGGGGACCCCAAACTCTGGGCATAACAGTAATAGAAACTGTTTATATGTGTTTAAGATAGTAATCTAAGATAAACATTTTAAATTATCTTTTTTTCAAAAATAGAAAAACTATAATTGAGCTAACATGAAGCTGTGTGGATCTCTCATACAGCAGGGATATTCCAAAGGTCATTAGTTGGTAGGTCAGTAATATCAGCATCAACTGGGGACTTGGAAAACCAAGATGGCGGCATAGGTTGAACACCTAACCTGCAGCCTGGCACAACAATTTCAAAAATACAACTAAAAGTCAGAACGGACATCATCCAGAACCACAGGAAAGCTGGCTGACTAAAATGCCCACAACTAGAAGGAAAGAGAAAACCACAGGGAAAATCAGAGGAGCCGTAGGAGCCTGAGGTATGGAGACACAGGCGGAGACACGAGCACTCGCGTGTGCTGGGAGAACGGAGCCGCAGAGGACGGGGCGGCTGACGGCCTGGCCGGCGTTCTCTAGCGGGAAGGAGATAAAAGCTCCAGATTGTACTGAACCCCAGTTCCGGGCGAGACCCTGGGAAGCCAGGTGCATACTGGGGGAATCTGGGCTGTGGGGCAGAGGCACAGAAGAGCTGCGAAAGGCAGAGCTACGGAGGCGCGCACGTGAATGCACGCAGAGGACAGACTGTTGCCTGTGCTGCTGAATTGCCCTGGCGGGGAGGAGACAGGGGCTCCGGACCGTGCTGAACCCCAGTTCTGGCTGCGCTGGGCCCCGGTTCCAGGCGAGACCCTGAGAAGCCAGGCTCATGCTGGGGGTACCTGGGCTGTGAGGCGGAGACGCAGGGGAGCAGCAAAGGGCAGAGCACGGGAGGCGCACATGGGAATGCGCGCAGAGGATAGTCTGTTGACTGTGCCGCTGGATTGCCCTGGTGGGAAGGAGAAGCCAGATTGCGCTGAGCCCCAGTTCCGACTACACTGAAACCCACTTCCGGGCGAGAATCTGGGAGACCAGATTCATTGGGGGAGAGACTAGACTGTTTGGTGGCGGGCGAAGCTCCAGGGCGCTTTTCTCTCAGAGGTGTTTGCAGGGAGTACAGAGGGACACTGAGACCCAGGAACCTCATAGGGCGGGGCTTACGGGAAGCCAAGGCTGTAGGCTCCACCCTGAAACTCCACCCCATCCAAGCTGAGCACAGAGGCTTTTACAATTTTGCAAGTCTAGTTGAATAAGGCGGTCTCCCGGTGTAGACACAGCTGATCCTCACAGCCAATTGGACTGGAGGTCAAATCCTCCCAGTGTACCAACAGCAATCAAGGCTTAACAACACCAAGACTTTGCACTCAGCCCACAGAGGGGGGTACCAAGAGCAACTACCTAGGGAGATTGGGGAAGCTGAGCTACCGGCCCCTATAGGTCACTGACCACACAAAGCCACTCCATCAACATAGGGAGGCAGCCAAAAGGTGGAGACACCAAAGCAGGTCACAAATAGAAGGGATGAAGGAAAGTAAACTAATGGACGACACAGTGTTCAGAACCACATTTATAAGGTTACTTAAGAATCTTCTGGAGGACCAAGGTGGCGGCATAGGGCAGATGCCTGATTGTTGCCTACCACAACAATTTTGAAACTACAACTGGAAAACAGAGCAGACACCATCCAGAACAATGGTCGGAGGAATTGCTGAGAAGGAATTGACCGATGGGAGTTGGGATCGGGAAGACGAGGCCCCGCTGGGTCCCGGATCCAGGTGCGCTCGCCCAGCGACTGGTCGCCGCTGCAGACCCTAGTGCTGCCGCAGCGACCTTGGACCAGCCCGCCGCCGTGCACCGGGCACACCGGAGCTATGCCGAGCCCACCACCCAGCGAGTTCCGTGGCAGCCGCCCCGGAGCTTTGAGAAAATGGCCGAAGGAATTGCTGAGAGGGAATTGACCGATAGGAATTGGGATCAAGAAGACGAAGCCCCGCTGGGTCCCGGGTCCGGGTGAGGCCGCGCGCCCCTGGGTCTGGGCGAGGCCACGCACCCCTGGGTCTGGGTGAGGCTGGGTCCCGGGTCCGGGCGAGGCTGCGTGCCCCTGGGTCCGGGTGAGGCCGTGTGCCCCTGGATCCGGGTGGGGCTGGGTCCCAGGTCCGGGTGGGGCCGCACCCCTGGGTCCGGGAGAGGCCACGCGCCCCTGGGTCCGGGTGTAGCTGGATCCCGGGTCTGGGTGAGGCCATGTGCCCCTGGATCCAGGTGAGGCTGGGTCCTGGGTCCGGGCGAGGCCGCGAGCCCCTGGATCCAGGTGAAGCTGGATCCCGGGTTCGGGTGAGGCTGTGTGCCCCTGGATCCGGGTGGGGCTGGGTCCTGGGTCCGGGTGAGGCAATGCCCCTGGGTCCGGGAGAGGCCGCGTGCACCTGGGTCCGGGTGAGGCCACGTGCCACGGGGCCCGGGTGATACTGGGTCCCAGGTCTGGGTGAGGCCGCGCGCCCCTGAGTCCAGGTGAAGCCGCGCCCCTGGGTCCGGGCAAGACCAAACCAGAGGGAGTCGGACCTGCATTACCACCATTTGTCCACCATCCAGAGCTGAAAAGTCAGTGCCAACATGTACACATAAGGAACTGGTGGACATTGAAATTGGGTCTCAAAAGAACTGTTGGTCCAGAAAGAAACTTACTACAGACTGATTCATTTGCCTGTCAGCATAACTATTATTGCTCGTCTCACATTCGTTCTTATAAGTATATTTCTAGTCACACATGATCTCACTCATCTAGGGGAAATGATGAACAAGAACAGACCCAGAAACAAGGAGGCATCGATCCGACTGTCGGGCCTCAGAGGGAGGGTAGGGGAGGGTGGGGGTAGGGGGGAGAGATCAACCAAAGGACTGTGTGCATGCATACAAGCCTAACCAATGGTTAAGGACAACAGGGGGGTGGGGAGGGGGATGGGAATGGGGGGATGAGGACAAATATGTGACACCTTAATCAATAAAGAAATTTTAAAAAAGTGTAAAAAAAAAAAACACCTGGGACTTATTAGGAATGCAAGTTCTCAGGCCCTGCCACAGACCTGAATCAGAAACACTGGGCTTTAGGTCCCTCAGTTTGTGTTTTAATAATCCCTGTAGTTGATTATGATGCATCCAGTATAAAAAGGACATTCTTTGAGGATACATTTAAAAGAGAAAAAAATTAAAATTCTTTCCAATACTCAGGAGTAAATATAGTAGTCATCAATCACCAAGGAGTTTTTTCAGTCTTTCCTGGATCTAGGTCTCTCATCTTCTAACTAGGGGCCCAGTGCACAAATTCATTCATGGGTGGGGTCCAGCTGGCCGGCCCTGCCCAATTGGGGCAGATCAGGGCTGGGCCTGTTGGGAGGAGGAGATGGTGGGAGGTTGGCCTGCCAGCCCAGCCCCCGTCAGGCCTGATCAGGGCAGGGCCGGCTGGGGGAAGGGGCTGTGGGCAATTGGCTGGTGGGCCTCGCCCCCGATTGGGGTTGGGGGGTCCAATTGGGGGCCAGCGGCCTAGGGGAGGGGCCCTGGGTGGTTGGTTGGCTGGCCCTTCCCCTGATTGGGGGGACAGGGCCAGCTGGGGGCAGGGGCTGCAGGAGGTTGGCCTCCTAGCCCCGCATTCTATTGGGGTGGGGGGGTGCGATCAGAGTGGGCCAGCAAGGGGAAGGGGCTGAGGGCCTATTGTGGTGGGGGAGGGCTGATTGGGGGGAGGGCTGGGGGGGAAGGGAAGGGTCGTTTGGCTGGCTCACTCTTGATCTGGGTGGGAGAGTCCGATCAGGGACAGGCCAGAAAAAAAAAGGGGCCGCGAGGTTGGCCAGCCGGCCCCACCCACTGATCGGGCTGGTTTGCTGGTCACAGTGGGCATCATAGCGTCCAGTTGTTAGGTCATTATGGCCATTACGGTAGCTGGCTTCTTATATATATAGATATGGTTGAAATTATTTCTAATATTCTTTGTAGATTTAAAAATTCATGACTGCCATGTACAAAGGTCTGAATTTGGGGCTATGGCAGATATAAAGAAGTCATGAGTCATGATCTTTGACTTCAAAGAGCTTAAATTTGGTTGAGCAGGCATAACATAACTAAACATAAGAGGCTCTCCATGGGTAACTGTGAGGTGAGTGATGTGGACAATAGGCCATATAGGTACCAGAGAAAGATGGAGATGGAGATCATATAGAGGAGATGAAACTCCCTGAGGGTTTCGGTGGACAGTTGGGCTTCTCTGAAAAGATGTGACATGAGTTGTGCATCAAATGTTATGTAGGTTTTGCTTTAGTGGCAGAAGGAAAACTGAGTTAGAAGGCTGTGGAAAGTCACACTCTTTTTCTGGGTATTTTGTGAAGTATGCAGTCAGTTCTTAAAAGTGGTTCCTTGGTCAGTAGAAAATGAGAATATCCTTGTATAATGGTTTGGCTATACAAATCAGATCACAAGATTCTGAAAGCCTCATCAAGGTCTCTACCTTCTCTGACTCTCTGGGGACATTTTAGTTAAAAGAAAGAAAACCAAGTCACTTAAGCAATATGCATCAAAATGCCTTTATAGTTACCTGAAAAAAAACCTTAGACTCAAACCATAAGTTTATTCTTGAAAACCTTTGAAATTTACCTGCTCAAAGAGAAATAAAACTTGAAATTTGCATATTGCTTACAAAGAGAATTGTAGCTAATGTTTGGCATATTATTTTATAAAAGTTTTGTTATGACCATATTTTCCTGTGAACTTAAAAATTTAAGTATTTAATGATGAGCCAGTTTAATAAAATTCAAAAAACCTTTGACACTGCTGTGGCATATTAGGCTGGGCACATGAAAAAATTAGATCCAATAACCTACAAAAGCCAGACTTGGTATATTTATCTCATACCATTCTCAGGATTCTATTCTGTTTCTCTTTAGAGAAATTGCTGTGAAATTAGAATATAGTATGAAGGAAGGTCAAGGAGAGTCTCATAAAATATCTAAGAACTTCCCCTGACTAGTAAGGAAAGATGACATTTTTATGCATAGAAAACTGATAATTTTTTAACACTATTTCAAATCAATTTCACTGGTCTACTGATTGATTGATAGCTGTAAGTTAGCATGTATTGTTAAAATAACTTATCTGAGTGGAAAATTTTGCATTCAGTGGTGTCTTTTACAAACTCTTCACCTCTCATGGGTATGACATTTTCATCAAAAGGCAAAGGATAATCTAAAAGTAGATGTAACAAAATACAAAGTAGAGGTTTTCACTTTCAAGCATACTGAGTTTGCTAAATTGATCTATAAGACTTATGATTAAGTATTGACATTGCCATGAATCAAAAATATGTAGTGCATCCCACCACACATTATAATGATCATTGTGGTGCTGATGGTATACTTTAATATTTAGATACCTCTCTTAAACTAAGGGGCTAAAATATATATGTAATTACCTACAATAGTAATTGCAGGGAGAAAATATAGACTTGACCCATTCCAATTTCTACCTTGTAAATTGGAGATTAAATAAAACAAAGTATGTGGCTTTGACCATGCACCATAGAGGTTTGACTACAAAGTGTTCAGTTGAGTGCTTAACTGCCTCCTCTGATGCTTTATTGAGTTGATCATTGTGAAAACACAGCTTTGCCTTTAGATAGTCATTTGTTTCCCTCCCCCAATAAAAATCACTTTGCTTTTTTAATAGAGCATCAAACTAATAGAGTTTCTAGATTTCTTTGAAAACCTCCCTATTACTTATCTCTACAAATAATAACAGTATTTATAACAGCTCTCTCTGAGCTGTTAACCTCATTTTCCTGTCTAATAATGTGACATCTGACATATTTATTTGAAAGGAAAAGTGACCAAGAATTAATCTATAGTAAACCACTAGCACTTGAACAACTTTGCAAATATATGACATTATGTTACAATTTCCTAATATTATCTCTCCATATGGTATCTATTTTAAGCACAGAGTAAACAAAACTTGGCTCTGAAATATTCTCCAGATATATTTATTATAACTTTCACTAAAATCATTTTCCATTTCACTATTATCTCAAAGTTGAACATTAAAACTTCAGTAAAATAGAAAATAATAGATAAGATTTTTGTTTCTACAATGAAACTTTTAAAATTAAAATTAAGTTCTTATATTTAAAGATAGAGTAACTATAAAAACATGTATAAATATTATATACAGCAATGTAATTGACACTGCTAGGTCTCTGTAAGTCAAGCAAAAATAATCATCCTAACTAATAAAAGAGTAATATGCAAATTGAACGCACCTTCGCTATGCCCAAGCCACGCCCACCAGCCAATCAGGGCGAGTATGCAAATCAACCCAACCAAGATGGTGGTTAATTTACATACGCTGAGGGAGGGAGGAGTGAAGACTGAAGACAGCATAGAAGGAAGAGGGAGGGAAAGTGGAAAGCAAGGCAGCTACTGGAGGGAAAGCGCGGGCGGCGCATGTGGCCACAGAGGTGGGCAGTGGCGGGCGGTGGCGGCAGCAGCGGTGGCCGTGGGCGTGGCGGGGCAGGCGCATGGGGCGGGGTGCGCCCCTCCCGCCCCACCCCGCCCAATGCGGCCAGAGAGGTGGGGGGGGTGGGAGAGGTGGCGGTGGCGGGAGGGAAGCCCGCTGGAAGTCTTGCAGGAATCTTCCTGCAAAATGGGCCCCTAGTATAATATATAAGACCCAAATATGAAAAACTTCATAAATACTTCTTTCTACAGATAGGTATTTTTCTATTATGTGACTGTATAGATTCAAGCTTAACTCTCTAGTAATATGACTAAAATAAACTTTAAACTTCAATTCCTTCTTAATGACATCATTAGTACAAGTTATATGTAAATATACATTTTGCTATTTTCTTCTAATAACCTGTGCATATTTATAAGCTCCTATACCTATAAGCTTAGTGATGTCTGCACAAATAGTATTAATTCATATTAGTTACTGACATGATTTCACCTATCAGCCTAATTAATTTTAGCCTATGTGACTCAACCAGTTCATGAAATCATATTCACAAAACAGTTAAACCACAAAATAGTAAGTGAAAAAGTTCAATCTTTATCTCTTTCAAATAACTTTGAAAAGAATCTAATCCATAATTCATACCTATCAACAGATCTAAATATGCAAACACAAAAGTTTATTCTTTCACAATTTGTAGGTGTTTAATTTTTTAAAATATAATTTTGATTTGAGACAGTCTCAAACTTAGAGAAAAATTATTGGTAGACAAAAATAATTTTTTTCTTGAAAGACTTGAGAGTAACTTGTCAACCTGATGCCCCATCACATCTGAATTATTATGTATTTCTTATAAATAAGTTCATTCTTTCACTCAGCTGCAATATAGTTAGGAAATTACTACCATCTACTCCTCAGACCCCTTTGAAGTCACCCAATTGCCTTAGAGCAAAAGGATCTGGTACAGAATTGTGCTTTGCATTCGTTGTCATGTCTCATTAGCTGTCCTTAGCCTGGTACAGTTATTCAGTCTTTTTTGGTGACCTTGACACTGAATATGGTAGGCCAGTTACTTTGTAGAATATCCCTCAGTTTGAGATTGTCTAATGCTTCCTCACAAGTAGATCTAAGTTATGCATTTTTAGCAGAAATATATGTGATGTTGTCTTCCTCTAATTGCATGCTGTATCAAAAGGCACACAATTTTGACTTGTCCTGTTATTGATGATGTTCACTTCGGGTTTTTGCTTGTTTGTTTTTGGCTTAAACTACAAAAATGTATTGTGTCAGTTCTGGAAGCTAGCAGTAAGGTGTCAGCAGGGTTGGTTCCCTGAAGGTCTGAGATAAAGTGTGCTCCATGCCTCTGTACTAGCTTCTGGTGGTTTGCTGGCAGTCTTCGGCATTCCTTGGTTTGAAGAAGCATCACTCCAGTTTCTGCATTCATCTTCCCATGGTGTGCATGTCTCTGTGATCAAATTTACCCTTTTATAAGGACCCCAGTTATAATGATTGGGGCCCACCCTACTCCTTTATGACCTCTTCTTAACTAATCACATCAGTAATGACCCTACTTCCAAATAAGGTCACATTCTAAGGTGAGGGCTATACTTAACCACATAAGTTTTGCAGAGGACACAATTCAATCCATAACAGAAGCAGAAAGGACTGCTCCTCGCAGTCTCCATCCTGTTCCTGTCAGTGCCAGCTGCTTTCAGAAACAGTAGTTCCCATTTCCAGGTGTTTTTTCCTTACACTCCTAGAAACAGCCTCATTTTACCCCATCACAGCCACCAGTATCAGCTGGCCAGGGTCACTCAGAGACAGTCTCGCCCCATGGGGATCCTCCTCCAAAATCTAAATTCCACCTTTTCTCCAACATTATTCAGGAATAATTGACAAATATAATGGTATGTACTTAAAGTATACAATGTGATTTAATATACATATAGGTTGTAGAATAATTATAAGATCAAGATAATTAACATGTACATCAACTCACATAGTTAACTCTTTTGTGTGTGTGGTTAAATCACTTATCTCCTCTCAGCACCTTTCAAGTATATAGTGCCACATTATTACTCATAGTCACCATGCTGTACACTAGCTCCACAAAATCTATTTTTCTTATAACTGAGAGTTTGTACCCTTTGACCTACTCCTCCTTGTTTAGCTTTCCTTCCAGACTTTGCCAAACACCATTATATTCTCTGTTTCTATGAAATTGGATTTTTCTTTCTTTTTTATCCCCCATCTTTTTAGATTTCACATATAGGTGATACCATATAGTATTTATTTTTCTTTGCCTGGCTTATTTCTCTTATCATAATGCCCTCCAGGTTCATTTATGTTATCCAAGTAACAGGATTTCGTTTTGTAAAATGCTGAAAAAAAATACCATTGTATGTATATACCATGTTTTAAAAATCCACTGTTGAAGGACATTTAAGTTGTTTCCATATTTTGGCTATGGTGAATAATGCTGCAGTGAACATGGGCGTGTAGATATCTCTGTGATACTGATTTCATCTTCTTCAGATATATACCCAGGTGTGAGATTGCTGGATTATGGTAGTTCTATTTTTAATTATTTGAGGAACCTCCAAACTGTTTTCCATAGTGCCTGCACAAATTTACATTCCACCAACAGTGCACACAGTTCTTTTTTTCTCCACATCATTGCCAACATTTGTAATCTCTTGTCTTTTTAATAACACACATCCTAACAGGGCTGAGGTGATATCTCATTGTGGTTTTGATTTGCATTTATCTGGTGACTGGTGATGTTGAACACCTTCCATGTACCTATTGGCCATTTGTATGTCTCCTTTGGAAAAATGTTCATTTAGGTCTTTTGCCCATTTTTAATAGAGTTATTTGGTTTTCTGCTATTGAGTTGCAGGTAATATAGTTCTATATACAGAACATACTAAAGATTCCACCATAAAACTGATAAATAAATTCAGTAAAATTTCAGGAAACAAAAATCAACAAACAAAAATTATTTGCACTTTCAACAACAATGAACTCTCTAAAAAAGAAATAAGAAAGTAATCCCATTTACAATAGCATCAAAAACAATAAAACACTAAAGAATAAATGTAACCAAGGAGGTGAAAAATCTGTACACTGATGACTATAAGTCACTGATGAAAAAAAATGGAAATACAAATAAAAGGTACGATATCCTGTGATCCTGGATGAAAGAATTTATTGTTAAAATGTTCATATTACCCAAAGCATTATATAAACTCACTGCAATCCTTCTTAAAATTCCAATGGCAATTTTTACAGAAATAGGAAAAACAATTCTAAAATTCATATGGAACCACAAAAGACCCAGAATAACCAAAGCAATCTTAATAAAGAAGAATAAAAGTGGAGGCATCAGACCTTCTAATTTCAAAATATGTTACAAGCCTACAATAATCAAAGCAGCTTGGTGCTGGCATAAAAGCAGGTACACAGACCCATGAGACAGAATACAGAGCCCAGAAATAAGTCCACATACATACTGTTAACTTATCTTTGACAAGGGCACCAATAATGAGGAAAGGATAATCTCTTTAATAAATGGTGCTGGGAAAACTTTATAAACATGATCAAAAAATGAAATTAGACCTCTATCTTACACCACTGACAAAAGTGAACTTAGAATTCACTAAAGATGAAATTGAATACCTGAAACCATAATATCATAGAAGAAAACCTAGGTAAAAGCTCTTTTATATTGGCTGGGAAATTATTTTTGGGGGGTAAGACACCAAAAACATAGTCAACAAAAACTAAAACAGGCTAGACTACATCAAACTAAAAACCTTCCTCTTTTGCTGACTTTGTCAAATGATGATTTTTTGCAGTGGTATGCTTTGATTTTTTTTCCCCTCCTTATCATTTGTGTATCTATCACAGGTTTTTGCTTTATGGTTACCATGAGGCTCTCATAAGCTAATAACAAGTTAACTTCAATTACATAAAAAAGTTTAATACATTTGCTTGCCCCCCTCACATTTTATGTTTTATTTTAATTTACACATTTTTATATTTTATTTTATCATTTTTAATTTTCAATTACAGTTGGCATACATTATTCTATTAGTTTCAGATGTACACCCCAGTGATTTGACACTATATAACTAAGTGATCACCTGGTTTCTTTATATATGATGAGTCATTTTATTTTTTCTCTTGCTGAATTCTGACTTTGTCTTTGAGTTTTGAGAGTTTGATTACAAGATTTCAGTGAAAATCTCTAGATTGAATCTTTTGGGGATCTTTGGGCTTCATGTACCTGGAGGGCCATATCTCCCCCCAGGGTAGAGAAGTTGCAGGTACTGTAGGGGCTCTGCCTCCAGCTCCATCAATACTGCATTCTCTAGTTTCCCTCCCACCCTCATTACACAGATTGGTGTAGGCCCTCTCAGTAATTCCTCACCCTCTTCCTCTGGTTTCTACAGATCTGACTCTCTCTATTAAACTTTCCTAATTGTGCATCATAGAAGAAATGGGAACTAAGATAGCAAAAGTTCTTCTTCAGGATAAAGGATAAGGAGAGGATGTATCAGGTAAAGATGAGTTGAGGACAGATAAAGAACTCTCAGGTTCTGTTTATTTTTCTTTGCTACTCTATTTGCTCAATTACCTCCAGCACCTGCCTAGTGAGTATAGCAGCCATTTAAAAGATATGTGGTTAAATGTAGCAATATAGCTCATGTCAAGGACACAATAATACAATTTCACCCTTGATTTTTACCTAGCAAAGCTATATTTTTACTAATTTAGCTAGCCAGCCACATCATTATTTTAAAAACATTTAAAAAATAAATATTCTTGCCCTAACCGGTCTGGCTCAGTGGATAGAGCATCGGTCTGCGGACTGAAGGGTCCCAGGTTCGATTCTGATCAAGGGCATGTACCTTGGTTGCGGGCACATCCCCTGTGGGGGGTGTGCAGGAGGTGGCTGATCGATGTTTCTCTCTCATCGATGTTTCTAACTCTCTATCCCTCTCCCTTCCTCTCTGTAAAAAAAAAAAAAAAATCAATAAAATATATATTTTTAAAAAATAAATAAATATTCTTAATCAAATCTTGAAATCATATATTCTCAAATTCTACATTTGTTTCCTTCAATTTTCCCTTTCAAATAAGAGCTAATATTGAATTTCTAAAGTCTTAGTTTATATAAAATCTCTATATGCCAGTTATATAATATGACATAGCAATTATAATTATGTGAATAAAAATAATAAATATGTATAAAGGATAAATAAGTGCATAAAGAAAAATGCAGCAGTAGAAACTACTTAAAATCAAATTCTAGAGAATATTTTGAGGGAAAAATAGAGAGTGGATTAAAATTACAGTTGATAGTGAAAATTGATGGCCTTGAAATAAAGTAGAGAAAATAAATATTTATGAAGTACT
Organism: Eptesicus fuscus; assembly: GCF_027574615.1. NCBI lineage: Eukaryota > Metazoa > Chordata > Mammalia > Chiroptera > Vespertilionidae > Eptesicus > Eptesicus fuscus. Next base: position 52,446,462 of record NC_072482.1, on the reverse strand, counting down.
ACAAATAATATTATTTAAAAGACATCATTAGAAAGCTCTTATAACATTATAATCATTTCAGAAGGAGAGTAGGTGAGTGGAATATTTCCTCTGAAGTAAACTTTCCTCCATAAGATGTCTCTGACACCACAAATTGTAGATTACTGTGGACATCTTTAAAGACCTAATAGCTTCGCATTTTTCAATTCCTTCTATATTAAATTTTTTTTCAAGGAGAAATAATAAACCATGATCTGGTTTGTTCAAGAAGAACTTCACTAGTTTACCTGATTTCTCATTAAATCTGCTACAGGGTGAGTACAATACTCCTTTCTACTGGCTATGCATTGGGCTATTACTGTGGAATAGTCTTAATATTTTACTTAAATTATTTAAATGTGAAGTCATAATTTAATAAAGTCTGAACCATATATTAAACAAAGTCCAAACAGAATAACTAACATGTGGATCTATTCCATAGCTCATAATAATAGATAGTGGGCTTTCAATACAATTTTGCTAAGTGAATAAGTTAATAGAAAAAATGAAATACTGAAAAAAATTCACATCAAAACAGATATGGCTTAGTTATTCATATCTATCATATTTTCTTATTCTTACTGAATTCTCATTTTTTCAACTGTAAATAATAATTTATTTACTTTACATTTCATTATTTGGTACATATTGGTGACTTTTTCTGTCCCATCCTACCCCAAAATTTTACAAGGAAAACAAGATGCTTACTTGAAAATAAACAAAAAGAGCTCTATTTCCCTCAGAATTTCCTTTTTAAGTCCATCTGTTCTTTTAAGGACAATCCCAACTTTTAGCGCAGTGATTTTCAACCTGTGTGCCACAATTATTTTTAAAACATGCAATACCTGACTAGTTAGTCAGGGGCACTGACCTCTTTCCCTTTAGACTGTCAAATAAAAATGTGACAACAGCCAACACAATAGCCATGTGGTATGAGCGAAAAAAATTAAAATTACCTCATTTTCTTGTCATAATTTTAGTAATTAATTTGTGTGACATGAGATAAAAAAAAAGGTTGAAAATCACTGTTTTAGAGCAGTAATTCACAACCAGTGTTCTATACTGTTAAGAGCCATATATATTTGTGAAGAGTCCCAGAATATATATGAAAATAAGGTTACATTTCCTGGCTGAAGTTGTTTAACAGACACATACACACACACACACGCGCAAACCTACACACACACACACACACACACAAATCACTTAAGTGTCTTATGTTGAATCAAAGTATCAGTTATTTAAGTAAATGAATATATACATATGTACATATATTATGCGAATGTGTATATATGTATGTTTGCATTTGTATGTGACTTAGAATACTACCTGGCATAGTAAACATAAAAAAAATGTAGGTAGTATTTTTTTAGGTAGTATTTTTCATTAACATTTATAACATCTTAAGAATGTTGGAAAGGAAATGCTAAATATTGAACACATGAATAATATTTGAACATTTGAAGATACTGTATAAGAAACTTTCATTTTAAGAAAATAACAAAATGTTAGTTTTATCTTATTTATTTATAAAACTATAAATTCATGAAGAAAAAACAAATGTGTAACCTAAGTCATTTCTATAATCCAAGTATTAGGATGACTGTATTATAAATATAATATATTCTTTGCTGTTCTAAAATTATAAGAGTTTTCATAACTTTTTAATGCTATTCTCTGTGAACCTTACCCATTTACTATAAACAAGTATTTCTAAACTTCCTCATTATTGACATTTGGGGCCAGATAATTATTTGTTTTGGGGGCTGACCTGTGCATTGTAGGATGTTTAGCAGCGTATCTCCTCTCTGTCCACTACATACCATCGCCCTTTCCCAAACAGTAACAAATAAAAGTATCTCCAGACACTGCCAAATATCCCCTGGATGATAAAATCACCCCCAGTTGACAACCACTGATTTAGCAGATAAATAAAACCCATAAAGCTCCTACTTTGCCATTTTTTAATAACATGGAAAAAAGGTAAAACTTGCAAACTGATACACACCTAACCACCTGGCACAATTAGCCTCTTAATTAACAGCTAGAGGAATTAAAAGCCAACCATATGTCTAAGTTTTTAGAATTATAGTTCTTGCAAAGTTGTTTGATCACTACTTATTTACCTATCTTCAGGAAACATCAGTTAAGAGACAGATAAAAGTAAAAAGAGGTTTTTACCCTTAATTTCCCCCCTAAAAGTATCTGTTTGTCTACAGATATTTAGACAGCCCCTGGGGCCAAGCCAGGATTCCTGTGGTGAGACAATTGACTTGGCATCACATTGACAACATATAAACAACAGTTTGTCAACAGGCTTCACATTAGTGACAGAACATTTTTTGGCAAAATAAAGGCATCCTTCTGGGCACCATGGCAAAAACAGCTACTTGCTTCCATTTAGGACTCCTCTGTATGGAGTATCAAATTAATTAAAAGATAATCATTCTGAAATTTGTTTAGAAAATATTTTTTAAGAAAGAAATATAGCACAGCAAATTTTCTGCTAAAAAAACGCCTCTAGCAGTTTATTCATAGTTGCTATAGACAGAAAAAAAAATCTAGGTAAGTCTCAGAGATGTGTGTTTTTGTTTTGTTTTTAACATTTTCTTAAATTAAAACTAATAGTATAGAAATTATTATTTGATAACTAAGTTTGGGGAATATAAGTATTTTGCAATAATGATGATCACAAAACTATACTTTATTCTGCTTTCAATGTTAGTTTATAAAAAATAAAAGAAATAAAGTAAAAGCAAAACTATACACTTATTAAAACATAATTTCTTTGATGTAAGATGGGAAACCATAAAAATCTCAGAAGAATCCATAGACAGCAAAATATCAGACATGTCTCATAGCAATATGTTTACCGACACATCTCCTAGGACAATGGAAACTAAGGAGAAAATAAACAAGTGGGACTACATCAAAATAAAAAGTTTCTGTACAGCAAAAGAAAACATCAACAAAATAAAAAGAAAGCCCACTGCATGGGAGAACATATTTGCCAATGTGACATCCGATGAGGGTTTAATCTCCAAAATTTATAGGGAACTCATACAACTTAACAAAAGGAAGATAAACAATCCAATTAAAAAATGGGCAAAAGACCTAAATAGACACTTCTCAAAAAGTGGACATACAGTAGGCCAATAGACATATGAAAACATGCTCAAAGTCACTAATCATCCAAGAGATGCAAATCAAAACAACAATGAGGTATCATCTCACACCTGTCAGAATGGCTATTATCAACAAATCAACAAAGGACAAGTGTTGGAGAGGATGTGGAGGAAAAGGAACCCTTGTGCACTGCTGGTGGGAATGCAGACTGGTGCAGCCACTGGAAAACAGTATGGAGTTTCCTCAAAAACTTAAAAATTAAATTCTCATTTGACCCAATAATCCCACTTCTAGGAATATATCCCAGGAACTCTGAAACACCAATCAGAAAGAATGTATGTACCCTTATGTTCATAGCAGTACAATTTACCATAGCTAAGATTTGGAAACAGCCTAAGTGCCCATCAGCAGATGAGTGGATTAAAAAACAATGGGACATCTACACAATGGAAAACTACGCTGCTATAAAAAAGAAAGAACTCTTACCATTCGAAACAGCATGGATGGAACTGGAGAGCATTATGCTAAGTGAAATAAACCAGTCAGAGAAGGATAAGTATCACATGATTTTGCTCATTTGTAGAATCTAATGTACAACTTAAACTGATGAATAAAATAGATCCAGAGACATAGAAACATCAAACAGACCATCAAACCTCAAAGGGAAGGATGGGGAGGGCTCGGGGGTTGGCGGGGGGTAAGAGATCAACCAAAGGACTTGTATGCATGCAAATAAGCATAACCAATGGACACAGACAGTAGAGGGGGTGAGGGCATGTGCTGGGGGGGGGGAACAGCTGGGGAGAGGCCAATGGGGGGAAAAAGGAGACATGTAATACTTTCAACAATAAAGAATTTGAATAAGTAAAAAATAAAATCCCAAAATAATAATAATTTTTTTGAAATAAATGTAAGTAATGCTTTATATTATAGCTTTTAAAGAATAAAGTGATCTGAGAATCATGGGAACCTGAAAATAAATGCTCAAAGCAAAACTAATTCACCTAAATGTGTAAGAACCAAAAGAATTTTAACTTAACAAACAGCCATGGTTTCAGCATCAAAATCACTTAATAAAGGTAAAAGTAGTTTATCCTGTTGGGCCACAGTGCACGTACATGTGGCTAGAAATTACTCAAGGTAGACAGAGAATAGATACTGCTTAACCTCCGTGATTCACTGTTTTTACAAAAAATTATTTGTGGTAATTATAGATTCACAGGAAGTTGCAAGAAGAGTAGCACAGAGAGGCCCCATGTACCTTTCACTCAGTTTCCTCCAATTGTTATATTTTGAATAATTACAGCACAGTATCAAAGCCAGGAAACTGACATTGATACAATGCGTATGTATCTTCATCATTTGGTCACAAGTGTATTGTTGTGTAACTACCACCAGGATCAAGACAGGGAATTGTTCCATCAGCACAAAGGTCTCCCTCAAGCTACCTACCTCTTCATAGTGACACTCAACCTCTCACCCTAACCCCTAGAAATCACAGATCTGTTTTCCATCTCCAGACTGTTGACATGTAGAATATGCCACCTAAATGAAATCATAGAGTATGTGACCATTTGAGATGAACATTCTTTCACTTGGACACAATGCCCTTGAGATGCATCCAAAATATTGCATGTATTTATTGATGAGTGGTATTTCATAAGGTGTGCCACAATTTAACCATTTACTTATTGAAGGACATTGGTGGTTTACAGTTTTCGTATATTAAAACTGAACTCCTATGAATAATTATGTACATGTTTTATGTAGACATAGTTTTAATTTCTCTAGAATGCTCAGAAGTCCAATGATTAAGTTGTATGGTAAATGTATAATTAATTTTAAAAAATTGATGAATTACTTTAGAGTGGCTGTACTATGTTACATTCCCACCAGCAATGTATGAGAGATCCAGTTTCTCTGCATTCTCTCCAGCAATTGATGTTATCATTTTTCCCAGCAGTGATTCTACTGAGTCTGTAATATCTTATTGAGGTCTTCATTTGCATTTCCCTTATGGCAGTGCTACTGCACATTTTTAAATGTACTTATTTGCCATCTCCTTTCATGAAATATCTGTCCACACTTTTTGCCCTTTTTATCTGAGTTCTTTATGTACTCTAGATACAAGTTCTTCTTTAGACAAGTGAATTGCAGATTTTTCTCCCAGTCTGTAGCTTGTCTTTTCAACCTTTTAACAGGTGTGTTTTTGTTTGTTTGTTTGTTTGTTTTGGAGAGCAATAGTTTTTAATTGTGATGAAATCCAATTTATCTGTTTTCTTATATAGATCATGCTTTTAGTGTCATGTCCAAGAACTCTTCAGAAAGCCATAGGTCTTGAAATTTTTCCCAATGTTTTATTTTGAAGGTATTAAAGTTTTACATTTACATTTAAATCTATGATGTATTTTGAGTTAGTTTTGACTAAGGTGTGATGTTTAGTAGAAGTTCATTTTTTGTCATTGTATATCCAATTACTCCAGCCCCATTTATTAAAAATGCTATGCTTCTGCATTTGAATTGCTTTTGAAACTTTGTCAAAAATCAGTGGCTACACTTGTGGGGTCCTCTACTCCGTTCCATTTTCCCATGTGTCTAACCTTCTGCCAATACAACCAAATTTTGATTACTATAGCTATATAAGTTTTGAAATTAGCATGACTTCTCCATCATTCGTATTTTTCACAATTTTTAACTATTCCAATTTCTAAGACTTTCCACATAAAGTTTAAATTTAGTTTAGTCTTCTCCATGCCTACAAAAATCTTGCTTGCATTTTGATGGGAATTACATTAAACCTGCGAGTGCTTGAAAACAAAGTATATTTACTATTGTTGTTCCCACAATTTTCCTGAGGCTCTCTTCATTTTATTAAAAGTCTAATTCTGTATTCTCCATTCTGCTGCTGAATCTATTCTTTGAGTTTTTATTTTCCAGTGCTATAACTTCCACTTGATTTTTCTTACATCTTCTCTTTAATATTTTGACTGGAGAATTTTTAATTTTTTAATTGTTCCAAGCACGTTTGTAATTGCTTGTGGAAGCATTTTTATAATGGCTGCTTTAACATTTTTGTCAGAAAGTTCTAACATCTGTGTCATCTTGGTTTTATTAGCTTATGTTGGTTGTCTTTTCTTATTCAATTTGAATTGCTCCTTATTCTAAATATGACACTGGATCTTATTTAAATCTTGTGATTTGGTATCCCTCTGACACTGCTCCAGTGAGGGGAGGGAGAAGTGGATATCCAGGTTCCCCACTAGGCTTCCACTAGTAGACCCTGGCTGAGAGGGACAAGGTTTCCTCTGAGACTATGAGGGGGTAACCTGTGAGTGCTGGGTGTGGGTGAAAGTCCTAACTCTCCAATAGAATTCCTCTGACACCATCCTACTGAGCAAGGGCGGAGGTGTCTTATTACTATTGGGTGGAGGTGAAAGTGCAAGCTATCCATGTGGTCTGCACTAACACTGCAGGAGGAAAAGAGCTCTTCACTGGGCAAAGGATGCAAGTCTTGGCTCTCCACTCAGCCTCACTTCACACAATGTGCAAGAGGGAGTGTGTTGGGGAACCCCATCATAGCCTGGTAACAGTGGAGGTCTTGGTTCTCAATTTGGCCATTACTGCCAAGAGTGTGGTCATTTATTTTGTGATTTTTAGGCTGGATTACAGCAGTTATTGCTTAAAACTTTTCTGTCTTACGAGGCTGCCCTTTCCTGATATTTTTAGTTGAGAAATAAGTGGTTTCTTGGGGGCATTTATTTATTTAGTCTTCAGCTGCTAGCATTTCCAGGTTGCCAACTTCTCTAGTATCTTGTCTGGAATAAGTGCAGCAAAAAGAAAAGGCAGGGTTCTCACCACTATGTTATTTGAGTTGGGCTTTTTCAGAGTGCATGCATTTCCTTTTCACGGCAGTCAGTCAAACTCTGTGCCTCATATCAGTACTTGATCTTGATAGGAGTTTCTTGCCCTTTCTCCAATGAAAGCAGATCTCTGCTTGGTATCAATAAACATCCCGGATTGAAACCAGTTTCCAAGCTCTTTCCTGGGGGTGGAGATTCTGTCCAGAAGCAGTGCATTTTTACCTGTGCCCTAGGAAGGAGTGTGCCTCCTACCCTCCCCGGAGGTGTGTGCTTTGCTTCTCCTCCCTTCCCAGAAACAATGGGACTTTGCCTGATCAGTGGTGACAAGAGTGCTTGCTGCTGCTCTCCCAGGTTAAAACTTTCACTGTATACTAGGGAGGGGCTGGGAAGATGCATGGCTTTCGCCCTGCACCCCAGTATCAGCTGACCACTTCCTGCATGCTTATGTCATTGAGAGAACTCTCTCTAGTTTCCTTCCCTGCCTCCAGACTTTCTTATGAGCACCCAGTGGAAACCTTTAGAAAAAAACTCTTGAGTTAGTGTGAAATCCCTGTGGCTCCTAGCTATTCTAAACTGGCTTGCTAGTTTTACAGTAAACCTTAAGAAATCATTAACATTTTAGCTGATTTTTTTCTTACCAAATGGAAAACTGACCACCCCCTTCTGTACTCTGCAAACAATAAAGAAGTTTATATGTCCTATTTCTACTTGGAAGGTCTGGTCGCTATTTGGAATTCAGTTTAATTGGTTGACCTGCAACCTTAGCTCTCCGATGGGATAAGAAAAAGTTGTCATTTTGGAGATTAGTTGCTTTTTTTCTTAATGTTAAGGTGGGAGTGAAATTCTCCTGCAACTTTCTAGATCTTAATCATAAGCAGAACCACAAAGGTCTTTGCATGCTAGTTTTCTAAAGACAACTTGTGGACTTTAATAAAAATTGGACCCAAATAATAGAAGAAATATGCACATCTTATTGGAATTAATGTGTACATATATGTAAATACAATGAATAATCCTAAGGCACAAACCTATTTTAACAAAGATGCTAATTACCAATAACCCCTACACAGATTATTAGTTTAATAATAGTGTTTAGGATGGTGTTCTTTTGTTGTTGGAATCAGAGAATTAATTTTTCCGCTCTGGTCCTCCCACCTGTGTCTATTGTCCAAGTGGGACTATATATGCCCATAGTTGTCAGTTCCTTCTCATAGGTGGTATATTAATTAGAAGTTCTCAGCTTCTTCTTACCATTTGTCATATTGTTGAGTCTTACAACATTCAAATAAACAATACTTTTACTTCAATATCTAATTGTGACTATATAAAATATGCTGGAAACCTAAGATGTATCATTACATAATCCTATATAATAGAAGTCTAATATGCAAACAGACCAAACAGCAGAACAACTGGTCACTATGACGTGCACTGACCTCCAGGGGGCAGATGCTCAATGCAGGAGCTGCTCCCTAGTGGTCAGTGAGCTCCCACTAGGGGAGCACCAGTCAACCAGAAGCCCTGAGCAGGCTCACGGCTGGCAGGCTGGCAAGCGCAGCAGCGGTGGAGGGAGCCTCTCTGGCCTCCAAAACAGCACTAAGGATGTCCGACTGCCAGCTTAAGCCCGCTCCCCAGGGGAAGTGGGCCTAAGTTGGCAGTCGGACATCCCCCAAAGGCTCCTGGATTGTGAGAGGGCACAGACCAAGCTGAGGGACCCCCCTCCAGTGCACAAATTTTGGTGCACCACGCCTCTAGTTATGTAATAAATAAAATGATCAAATAGATTAAAGAAATATTCATGCAATATTTATACATCCATGAAACACTTAACAAAACCAATCAAATAAGTGACCACAAAGAAAAAATATTTAAATCAAAATCAAATGTAGAAATTGTAAAGGCTCAAGTACCTAATCATAAACATTGTGACCATAATTATACTTATGGTGATGGAAGAAGATTTGACTTTGGATGGTGGGCACATAGTGCAATATATAGATCTTGTAACATAGAAACCCATACCTGAAACCTACATGATTATATTAACCAATATCACCCCAATCAATATAATAAATAAAAGCTTAGCAAAAAAAGTGTTTCACAATATGCCACTTAAAATGTACAATTATCATATTGAAAATGTCATTTTGTGTCCTGAATACTTTTTTCAACCTAGTGTTTTAAACTTATGTACCTAGACTTTGACCACAAGGTACAAAGTCTTGATCCTATGGCAGCTCTATTTGTATGAGGGTTTAGGTAAGATATTCATGCCACCTTAAAAAAATACTGTTTACTGTCCATCTCCAAGTCTGGATCTAAATAAAAATAATATTTAATGTGTCTATCATGCTGTGGAAAGAATGTGATCCTTATTTGAGTTTTGTTAATTTGGGTTTAGATATTAATATCTCTCAAATTCTCTTTTGTATTCCCCTGGTAGCCTAAACAGATTCATAAATCATATTTATCATAATTAACCCATTTACTTTTCTTTATTTTTGATTCTCTTTTATTAATGAGTCTTCTGAATAGCTTATGGTTTCTACTAAATCTATTCATTGGCATGGTGCATGGAATAATCACAGTCTTTGAAAAATGGAGCAATTGTTTTACATTACCAAACAACAAATATAATTTGATTGATTTTCAGTATTCAGGTTTTCAAAATATTTCAAAGTCATATTATAAGCTTTTAATCAATTCAGTGAAAGGTTAATATTTTGAAATATCAGGGCCCTATATATTTCAACTATTATTTTGAATAATAGATACCATTTCAAACAAAATGAATTTCAAATTTGTAGCATTTGGTAAATACATTATGTGCGCTTTAAGGAAATAATTAAGATATAGAGTACAGAAATATTTTTCAAATAGGATACTAAATAAGCTGAGAAATACACACAAGTCAAATACTCAATTATTTTACGTATATTAAGAATTAAACTTTGGAATATTCCATAATAGTTTTCATGCATGCATTTAAAGTACACAACTGGTTTTCTGACGACATTATTTTAGAGTAGCATTACTTAGCAGGTGAGTACATTTAATAATTAAAGACCTAAAAGCAGTCAATATAAAATAATGTCATGGTATTATCCCTGGAGAGAGCATTATGTGTAGATTTGGTTTGTTGACTACGTTCATTTATTCTAAAATACATCTGTTGTACACCAATGACATTTAAAAAGAGACTGGCCAAGAGACTATGGCATTTAGGTGAGTAGACAGTAGGTAGGAATAAAAAGGTGAATAAAGCATGCTTCTTGCTTCAAAGTTAAAGTATTGTTACTTTTGGATAATGAAACAAAGGGGTGATGAGTGTTGCAAATGTGGTAACTGAAGAATCCAACCAAAATTAACTTGTTAAATGCATTTCTTACAGTATCATCAGGGTATTTAAATTTTAATTGCAGATTTTATAACTTTCTGCTAATTATTTTACTACTTTTTTCTATGAATTACATTTAAAAATTTAGATGTTTTTCATTTCCTACAGTAAATATCTTTAAAAATAATTCTAATACATAACTTCATGTTAAGATATACCAACTAAAAAATCTTCAATTATTATTAACTTCATTTTCCTGATAATCCATTTTAAATATAAAAAATACTGAAGGTGTAAGAAGAATCAAGCAATACTTTTTTAAAGGAAATTAAAGAAAATGGTTTAAATTAAGTAATCTGACATTATATATTCAAAATATTTAAAAAAGAAAGCTCTAATTCTGCTGTTGAATAACCATCTATTACAATCAAGAATATATTTTAATCATTACAGAGTTTGTAAGATAGTAAACATTTATTAAGTTAGCAAAGTACTCCAGCCTTAACATATTTGTTGATTCATTCCTCTATTATATATTCACAGTAGTTTTACAATGACTAGAAAATAAAAACCTATTTTTAAAAAAAACTATAAAATGCTATTTTAGAAAAAAGTACCCATTCTACATGACATAAAAATTGCTTTCCAAGAAGAATTGTGCAGCATGCATAGATAATGACAGACCTACTCTGAGAAGGCTGGTGAGATTTTTAAGCTAAAAGTTTTCAAGTGAGATTTTCCAGTCATAAGACCGTAAATAGTGACTGAATACAAACACAGATTTTTCTGAGAGGTAATTTTACATTTTGCCACATATTTGTCACAACATTCCACCTGTAAAATATATCTGATTTCTTACCTTACCTGACCCATTAACAGTCTTCCTCCCCAATTTCATGCTTCAGTGTGATCACTAACAAAACAGTCTACAGTCCTTAGCTGAAAGGTAATAGCATTTCTGAATGACCTAAAATCCTTTGGAATTGTACTCTACCTGATTTTCAAGGGTGTTTAATCCATTTGTATGCTCCAAACTTTCTATTTGAATTTGCATCAGGTCATGTAATATCAGTTTCTTTTGTGTCATCTGATGTAGCAATAACTTTATATAATGTGACACTGTGTAATGTAGAGTTTATAAAAAACCTCTCTTCCACAGGAGTGGGATCCATCAAATGCTGCATCTGTCCTACACCACTGACCTATTAATGGGTGTAACTACTAAATAAAAACTAGCTAGCTAGTTTTGCAAATCTCAGTATAACTACTATATGCTGATGTTAGCTATATCATTTTATACTATGAATGTATCTTTCTTACATAAAATTAAATAGGAGCTAATACATCAAAACAAGAAAAAATAAATTACTGAAATTTCATTTTCCCCTCCCACTTACGGGAGCTGTAAGGTTGGAATGTTCGAAAGTAATATCACTACCACTGAATTTCATTTATATACTCGAGCAGTGACTCCTGGGGATGGAGCATATTTCTGCCTGGAATGTGGTAGGTAAAGTATAGTGAATTCTATCTTTAAGGGTATACTTCTGTATTGTTTTCTAGAATAGGGGCTGACAAAGACTGGCTCGTGGGCCAAATCTGGCCCACAGTCTGGTTTTCTAAATACAGTAGGTCCTCGGGTCACATCGGAGATCCGTTCCTACAGCGATGTAACGCGATTTTCACCGGAAGTCAGAACCCACCTACATAAGCACCTACGTCACTCACATGGAGCACATACGCAGCAGTAATGAAGTGACACAGTAGAAAAAATTTAAAAGAAACATAATTCCTGACCTTTACTTGTGGCAAATAAATAATAAAAAAACATAAAGCACATATGTACATACATCGAAATGATGGAACATTTTTTTTATAAATAAATGGGAGATGGAGACGTAACCATGAAACAAGGTACGTCAAGTCCGACATAACCCGAGGACTGCCTGTAAAAGTTTACTGGAATACAGCCACACCATTTTTTTTTTTCATATGGTCTATGGCTTCTTTCAGGTTACAAAGGCAGTAGTTGCTACAAAGGCTATACATCTCACAAGTTGCCCCTCCCCAATTTAGTCTCTAGCCCTTTACAGAAAATGTTGGCCAACCTCTATTCTAGATTTTTTTAAGAACTGTGAACTGCTGGTTACATGATACTAAAACTGACAATATCACCAAGCAGGTGTGGCTCAGTGGTTGAGCATTGACCTATGAACCAAGAGGTCAGGGTTCAGTTCCCAGTCAGGGTACATGCCTGGGTTTCAGGCTCGATCCCCAGTAGGGGGCATGCAGGAGGCACCTGATCAATGATTCTCTCTCATCATTGATGTTTCTATCTCTCTCTCCCTCTCTCTCTCTGAAGTAAGTAAAATTATTAAAAATTAAAATTTAAAAAAACCCACAATATCATAAGAATTCTTTGCAAGGTGTCATAATTTTAAAAAGTAAATAAATTTGTTGAAACAATAAAAGAAACAAGTTTCCAAGTAAGTTCCAAGAAATAGAGTCATATCATAGTTGAAGGGGTTTTTGTTTCTTATTTAGTACAATGTCCCATTGCCTCTTATTAAGAAAAGGAAGTATTTGGAAAGAGCAATCCACCCACTTCTAAGGAGAGTCAGTAAGGCACTAGGGCTAGAAGAAACTTGCCCTGAGAAGTGAGGCATGTTTGCTTCTAGTCCAATAAAGGAACAGGGAATAAATGGTGATAGAAGGAGACTAGACTTTGATGGTGAACACACAATACAATATACAGAAGATGTATTATAGAGTTGTATATGTGCAACCTATTCAATATTATTAACCAATGTCATCCAAAAAAAGTCAATAAGAAAGAGGAAAGTTTCAAAAAAATATATAAAGAACAATGAGTTTCACTCTTAGAAAAGAATCAAAGGCTATACTAGTATACACTGAGTGGCCAGATTATTATGATCTCTGAATGCATAATAATCTGGCCACTCAGTTTATATCCTATATAATAAAAAGATAATATGCAAATTGTCCCCTCAACCAGGAGTTTGACCAGCAGGCAGGCCGGCCAACCACCCAGGTCTCCTCCCCCTGGCCAGGCTGACTGGACCCCATCCATGCACGAATTCATGCACCAGGGCATATATATATATATATATGTATATATATATATATACACTGAGTGGCCAGATTATTATGCGTTCAGAGATCATAATAATCTGGCCACTCAGTGTATAGCACACTGAACTACACACTGTAGTTCCATTCAACAAATTTAGCACCTTCTCTGGGCTGGATCCTATAAGAGAATCTGAAACTGATTTTATATTGCTACAGCAACATCTTTACATTCTATTCCCTAATCACATTGGGAGGGAAAGTTCATAGTCTTCTTTCTGTCAAAAAAACATTTCTGAAGAGAGTTATAGATGATGGCATGATATTGGGCTAGGTGATAGATGGGCCAATCAGTAGAAGGCAATAATAAGTTTGTTAAAAGCAGTCTACAGTGAGGATTACAGATACAATGCAGCAAGGGACAATGGTTAATAGATCCCATGGAAGGGACCTTTATCAGTAGAATTCCAGGGTGTATTAAGAAGTAGATGCCAGCATCTAGAACTGTGCATGGTTTGATGAGGAAATGAACTTTCTTTTGCTGTCATCTGATGATATCTAAATGTTGTTATTTAATATTTCCATTAGAGGAAAAAGTGTCTTATATAAAACTAGAGGCCCAATGCACGAAGATTCGTGCAAGAATGGGCCTTCCTTTGCCTGGCTGCTGGCACTGCCTTCGCTCTGGCTGGAGCCACCTTTCCGCCTTTCCACGTTGCCCAGAGGCCCGGAGTGGCTGGGGCAGTACAGAACGCCTGCATCCAGCCCTGGCTGCCCAGCGCCTGCATATGCAAATTAACCCATCATCTTTTTTTGGGGGGGTTAATTTGCATACTCACTCCTGATTGGCTGGTGGGTGTTGCGAAGGTACAGTCAATTTTCATCTTACTCTTTTATTAGTGTAGATCATTACTTGCTTTCCTGGGAGCAATGCTCAGAACCAGCTACTAAAGATCTCCAACAATGGCCAACTAGCACTCAATTATAAAGCCACTTCTAGCTGGCACTGGCCATCTAGTAAAAGAGTTATTTTTTTTCACTTTTTTTTTTATTAAGGTATTATATGTGTACATATCTTACCATTGTCCCCCCTACCCCACACCCATACATGCCCTCACCCCCCAGAGTTTTGTGTCCATTGGTTATGCTTATATACATGCATACAAGTCCTTCGGTTGATCTCTTATCTCCCCCACCTCTCCCTAACCTTCCCCCTATAATTTGACAGTCTGTTTGATGCTTTACTGTCTTAAAAGAGTTATTTTAACCAATTTGACTATCTGATGGATGAAGATGTGATAAGCACACAAACACACACACACCACACACACACACTCACAAATATAAAATCACACGTCAATAAAAAAATGAATTCCTGCCATTTGTGACAACATGGATGGGCCAAAAGGACATTATAATAAGTGAAATAAGTCCAAGAAAAACAAATACTGCATGATTTCACTTACATGTGGAATTTTAAAAAATAAAATAAACAGAACAAAACTAAAACAGACTCATAGAAACAGAACAAACTGATGGTTGCTAGGTGGAAGGGGAGTGGAGGAATTGTTAAAAAAGGTTAAAGGGAATCTACACTAATAAAAGAGAAACATGCAAATTGACCATCATTCCGCTACGCCCACCAGCCAATCGGAGCAAGTATGCAAATTAACCCCCAAAAAAGATGGCGGTTAATTTGCATATGCAGACGGGGAGTGAAGACTAAAGACAGCATAGAAGGAAGAGGGAGGGAAAGTGGAAAGCGAGGTGGCGGGGGCAGCAGGAGGGAAAGTGCAGGGGGGAGAGTGCGGGGCAGCGGCGGGAAGGAAGGGAAAGCACAGGGCGGTGGTGGGAGGGAAAGCGCAGGGGGCGGGAAGGGTGGCGGTGGCAGGAGGGAAACCCCCGGAAGCCCAGTTCTTGCAGGAATCTTCCTGCAACAGGCCTCTAGTATAATCAATAATAGTGTGATAACTTTGCAAGGTGGCAAATGGTTACTAAACTTAATATGGTGATCACATCCTAAGGTACATCCTAAGGTCTTATCATTATGGTATATATCTGAAATTAACACAGTATTTATGCCAATTATACTTTAATAAAAATATTATCTTAAAAAATACCCCATCACAAGAATGTTAGCCAAATCATACCTTCTATCCATCCCTAGCCATATAAACCTAAGAGCAGTCTCCTTGCTTTAACCCTTCATGACTAATCCATTTGCTGAGGATTCTGCAAACTTGCCTAACTCTGCCTGTCTGGCTAGGAAATGCCATGAGCTTGAGCTCTACTTCAATCTGTTTGGAATCTCCTGGAAACATACAACTTTCATTGCCTGAAGATACCTTAGTGTCTCTGTTAATCTAATTAGAATCCTTGAATTCTGTGTTTTATATCCTCATAGGGCCCTATCTTCACTGATGACTCAGTTGCTGGTTTGAGCTGTAGCTATTTTTATCCTCTGTGGTTCTTTGTTTTGCTTTCTGCAATTACCAACCACGATGGTTCTAGGAAGATATTTTGCTAAAAATGTCAGGGTTAAATCCCTTCTTTCCCGCATTATAACCAATTTATCCTGAATGAGGCTCAAAATAAACTGAAGCTCTTGAAATTGTTTTGGAAACTGGAAATATGATTGGTGCCCCTCCTCCTTTCTTAACTTATATTGCACTTAAATATCACATATGTTTTACCTTTTATTACTTTGTTCTTTCCCATTTGTTTTATTTTGTTTTTATCCCTGTACTGATGCTTTTGAGTCCACGTTAGCCATACCAAATGCCTTGGCAAAAAATTAACTGGTCTTGACTTACTATTGTCTACTTGTTGTATCCTTCCCACTCATCAGGTTTCTTTCCACTCCCTGAGGCTCTCCAGCTTCATTAGGATTAGTTACCTCCATTAGGAACTTCCACTGATGCCAGAACCAATAATCAGCCAGGATGTGCTGATACCACTGAGACCAGAGGAGGCATCAGTGACTATCACTCCTGTTACCCACCTAAAACACCCTAGGAGTTCTGCCTCTATGGCTCACTCTTTCCCTTGAGAAACTTTCAGTTTAGATCTGAATATAATACATAGAATCCACTGTGAATAATATACTTTGTTAGATGATTAATCAATTGTTTAAATTGAAATAGGAACTGAAATGCTCAAATACTCGCAGAAATTGTTACCGAGTGCATACAGTTGTGTAATGCATCCTGTAAATATTTTGTTGTTGTTGAATTAACAGGGCCTTGAGAAAAATTCAGTCATTAAACTGGACTTTATATCTGGGACCTTTCAGGACATGACAGAATCTTAATCTAGATTTGAAGTTAACAAGGGACAGTTTATGCATTAAATCCCCTTTGTGGTCTGCTATCTTGGTTCTATTACATTAACGTGGGCATGGGACTAGGTATGCAACAAAAGTGTTATGTAAGTTGATACCACCAGAGACCAATCTCTTTGTGTACTTTTATCAAATTTGAATGACATACTTAAAAAGAGCATATTTTTGGTATCCCAACAGATGTATACAAGGTGCTATATATATTTTTTTAATATATATCTACAACAAACAAAAACACTACACCCACACACCAAAGAGTCTATTCAGGGTGTTTTTCAAGTGCACTCTAGTCACATAATATGAAGCTGAAGAAGCTCTCAGAAAACTCAGTTGTTTCTCCAAGAAGCATCTGAAATTTTAAACCCTCTAAAAGTAGCTTTCAGGAGTAAGTAGCTCTCCTAGGAAACCTAATTTAGTCCTTTTACCTTAAATGCATAAGAAAATTTGACCTCTGAAATCTGAAAACCGTAGAGAACTGTACTTGTTTGTTTGCATGACTTTCCCAAATACAAAGTTTCTCCTTTTTCAAGAATGTTCTTTCGTGAAAGAATATCCATTCCCTCCAATTTTTAAGCCTGTAAACATCATATTTATACATATGATCAAAATGCTAAAAGGGCATAATAAAGTGGCATTGCACTGCCAGCCACATCATGGGCCAGACTATCATGGGTGTTTCCATGGATTCCAGGAGTCAGACCTGGAGAAAGATAACAGCTCAAAAGGGACAGGGTAGTAGTGCTTTCCTCCTGGGAAGGACAATGGAGAGTTCCAGAGCCTCCCCAGGTGGCAGGCACCACAGTGTATCTACAGAACAGATCTGGTGGTGCTTTCTGGACTACGTGGGTTTATGCACATCACCTGCAGCACTCAAGAGATCACTATTTTTTCAGGTATCACATTCAGTGTGGACTAAAAGCAGGAGAGGAGCACACCCAATTGTGACACAAAATGCCCTGGCAGTTTTGAGTTAATGTGGCCCCAACTCCCTGAGGTACTGCCAGGGAATCATTTAGGCACAAAAAAGACTTGAGTCATAATGGTGATTATGTTTCAGTTTGAGTGCAAAGGCAGGAAAACACTAGTGTCAGTTTGAAGGCAGCCAGGCAGGGTGAATTCCCTTTTACTCCTGGGAGGACCAACCTTTCTGTTCTATTCAGGCTTCCCCCTGATTGGAGGGAGCCCACCCACACGAGGGAGGGAAATCTGCTTTACTCAGTCTGCTAATTCAGTTGTTAATATCATCCAGAAACACCCTCACAGACACACCCAGAATAATGTTTGTCCCCTCTTGTCCTAGTCAAATTGACATATAAAATTAACCACCTCGTGCTTGAAATCAGGAACAAAGACAGAAGCAGTGCAGAGCCCTACTAATAGAAATTCGAGGTCAAATGGCTTTCTGAGATGAGGGTCAAGCATGCTGTCTTGTATACCTGGGTAAAATGTGATATCGCTAACCACTATGTGATACACCTGAGGAAGTTAGAATAGGGAGTTCGGATTTAGAGAGGCTGAGGTAGCCCTGTGAGGAAAACTAGCAATTGAAAGGGAAATGTGCACTAAAATCAAGATGGGCTTTATATGATCATTACAAACATTCAGATGAACAATTTTCATATAAGTAATTATCACTATTACCAAATCATAACCACTCAATATGGGTCTGTTTCTCATGATCAAGTATACGAGAATTTAAAGCATTATGGTGATCTAGATTTCCCTTTGAAAAAGATTAAGTAAAATCGATGGTCCACTTACATTGTATATGTAGATTCACGATATCTTCAAGAGATTCATGTTGGTATCAGAGAATTTAAGTTCAATATTCTTACTTAATATTTTTGTTAGATGTTATACTTTTTCAATTTTCTGTATCTTTTCATACAGGTGTTTTGAAACAGAAGTAATAACCTTGTTTATTTTGGAAAAAAATTAATTCAGGTAGCTATTCAATAAAGGGTTATAAAAATACCCTTAATTAAATTAGCTTTTGTTCCAAACTGTTTTTTCTCCATAGACAGCACTTTCATTACCCTAGATTTTTCTACATATTAATGTATTTTGAACATATCATAATGGTATTTTTATTAGCTAGGTAATTTTTGTGCAGAATTCTATGAGAGTGTATGTTGTGTGATTATATAAACAAATGAATACATTCAATATCATTTGCAAAGGCAAATAAGTTGATATCAGTTGCTTATTCAACACTTAATTTTAAAACATATTGTAACTCTAAGGTTCTGCGGCTGCCTCCGATTCCTCCTCATTCTTCAGCTTCCATGCCAGTTCCCTCTTCTCTCTGGAGCCTGCTCTGGTGCCTATAGAACACTTTTGTTTACAAACTTCTATAGAACATGATCCTTACCAAAATGTATCATCTTCACTTTGTTTCTTGTGTTTGTTGTAATTGTAACTCTGAAAGCAGAAGTTAATCTCTTTGAGATCAGGGGTCCAAAATCTCACTTTAAGGTTCATAGTCCCTAGCAACCATATTAATTATATATATTTTTGGTGTTCTCTACATTGGTAGATTTATTTCTCCTGAGCCCTACAGAGAAAGACTGAAACAAAGGAAATAAGATAATGTTCTATATAAATTATTAGCAGACAATTTAAAAATAGAGCAGCAAGTTAAACTTATTGGGTACATAGTAATTTTATACAAAGGAGAAAATAAATGATCTTAAGTAAATATCCTAGAACTAAGATTAGCATCATGTATGGCAAAATTCTGAGGAGAATTATGAATTTTAATGTTGAATTATGATTAAAATACATGGTATGACTTTAATGTGTATGTGGAAATCATTTTATAAAGAAGCTGTATAAATAAACTTTCTTATAATAGAAAAATCAAAAATATTTATTTTCAGTACAAAAATAAACCCTCTAATCATACCAAATTTTTTCCTGTTTAAAAAATATTTGAATGTGTTTTTGTACAACTAATGAACATATTTTTTATTCTTACTTCCTTTGTAATTTTTGTGTTATATTTCTGTGCTTATATATTTGCATAGATATTCATTTCTAAATATAAAGCACCTATGTTCTCATAAATTCATTACAAAGTGAAATTCTATAAATTTTACTTTTTAGTTCTCTTCCATAAGAAAAAAACAACAAAAATAAACAAACAACAAGTTGTTTTTTATTAAAGAACTGAAGGTTATAAATTAATCCAGGTATAGCAAACTAGAGTAACTGTTTACTGGTATCTAACCTGTTTAAGCTCTAATAGACTGATGCTTTGCATCCACAGATATGAATGTCAATCAATGACCTAAATCTGTGAACACACCAAAATTCCATTGAAATTTTAAAAAGAAAATTTCTTATTTTGTTGATATTTTAAATGCATAATATTCATTTAAAAACAGCTAGATGTTTGTCCATAATTCTTCTAAAATATTCTAGAATTTTGTCCCAGATAAAATTTTAGGGTAACACAAACTGTTTTGTGATTGTAGTTTACTGGTATAGAAATATTATTTTCAAATAGGATATAATGCAAACTAAAATTTAAATACAAATAACTAGGTAGGATTAGGTACTCTACACCATTCTTACTAATCTTCATTTATTCTTAATCATTAATTAATGTAACCCTGGCTGATTTGCCAAAGTTCAACAGAAAATATCAAGTTCACCTTAACTGGAAAGACTCCATTTACCCTTCCATTTTTTCCTGCTTTCTTTCCCCTCCTTACCTACAAGAATGATAGAGGGGGAAAAACACACACACATATCACAGTGTGATGCCACTAGCTGGTGTGCATAAAAACCCTTGACAGTCATTTCCCCATCAGCAGTTTCCCTGCTGGTCAGCTTATGAGTCTCTCCCACTCCCCTTCTCCTCAGGTAGCTGGCTGCTTGATGTTTACTGATTAATTTGCATCAAATATTCTCCTAGCAACCAACACTAGGATTGGATTAGATACTTTTGTAAAAGACTGTTTTCTGTTAAAGGAGCTTAGACATTCTAAACACCATAAACAGAAACTAATAGTCTTTAAGCAAAGCTGAAATGTGATCCTTCATACCCTTATAAGAAATTTCAGCCAATTGCCTTTTTTTGTTGTTTTTACTTGGGAATATCAGTATTTTTCTGTTTAAAAAAATATACATTTATAAACACACCCTCCTCAATTACACTCAGTTAATCTTGACAGTAGAGGCTCACTACATATTATGTATTTTAAATAAATCCACAAAGAATTCATGTCATTTTGTAATCATCAGTGTAAGATGTAGAAAACAAATAGGTCTGTTTTGTAAAATGGCCAGTTTAGTTATGTAGAGAATGAAGTAGCCCTAACCGGTTTGGCTCAGTGGATAGAGCGTCGGCCTGGGGACTAAAGGGTCTCAGGTTCGATCCCGGTCAAGGGCATGTACCTTGGTTGCAGGCACATCCCCAGTAGGGGGTGTGCAGGAGGCAGCTGATTGATGCTTCTCTCTCATCAATGTTTCTAACTCTCTATCCCTCTCCCTTCCTCTCTGTAAAAAATCAATAAAATATATTTTTTTAAAAAGAGAGAATGAAGTAAATTTTCCTATAAAACACTGTAATTAATTTTCATGTTTTAGACCAAAAAAATATATGAAGCCAAAAGTTTCAATTAAGATTTATTTACTGGAAACTTAATGTACATATTTTTCTCTGCTTCTCAAGTAGTGTTACTGTGTCATCAATTATGTGTAAATTCCAGTAACATTTTTAATTTCAAAGTATTATTTGATAGGAAGAGCAGACCTAAGAGGAAATATAACATGTATAATAAATCATCTCCACTAACATTAAATAAACTGGCCAACAGTATATGATGATTATCTTAGCAGGTCTTTGAAACAAGAGAGGAAAATATTTTATTATATCCCATTAAGATTTTAATCTGGCAGAAATTAATACTAGAGAAAAAAGTAAGATATTTTAATAAGATCAATAATAGTTATTAGGTTATTAAGATTAAAAGTGATAATCTTGCAATGAAATGTTTTGCAATTAAGAAATCCAAGATTAAAAAATAAAAACCTATAGTTTAGTCATTTGGTGAAGATTAATAGAATATTTTCCCAGAGGTAAGAATAAAGCAGCAAATCTTTCATAAGAAAATGAATTACCAATTCAGCTATGATGACTATTATACCTAAGATATTAGAAAAATACCTTTTCTTCAATTTTTCTTTTTCACTAAAATTTATTGTTTTCTATGTAAGTATTTCTTAAACATTACATGCACTTTTAAATAATCTGAATTGGAAACATTAACCACTTACTTCATTTCAAGTTTAATTTGGTAGAATACTGGAAATCTAATTCAAATTTTAGAAATTACAGCTATAGATACTGCAACTTCTTAGCATTTGATAGGTCATTAAAAAACAATTTTTTACTTTCAAGGATGTAGAGACATAGGAACTCATATCTATGTCAGGTACACTGCAAGGCATTTTAATAAAATACCTCATATAATCCGTTCCAAAACAGTTGAGACAGATATTATTACCTCCAAATTATAGATCCTATCTGAGATTTAAAAATGGTAAATAGCTTGCCAAAGATCATAGACTAAGGCAAAGCCAAGTTGAAACTCATTACTGTCGGGACCCCAATATTACTAATATTTTTCTTTTTTTAAAAAAAGCATTTGTTATTTATCTTTCTTTTAAATATATTTTATTGATTTTTTACAGAGAGGAAGAGAGAGGGATAGAGAGTTAGAAACATCGATGAGGGAGAAACATGGATCAGCTGCCTCTTGCACACCCCCTACTGGGGATGTGCCCGCAACCAAGGTACATGCCCATGACCGGAATTGAACCTGGGACCTTGAGTCCACAGGCCGATGCTCCATCCACTGAGCCAAACCGGTTTAGCATTACTGATATTTTTCAAAGTGCTTCCCATCATTATGGAAACAATTCTTCACTCTTCAAGCACCTGGAACTTTGTTGATACTCAATTTTCCCAAACTATTCACCCAGACTTGGCTTGGACTTTAAAATGACTATTTTCTTCTTGCTGATGGCTTATCAAACTCCCACCATTTTCAGATAGTAATGACAAAAGAATAAACTAAATTACAAAGAAATAGGCATGATTAACGATTCTCTACCTGAAGATTATTTTTTGTAAATTCACACACACACACACACACACACACACACACACACACACACAGATGCTTTTCTCTGGTTTTCACATAGCCTTGTGTAAGACACTCTCTGCTAATGAGATTTGAAGGATAGATGTCTTTGATATCCATGCATTGACCTATCAAAGGGTCCCAGATCAATCTTTTGGGTTAAGCCATTGGCCCTTATTAAAACTATGGCTGTATTTATAATGAATGAGAAAATGTAGAGAAAGAATAATCTGTTGTTATACTGCTAGGTTTTGAGTCTCTGTTGAGTAGCACCAAACAAGAGATTTACACAGAAGATTTTGAAAAATTTATTACAAATACGCATGTTCAATGATGTCACCCACAATTTGAAGAGTATATCATTAACAAATATGAGCTAAGTGTCTACTTCCAAAACATTGGTGAAAAATAATGGCTAAAACTGCTACAAGAGGATGTAACACTGAAGAATAAAATGATTTTTATATATGTCTTTGTATCAATAATGAGAGACAATATTGAGAGCTAATGTTTTGCAGAGCTCAATATGATTCCCTTTCTTAAAGGTGGAGGAGGTAAATGACACCTAGAGGGAATAGTAAACAGAGAAAAACATAACAAACAGCACAGTAATGCTGGAAAGTATAATGCAATACCAAAAAATTGAAAATGCTTAAGAATCTGGGAAAGAAAAATAAGCAGAGTATTGTCTTAATTGTTTAGTTGTTTATGAACATGAAAAAGAAAAGAAAAAAAAAGTCCTCTGCAGTGGCAAGAGGTAGAACACAACTGGGTTAGAAAAATTAATTTTTTAACAAGACACCCTTCCCACCACTTTAGCACAACTGCATATCCATTTTATAAGAAATGCTATAGAATATTAAGAAAATTATATTTCATAAGACATTACAATGTTTTTATATTAAAACATTATTTCCTTACCCAAAACAATGTCTATATCCAGTGCAGCTATTGGCTAAGGGTGACAGTGGCTGGTAAAACAGCCCCGCGTGCCTATTTCCACAGAAGCCACTCTCACTGAATGATTTTTTTGAACACAGGAGAGGCAGAGCTATTTGATCCAGCTCCGTGCTGGACCTCTACTCCAACACCCCCATCATCCTCATTTCTCTACTCGCAGTCCTGTATCATTTTTAGTTCTTCACCCCAATACCTGCTACCACCCCTGGTATCCTTAGCCCATATGACCAACTCATCAACAGTCCAAACTTATGACTCTTCAAATCCCACTATATCTACAGTCTTGGCAATCTGCACAACCTCATAAGCACCGTCATACCCAATGTATGGAAATGGCTCTGAGAAAATACACTCTACACGCCCACTCTCTAATTACAATTCTGCAGCCTTATTACATTCCGTCTGCAGCATTTCAGCTCCACCTTGTTTATGGTTCCACACTGCCACCCTCTCCCCCAGTCCCTTAGCTTCCTCTTGGATTCACTCCTCTGCGCAACCGGCTTGAACCTCATGGTGTTCCAGTCCAACCATTCTCACTCCTCTACCCCAGACCCTGCCTCCAAGGAATAAAACCCAACACTTTTGCTCTTCCCAAACATGGGTTGCTTGTGAGATACATTGCCTTTACAGACATATTTCCTAACTTCAACCCTGCCCAGGAGGCTTTGGCTTTTGTTTAACAGTCAGTAATCAGCTGTTTCCTGTGCCTCAGAATATCCATTCAAAACACTCACTGTTTTCTCAAAGGTGTTTCCTAATGGTGTGCAAGTGTATGTTCAATCAACAGCTCTTTGAAAAACAAAACAACATAAGCCCTGATTTTCAAACTGAAAATACTCCCACTGTGGCCCATATCCAGGTACCAATGTGACATAACTAAATACACAGTGAGGAAGTCGCACACCTTTCTGGGTATTTCCCCCAAATCCAACATTGTTTCTGTTCTTAGAAACAATAGATAAAAATAACCTAAAGAGCATAGATAATACTAAGTTTAGTAAAATAATTAGGAAGCGAAGAATGTTGAGTATTTATTGCCTTAGTTTTAATATAATTTAACTGTAAATTTATGTAATTTACATTGTAATAATGACCTTGCTTAACAATGACTAGCACAATTCCTGCGATTTAGCAGTTAGCGCCTGCTAGCCTGTGCCAGCAGAGCACTGATTTGCCCATTGCAAACCTTTATTTTTTTGGCCAATGATCCTGCCTCATACTTTACTGAGAAAACAGACTGTCCATTATTTCCTCAATTTCTTGCCCGCATATCTACAAATTTCTCTACAGTTTTACTCACTGTGACCTTGCTTCCAATTGTCTCAGAAGTGCCCTTTATTCTATTCCAGATGAATTATTTCACCTTAATTATGATCACCTCCCACTAACTCCAGAACTACATGTCCTTGGCACTCCCTCTCTCTCCTGTATTCCCAAATGCTCTCTCTCCTCACTCCATCTTTGTAAACACATTCAAGATCCCCATCAATGAAATTAAAAATATCTCTTGACCCTGACCCTGTGTCTACCTCTAGCCATCTGCATTTTTTTATATTTGTATATCATTTTTATCAGAAATTCCACAGGAAGAACAGTTCTTATTAGCATTTTCTATAGCATCATCCTTGTTCCTTGCTTTTTTTTCCTGAAATCTGATGACATTACCATGGAAGGAAAAAGCATGAATCACTTATAAAGTGTTAAACTTCAAAGATATTTTTCAGTTCTGTTTGCTTTTTTAATTTTGTTTTTAATTCTTTCAACTTTAGACCCTTCCCTCGTAAACTGTCTTTCCTCCAACCATACTGTCTGGCCTTTGGCAATCTCCAAACCTGTGGAAAAATGGGCAGGGCATCCTTTATGAGCATTCCTGCAAGGACCACCTAAACAAACTGGCCCCCATGCAGCTGGAAGAATGCTGACCAGGAACACTAAATATTCGTCGCAATTGAGGCAAGGAGAGCCTTAGCCTTTACAGACATAGGGAGGAGAGGAGCTTTCCCTGTTACCGTGAGAGGTGTGAACGAAAGAAGCCACTTGCTAACCTGACAAGCTCAGGGGAGGCCTGTGTGGCTGTCTTGAAAACTCAGAGACCTAAAATAACCACAAAAGATGGTCTGAAAATTAAATATTTAACTACAAACAGATTATAGTGGGTAGTCATGTCCTAGTCCGATATCTTCCCTGACAAAGATCAACTTAGATCTTTCCTGAGCCCATTTGCCTTTTTTGCCTCTAAGATAACATATCTGTGAGATGTCTGGGTAACTTGTAACTTCCTTTTTACCCCGGACCCCTCAGGGCACAACAAATGGCACCAGAACATTCCCTCATTGTTATTGTTATCAAGTTAATTGTCAACTGTTAATTACATTAAAGTATCCTGTATCCATCTCTGTAAGAGAAGCACATGTCCATCATTTCACTTTTCACCCTATCCCAGAGGTTTCCCCGCTTTACTTTGTCCCACCTCCCTAATCTGTCACCAATGGATTTCATGTAACTCACCTACGTCCCTTTTCTTTGATTTCAATGTATAAATATAGATGTAACCCTGCATTCTCCGGAGCATTATCTCAATTCATTGAGGTTCTGCTTCCTGGCATATGTCGACAGTTTGGCTCAAATAAACTCACTAAAATTCTTTACAGGTTTCAATGGTTGTTGTTTTTTTTTTGTTGTTGTTAACAGAGGGATGACCCACTTGCCAAACCCACTGGCCCCTATGTTTATCTTCACTTATGGGATTGCTGCTGCTTGTTGTATCCCAGCAGTCAGACCTGAGACCCAAATACCTAAGAGAGAAGAAAATAACACCATGTAAGGGGACGCAGAAGAAGGGGGAAGATTTTCAGAACACTCAAAGCAGGTGACTGCTATTGAAATAGAACAGAGGTGGACACAAAAACCCAGCTTGAATAAAATATAAGATCACTCAAGCAGAATCAAACTAAATATTTGTGTATACACACATGTGTGCACACACTCTGGACATTGCATGTTTCCAAAACATTGCCTTGTCCTCATAATAGTTCATTAGCTCAGTGTTTCACTTCTAAACCCAACCCAAGAGATGTCTCAGAAGGGACAGGGATGGTGGTGGATCCTAGGACCTATTATGAAAACTGTGAAAAACCCTGAAAAAGACAAAAAGTGTTTATTTAGGTTGTAGCATCAGAGAATGCCAGTAACTTCAAGTAAGAGAGGACCACTTAGCACAGGCTAACATGAATGGCAAAGGCCAGAAAGGTAACATTAAATGCTCCCAAAAACTAGAAAGTAGGATAGTACTAAGTGTTATCAGGAGAGCAAATACTGGTCTAGAGAATAATCTAGCAGGTTTAATGAATTCAAGTATTTAAATACCAGTGACTCATCAATTCTGCCTCTGAGTATATCAGGGGCCACAGGATACAGTTGTTCAGTTGGTGCACTGTGAAATTTCAGAAGGTATCTTTCACAAGGATAATTAGAAGGTGTGCTACATATGAAATTGCCCAAGCCTTCTAGATGTACACAGTTGAAACAAATGTTAAGTTTATAACTAATTAAAAGACAGAATAAATGTGTGAAAAATCTTTTGATATAGAAACATAATTAACTGAAATCGATTGTTATATGCATTCATAATAAAAGGATAAATACTAGAAATACTTTGTCTAACCTATGCTTCCAATAAAAGTCGTCTATTATAATTACAAATATTAAAAAGTGCATGGAGACAAAAAATATTTTTTCAGACAGATATATCATACATACTAGTAAAATCACATAGTTTCTTAAACTATTTGGCCTTGACCTATCAATGGGAATTTTTCCCCTGACCTCTCATAATTCAATATCTGGAATCCAGAAAAATGGCTGTTTCCATCTGTTCCACTCAGAGTGATCAATAGTTAGTTAAGTTCATGCATAATAATGAATATGTATCTCCCAGAACGTGCTTTGTGAAGTTTCGGCATATAATTTGGTCCAAGAGCGGGACCTTGACAGAGGGTATCTGCATTTTCATTTTATTTTACCAGGGATGTGGGAATGCTGACTATCTACTTTTTACTTTCCCCCCATATTATTGCTTTGCAAAGGGAAGCATTCTGCCACAGTGAAATAGACACGTGTTTCAAAAAACTCTCCCTTTAGACCCAAACATGGGCTAACTTCAATAAATGAAAGTGGCATAGTTTATAGAATTGGTTTCTCACTAAGTATGTGAGTTAAATTAGCTTTTTAGAGGCCTTCAGAATTTTAAGGGAAGCAAAAGAAAAAGCGTTCTTCCAGCATCAAGAAAACTCTTTACCACAGATAATTGCCCCATTTAATTTGCATTTCAATGCATACCAAACTGAAAAATAGCAATACTCAGGAGGACAACCATGGAAGAATTCCTTTCAAAGTAATAAGGTGATAGGTGAACTAGAGGGAGAGGAAGAAGGGCTGGTGGAATTACTTACTAGAGTCTACGTGTTGGTTGCAAATTCCCAAGTTCAAGTTATCAACCTTTATTCCTGCCTCACTACCTGTGTCTCTTCTGCCAGCAATAAAAGGGAAAAAAAATTCCAGACAGCCTAAGAAATCAACCAGCAAACCTCATTATTGATGGCGTCAGGTGGTAGATCAATGCCAGAAGAAAATCAATGTTAAAAATATTTTTCAGTAGTGCATACAGATGAAGCGCCTCGGCAGCATTTCTTGATGAAAACCACAAAAGTCTGCAGCCACCCCCGAGAGGCATGGCTTCATAGGAGGCAAGAACTTATCTCGTTATCTGGTGCTCCAGAGACACCCATTTGCCCCATGTTATTTCCTGTGTTGTGAAAAGTTCCCAACTGTTTGCTAGGAAAAGAAAACAAAACAAACATGGGGAGGGTCCACTGAAGGTAAAATGTAGTTTCTCACAGTGTTTTGCTTTAAGGATATTCTCTCTACATAGGGCTGTTTAATAAGTTTAAACATTAGAAAGTTTAAGAGTTGAAAAGCATGTCAAAACTGAAGAGCATGTCGGTATTTCATTTGAAAAGAGTATGTAAAAATAATTGTCATTACATGGAAAGTTAAACTTCTAGAGAAAATTCCATGTCAAAGGATGGGAGAATTGTCAGGCTGGTGTTGCTCAGTGGTTGAGCACAAACCTATGAACCAGGAGGTCACGGTTGAATTCCAGGTGAGGGCACGTGTCCGGGTTGCAGGCTTGATTCTCAGTGTGGGGCGTGCAGAAGGCAGCCAATCAATGATTCTTTCTCATCATTGATGTTTTTATCTTTCTCTCCCTTTCCCTTCCTTTCTCTGAAATCAAGAAAAACATTTTAAAAAATGGGAGAATGATAGTGAAACAATTTCCAAGAATCATCCTGATGTATAGCTTCTAGTAGCAAAATACCCTTACACGTGACAATTTTCTTTCTAAATCATAGACCAGATCAGATCAGAGAACTCTCCTACCTGAAGAAGTTATCAGACTTAACATTACTCTTGGGTGAAATGGGGAGTTGGTGAAAGGGTATCACTAGAGTCAGGTTTACTCTGTGGTTAATAAAATGTAACTTTAATTCTCATTTATACATTTGTCTTCCAATTCTCTGAAAAGGGCTCTAAAAATCTCATACCCATTTTCCTAAAGAGGGTCTCCCACGATTGTTTAAGCTGCAGGAGACGTAAAACTTGTATCTTTGCATGGGTGTTACCCAGTAGAAGTCCACGGAGATGAACACGCTCTTAGTAAATAGAGGAGTAGCTATTATTCTACCAGGATTGTATCCTCATCAGCAGAAAAAAACTTATCTTCTGGAGACAGGCTATGTGACCTTCAACAAGGAGAGGGAAAGCAGAATCTCACTTCAGGGGAAAACAGTAGAGAATTCTTAATTCACCTTCATTTACCTTCTCAGAGAAAATGAAATACAGTTTCCTAAGTATGATTACTGTAAGCAATTTGTAAACTTCATAACGTCTCTGTTTTCATATGTATTATATATAGCCTGTCTGTACATACTACTTTACAGTAAAACATCCAAAGTTTTCTTTAAGGCAGTAAAGGGCCAGGAATCCTATGTCCTTCCCAGAGAAAAATTTAAATGATAAAACTGGAAAAGCAGTGATAGAAACTAAAGGGAGAAAATAAGCTGATGAAGTCTATGGGTCTGTAGGAAGAAGCAGCAAGGGCAGAAATGCAAGGTCAGAGTGACTGGAAACCTTTGAGCCAACATGGCACTTTCTCTAATACCTCACATCAGGACATCCCATCGGCTCTTACTCTAAAATATTTCTAGAACATTTTCTCTTGTCATCTCTACCACTGTCATTCTGCTCCAAGCCATTATCCTTTCTTGCCTTTTATTTCAGCAGTCTCCTAACTATGTCTACCCTTCACCTCCCCATATCCTTGCTTATTCTCTGCATGGCAGTCACAGTGATCTTTTTTGAAACAGAAATCAGATTATGTCATTCTCTGCTCAGACTAAAATCTAATCCTAAAATTGGCCCACACAGTCCTTTGTGATCTTCATTCCTACCTCACTCCTCTATCATCTTTCTGCCTGACTTTTCACTTTTCCCCCTTGATTACTCTGCTCCAGCAATACTGGCCTCCTTGGTGCTCTGTGACCATATCAGGCACACTTCTACCTGTCCACCTGCTGTGCTCTCTAGATATCCACAGAGGTCATTTACTTCCTCCTTCAGGTTTGGCTCACATCTTACCTTTATACCAATACACTGGCCACAATGTCTAAAAATGCACCTTCTCCTTCAACATGGCCTATCTCTCTTCTCTGATTTATTCACATTAGCATTTATTATCATCTATACCTGTGTATTTTATGTTTGCTTATTTATAGCCTGTCTGTACATACTACTTTACAGTAAAACATCCAAAGTTTTCTTTAAGGCAGTAAGAAGACTTTCTTTAAGTCTTCTACTCCACACTAGCTTGTAAAGTCTATGAGGGCAAAGCATTTTTTTTATTTTGTCTTTGCTTACTGCTCAATTCCCAGTACCTAGAATGGGATCAGCATTAAGTAACTGTTCAATAAATACGTGCTGAAGGAATAAGTAAGCTAATGAGAAGTAGAACAATGCACGTGGGACTCTCAATTAGTTTCTTGTTGTCTTCAGTATAAATTTAAAGTCCTTGCCCTCGGCTGGCATGACTCGGTGGTTTCAGTGTTGTCCTGCACACCAAAGGGTCTTGGGTTCAATTCCCTGTCAAAGGCACGTACTTGGATTGCAGGTTTGACCCCCACCCGACCCTGGTCAGGGTGTGTGTGGGAGGCAACCAATCAATGTGTCTCTTTCACATTGATGGATGTTTCTATCTCTCCTCTTTCTTTCTCTCTCCCCCTCCCAGCTCCCTTCTACCTTCTCTGAAAATCAATTGGGGCAGGGAGGAGGGGGGAAAATCCTTGGGTGAAGATTAACAAAAAAAAAACACCCAAAAATTTAAAGTCCTTGGCAAGGCATAAAACTCCTTCATAATGTGTCCTCAACTGATTTTTCCAGACTCATTGCTTAGCATTCCCCTCTATGCTCTGTCAACCAGTCGGATAAACTATCTATCCATTATTTCCTTAACACACCAGGTACTTTCATGCCTCATTCTCTCCTTCACACTGTGCCATCTCCCTGGAAAGTCTCTTTTTAGCTTCTCTTCCTTCTTTCCTTAGCTAACCATGCACATCTCTAGAGACCTAATTCCACTGCCTTTCCCTCTGTAAAGCTGTCTGTGACTCTCTTACACAGAATTAATTAATCCCCGCACAGTGCTCCCAGAGTAGATTTTATGTGTCTCTTTTAAAACAATCAAATCATATCACGGTTATTTATTACCCCAGCATGGAATACAGTGTTTGACACATAATAAATATTTGCTGAATAAATCAATTACATAGGAGCTCCATCTTCTGCCCAAGACATCAGGTTAATCCACAATGTTTTGCTACTGACTTCTTACCAACTTGGCCATCACCATACTATTGCGATTATTAATCATTAATATCCATTAAGCACTTACTACATGCCTTTTAATATTTCAAACACAAATATGATTTTATATCATCATCATAAGTGCTTTCTTTATATCTCTTAGTGATATTTGAGGAAACTGAGCCACTGAGATTGTTAGTAAAGGTTTGCTTCCTTAAAAACATGCTTTTGGCCTTGAAACCATAGTATTTCTGAGAAATGCCTTATCCAGGAAGCCTATGTAGAGTGAAAAAATTATCCAAATTATCCAAACATGTCACATCTTTCACTTCCTGAGTGTCATTAGTAGAACACATCTTCACAAGGTATATAAACCTCATTGGATTAAAGGACATTAGACTAAATAGTGGTCCATTAAAAATATATGACCAAAAATGAGTATAAATTCTGGAAGATTTATGGAATTAACCAATGTAATACTAGATACTTTAATAAATGATGAAAGAATGGAAAAAGTGTTACCTGTTAGTAGAAATTTTCATAAAAGAAATTTTCCTCCTACACACACAAAAATTATCTCTAAAAAGAGTGATGATTTTATCATTATACCCATCAAAGCCTCTTGCTAGTCATCACCACTTTAGTTGCTCTCATTAATCTCAAGTAACTTTTTAAAAGGCAGGATTAAGAAAAATACAAAATGAAATTAGCACATGAAACGGGATGATGTATTTATAAGGGATTACTCTCTTTGGGGAATTGTACTATAAAACAGAACATTATCACTTATAGCTAATGGTTCAAAAATACGCTTACATTTTAATCCAATTTTAAGAGGTAACAAAATTAGATCTAAAAAATTAGCTGAGCCCGGCCAGCGTGGCTTAGTGATTGACCATTGACCTATCAATCAGGAGGTCATGGTTTGATTCCTTGTCAGGGCACATGCCCGGGTTGTGGGCTCGATACCCACTCCCATGTGGGGTGTGCAGGAGGCAGCCAATCAATGATTCTCTCTCATCATTGATGTCTCTATCTCTCTCTCCCTCTCTGAAATAAATAAAAATGTATTTAAGATAATAATAAAAGATAAAATAAAAAGTTAGCTAAAATTCCAGTTTCTAGTCCAGCATGCAACTTGGAAGTCATCACTTTGTCATAACGACAAATAAAAAGCTGACTAAACTTAAAAATCAAGAACCCTTCTTAGTTGTGTCAGAGAGGTAAGGTCACAGAGCAAACTGCTGCCCCCCAAATTGAAGAGACAGATAAATAGTGAGAATCATAGCTTATTGTAGCAGAAAACCTTTGCAGG
Organism: Eptesicus fuscus; assembly: GCF_027574615.1. Lineage (NCBI taxonomy): Eukaryota > Metazoa > Chordata > Mammalia > Chiroptera > Vespertilionidae > Eptesicus > Eptesicus fuscus. Next base: position 52,413,347 of record NC_072482.1, on the reverse strand, counting down.
ACATAGTATCAGGATAGAAAAACCTAAACCTTAATTTACAAATTGCTATTACAAGTTGTTATTACAAGACAATTTATTACAAGACGAGTATTACAAGTGTTGGAGAGGTTGGGGTACATCCAGACAGTGGAATGCTGTTCAGTGTTCAAAATAAGTGAGCTATCAAGCCATGAAAAGGGATGGAGGAAACTTGAGTACATATTATTAACTTACAGAAGTCAATCTTAAAAAGGCTACATACTTTATGATTCCAGCTATATGACATTCTGTAAGACGCTAAACTATGCAGACAGTAAAAGGATTAGCAGTTTCCAGTGGTTAGGGGTCAGGGAGGGATGAATAGTTACAACAGATAGGATATTATGGGAATGAAACTACTCTACATGATTTTATAATAGTGGGTACATTTCATTGCACATTTTTCAAATCCCATAGAAACATAAAACATCAGGAGTAAACTCTAATGTCAACTACCAACTTGGGTGATAATGATGTGTCTATGTGGGTCCACTGATTTTAACAAATGTACCACTCCAACAGGAAATTTTGATAGTGAGGTAGGCTGTGCATATGTTGGGTGATAGAGAGTATATGGAAAAATTCTTTACCTTCCACTCCTTTTTTCTCTGAACTTTAAACTGCCCAGATACAGTCTATCTTTTTAAAGCTAGCTCTTCAGCACCATTTCTAACTATAAAATTTACAGTTTTTACATTACAACTACCTGCCTGTTTTTAAAAAAATAAGCAAAAGAAATGGCTAGACTTTTTAAAGGCAGTCTTCCTATATCAATTAGTTCATACTATTATTAAAATGTTTTGTTTAGGAATAAATCTCTTTTACAATAACTGTATTTATCTATTGTCCTCTTTGAACCAGGACTCTATCTCCCTCTTTGTTTTGAGTTTGACAAAATACATTGAAAAGAATAAACTTTGCTTCTCTTCAACTTCTATTAAAGTGCCTTTAAAAATATTATTAATAGGATGAAGGAAAAACTTGTCTATCTTTCAAATTCTTACTGTTGAAAAGATAAAATTTCAGATCCCTTTTAACAGCACGAAATGGCTGGGCATCACCTTTCTGAAGTGTATGGATTTTGGGTTATGTCATAAAAGATGACTTTTCCTTGATTGAGGTGAAAGGTAGAACTAAGATATGAACTCCTGGGTATTTCTATAGATAAACACTTTCAGAAGAACTGTAAATGTAATGTTCTGATGAAAACCTAGGCTTTTTTTTAAGCCTTCTAAGCAAAGTCATCTGAAAACTTCTGGAAAATGAATCTGGAAGATTGAGAAAAATTGCAGGAGATTTAACAGGAACATGGGTATTGAAAAAGATTTAGAATTATTCTTCTACCTGTCCTTCCCAATCTGCCTTGCACAGTGTCACAGATAAATATTTCAATCTATAATAATAAACAGGAAACTACTGTTTAGCATGACTCAGTTCAAAGTATGGGACTAAGCCCAAAATTCTGTCTACATTCCTTTGTGGTAGAATTTCGATTCAAATACTCTTCTTTAGAAAAAGTTGTGGCTACTATGATTTAAAATTTCTATTGTGAGACAGATATGCTTGTAGCAAATAATATTTATTTTACTAATGTAAACTCTGTCTTCCCAACCACCTCCACCACCACTAGCACCCAATTTTTTTTTAAGTTAAAGTCATAAGTAAGTGATAATCATTTGTGAAGGGAGTCCGTGGCAGCACAAATGTAGAAGTTATATTTCTTCCACTGTATTTCTTTCTATGTGCAGAGCTCATTATTCCATAAAACACAAATTAACCATAAAAAATAAGAGTGACAAGAGTTTCTTTGCATAGTTATTCATTTTAAGTGTACACACACACACACACACACACACACACACACACACACACAGCAAAACAGTATCAAAATCAACATTTCATTTGAACAACTTTCTAGAGACCCTGAGGAATCCAATGCACTGCAATTTGAAGAAATATTCACTCTCAAATTGGAGAATCCTTATGAAGGAGTACAAGAATTGTAAAGAATTAAAGTTGATCATGAGAATTAATAGACAACTATAAGATTTCCCTTTGATTATCTAGATCCAACTAGGACATCCCTAGTGATCCTAAAGACAGTTGATCAGACCACAAAATATCTAGTTAGTTTTGGACATGTGCTATTGGCTTAATATAACACAATGCCTTGCTTTTTAATAATACTTTATATAAATTTACCCCCCTCCTTCCATAATGATTGTTTTAGCAGCTATGGCATACCTAGTTCATTTTTGTTTACATTTAGTGAAAGAAGTACCACTATAGTGGGTTGTCTTTTAGAAAGTCTTATCTCTGGTCACAATGAACTCATTGACATGTCCAATCTAATTATAATCTAAAATTATATTTATGACTTGTGTCCTATCGCTGGTATTTCTTTTTGATGCTACATATTTCCACAACTACAAAATATGGCAATTAAAGTGGTTAGGGGATATATAAGGAATGATGCAAGTTATAGCTCAAAATGTAAAGATTACACCTTTAACAAGTGAATACTTTAGGAAAAGATGCAATATATATTTTGATAACTTCACCAAGAAAAAACATTTCAATATTATTTTTGTTTACATTAAGTGTCAGTCATTAAAATTCATTAATGATTACAAAATAATTTACCAGACTCCCAATATTTTCACTGGGGAAAAGAAAAATTACCATCTGCAAGCTCCTATGAAAGGAAAATCTCATTTGCAAAGCAACAGGAGAAATGTTTATTTGGTAGGAATGATTAAAAGCAATATTAAATATTCATCAACTCCTCCATTTCATCCCTTCCTCTTCCTTTATTCTGTTAGCAACACTGACAGATAAGGGATAACACTTTCATTACCAAATGCGAGCAGAAGTATACCTAACCTCATAAAAGTTAGTCAGGAAGCTAGAACAGAGACTAAGAGCTGAAAATTATTTTTAAATTCTTTATGGATAGATATTACAACAAAAATGAATCTTGTATGTCATGATAGAGTATTTTCCCTTTGTTTAAACAGAAAATATTTATCACCTGATATATTTAGTTTTGGATTATTTTATTTTTGTTTATTTTTTTCCCCCTATCAATTCTACAGCAGACACTGAGATCATAAAGGTGTGACTAAGGAATTACATCTTCAATTCCTTTTCAACAAGGTGACCACTCTGCAAAAACTCTCATTCTCAGAAGCAGTGACTCATACCCTGATCAAGTGCATTAAAGGTCATCTAAGTAATGCCAGGAAAGGAGGTGGCTCCCTGCCAAGGCTTCTCTTCCCAGCTTATAATGGGAATAATGTTCATGTTTCAAATGAGTACATTCAGCTTTATTTACAAACTTTAATGTTTTAGTCAGCCATGGGATTCAAATCACAAAGGATGCATTCCGAACTTGTTCAGCAGCTCCTGGAACATCAAGAGATAGAGACTGGTGATAGTCACAGTACTGAAGTTAGATGGGAATCTGGTTTGACATGGGACTAGAAGCAAAAAATTATTATATTAGACAATAACCATATTCTAATGCTTATTGTAACATTTCCTGAAGTGAATGACAAGAGTAGAATATCATTAACCAGGCTCTACAATTTAACACGACAATACTCTTGAAAAGAACATGAATTGTGTCATAATTCCATTAAATATACCCAATTTGAATGATTGATAAATGGCACTTTACTACTTTTCTGTCTTTAAATTTCAGCAGCATGGTGGGAATGAACTTTTGACCTTGCGTCCACATGCATTTTTTACTGAATAGTCCTGTTTCACATTTAAATGGATGCCTGTAATAGTGCCATAGGGGAGGCAGAAAGGTTGTTTACAATTTCAACTAAAAGTACATCCTTATTGACAGCTGAGAAAGCCACATTAGAGTAACAGAAAAGTAGGAAAATCAAGTAGGAACAAAAGAAGGCTGGTTGTCTTCAGAAGACCACAAATGTGGCTGAAACTACCTAGATTCAGCTATTGGATTGCTCCAGTATTCCTTGTCTCGTTCTTTTTATCATCTCTTTCCTACATTTATTTTGTTGCTACTTCTCTATTTTTTGTAGCAAAATCATTCTGTATGTTGAAATTTGTTATGGATCGGCAAAGATATTAAAGTCATTGCCCCTTTGTATTTGGATTTTGCTGTGAATTAAATCACTGGTCTAAAAATACTTCCTTTCATTTCATTTTCCATACACCACTGACTTTCTTGCCCTTTTCTTCCTTCAGCATAATTTTTTAGAAAAATTGTAATTCTTAAGTTGATTTCTGCAGTCATAATGGAGAAAGGCACCACAACCACATAGACTATGTGCCTAAATTCAGTTTAAGTTTGTAACCATGAACTTGAAGGGCTCCCATACTGATGCCCAGCAGTCCTACATTTCACTTGTCCATTCACTAGTCCACTTTCTCAGGTGACTATTCTGTCACTTCTTTTCCCAAACCTCCAACACCTCCTTCCCCATTTTTACTTTCAGGCAAAATCTTTGCTTTCAATTTCACTGAGAAAATAGAAGCAGACAGAAGATAACTTCCTTGAGCTCCAACTACCATATCTACCCAGCCACCACGATCTGTACTCCAGCATTTGTCTTTCTTCCTGTTACAATAGACAGACTCCCAGAGCTTCTAAGGCTATCACCTCCACTTTTTTTAATACATATTTTTATTGATTTCAGAGATGGAGGGAGAGGAAGAGAGAGAGAGAAACATCAATGATGAGAGAGAATCATTGATCGGCTGCCTCCTGCATGCCCCCTACTGGGGATCGATCCTGCAACCTGGGCATGTGCCCTTGACCAGAATTTAATCTGGGACCCCTCAGTCAGTAGGCCAACGCTCTATCCACTGAGCCAAACCAGATAGAGCTATCACCTCCACTTTTGCATGAGCCCTCAGAATTTATTGTTTCTTTGGGCAGATTGTTCCAGGAATTTTCCCCTTTGATCTTCATCAATTTTCATTTTTCGCCTCAGCCATATAAACATGCTGATTATTTCTTTCATTAAAAAAATAAAACTTTTCTTAGCTCTATATTCCCTATAATTACTTTCTTTAATTCATAGCAAAAAATTCTCCAAAAAATCATCTGTAATCCTTTAAAATTTTTCTTTCTAATTTTTCTCTTAAGACCATTCTAGTCATGTTTTTTCCTTCACCACTATACCAAAATGCTCTTATATGTCATGGATGATGTCCACAATGAGAAATCTTGATTCTCAATTACTTTAGTCATCACAATCATTTTTTTTTTCAAATTAGTGGGGTGTGTTTTTTTTTTAGATACAAACCCAGAAATGGAATTGATGGGTTGTATGGTAGTTTTATTGTTAAATTTTTGAGGAGTCTCCATACTGCTTTTCATAGTAGCCACACCACATCACAAGCATTTAAATTAGTAAGTCTCTGGCCTGGCCAGCGTGGCTCAGTGATTGAGCATAGACCTATGAACCAGGAGGTCATGGTTCGATTTCCGGTCAGGTCATCTGCCTGGGTTGCAGGCTCGATTCCTAGTGTGGGGGTGTTCAGGAGGCAGCTGGTCAATTATTCTCTCTCATCATTGATCTTTCTATCTCTCCCTCTCCCTTCTTCTCTGAAGTCAATAAAAATATTTTTTTAAATAATAAGTACATACATTAAATTAGTAAGTATCTTTGTCATATTTAACACACTGTTTACACTTGTTCTTCCTCCAGCCTCAATGGTGATTCCTTCTCATTCACTTTGCTGGTTCCCTTCTCCCCAACATTTGATGATGAAGTGTACCAGAGCTCAACCCTTGCTCCTTTCTTCTTGCCTCTAGCCACATTCATTTTCTTGGAAGTCTCATTCAGTATCTTTGAAAATCTCATCCAGGCTTTAACTACCATCTATATACAGGTGATTGCCATATTTTATCTTCAGCTCAGACTTTTTTCATGAATTCCAGACTCCTATATCCAACTATCTATATAGCGTCTCTATTTGGATGTCTTTTAGGAATTTCAAATTTAAAATATCCTAAATTGATTCTTCATATTTCCCTTAAATCTGCTTTACTCACAACCTTCCCCTAACAATTCCATCCTTCTGATTGTTCAGATACTGGAAGCCATGTAACTCTCCTCTTTCCTTCACATACCAAATCCAATCACCAGAAAATTCTGATTTTTATCTCCCTGACCAGGCTCACAACTGATCTCCCTGACTCTTCCCTGTTCTCTTACAGCCTCTTTCCAATGCAGGGGCCAATGGGATTCTTTTAATACTGGAGTTAAATCTGTCACTCCCCTGCTCAAACTCTAATGATTTTACATCTGTTCTCTAGTAAGAGCCAATAGCCTACAGGGTCCTATATGATCCAGTCCCTGTACCTCTGTGACTTCATATTCTCTCATGTTCTTCTTGTTCACTCTGTTCCAACCCCACTGTCACCCTGCTGCTCCTTGCAGGGTAACGTAACTCAGCTTTAGAGCCTTGGCTTTGCTGTTCCCACAGCCTATAATGGTCATCCTTGGACATCGCGTGTCTTTTTCTTTTTTTTCTTTTTACCAACTTCAAATGTTTGTTCAAATGACTCCCACTCAATAATCCCTACCCTGACTTACTTATTTAAAACTGTCACCTGCCTCACATCTGTTTTTTTCTCCTATGCCCCCATTCCATAGCCCTGCTTCACTTATGCTTTCATTTCATAGAATGTATTATCTAATATACTATTATTATTTAATTGGTAGTACTTATTATTACATTAGTAGTAGTAGTAGTAGTAGTAGTAGTAGTAGTATGTTAGAATATAATCTTCACAAAAGTAGTTATCTTTGGTCTACAGCCATGCACTACTAAACAACGGGGATATACCTTCTGAGAAATATGGCATTAGGTAATTTCATCCTCGTGCAAACATACTAGACTGCACTTACACAAAACACCTAGCTGGTATAGCCTACTACACACCTAGGCTATATGGCATACCCGTGTCATATAAGTGATCTTGTGTTGAGCAAAACATTATATATAACCCATGGCTGTACTTTGTATTACTACTCTTCGGTAGTAGATCTTTCATATATATTTCTTTAATGAACACATAATGCATACTTATAACCTGAGAAAAATTATTTCCAAGTGAAACTCAAGAAAATAAAAGGAAATAACTGGAGATAGAAAAAGACTAGAAGTAGGTAAACTTTTTTCAAAAGAGTTCAGAAATAAATGAAAAGAAAAACAAGAGAAAGAAAACAGGAAGGACAGAAGTTAAAAGTTGGGAAATATCTGAAGAACTAATGAAAAGGATAAGTTGGTTTACAGTAATTTTTAAATTGGATAAAATAATTTTAAGGTTGGTATAATTTTTTAAAATAATTTTTTCATATTAATATAGGTAGTATACATTAATATAGAGTACGTGTTAATATATGATAATTAATATACATGAATTATAAAATATGAACAGTATTTAGTTAATATATAAAAACACATTATATTAACATATATATTATATGCAAAACTGTCCTGTATTTATCTCCATTAAGTTTGTTGCTGGTATGTAAACAAAGCTGGCCAATAAACTGGCTTGCAGTATTACCAACTGTACTTTAATTATCTCATAAAATATACATCCCATTTCCCTACTTCCTTGAAAATGACACTTCCTAAAGGTCAAATTCTGCAATTTTTTTTTTTTTACCAATAATATACACAGATACGCCTGCTTCCCTTGATGAGTTTGATTTCTGTTTTACATGGGTGCCTACCTGACATTGTTATGGAAAAGGGGTCCTTTCATTTCTGACTACATACTGGTCAGTCTACTGCTAGAGCTTTCTGACACTTAGAAACCATGATATATAATTTTTGGAAACACAATGCCTGTGGTCCTAATGCATTTCTCCCATGGTATTTAGAATTGCTCTACCACCACTTGCTCAGATTCATTTCTCTAATCTTTATCTCCATTTTCTATTCAATTCACCAATATTTTGCTTCCCAACTCCTCTTCCTACCCAAGCCCATGAGTTAGTTGGTTGTATTCTAGACTGGTAAACATTCAAGTTAATCAATAGTACCATTATTCTCCTAATCACTCAGACTCAACTTTTTTAGAGACATTCATGACATTGTCCTTTGTCTTGAGCCTTATCCATTATTAAATTTGTTTCTAATCATTTCATTGGGTTGTTTCTTTTTTCTTTTTCTCTCTCTCTCTCTCTCTCTCTCTCTCTCTCTCTCTCTTTTCTTTGGGGGGGGGCTAAATCTTACTCCTACTACTCTATTTATTTTGTTAATCATATTAATCTTCTGGTGCATGTCATCTTGCCTCATATCTAGACTTTGAACATAATCTTCTAAATAAGTCCATCCTTGATCTTAGGTTCTTCCTTCTCTAAAAAGTTCTCAACACCACAACCAGATTGTTCTTCTCAGATGACTACAGTCATAAAGTTATATAATGATATTAAAATTTCAATGTTTTTACATGGCTTGATATTAATATCAGCTTCTCCAGACTAGCATAAAAGGCTTTCAAAAGTCAGAGCTCTTTATCAAACATATCTATATATATATAAAAGGCTAAGTGACCATCGCAACCGAAACAACCAAACGGACGACCGAACAGGCTGTGTGGGGTGACCAGGCCAGCAGAGGGATTAGTGAGGGGCGACCAAATGACTAAGCAGCAGGCTGCGTGGGGCTACCAGGCCTGCAGGGGGAGCTGTTGGGGGCAACCAGACTGGCAGTGGGGGGCAGTGAGGGGCGACCAGGCTGGTGGGGGGGCAGTTGGGGGTGACCACACCGGCAGGGGGTGCAGTAAGGGGTAACCAGGCCAGTGGGGGGGCACTAAGGGGTGACCAGGCTGGCAGGGGAGCAGTTGGGGGCGACCAGGCCGGCAGGTGGGGGCAGTTAGAGGTGACTACGCCAGCAGGGGGGGCAGTTGGGTGTGACCAGGCCAGCAGGGGGGCAGTTAGGGGCAATCAGGCAGGCAGGCAGGTGAGCAGTTAGGAGCCAGTGGTCCCAGATTGTGGGAGGGATGTCCCAGATTGGAGAGGGTTCAGGCTGGGCTGAAGAGAACCCCCCCATGCACGAATTTCATGCACCGGGCCTCTAGTAAATGCATAATTATATATACATTGAGTGGCCAAATTATTATGATCTCTGAACGCATAATAATCTGGCCACTCAGTGTATATCCTACATAATAAAAGGCTAATATGCAAACTGTCCCCTCAACCAGGAGTTCGACCAGCAGGCAGGCCAGCCAACCACCCATGTCCCCTCCCCCTGGCCAGGCTGGCCAGACCCCACCCATGCGCAAATTCATGCACCGGGTCTCTCTCTCTATATATATATATATACACATACACACACACACACACACACACACACACACACACACACACACACTCTGAGTGGCCAGATTATTATGTGTTCAGAGATCATAATAATCTGGCCACTCAGTGTATACTAGAGGCCCAATTCATGGATTCATGCACCGGTGGGGTCCCTCAGCCTGGCCTGTGGAGATCAGCCAAAACTGGCAGTTCTAAATCCCCCAAGGGATATAGTAGTGCATGAAGCAGCAAGCAGCTGGGAAGGAGCTCGAGCCCAGGCTTGGTGCTGCTCTGGCTCATCCTAGGCCCACTGCACCTGCCGCCACCACCGCTCGGTAGGCTTGCTGCCGCTTTGCTGCAGTCTCCGCATGACCATCCTAGGGCAATACCAGTGCACCTGTGACCGAGAAGTGGCCGCTGGCTTGCGCCAGTCAGTCCTGATGACAGTCCAGATTCTGGTTCCAGTCCAGATGGGGGAAGGGCGCGCAGGGGGAGTGTCTGCCAGAGAGGCTCGCACTGCTGCAGCTGCACTCACCAGTCATGAGCCCAGCACCTGGAGCCCCCTGGTCAGCTGAGTGGTGCTCCCACTGTGGGAGCACACTGACCACCAGAGGGCAGCTCCTGTGTTGAGTGTCTGCCCCTGCTGGTCAATGATATCATAGCTACCGGTTGACCAGTCGAACGGTCGAATGGTCACTTAGGCTTTTATATATATAGATATCATATTTTATATTATCCTTTATATAATTCCTACACATACATGTATTACTGTAGATATGTATTACTTGTATGTAGAGGGCCGCCTGGGAGGCACCTGGGCATTTCCTTAATTATTGTCAGCCAAACTCAGGGCTTAGGCCGAGTCATGCCCTGGGAACATGCTTCCCCAATGAGGCTGGACATGTTAATCAGTTCTGACTTCATAGCAGCCCAGGTGTCAGCAGGGGCGGGTCTAGATATGTAAATCCAGTAATGCTAGGGCCTAGTTAAGAATGCAAATAAGCTCCTTTGATCCTAAGTTTTGGTGTTACTTCCTGGATTTTGGGGATATAAAAAGAACCTGCTGAGTGGCTCAGGGTCGTCGTCGTCGTCGTCGTCGTCGTCGTCGTCATGCTGCCTCTCCATGAGAGAGGAAAGATGGCGTCCCACCCAGCCCCAGCTTCATGAATCTATTTTTGCGTCTTGTTTTCTTTATTTCTATTATTTCTCAATCCCTGGCCGCCTCCACTTAGAACCGGTTCGTTCATCTCTCTTTCCGTGCGGGACGCGGAAAAGGGAGATCCCCGCCATGTTTGGCCCCCGCCGCTTCAGGCCCCCGCACTTGTATATATCTGTTTTCATGTAAATATACATATACACATATATAGTATACTATGTTATATACTACCAGGGGCCCAGTGCACGAATTCATGCACCTTGAAAGGAACTGTGGGCCATGAGGCTGCAGTGGACACAGGGGCAGGTCTCAGTCCATCCTCTGTGCCCCCTCATGGCCCCTCCCACCATGGCCCCCGTCTCCTGTCTGCCAGCAGCCCTGCTCCAGCCACCGCTGCTCCCACACACTGATGGCGCCGGCCCCACTCGCACCATTGATTGGGGCCAGCACTAGCAGCAGGTGAGAGCGGGGACAGAGACATCAGCAGGTGCGAGCGCTGGGTGGGACTTCAGCACACGGGAGCCAAGAATTTTCAGTAACCACCAGAGGCTCGCCCCTATGACAGCAACTGGTGCCCTGCCTTGGTCTGAGGACCCTGCTCACCTGCTCCACCATCCCGCAGTGGCCTATGCCCACCATGTTCCACACTCTGCCACCTGCTGCCAACACCTGCTATGTTCCGTGCACACCCCTTGGTGGTCAGTGCACGTCATAGAGACCAATTGTTTGGTTTTTCCGCCATTCAGTCTATTTTCATATTAGGGTTTATATATATATATATATATATAGATTACACTTTGATTGGTTGTCAGCCGACTGGATGACCGGACACTTAGCATATTAAGCTTTTATTATATAGGATAATACTAATATACATAATATGTTATGTAATATATTATTAGTATGCATAATATACTATAATCTATTGTATAATATAATCATATATATATATGTATTACTATATAGGTGAGTACATGTGTATATGCGAAAAATTTCATTATATACCAAAAGCATTGTGTACCAAATTATGTATCAGATATATTATGAGCACTGCAATTTATCCCAGGCACCTGGGATGCAAGGTTGGTTCAACATTCATAATGTAGCAATGTAATTCAATGACAATCAATTTCAATAGATTGAAAAAAATATTATCTCAGTAAATGCAGAAAGTAATTTTTAAATTTCAACATCTATGATAAAAATGTTCAGCATTTTAGAAATAGAAGGGAATTTCTTCAGCCTGATAAAATGTTCCTCTTAGAAACCTATAGCTAACTTACAGAAAATCATATTTATTAAAGATAGAAAGCTTTTCACAAAAATCAAAAATATTTTGATGATGTCCATTTACAGCCCTTCTATTCAAAAGTGTACTGGAAGTCATAGTCAATGCAATAAAGAAAAAAGAAATAGAAATAATTTAGATTCAAAAGAGACATACTGTATTTTCCGGCATATAAGACGACTTTTTAACACAGGAAAATCTTCTATACACCCAGTCGTCTTATATGCCGGAAAATACGGTATATGTTTTTTAAAACTCACAGACAACGTGATCATCCACATAGAAAAGCCTATAGAATCTAGAAAAGAGCTACAGAACTAATAGGTGAGTTTATCAAGGATGCAGTTTATGAGGTCAAATTTTAAAAATCAGTAGAATTTCCTTGTAGTAGCAATAAATAAAAATTGAAATAAAGAATGCCATTGTAAATAGTATCAGAAAACAGTAAGTACTAGGGCTATATTTATGAAAAATATGCTTAAGATTAAACACAAAAATTTCTAAACTTTTTGAGTTAAATCAAAGAAAACCTAAAAGGATTTTATGGATAAGAAGACTCAATATTGAGATATGAATCCTTTACAAATTTATGTAATCTTGATGCAATTCTGAACAAAATTCCCACCAGTTCTTTGTAAAAATGGACAAGTGGTTCTAAAATAGTTATTTAAAAAAAGGATCTAGAATAATAAATACAATTGTGGGGGGAAATGTTGAAGAATACAATTTACCTAAATTCAAGTCTTACTTGAAAGCTACAATAATCAAGATAATGTGGTACTGGGATGAAGATAGGCGTACCAATCAATGGAACCAAAGAGAGAGTCCAGAAATAAACCCATATGTCGTAGGCAGTCTTTAAGATGGTTTGTGATGATTTATTTTCCTGATGTTCAAACCATTTGGGAATCCCTTCCCTTTGACTAGGATAGTACTTATTGCTTCACTTCTAATTAATAGAATACAATAGAAATTACATCATTTCCAATATTAGTTTGCAAAGAGTCAGTAGCTTCCATCCTAGGTGCTCTCTTGTAAGTAGATCTTTCTCTATGGAGGAAGAAACCTATCTTTATAGCAAGGAACTACCCAACAAGAAAGTGATATATCTGGTCAATATCCAGTGAAGGCCTAAGGCCTGCCAATGGCCATAAGAGTGAGCCCTTTTTTTGAATCTCGATTAAAACCTTGGCCAACAGTTTGACTGCAGTTTTTCAAGAAACGTGAGGCACACTACTTAGCAAAGCTCCTCCTGGATCCCTGACCCATGGAAAATGTGAGATAGTAAAGGATTGTGGCCACTAAGTTCTGTGGTAATGTGTTATACAATAAGAGAGACTACAATACAGATGGTCAATTGATATTTGACAAAGCTGTCAAGATATTTTAATGAGGGAAAGTATGATTTTTTTCCATACATCATGCTAGGACAATTATATACTTAGAAAAGTAAATGGAACAATATGAAACAAAACTACAAAATGAATCCTAGACCTAAAAAATATCATTGCAACTTTGGGTTATATGAGTGTGTCTTAAATAGAATGCACAAAGCAAACTTGAAAACTGAATAATATATATATACCATTGAAGTTAAAAAGTTTGCCCTTTGAAAAACACTTAAAAAAAAAACAAGATACAGACTGGAAGAAAAATTAGCAAAACACATTTGAGAAAGGATCTGTATATAGAAAAACTCTCCAAACTCAATAATAAGGAAATCAATAACCTAATGTTTTAAAAGGATGGAAGATTTTAATAGACACGTCTATTCATAGGTACAAATGGCAAATTAGTATATGGACAGATCCTCATCAGTCATTAAGAAATGTAAATTAAAACTACAATGAGATATCACTACACACATATAAAATGATTAAACAAAAATAACTTGGCAATATCAAGTGCTGACAAGGATGAGGAACAACTGCAACTCTACATTGTTGGTGGGAATGCAAATTGTATAGCCACCTGGAAAATAGTGGCTAACTATAAAATCCGCCAATGCCATCTGGTTATTTATACAAGAAAATGTATGTCCATACAAAGACCTGTATATGAATGTTTATAGTTTATATATGATTACCAAACCCTGGAAACAACCCAAATGTCTTTCAACTGGAGCATAGATTTTTAAAATGTGGTTCATTTTTATAACAGACTATTACTCAACAACAAAAAGGAGTAAACTGTTGATATGTACACTACATGCTAAATGAAAACAACTAGACACCATTATATGCTGCACAATCCTATATAGATAACGTTTTGGAAAAGGTAAATGAATAGGAAGAGAAAACATATGAGTGATTTTCAGGAAGTTGATGATAATCTACCAAGGAAAACAGTTTTGTTTTTCCTTGGTGACATAGTATTCCATATCTTCACTGTGATAGTGGTTATACAGCTATTTATATTTATTCAAACTAACATAACTATATATCTAAAAATGATGAATCTTACTGCATGCAAAGTAACATAATAAACGACATGAAAAAGCTAAGTAAATATATTTAAATAAACAATAAAACAACAAAGATAACATCATAGGAAAATGTGAAATCTGGATATTTCATTTCAATATTTACATAAACAATATTGTTGGGGATTGCAACCAATCTCCTAACAATGATTAGCTAAATGCAAAGAAATGGGATTTGGAGAGCAACAGGGATTGTCTTTCTTTTTTCTTCTTTTTGTGTTTTGTATATGTCTATATCATTTGATTTATTTAAAAAATATCATCTATTCCCATTTTTCCTAATTAGAACATTAACAAGTAAATACACACAGTCCATCAGAACTTCAAGGAGCTTACACCCCAAGATAAGAGACAGACACCTCAATCAACAATTGGAATGGAATGAAACCTATTATTAAATGAAATAGATATTAAACTGCTGTGGAGGAAAGAAGGAATTACATTTCTTTGAAGAACTAGAAAGGATTATATAAAGGAAATAAATTTAATGATTGAGTGTGAGATCATCAGTAGGTAAAGAAGGGGAAGGTTATTCTAGAGAAAGATAATCAAATACAATGAATGAACACAGGCTTTTAATCAGATAATATGTACTCAAATCTTGGCTACCTTACTTACTAGCAGAATCATTTTGATATATTACCTAATTTTCAAAGCAATATCTGTAAAATGTATATAATATGACCATTTTAGCCAACTTGAGGAATGGCGGTATCATTAATGTGATAGTGCATAAAGCAGTAAATTGGGTTTGAGGGTGACAATAATGAGTTTAGTTTTTATCATGTAGAATTGAAGAGTTTGAAGATTACAAGAGTGAAGACTGGGGATAAGAAATCACAAATCATGATCACAGAGGATATATTTAAATGATTATCTGACCAAGAGATTGTGTCTACTGAGAAGCCCAAGGATGATTCCCTAGGCCTTGTCAGTCAAGTGTAGTCCATAGATGTGCAACAAGCGCATGTCCCGTGAACTAGTTTGAAATGCAAAATTCAGGCCCCACCCCAGGTCTGTTGAATCAATATCTATATATCAACATATTCTCCTGGCGATTTGTCTGCACAGTAAAATAAGCATTATTCTAGAGAACACCCAATCTTGAGGGCCAATTAGAGAAAAAGGGGTCAGCATACAAGAGAGAGATGTAAACTAAGCAACTGACTGCATAGTCCATGATATTTATAAACAACATGGCAAGAGGAGCCATAAAAATCCACTGAGGACATACTTTCCTATTTTAAGAGAAAAATACTGATGGTGCTAAATGGTTCTTTTTTCCTAGTCTGCTCTAATCATGTTTATTGTGCTTCTGACACCTCCCATTATCCTTTCCACAGCTCATTATTTTAGTGGATATTGTGCTGCTCTCTTCACATTGAACATGATAGTGTTTCTGTAGCACCAGCAGCAACTTTGTGTTCATTCATATACACACATTAAAGAGTGTATTATCATTAATTATGTACTAAAATGTTCTTGGCAACAGACTAAGTGACAAAACATTTGCTTTTGTCAGAGTTCTATTAGGTGAACCCAAGTTGAACCACGGAGAAATATGACACTTTTCTTTATTTTAATTTGTATCACAAGGTCAGGATCATGACAGTGACTCTACTTTGCACATTATTTTTTCTATCATTGTAATGATGCTAATGGAATTCTTTTAACTAAACTGTTTTTATCAGGTCTACCACCTATTTATTGCATATTAAGAAAAATTTCATGTTAACATTATCTAATCTGCTGAAGGCTCAATTCAATAATAAGAGTATATTTTTCTGAAGAACATCATTGTTTTAAACAGTTCAAATGATGCTATATTTTTACCGTTGACAGCTAATTCAAGCAGAATTAGAACAAATAGAGAAAATTATAATAATCTATATATGTTCCAATTATAGATCAAAGAAACATTTCTTTATTAATAAACAACATATGTCACAAGTTGCATTTGAGCATAAAAGTAATTGAAGACTTAGAACTTATTTTTAAAGTTATCATAAAAAAACTTTATAAAGAAAATATTTCCAAAGGTAAACCTAATGTCACTTTTCATGCTAATGTATAATTTTTCTGTTGATTAGCTCCAAATCATAAGTAATTTCAAACAACCTCTATTTCCTTTGGTATATGGTAGACTCTCACTGAGTAGAACACTATACCTACTACAAAGTTCCCTGGGTAAAAATTATTTGAACTAAGAAATGAATGGATATAAATCCAAATAGGATATTGTTGGCTATCAACATTTCTGTAATTACACTAAAATTTGTTCAGTCTACATTCACTCAATATCTATAATGTTCCAAAACTATTATTGTGCGATTGGTATATATTTATGGTTTGGAGGTTTTTTTGTATTCTTTTATTTTTAAGGCCTAGTGATTAAATAAAATTAACCAGAGTTCTCAGAGCCTATAATGGAAACAGAAATTATACTAAAACAGTATTTCCTGGATCTGTGTACAGGATTGCTTTAAAACTTACAAAATACTATTTACTAAGCTCCTGCTTTTGATTGGATTGATATTACGTAATTCTATTCGCAGACACCTTACATGGGACTACTAAAACAGAGACTTTTTTCCTTACTTCTTCCCAACCACAATAAATGTATTGAGTTTCATTTTAGAGCCAGGAGAAGATATTAGTAAAGCACCTGTATGAAGAGAACCTAACATTAGCTATGCTAAGAATCCTCCATCATATGAATTCCTCCATCATAGCAGACTAAATGGATAACTATAAAAAATGCCCAATGTCACACACACACACACACACACACACACACACACACACACACCATATACATACCTGTACATGGACACATGGTAGATTAAAATGCATCTTTGCACATTGCTTAACCTTATTTATTTCTCTGATAGAATATTTCTTTCCTATAGTAATATGAGAAAAGGTGCCAGACTTTCCATCAGAGCAACAAGTTCAAAACACTAACATGGTAACAATCACTGATAATGAAGCTATGTTAGAGGGATCAATTCAATTAGAGTAACAAATGACTAGATTTTCATATATGCAAAATTTATCAACAAGTAAAGAAAGCTTGCATTGTCAATATGGGTTTTGACCGCAGATTTATAAATGACTGAATAAAATTATAGAAAACTGAATGTGTTTGTTCCAAGCCCAGACTGGACAAAGTCAAAACGGTAAATCTGTGAATTTGTTATATTTCTTGTGTCACTACTTTCTTTATCTTGGATATGTAACCCCTCTTCAAGCAGCCCCAGGAATCTTAACATCTCCGGAATATTCTGTAAGACTTATTCTGGTAGTCCAATGCGGGGTTCTCTTCCTCAGCAGCACAAGGTGCTACGAACACCTTTCCCTTTGTCTAACCTTCCTACCAACAGCCCATCAACCAGTACTGTACCTAAAACTCACACCCACAGAATTAAACTTATTCTTGTAGGAATATGAATATCTGAATCATGTACGTAAGCACTATGTAAATGCTTATTACATCATTTTATATTTTACTTTCTTCCTTTGATATTAGAACAGTATTTTCTCAGACTTTTCTAAATGCCCTTACTAAAATGCAGAGACTTTCAACATTCCACAAGCTATATTGTGAGACTAGCATCTCCAATAGCTGTATAAGAATGTACCCACCTGTGTGAGTCATACACATAGAAAAAAATATTTTAGCAATAATCTCATTGTAAATTCACACCTGTTGATTGTAATTGCCTATTAAAGGAAAAAATGTATTAGAACTTTGTCATTTCTTCCTCTATTCAGGCGAATACAACTCAAAGGAGCCTTAGGGTGTTTCTCATTTTGTCTCAGTACAAATTTCTCAATTTTTCCACAGGTTACATATATATTTGGCTGTTTAATTTAGTTACTTATAGCAATGAGTTGAGTTTAAGGTTCTACTCTATATTAGCCAGTTTGCCAACTTTAGGGTTCTGGGCCAAGCTTTCCTCCCCACTTCCCTGTTTAACCGAGGCATCGTTGAGAAATAAAATTGCAATGCATTTAAAGTGTACAACATGATGATTTGATGTGTTTATTGTGAGATAATTACCACAATCAAGTTAATTAATTCATTTATCATTTCATATATGTTTATTTATTATTTTTCGGTGAGAATCCTTAAAATCTAGTCAGCAAATTTCAGGTATACAATAAAAAAGTTACTGTAGTCACCATATCGTATATTAGTTCCTCAGAACCTCTTCATGTCATAACTTGGGCCACGCTTTCTAATACACACCTATCACTACAACGTATATCATGATAAAGACATGGAATCACATATAAAGATCAGATGAGTAAATCACAGCCCAGATTTAAATGTCTGAATGGCAACTACATCAAGTCTTTCTCCTCCATTAAAGACATAGACAAGTAAAAGTGTATTTCCATTCCACATTGAAGATCAAAGCTCAGAAAAGCATTTCATTTATTAACAGGTGTTTTCAAGTTATGAGGCCATAATTACAAAACTGATTCTGAAAATAAAAGCATAATTATTGCAATATATCTTCTATATTCCCACTATCCCCTCTAGGGAGCATTTGAGTTCTGGCTATAGCACCTATATGTCGAGCATGCATTCCCAGACAAAATTTTAACTCTAACATAATTCTTCCTATACATATCTACATATATAGAAATAGAGATAGATAGATAGAGATAGAGATAGAGATAGAGAGAGAGAGAGAGAGAGAACAACTTAGGAAGTGTGATTTATGACTAAAATAATACTTGTGAGGATGAACATAATTTTTCTGTGTTTCTTACATAACATCAGGAACATTGCTATTCACTCACTAGTCTATACTATTTGTTTCCTCAAGGAATCTATTTTCTCTATCAGAGGAAAGATAAATGAAAGTAAAAGTTACAGATGCTGGCTTATAATTTGATGTTTAAAAGGTAGAGCTAGCACTCCAGGCCACCTGCATTTTACAAAGTCTCTTTCCATAGTGTCAACAGTGTATTTGAGGAAAACCTTTACTGCCATCCCACCTACTCATTAATAACTCAAGGTTCTATGGAATAGAAACTTTTTAACTTCCACATGCATGTTTTACAAATAACTTCTTTATAATCTTGAGACTCCATTATACATTTATTTTGGCATTTTTCCTTTGGCCTGCTACTTTAAGGCACAATATTTGAGGCAAGAAATAGAAACTACCCTTTTTTCTCTATATATAATGTATAAAGCTTTCATAAAATGGTATCTCTTTGATGGTCTTTGGCTACATATCTCCTCCTGCCCCCAATCAGGCTAAGAAATCCTTCTGCAATTCTGTTTACAGATATGTAATGCTTTTTTTTATTTTTCAGTAGTAGTAATTTTACTTTGATCTCTTAGCCACCAAATCATTATCCATAAGGAAGCTCATAAGCAAGGTACAAGGCAGGCAATGTCTGTGATTTCCAAGAAAAGGTCATAACCCAGAATTTTTTTTAAATCACTATTACAATGAGGAACGGGATACAGCCACGAAAGGAATAGTTATAATTTATGCCTGACTTACTTCAGCAGAATATAGTTTATTTATAAACTGCTTATGGCAAACTCTGTATGCCCCTGTTCTATGCATGTGCTGAACTGCCTCTGGTAAATTATTTAAATTACACCTAGCAGTAATTCCTGAGGACTTTCATACTTCATTTTCTCTATTAATGTAACAGGGAAATGCTGCTTTGCGAGGATTGCTCTAAATTCCCAGAGTGTGAGTTCCAGACACTGTATGTGTTGCATTACGCCTGTCAAAAAACTTGTCTTCTCCTGAAATTTATTACTGAAGTTTCTCCACCCGTGCTACTCATTGAAGCCTTACAGGAAGCTCATACATGATTTAAGCAGCTAACAGCACTGAAAGAAATAGGTCAGGTAAAAAAAAAAAAAGATGGAATTTAAGCTACCTTCACTTATTACTTATGCAAGATTATGCATAATTTAGCACACTGCTGAATATGCAAGGACAGAATAATTGTTTACCAAAATATTTACTCTGAGTTGGTACCTGTGTTTGAGTGAGATAAGTTGACTTCTCAGCATTTGCTAATCAATTTTGAATTAAAAAACAATGCGTGAGTTTTTGATTGGGTTGATACTGCACAACAGTATAGGCAAACAGATCTTGTTTAACAACTTCATTCAAGTAAAATACATGATACTGTTATTCAGAATGAGCAGTTTTATCGAAGTCATCCTATTTTAGAAAACATTTCTTTCCTTTTTTTCCTACTGTAGTCATATCACATACACATGTAAGTCTTGCAGAAAACCTCTCTATAAAATGAGCATTTTTATCTCTCTAATTTAAGCTAAACATTGTATAACATTTTTCTAAAGTTTAGAAATAGATCAAAGGGCTAAAGAGCCACTAATATGAAGGAGTAATCTGGATTCAAAATAGGGTCTTTAGGTCAGCTCTTTTCCAATCATGAAATTGTTCAGTAGCTTATAAGCCTTTTTTCACATAATAATATTTTTATTTGTAGCTTTTCAGAAGGATTTTTAAAAGGAAAAGAACCCTGTTCCTTACAAGTGAGGGCTAATTTGTGTTTAATTTACAAAGTGAAGATCAGTATCTCCAAATCAAGTTTAACATTCCACAAAACCATCTTACTAAAATGGTTAAAAAGTTAAAAAATATTTCAAGGATGGGATAAATTCATTAATTCCATAGTGTGGATAAATTAACATTTTATACCCAATATTACCTTTTGTAATTCTACAGGAATCATGTTTTTAACCCTTATATTGAACAAATTAGGGTACTGAGTTATGAATTATTTAAACAATGAAAACACATGAAAGAAAATACATTAATTTTAACACATTTAATTCAATCTTAAGAAATAGCACAAAAGTAGATGAAATTAAATCTGGCATTCAAAAATAGATACAGAAATAAATAGAATAAAAAGCTAAAAGAAGGTTCTATTGTACATTTATAGTATCTTAAAGTGGGTAAGTCACAACATAACAGGAAAAATAAGAAATATTTTATGTAGCAGTTTTTAAATTAACCAAAAATGGAAATGCCACCTATACATAGACACCAAAATAAATTCTGATTGCATTAAGAGTTAATATTTAAAATATTTAAATCAGAAAATGAAGAAAATAGATTTCAATATTTATAAGCTCTCCTAAGGGATGGCAAATTTAAGCTTTGAAGTGGTAGCAGAAATTAGAAAGCCAATGATATATAGAATTTACCACACAGAACTTGAAATTCCATTTTCCAAATAAACAGGTATATGACATATGTAGAAATATTTATAACAACTATGGCCTTAGGTTTTATTTATGTTATATAAATCATTTATAAAATTGGTAAAAATATACTCAGATACATTATAGATACACTAGAGGACCAGTGCACAAATCCGTGCACCTCTGGGGTCCCTTGGCCTAGCCTGCGGGGATCAGGCTGAAGGCTCTCCGACATCCCCCAAGGGGTCTCGGATTGCAAGAGGGTGGCTCTCGGGTGATGCACCCTGGAATCGGGCTTCCTCCTCTCTGGTTCCAGGTGCATCACCTGAGAACCGCAGCTGCCAAGTCACCATAGCTCAGCAGCTCCTGCATTGAGTGTCTGCCCCCTGGTGGTCATTGACATAGCTACCGGTCAGACAGTCAGACAGCCACTTAGGCTTTTATATAGATAGACTGGAAATGCAGTGCACGAAATTCGTGCACGGGAGGGAGGCCCTCAGCCCGGCCTGCACCCTCTTGCAATCGGGACTGCTGGCTCCTAACTATTTGCTTGCCTGCCTGCCTCATCGCCCCTAACCACTTGCCTGCCTGATGCCCCTAACTGCTTGCCTGCCTGTTTAACTGCCTCTAACTACTCACCTGCCTGCCTGATCACCCCTAACTGCTTGCCTGCCTGCCTGATCACCCCTAACCACCTCTGCCTCAGCCCTCACCACCGCAGTTTCATTCGGAAGGACGTCTGGAATGATGCCGGAAGGTCATTCGGCTACCTGGTCTAATTAGCATATTAAGCTTTTATTATTATAGATAGGCAAATCTAAAGGACAAATAACATGAACAAACAATTCACATAGTAGAAATATAATTAGTATACAAACTGAAGAGAATATGTTTAACATCAAATGTTATAAGATAGATTACAATTTAAACAACTGAGACATTGTTTATCTATCAAACTTGATTTTAAAATCATGAGTCACTCTAATAATGAGGGTGAGGTGGAAGGAAAATTTAATAGCAGAATTATTTATGATACTGAAAAAATGTTAAAATATCCAAAATGCAAATATAAATATTCACATATTATTTTATGTATAAACATTAAATATGAAAATTATGTAGTGCACATTTAACAATATAAAAAATTTTTCATGAACTTTTATTAAAATATATTTTTATTGATTTCAGATAGGAAGAAAGAGGGAGAGAGAGGTAGAAGCATCAATGATGAGAGAATCATTGATTGGCTGTCTCTGTAGGGGACCTAGCCTGCAACTCGGGCTTGTGCCCTGACCAGAAATATACTGTGACCTCCTGGTTCACAGGCTGACACTCAACCATTGAGCCACATGATCTGGGCATGAACTATGCTTTTTAAGCTTAATAAACTGCAAGGTGATATGTATAGGCATATGGATAAGTAATGGGGATAGAGAGAGAAAAATACAATTTTGGGAGGAATCATGGGTTTATGAATAATAGTTTATCTTTCATTTTGTTTTAACTGGTTGTATAACAATATTATTTTCATTTAACTCTCACTATCTATACTAATAATAGCTTAGGGCCGTCACGACCTAAATGACCAGACGGATGACCGTTCACCAGGAAGTGCATGGAGCACCTCTCAATCCCTCCCCCGTGGCCCACAGGCTCCTATCACAGCAAGGCTGGCAGCCAGCAGGTGGGTGGGGGGGCAGGAGGTGGGCAGGGCGAGGTGGGTGCGGAGAGGTCTTTAGCCTCCAGCCCGGGCCTGGCCAGTGGCCTAATGACCTTGCTGCTGCCGTGACGGCTGAAGATCAGGTCCCAAGAGAGGACAAGAGAGAGAGGCGGGGCCTGATCAGCAGCTGCCAGGGCTGCTGGCAAGGCCCGGAGAAAGAGAGAGAGAGGCAAGGGTCTGATCCGCAGCTGCTGTGGAGGCTGTGGATCAGGCCCAGAGATAGGCCCAGAGATGCTGACTGGCATAGAAACCGACCAATCAGAACCAAGTCTGGGTGAACTGCGAGAAGCCAATGGCTGCCTAGGAGGCAGAGTTTTTGACACTGGCATAGAAACCGACCAATCAGAACCTAGTCTTGGTGAACTGTGAAGGCAGAACCTAAGGTGAGGGCTGAGGAGGAGTTTTAAAGGCAACAGCTGTTTGGTGTAAGGCAGGCGTCCTCAAACTACGGCCCACGGGCCACATGTGGGTGTTTTTGCCATTTTGTTTTTTTACTTCAAAATAAGATTATGTGCAGTGTGCATAGGAATTTGTTCATAGTTTTTTTTAAACTATAGTCCAGCCCTCCAATGGTCTGAGGGACAGTGAACTGGCCCCTTATTTAAAAAGTTTGAGGACCCCTGGTATAAGGTGTAAAAAAGCGGTTTAATTTTTTAATGACCGGTTTGGCAGTATAGTGCATATGGCTGGCTATCAGTCCAGATATAGGAATTATGTATTTTTATATGCAAAGAGCATCTCCTCCTGCTAAAAAATGCTTTTCCCCCCGATTTAAGCAATCCTCTACTATATAATCTATCTATACTAAGAAAAGGGAAATATGCTAATTAGGCCAGGTCAACCAGCCATCTTCCGGACGTCCGACTTCCTTCTGGACAAAGCCATGGTGGTAGGGGCTGAGGCAGAGGCAGTTAGGGCAATCAGGCCGGCAGGGGGTTAGGGGCAATCAGGCCGGCAGGGGAGGGCAGTTGGGGGTGACCAGGTCGGCAGGGGAGGGCAGTTGGGGGTAACCAGGCTGGCAGGGGAGGGCAGTTGGGGGTGACCAGGCTGGCAGGGGAGGGCAGTTGGAGGTGAGATCAGGCTGGCAGGGGAGAGCAGTTAGGGGCAATCAAGCCGGCAGGGGTGAGCAATTGGGGGCAATCAGGCCAGCAGGGAAGCAGTTAGGGGTGATCAGGCAGGCAGGCAGAGGGGTTAGGGGCAATCAGGCAGGCAGGCAAAGTGGTTAGGGGCAATCAGGCAGGCAGGTGAGTGGTTATGAGCCAGCGGTCCCAAATTGCGAGAGGGATGTCCAGCTGGAGAGGGTGCAGGCTGGGCTGAGGGAACCTTCCCCGTGCACGAATTTCATGCACCGGGCCTCTAGTCTCTCTATAAGTAAACAGCTAACAATGCTTTCTAACTGGTTTAAAGCAAACTGTTTGCAGTGGATTGGTGGGACATTATTAGCCCACTGCACAAAAATTATATTGCCCAATATATTTTCAATGACAACAAAAAGAAAATAATTGCCATAAAATAAATGTTTGGATTAGGATGATACATTACCAACATATTTCTATCATGTCCTATACAATTAATGTGACTATAACCAATTAAGTGTGTTTACATATTTAATGGAGCAATGCATAACCCTCTGGTAGACATATTGCTAAATATTCTAAAGTATACTGTTGTAAAATATGGGAAATTGGTTGATACTTAAACCACTTTTGTCTATTTTTCCAGTAATTGTGCTAACTTGAAAGAAAACCATTGTGTCTAAGCTCAAAAGACATTATACATTAGTGCCACAGACTAAATCAAACACCACAAGTTCAAAGAATCATTTTGAAGAACTGTAATGACAGAAATTACAAAGATATGGACAAATAACTGTGTATGAGTCTTACTCCTGTAATTTTTCAAATAATGATCATTTCAAATGATTGTTTCTGATCATAGCTTAAGTAATAAATCTACACAAGGCCACATGGTGATCAAATGTATGAATCTCAATGAAATATTTCACTTTCTTTTTGTGTTCACCAAAAAGATAGCTCAAAAAAAAACAGTCTGATATGACTGAAAATAGTAATGATAAATGAGAATATGTTTCTAATTGGTTAATTTCTTAATAGGTTAGGTGTCATAATCAAGAATTTCCATATTAAATTTAATGTTTCTACACAAAAACAAAATATATTCTATGATATTTATACCATACTAAATTACTATATATTTTGCCCAATTCCCCAACTGGTTTTTGGCTTTTTAAAGATTTAAGATATTTTATAATTCCTTTTACTCTTTGTTCATGGTTAAAAAATGAGAAGTATTAGTCACAGATATTAACTTCATGATAATATTTTATGAAGTGATAGGAAATTAGTGCATATTTTTCCTACAAACTCAATTTTTAAAGGACAAATTACATGAGGCTTTTTTGTTTGTTTTGTTTAATGGAAATTTTAGAAACTAGCTATGCTCCCACTAAGAGCAAGTTACCTCACTGCAATGAATGTCCATTGTTACTTAATGTGTTGTCATTAAAAAAAACTCTTTTTATATAAAAATAAAATTTCATTAAAGAGTACCCTCTATTTCTATTACGTTTAGTCATTTAGAAACCAAGGTAATATTGTATACTTTTCTGAAAAATATTGAAGTACATGAAATATCCTAAAACATGTCTAATTTCCACCAATTCATGTTGCATTTCAACTTTACTTTGTTTGCCTCAGTGTTGCAGATTATGTATTTGTGTTATTTTCATGGTCTTTAGGGCTATAATGTTATTAGCATCCCATACAAAAATTTTTATTTTTGCAAAACAATCATATGTGCCAATCCCCATTTTTCTTGTTTGAGCTTAAAATGTAGTTAAATATACAAACATATTAATTGATCTTCTATGATATTTTTCTCTTCCTCTATATCAGGATTGATAGTGAAAATTCATGGGGGGGAAACAATATTCAATTAATGGTCCTAAAAATTAGTTTAAAAAATTAGTTTATTCATGTAAAAATTCAGAACCCTGTATAACAACAAAAAACAACAGTGTGTTAAATACCATAAAAAATAGAACTTTAGTATATTTCACAGAAAATTCAAAGAATATTGCATATTCACTCTAGATCAAGTAAAAAGAATTAACAGACTGGCAGAAAATATATAAGCATATGTGAGACAAAGTATTAGGATCTAGAGCAAATGAAGAACTCATAGAAATCAATAAAGAACAAAAACTAAAATATTTTTTAAATGCAAATGATTTGAGAAGGTAATTCACAAAATAATAAATCGGAACCTCTCCAACCTCTTCATTCCTGCTCCCAGTAATCAGGAAATGGCTCAGTGATATATTATTTCAGACCCAATAAATATGGCAAAAAATTGGAATTCTGAAAATATCAGGTGTGGTGGAATAAACATATAAAGAAAAATAGCCAGTTACTAACAGCTGATAAAAGTGTTAATTGTTAAAATCACGTCAGAGAACCAATTTAACAATATCTAATATAGATGAACATTACAACTATTTGTAATATTCAGTCAAGGTATATACTTCTAAAGACATTTTGATGTGTGCACAAGGCATGTACAAGAAGTTTATAACATCACTATTTGTAATATATATTAAAAAAACCCAAGTGTATTATAAAAGCATAGTATACAAATTGTCCCCTTGACCAGGAGTTCGACCAGGGTGCAGGGCTGGCTGGGAGACGGGAGGGAGTACCTGGCTGGCAGCCGCTAGGGACCCTGCCAGTGCACGAATTTCATGCACTGGGCCTCTAGTTAATAAATAAAATGGCATTAAATGGAATGTCATTAAGTAGCAAAAGTAAATAAATGGAGCCACAAGTCTCAGATTTACAAAAATATGTTACCTGCAAAAAAAATAAGTTGCTGAAACATTTTTGTAGTAAGAATCATGTTAACTTAAAAATATATAGCCTGCCCAGCTGGTGTTGCTTAGTGGTTGAGGGTTGACCTATAAACCAAGATGTCATCATTTGATTCCCTATCAGGGCACATGTCCAGGTTGCACAATCCCTAGTAGGAGGCAAGCAGGAGGCAGCCAATGAATGACTCTCTCTCATCATTGATGTTTCTATCTCCCTCTCCCTTCTCTGAAATCAATAAATATGTATTTATATACATATTTATACATATACATATATATGTAGTCTATGCTATATGTTGTTTAAATATATTTATTACAAATATAAAGAGACAAACTCAGGATGGAAGTTAATTCTTGGGAAGAATAAGGTATTAGACAAACATATGTGTTTTATTTATTTATTAATTTGTTGTTGTTAATGCTCTCCCGAGGATATTTTCGAAAGATTTTTTAGAAAGTGATTTTTTAGAAAGAGGTAAAGGGACAGAGAGTGACATATCCATTGGTTGCCTCCCACACATGCCCAGACCAGAGTTAGGAATGAAACCTGCAACTGCGGTACATGCCCTTGACTGGAATCAAACCCGGGATCCTTCAGTCCCAGGGCATACGTTCTACTCATAGAACCAATAAGGCTAGGGAACATGTGTTTTTAATTATTTTAAAGTTTTATTTCTGAGGCTGGGTGGTATAAAAATGAATATTTATTATATAATTTACTAGAGGCCCGGTGCATGAAATTCATGCATGGGGGGGGTGTCCCTCAGCCCAACCTGAACCCTCTCCAATCTGGGACCCCTGTGGGATCGGGCCTAAACTGGCAGTCGGACATCCGTCACATAATCCGGGACTGCTGGCTCCCAACCGCATGCCTGCCTGCCAGCCGGATCACCCCCTAACCACTCCCCTGCCAGCCTGATTGACGTCTAACTGCTCCCCTGCCAACCTGGTCGCCCCTAAGTGCCCTCCCCTGCCAGCCTGGTTGCCCCTAAGTGCCCTCCCCTGCTGGCCTGATTGCCCCTAATAGCCTCTGCCTCGGCCCCCACCACCATGGCTTTGTCCGGAAGGACGTCCGGATGGATGTTTGAAAGATGTCTGGTCTGATTAGCATATTACCCTTTTATTAGTATAGATAACATATACGCTCCTAAAAAGTTATATTATGTCCTAACCCTGTGGTCGGCAAACTGCAGCTCGCAAGCCACATGCGGCTCTTTGGCCCCTTGATTGTGGTTCTTCCACAAAATACCATGGCCTGGGCCAGTCTATTTTGAAGAAGTGGCGTTAGAAGAAGTTTAAGTTTAAAAAATTTGTCTCTCAAAGAAATTTCAATTGTTGTACTGTTGATATTTGGCTCTGTTGACTAATGAGTTTGCCGACCACTGCCCTAACTGATTTGGCTCATTAGATAGGACATCGGCCTGCAGATTGAAGGGTCCCAGGTTTGATTCCGGTCAAGGGCATGTACCTTGGTTGTGGGCACATCCCCAGTAGGGAGTGTGCAGGAGGCAGCTGATCGATGTTTCTCTCTCATCATTGTTTCTAACTCTCTATCTCTCTCCCTTCCTCTCTGTAAAAAAATCAATAAAATATATTTTTTAAAAGTTATATTATTTTACACGCTTTAAATTATACAATACATATTCAACCTCTTTTACCCTGTTTTTTCTTTTTTTTTCCTAAATATATCTTATTGATTTTTTTCATGGAGAGGAAGTGAGAGGAATAGAGAGTTAGAAACATTGATGAGAGAGAAACATCAATCAGCTGCCTCCTGCACACCCCCACTGGGGATGTGCCCACAACCAAGGTACATGCCCTTGACCAGAATCGAACCTGGGACCCTTCAGTCCGCAGGCCGATGCTCTATCCACTGAGCCAAACCGGTTACGCGCCGCCCCCCCCTACTTCTTTTTTTTTTCTTTTTAGATCATCCACATTTGTAGATATGGCATTAATTCATTTTTCCATTGATTTTTAGAGAGAGTGGAAGGGAGAGGGATAGAGAGAGAGAAACCTCAATGTAAGAAACATCTTTCAATTGCCTTCCTTAGGAGCCCTGACCAGGAATCCAACTTGAAACCCAGGTATGTGCCAGGTATGTTCCCTGACCTGGAATTGAACCTGCAACCTTTCCGTGCACAGGACCATGCTCACACTCAACCAACCTATCCACTTCAGCCTGGCTGTTATACAATTTCTGGAATTTTATTTCAATTAATTCTCGCAAAGTCTGTGGTTTAGGTAATATTCACATTTTGCTGATGAGAAAAACAAAACAAAAAAAAAAAACCTCTTCATTTTGAGACATTATTCTTCCCTCATTGCTGCATTTTCCTGCCAGCCCTAGAAAGGCTCTTGACAGCAGTTTCACCGGGTATCCATAGTCAGAAGCATTCTCCTCACCACTACCCTCTCCAAAGCCTCCTCTGCACTGGTACTGAGGCTGTCCTGGAGGGCGCAGAGGCTAGGTAACGGAGACAATGACAGGATTTGGACCACTGGAGCCACCGTATAAGTCTCTCCTCTCTCAGCCTTTCTCCACCATGCTGGAGAAGGCAGGGCCAGCAACTTCCAGCAGCACCGAGCTTCTGGGATAGGCCAAGGTTTGCTGTGCTAGCTCTTTGGACACCGGAAGGGCTGCAGTCTCTCCCTCTCCAGAGCCGCTGTCGCCCCCCAGGTTATAGGGCTGCCCTGGAAGTCCTTTGTGCGCCTCCCATCCCTGGCAAACATGGCAGTGGACTCGGCGATGGAACTGCTATTTTTAGATCCTTTTAAACACCCCAGGACTGAGGTAAGACTTCGCTTCTTAATTCTGACACTGCTTCTCAACTGTGGGGCATGTACAAAAAAATCCTTAGGCATGCTTCAAATTTCCCTCCTGCTGGTGGCCTTAAATTCTGCACGTACACACCCCCTCCCCGCAGCTGGGTGTGGGCACCACGTCTGCAGGAGAGCATCGGTGGCCAGGGCATTTCTCAATGTTATCTTAGGCTCCTGTGTCTTTGGTTGAGTTGGCTGTTCTGCTTGCTTTGCTCCCCTGTCCCCTTCCCCCCATCAACTTTGGGCCTTGAAAATATCTTGGTTCTCAGGTTTAGCTCAGGTGGTGTTTGGGAGGGTCTCAGACTGCCTGTGTTTGACAGCAGTTCCGGAGACGAGCAGGTCACGATGGCTTTGTGATTCCTAAATCCCTCCTCCCAGGTCCTTTTTCTAAAGGGAGTTAGGTTGCCCAGATGTGACACTCATTCGGTTTAGGATTCACCCATAAGGACATGACATATTTGCACAGACCAGCTTTTGCGTGGAGGATACCTGCGAGGAGGGGAATCAGCGGTGAAAGGAACCAATGGCAGATTTGGAACCCCCAGACAGGGAACCTCGCTCACTCCCTGCATGTCTCCCCAGTGCACTCCCTGCATGTCTCCCTCAGCGGCCGGCCTGGGTGTGCAGGAGGCTTGGCTTCTTTTGTCACCCAGCGACGAAGGAAGCTAAGCCTCCCACGAAGAAAGCTAAGCCTCTCACCCGCTCCACCGGCTCCGTGGCTCCGGTCCACGCTGCCATCTTTGTGGCTATGGGTGCCACCATATTTGTTGCAGTGTGATGGTTAATTTGCATATTACCCTTTTATTAGATAGGATATTTTCTAGGGTCTAATATATTTTATAATTAATCTATGTTTATGTTGATTTTTCCATATCTATATGCATAATTCTAACCACACATTATCATAAACACACATATCAGTAGACAAAACTGATATACATCTAATATAATACCTGTTTAAGAAAATTCAGACTTTAAAAGAAGTGGTTAACAGGTATAATAAACCAAGTTTTTCCCTTATTACTTGAGGCCAAGTATCCTCTTTTGTCATCTTTTAAAGTAATATTTATTATAAATAATCAACAAAATACTTATATAAAATGACATATTTTTACACTACATACAGGCAGAAATACAAAAGGGAAATTATTGCAATTTATTTCTAATCTGTGTGCAATGACAGCTCTGTGTTGTGTCCTCATTACAGACTGTGAATCTTAAAAACACTGTCCTGCTTCCTGATTGCAAAGGTTGTCTGCTATTTAAAAGCCCCATAAATCAGGGGAATAAACCTTTATTCAGTAGCCTTTCTTTAGTAAAAACAACTTCTTTTTGGGGAAAAAATAAAACAGAGGATGCAATGTTCATTAAGGCATTATTAACAATAATTTTATGAACTGTCATTCTTTTTTCCAACCAAATTAGGTAAGTGAATAGTTAACTATAACATGAACACTAGTGGAAGCCAGAACATTAGGCTTATACTTATGTTACTGGTGTGAAATAATATTCTTCCTAATGATGATTTCCATGTTGATATTCTACACAAGCCAGAAAGCATGGTGCAATTTATTTTAGGTTTACAACCTCCCCAACAAATATCATGCCATGTCTCACTGCTGCCTATCATTTGAGAAGTAATTAAATAATATTAAATCCCTCCCAACCAATATATTCATTTCTCCTCTGATTCCATGCCATAGACAAATCCTTAGCTTCAATATTCAATTTAAGAAAAGAAATTTCAATTGGAGTCCGACCGCTCTCTATGACGTGCATTGACCACCTGGGGGCGGCGCAGAACATGGCGGGCGTCAGCAATGCAGCACTGGCAGCGGGTGGCAGTGGAGGCACCGCCAGCCCCAATGGGCCCCGACAAGAGTGGGACCGCAGCAGAATGGTGGAGCAGGTGAGCAGGTAGCAGCAGGCCAAGGTGGGGTGCCAGGTGTGGCTGTGGGGCTGCAAGGATGCAGGCACAAGCTGGGGCTTCGAGGCTCGGGGCATGAGCTCAGGCCCAATCTCCTCAAGCCACCCCGAGGGACCCCACCCGTGCACGAATTCGTGCACCAGGCCTCTATCTCTCTCTATATAAAAACCCAGCGACCATTACAGCGGAACGACCAGAACAACGCATTGACCAGTTGCTATGATGTGCACTGATGACTAGGGGGCAGACGCTCAATGCAGGAGCTGACCCCTGGTGGTCAGTGCGCTCCCACAGGGAGCCGGGCTCATGGCTGGTGACCCATGGCAGCACTACCAAGCGGTGGCAGCAGGCACAGCAGCCGGGATATGCATGAGCCATGTGGCACCCGAACCTGGTTCGGGCTCCTCCCTGGCCGCCTGCCGCTTGGCGCACTGCTACATCCCCCGAGGGGTCCCAGATTGAGAGAGGGCACAGGCCAGGCTGACATTGAATGCAGGAAGAGGGGGGGGCGTGCAGTGAGGCCTGGAGGCACACGCTATGGCCCAGGGATCCCAGGCTCCGCAAGCCCAGAGCTTGCTTTCCAATAAAAAAAAAAAAAATTGAGGGAAAAAAAAAAAAAAACAGCCAGACACCGCCACCCTGGGAAGAGCAGCTCCAGGAGGGGAAAGCCTCCCCAGGCCCTGCCCAGCCCTGCTGGCACGCTGCAAAGGACCACACACCAACCATGGTGGCGCCTCCCACCCTGCTGCCCCTTGGTCCCGTGGCTCGCGGTGACTCACTGATGACGTGCAGGAAGCACAGCCCCTCCAACTCCAAAGCCAGTCGCGCCAACAGCTGCTCCCGTCCCACTCCATGACAGACGCAGCACTGCCAGGCTGCACTGCGTCAGCTCTGGCTTCTAGCTTCCTGCCCACCCCTTCGTATACTACGTGCGCTCGGGGGCATGGCTTCTGCCTTCCCGGCCAATAGCACTGCAGCACAGCCAGAGAGTGGCAGGACACAGCCACCATGGCTGGCTGGGCATTGATTTGGCCATGTGACTGACGTCCAAGTCCAGTTACACTGTTTACATTTCTAGGGAAGCAGGGAAGCCCACTCCTGCCGCCCACGTCACCTTGTAGACTAAGAAAGGCCCACTGATCTCCATGTTTCTCCTCCCATCTGGAATCAAAACCGCTTGGGGATGAATGATCCCAGCGATGGCCCCAACACACACTCAGTGTCACTGTCACAGACATTCCCAGTCATTACAGCCCGTTCCTCAGCCTGCAGTGCCCTGTTCCACCCACTGCCACACCTCACCTGTCACCCCCTGAGGACCACCTTATGTTATCCTATCTGAAATGTGAGCAAGATCTCAAATGCCCCTGTCCTTTTTTTTTTTTTTCCTAAAGCTCCCTTGCGCTATCTTTCTTCCTCTAAAAAAACCTTGCATTTTAAAAATATATATTTGATTGATTTTGGAGAGGGAAATAAAGATAGAAACATCAATGATGATAGAGAATCATTGATTGGCTGCCTCCTGCATGTTCCAAACTGTGGATCGAAACCTCCCCTGGCCCTTCCCCCCAGCTGGCAGACCCTGATCGGCAGCAAGGGAAGGAGATGGGTGAGGCAGGGAGGCAGGGAACCTGATCAGCCCTGATTGCTGGCAAGGCCTAGGGACCCTACATGTGCACAAATTTCGTGCACCGGGCCTCTAGTTTTTATATAAAATCCCTAGATGCATTTGTTCATCACTGCTTTATTATTGAGAAACTATATGCTCTGCACTGTGCTAATCTCTGATGATACTATGTTCAAAATGAACACAATCTCTCTACTTTGTAGGAATTTACAATCTATTGAGAAGTGAACAAACAGAGCTAGTCAGTAGGCAGAAGGAATCAACTCTCCTTCAGAGAGGCATCTAACTCTAAATTTTAGGAAGCCACCAGCAGACTTTCTGAAGGAGAGCTCATCAGCTGTACTATGAAGGAAGAGCAGGAGTTGTTTGGCAAGTAAAGAGTTAAGGGTGGGGTAGAGTGGGGGAAACTATTCCAGGCAGAGGTGGGCAGCCATGAACTCAGCTTTTAGTTGAGAGAAAGTATTTCTGAGACTGATTTTTTAGGTTAAAACTCCCATTGCACCTTGAGAACGTTATGCTAAGTGAAATAAGTCAGTCAGAAAATGCTAAGAGCCATATGATTTCACTCACATGTGGGATATAAAACTGAAACTCCTGAACACAAAAAGCAGTGTGGTGGCTGCCAGAGGGAAGGCGGTGGGGGGGAGAAGATTTGACTTTGGTTGGTGGGCACATGGTGAATATACATACCTTGTAACATAGAAACCCACACATGAAACCATATGATCATGTTGACCAATGCAATCCCAATAAAATTAATTTAAAAAAAACCTCCCATTGGAACAGTAACTAAATCCTCATATATAATTACAAAAAATGCATAGTGGATTCTCAATTTATGTATTTCTCTTCATTCAAAATGATACTTGCATTGCAAAACAAACTTGCATTGCAAACTTGCATTGCAAAACATCCATTACTAATCCCATTCTATATTTATCAGTGTTTCATTGAGGATTTAGATGCTTTAAACATGATAACAAGCAGTTATTTTGCTGAACAGTGTTGGTTTCTACATCTATTGAAACATATTCACTATCCTATAACTTTTCTTAGAGATAATGCATTTCATATTTATCTCTCCCTCAACATCTAGAAGAGAGATTTGGAAATAGCGCACACTTAGCAAGAATGAGTAAAAACAAATATCCTACTTAGGACTGTAATTTTAACATATTGGCAATAATAGTGGGCTTTTTTTTAGGATTTTAGTTAATTAGGTATTACTAATACAATGTGTTCAATTTAAGATTAAAAACTCAATGTCATTGAATATTAATATTCATATATAGGAGTATGTCTCTCGTGGGTACAAATATAAATCTATATATATATAAAGAGGTAATATACAAATTAGGCTGGGATGCCATAATGGTCACAACCAGCTCAGGAGGAGGGAATCCGGGCATGGGCTGGAGCCAGAGAGAACACACAGGGCGGCCTGGCCCCGGAGCCAGAGAGAACAACACACAGGGGGGCCGGAGCGAAGACACAAACCCACACGGGGGTCGGCCCTCAGCAGCCCTGTGGCCGCGGTGCTGGGCTGCTGGGGCCAGGCCAAGCCAAGCCGCCCAGCGGTCCCAGGGCCAATAGGCCAAGCCACCCACGGTCCCAGGCAAAGAAGTTGCTCCACCGACCAGCCTGCACTATGGACCTGTTCTGGCACATGGCGTGGAGTCTGGGGCCTCTAGCCTGCAGCCACAGGAAGCCTCCCTCTCCCCAGAGTTAGGAGCACCAGCCCAGGTCCACCCATCAGCCCGATCCTGACTGCAGGGGTGAGTTCCTGTAGGCTGGGGTTTGATCCCCACGCTGTGTGTCCAGGTTTTAATTGGACAAATACCCAGTGGTCCCAGGCAAAGAAGCTGCCCGGCGGTCTTGGGCGAAAAAGCCGCCTGTGGTCCCAGGCGCCAGCTTAGCAAAATCTTGCAGGAGGAGAATTCTGTCTGCGTTTCCCCAAATTCTCTCAGCCCCTACTCACCCCTCTGTAAAGGCACAGAACAAGTGAGGCCCCTTAAATAAAAATCAGAGGTCTCCAGCAATGGTGGGCCTCTCTCATCACAGTCATTTGGACTGGATGGCATTTAAGTATTTATCTAGGCACAATGACAGAGAAACACAAGCTTAAGTCATGATCTCTGTCCTTAAATAATTCACAATCTTATTAGAGCGAGTGGATAAAAGTGCAGTAATGACATCAGAATGTAAGGCAACAATACAGAGAGGAACAGAGGCAATTGCTAGGGTGATTTTCCAACAATTAGTACAAAGAATATGTGCTGTGAATTAAATTAAAAAAAATATGTGTGGAAGTAGCTTCTTCATGAGTATGGCACCCCTTCCTATTTTAAAGGAAGCTGAGTTCCATGTGAACTGTGTACTATGCTATGATATCTGAGGCACAGGACAAGGGAGGCCCTAAGTGTAGTATGCTTTGATATGTGAGACATTCTTTATTGTTCAATGTGATTTATTTCTGTACATCTCAGTTTTGTAATAGTTAAATTACTAGAATAATACATCTTGCTATAAAATATTACTAGAAGATCAAATGATCAGGTGACATTTATTGTTATTTTCTATAAATGAACACAATCTCTCGTATGCTAAAGTGATAGGTATTATAGAAATATTCAGATAGGGAGACCTACAGGCTTGATTACAAGTGAGGCTTACTATCACAACCCAAATTTATTGCTTAAAAAAAAAGCAGGGAGCCAACTAGAAACTGAACCAAACATAAACCCTTGAAAGGCATATGTAAATTGGATAAGCTTTGCTATTACAAGAGCAACAAGAAAAAATTCAGACGTAAGAATGAGAAGCACATTGCATCCACTCTAAGTTGCTGCTAAAGAAAAAGAATGGTATACTATGAAAATACTTAATACAGATTGTAAAGAGATTTGTTCAAAGAGGATTTCCTAGAGTAGGTGGTATTTCAGTTATTTTTTTAAATGTGAAGAGGTTAGCTAGATAAGAAAAAGGTGTAGGGGTCCTGAATTGCAGAGGGTGCAGGCTGGGCTGAGGGACCCCCTGCCCCCCATGCACGAATTTCATGCACCAGGCCTCTAGTATATGAATAATGAGTTTTTAAATGGAATCATAGGGGTTTTGTACTAATTGTTAATAACTAAGGCCTTTAAATAAATAAAAAATGCTATATAACTTACAATATAGCTTTCTATCAGAAATGTTTATTTTTACCACTAAGTTCCTTTGAATTTTATCTGGCTAATAAGTGAATTTCAATATTTACAAATCATTTTGCTACATTATTTTTAAATTTTTTGTTCCAATTAATGGGAACTAAACACTTGTTAGCTTCACCAAAAAAGTGTGTGTGTATATAAAAAATTCACACTCAAAATGAAAACCAAAACTGCTATAGAAAGCTCAGGGATTTACACATCAGAGGCAACTGGAACCAGGAATTTTAATGCTTTGGGAACACTCTTCATTAATTTTCTTTGGTTCTTTCTACATGCTATTAGTGTATCCTATCTTTGCAGACTTGCACTTCCCATGTGGCCACAGACAGTGCCCAAGTGATACTGCTTTATCCATCAGAAAGAGAAAGAGTACTTTTCAAGTCACAAATTTTCCAGGAAATGTGTTATGATGAGCCAGGCTTAGGTTGAGTGTTTATTTCTGGGACAACAGTGCACAGAAGAAGTTACTATATGATTAGACCAATTTGAGTCAGGAAGCGAGTTTGGTGGGGCTACCTAGTATATCATTTATGTGGGACAATATCCAGCTGAAGGTGAGCAAGCTGAGTAGCTAGTTATGAGCATAAATGCTAATTCCAATGATCTTCCACATATAATAATAATAATAATAATAATAATAATAAAGATTACGCATTTGTTGCCCAGTGAATTTCAGCAAATGATTTCCATATTCCTCTTTTAATATATGGAGGAAATGTTCTATGTTGAATATATATTCCTTGTATCACATTAAGGCACCTGAAGTGAAACAGACATGATTCATAGTTTATTAGGATCCCTAATGCCTGCTCATTTTACAGTATAAATTATCCTATATAACAAAAGGGTAATATGCAAATTGACCTTAACAGCAGAACAACTTGGAATGACTGGTCACTATGACGCACACTGACCACCAGGGGATAGACTCTCAATGCAGGAGCTTCCCCCTGTTGGTCACTGCACTTCCACAGGGAGAGTGCTGCTCAGCCAGAAGCTGGCTCCTGGCTGGCCAGCACAGCGGCGGTGGCAGGAGCCTCTCCCACCTCTGCAGCAGCACTAAGGTGTCCGACATGGCTTAGGCCTGCAGGGAGTGGGCCGAAGCCATTAGTGGGATATCCCCCGAGGACTCCCGGGCTGCCAGAGGGCACAGGCCGGGCTGAGGGACTGCCCTGAGTGCACAAATGTTTGTGTACTGGGCCTCTAGTTTTATATATATATATGGCGGTGTCCAATAAAAGGTACAAGGTAGAGTTGAAAACCATCCTAGACATCACTGGTGTTGTATAAAGATAACCATGCAAAAACAAGTCAGTTAGGTTGTCTTTAAACTAGCAAACCCTGTCACAACAGATGTCATTAGTCATCTGTAGATGAAATCAAGAGACTAATAATTCAACCATGTAGGGACTTTGCTAAAATGAGAAACAGCTTTGGTTAGGCCAACTTGAGAATTCTGGACTGATCAACATTTGTATTTTTCACTGTAAATTAATAAATCATCATTTGATGTTTAATGTGGCATTCTCTGTGAATGTGATAAATGGATGTCCAGCTGTGTGGGACCTGTGAACTCTTGGTGTGCTGCCCAAAACAAATTGCTGATCCTGAGAGGCAGAGGGCCAGGCCCTGGGAATGGCAAGTTACTGATGGAGAGATAATATGTGGGTGACCTCTGGGTGGTCAATCTGCATAACTCCCCATCTCATTATACACTGCCTTCAGAATGCAAAAGATGCACTTAATTTGTTTTGGTAGTTTTTCTACAAATATGATCATTAAACAATTATTAAGCATACATTTCCAGAGAAAACATCGGAGCTTTGCCCCCTCCTTTTCCTTTGTAATTGATTTCTAAGGGAAAACATTTTCATCACTTTTTAAGGAGACCACAGTCTTCTTACCATGTCAGCATCAGACCCCTGATTATATTTCATTCTGGGCTTACTGTGCAGTCTGTTGGCTGCAAACATATATTTCTGCCAAGTTAAGTTTGTATATGTGTCTGTTTTTCTATATAATGGAATGTTTATGCCACCGAAGGGTTTCAAATGGCATAACTTTGAAATAAAAACTTACAGATCCCCAAAGTGACTCTAAACAGGATCAGGCAAAGCTTATAAAAAACAAACAAATAATCTTAATCTCATTTTGTCTTTTTACTCTTTTTAAAAAATGATTCTTAGTAAAGTTACAGAAAGCAGTATTGGCAGCAATTTCATTGCTATGTTATCGGCAATGAAAGAAGACATAGGAATCAGTCACTAATCATTAAATCTTTTTATAATCCACTAAAACATTACATAGCTGATTTCTTGAACCCTATTAAGCCCTAATATCTAGGTTGTTTTTGTTAATAAAACACATCTCTCAATCACAGAACAATTTATAATAGTACCTTAACACTAGACTAGAGGTTAAAATAATGTTGTTTTATATAAATATTATGGTAGGCTTTACCTTTAGGTTTTTATATGCATTGCACTGAAGCCACTGTGGAGCTCTACAAACAAGGTATGTTTTCAAATGAGGGCAAATAAGGTAACTGTATTCATGGAAAAGATAACTTTATTTATTTTTCATTATAACATTAAGATCAAATATACACCCATAAAGACAATAGTAACTTCTGACACACAACTGACCTCCACAAGTTGCTGACATCATGCCCTTTGTTCCACTATTTTTCCACCTGCACTTCTCCCCCAGTTTTTTCCTATCAACCTGTAGAGAAAAAGGAGTAGTCATCTTTTTTACCCTCCAAGGGCCAGATGAAACTTTACATGCTTCAGAAACTCAAGGAAACTAAGACCAACCCTTCACAATGTGTACTCTGTGCACTAAGCAACTGTTCCCCACTTGTCTCGCACTTGTGGAAACTGCTTTGTATTGTTCTCAGGTTGCTTCACATGTGTGTCATTCTCCCCAAGCTGGCTTTAAGTTTACTGTACAAAGGTACAGTCATATTTTCTACTTTTCCCTTCTCCTGTGGATCAGTTACATGTCCCACAGTACCTTAGCAATTTGTTATTGTCATACATATATAGGTGTCCTAAAAATGTATACACACACTTTGAATAATTATAAAGGCAGTGTTTATTAAGATATATATTTCATTTTCAAAATTGAGCTATCAGCTGTTATAGTGTGTGTACATTCTTTGGGACACCTGTAGTAGGCATTTACTAGAACTAAAACAGATGAATTGATATTTTTTTCTATTCTTTTTAAAATCAATTTATAATTTTTCCTAGGTTTATTTGCATTCCATTCTTTCTCAAAAATAAAAGGAAGATAATATGAAGAATCAGATTAATAACAAACTCTTTGAAACAACACAGGGTAGCATATGTAATTCAAAAAATAAGTACATATAAAATGGAGAACCAATATTTATTTCTGGTCAGATCCTTATTCTTTGTTTACATATAAAGATATCAAAGTTTATGAATAAATGTTTATTAATATATGAATAAAATCAAATAAGTTAAGTCTAAATAGGTGATTGGTAGATTACAATGTATGCTTAGGGAATACAAACAAATAATTAAAAAATGGGCAGAGGACCTAAACAGACACTTCTCCCAAGAAGACATGTGAATGGCCAACAGATATATGAAAAGATGCTCAACTTCACTCACTATTAGGGAAATACACATCAAAACTGCAATGAGATACCACCTCACACCTGTTTGAATGGCTATTACCAAAAAGATGAATTCATTTTTAGATTTACAGAAGCTGTACCATTAGGAGGGAAAATATAGGAGTGGAAAACAAGTCAGAACAGAACTTGTATAACACAGTCATTTCAATATTTTCTGGATTTGATCTGCACGTTTGGTTTGGCTTCTGTAATCTACTCAAGATTTGCAAAATTAAGTCCTCGGTATCTTACAAAGTAGTGTAGGAAGCTTGGACTCTGCTGCTAGACTTGGGTCTCAATCCTAATTTACTACTACTTACTAGCTTGTGAACTTGGACAAGTTCCTTAATCTCCCTAGACCTCAGTAAAATGAGGAGAGTATTTTGAGAATTAAATTTCTTAATACATTAAAGTTCTAAGAAGAATTTCTAGACTATAGTAAATATTGAATACATGTCTATTATTATAATAATCATTATTATTCAGTTTTCATAAAAATCCAGCTTTGCTCTTATTCTGACTCTCACTGTTACAGTTTACATATAAGAAAGAATATAGAAAGATCTATTCTATCTTCAATGATTCAATCCCAGGATCTAAATACATTTTTTTACTCAATCATGGTGTTTCTTTGAAAAAGTGTTCTTGTCCTGCTGGTGCGGCTCAGTGGTTGAGCATCAACCTATGAACCAGGAGGTCATGGTCCCGTTCCCAGTCAGGGCACAAGCCCAGGATTGCAGGCTTGATCCCCAGTAGGGGGCGTGCAGGAAGCAGCCTATCCATGATTCTCTTTCAGCATTGATGTTTCTAACTCTCCCTCTCTCTTCTTTTCTCTGAAATCAATAAAAACATATGGTTTGTTTGTTTTTAAAGTATTCTTAGAGGGCTGTGTTATTTGCTAAGAAATTTAAATTCACAACCATGCTTTACACACTGCCCCTGTTAAGGAAGCTCCAAAGTTAATCCTCAAACTAACATAATGGCTAGACTGCTGTCCATAATCCAAAAGGGGAAAAAATCCTTTCTTTTGCATTAGAATATAATGTCCTTTTATCCCTTCACTACTACTTCTAACGAGGATCCCAGGAGGTTCAAGGTAAGGAGAAAGATTGAAATTGTACTCAGTAGCATTTTTATGTGAGCATTTCTAGCAAATTGCCTCAGTTTATTAGAGCAAAACCTGTATTTTCAAGTCCTCTCTAAATTATTATTTCTCACTCTAAATCAGGGGTGGGGAACGTCTGGCCCACTGGCCATTTGAGACCTACAAAGTCATTTGGTCCGGCCCTGCCAAGGCATTAGGGGTGAGTTAATTAAATGTTTGACCAAATATAGTAGGCACATTTTTAAGTTGATAATTTTGTATGACCCTCAAATGATGTTATAAATATCCAAATAGCCTTTGGCAGAAAAAAGGTTCCCTACTCCTGCTCTAAATGAATATTCAGATTTGCATATAATTTCCTAAGCACAATTTTGTGTCTTTTTTGTTTAAGAGGGTGAGAGTGCCCCCTCTCAGAAACCATATGTTATCAGGTCCCACAATACCAGGATCTGTCCCTTCTCCCACATTGGCTGATATTTCTTGTCATAATTCACCTCCTTCAGTGGTCTTCTTTGGTATTTGGAGGAAAAGCTTATTCGTACAAGTAGGAATAATAAATACAAATATTCAATTTTAAAGTTTTCAATGCATTTCACATACATTATGTGATGGATCTTACTATAAAATGTAGATAAGGGAGATATTGATATTACCTTTCTTTTACAGATGAAATAAATTAAATTTACACATATTAGTTAATTCATATATACACCTTTTATTGAGCTCAATCTGAGGAGAGGCAAAGAGATCCTAGTGTTATTCTGACATGATATTCTACTTCTAAAAATGCATCCTTTATTCTGTGAGAAACAACTGAAAATTCATTTGAAGGAAACCAGGTTCTGCATCATATTTACCAATATTTTATTTATCCCCCATAAACTAAAAGTATGCCAAAAGAATACTAGTTCACCAAAATAACAAGAGAATTGAAAAGTGAACATTACACATGTAAGGCTCATGAAAATTAAATATATCTGGCTTATTTTGAATTTTTAAAAATGTAGTCAAGATTTAATTGAATTTTGTTTGGTTTGTTTTTTTTAATTTAACTAAATGAAAATCATTTGAGTATATATCATTTGTAAATAATTTTAAAATATTTTTCTGAGATTATTGCTTTTATTTTTAAAATAAGCTGCAAAGCTGCAGAGCCCCACAGAGAAATAGCAGCAATACCACACAAGGTGGTTAAACAGCTTATGAATTAAGCTCCATCTAAGCAAATTTCTTTGTAAGTAATTTATATTGTATGGTAAACTTGTATCCAACTAGAACAGCAAATTAAAACATTAATCACATGTATAAAATTTAGGGCCTTGTGCATATAGAAAAAATATTAGGGAAATACATTTTCTTGTATTGCTGAAATAAATATCCCACATATGGAATCCAGTCTAATCCTTCTCATTATAGTGTGGATGAAGATGAACATTAAGTCCATATACCATTTCTTCCTGAATTAGTCGATAGCTCATTTTAGTAGGTAGCACATATTTCCAAACCTGAAATGCCCATGTTCAGTCAGATTTGCAGTTCCCTTTTCCCTGGCTGCCCGGGCTTTCCATCACTGTTAGGTAACCACTGTGATTATTCCATCTCACATACTGATGAGATGGCAAAACAGTTACAAGCTTTCTTCCCTGCATTAAGCAGGTTGTAAGCCATGGAAAACGAACTTGCCCTGAAAATATCAAGCATCCCAGTACTCTGTAGATACACCAATGCAGGCAGCCTGCCAACAGACATCCGAAACACCAGCCCCTATTCTCAAGCACATTTTAATCCAGCTGTTCCTCACAAAACATCCAGCATGCTTTGATTTACTGCTCTGCCTAATTAAAATGCAGAGTATGGAAGACCATCTTATACACAAGATAAGCATTCTGAATTATATTTTAAACTTTATAGAATGTGGTGGGGTTTTTGTTTGTGTGCTTTTTATTCTCACAACCAGATATTGTAATATGTGTGCTGCATTTTTGGCATTAGCCAAGTGAAACTAAAAATG
Organism: Eptesicus fuscus; assembly: GCF_027574615.1. NCBI lineage: Eukaryota > Metazoa > Chordata > Mammalia > Chiroptera > Vespertilionidae > Eptesicus > Eptesicus fuscus. Next base: position 52,369,922 of record NC_072482.1, on the reverse strand, counting down.
ATGATTTCACTTTGGGTGGTGGGCACACAATGCAATATAGAAATGTAAACTTGAAATCTAATCTGATTAACCAATGTCACTCAATAAAGTTAAATAAAAATGCAAATTGTTAATGCTCACCCCCATACCCACTGAATCAGAAACTTTCGGTTAGGGCCCAGCAATTAAAAAAACAAAACAAAACAAAACAAAAAACCTAACTAAAAATGAAGGGTGACTGTGTGTAAAGAAAGCAAAACCAGACATACTTCCAATCGGCAGTCTACTAGTATATACAATCAAGGCAGTGTCCATTTTAATCCCTCGAAGAAATACCACTAAGAGAACTCTGTTGAGCCTAGTATGGGAAAGAAGAAAAAATGTTTTCCAGTTCTGGGTGTCAAGTTAGGATTTGGGGATTTCATAGGACTTCTGAGGAAGTTTTACATTAAGAAAGTGGCTGTGCTGCTATTGGGCCTTTACTCTGAGGATCCAGGTCACTGGAGGATTAGTCCAGAAGGTCCAAGCAGAGCCTCCACCTCCCCATGCATCAAGTACACGTGACAGTTTCTAGTAAAAGAAATTTCAGAACCCAGATTTAATTGTGTGGATGACAATTTTAAGCATAAGCACCATAATCCCTCACAACTCTTACAGATGGAAAAATGAGGATAAACATAGTAAAATACCAAAAAATCTGGTAATACTAGATGCTTGGGGCTCTATGATAAATAGACCTGGTTATTTCACAAAATTAAGTTAGAACTTTTTTTTGGTCATTCTGTATCTAATAAGTGAGAAGAGATATTGTTTATTTAAAAGGTCCACTATTGCTCTCCCAGAAGAGCGAATATATTACATAGAACCTATACTTTATCAAAACATATTACATAATCAGGATCCTAGTAATATATTGAATTTAAGGTTTTGCGGAATCAACAGAAAACATTAGATGTTCAGTGAGTTTCTAATCTATATGCTTCTTCTAATTTTATATCTTTTTTAAAAATATAAACCACACCAAGAGCTATGAAAGAAAAATATTTTCCCCAAAAGAGACACCATCTTTAAAGCTCTAATTTATTGGGGGTTTAAACTGTTCTAAAGCTAATTTGTGTAATATAAGGAAGTGGGAGTCCAGAAAGAGTCACCCCGAGAGGTGAATCTGTGGAGTTCAGATTGTTTCGAGCTAAAGGCAGCCAGAGCCTCAGGCTCAGGGAAACTTTTCCCTGTACGCTCAGCCACCTAGAAGGATTTGAATTAGAGTCCTTGCCCATTAGATATTATCAGCAATAACCTTTGACCCACCTATTAGGCAGGACAAACTCTTATTTACTAAATATCTGCTCTTCTTATCAATGACCCCTTGAAGCCAAAAGGTGTATTACCTCATCCCTAGCTCAGGATCTTATTTCCTCAATCCCCCTTTCCATCTCTGAACCTCTCTTGCATGTGAGATCTCTGATTCTCTCATGTATATGGGGTTCCCATACATATGTATGTATTCAATTTGGTTCTTTTCTCTTGCTAATCTGTCTCTTTTCTATTTATTATTAGGGCAGCCAGAAGAACCTTGAAGGTAGAGGAAATTTTGTTCTTCCCCCACAAGAATTAAAGTGTACAGAATGCAACTGATCATATTGCATACTAACATGACATTAATTTCATTTATTAATTTTTCAAGGACATCTTTCATGACCAAGGGAGAGATGTTTTAAGTATCAACAAGGTTAACAACCTGTTTTTGTCCAAAGGTACACACTCACTTCAGCTTACATTTCAGTAAGAGAACCACATGGAATATTTTTATATTTATAGAGAAGCACATATAATTTTTTTTATATTTATAGAGAATCACATGGAATGTTTTTCTTCGAAATGTCCCTTTGTATTCTTTAATAGTTAATTTAAGTTCCATGCTACTCTTTGGATAATTATGCAAAAAGTCTCACTGAGTTGTATATATGTGACATCAAAACACTGTTTTATACAAAATATTCAGCCAAATCTTGGGTTGATATTACACAGAATAAAATACCTTTCAGAATATTTTTTTTTTCTTAGCAAGTGATTGTTTCAGCACCAGGTATCGTTATCTGTGTTCCTGTTCCAAAACCTGTTTCTATAGTTCCTAGATTTCTTAACAATAAATGTTACCGCATAGGTCCCAAACATTTATTGCATAATTTTAATTTTAAAGTTTTGCTTAATAAGCAATAAGCATTACATGTGACACTGCTCCATATATTAAGGCATATAGGCAAATATGGAAATTAAGGAGGAGGAGGAGGAAATTAGTTTCAAGCCAGGACAGTGATTACCAAAATAGGATCCACAGAACTCTAGTTCTGAGGTGCTTAATAAGATCAAAGCATATAAGTTCTAAGGTCAAACACTCTGGATAACACTACATCCCATAACCTCTCTTGAAGTTTCACATTGATTAATATTCCAACACATACTGAAGGCTCTGCCAACTTCTGCAAGAAAGAAAATTTAATTATGTTAATGACTGTATTAGGATGAAGATGTACCCCCCAGGTTCTCTGTAAGGCAGCGATTGCTCCCTGCTGCAGGAACTGCATCCAGCAGAAAGTCCCAGCCTTTCACTACTGGGCAATATCCATCTGTTTGGGCCAGGACTCCAGCCATGTCATTCAGACTCAATACATAATACCCTGACAAGCAGTCCTTACTCACCAGCATTCCTCCATGCTTATGGATGCTTTGTCCCAACACTCATGGCCTTCCCACTTCTTTCTCTGCCCAGTCTTGCTTCCTCCCCATCCCTTCACGACTTTTGATCCCCCAAACTCTGTCTCAGAGTCTGATTCTACCCAATCTGAAACAACTACCATTTAAAGAATTTAATCTGACCACATGATTCATTCCTCAACACCTGCTTTGGGGAAAGCTAAAATGAGAGTTAAAAGGTAAAGACGTTTTCCAAGAATAATGAACAGATTGCACGAAATCTAATTCTTTCCCTCTGAATCTCTGAGTCCTCCAATAGAGAAATGAATAGACTTTTCTTTTCTTGACTTCTCCTTCAGTCTTTATAATTTTACTAGAGGCCCGGTGCACGAAATTCGTGTGTGTGGGGGGTGTCCCTCAGCCCAGCCTGTAACCTCTCCAATCTGGGATCCCTCAAGGGATGTCCGACTGCCCATTTAGGATCGGGCCTAAATGGGCAGTCGGACATCGCTCTGACAATCCAGGACAGCTGGCTCCCAACTGCTCGCCTGCCTGCCTTCCTGATTGCCCCTAACTGCTTCTGCCTGCCAGCCTGATCACCCCTAACCACTCCCCTGACAGGCTGATTGATGCCTAACTGCTCCCCTGCAGGCCTGGGTCCCACCCAACTGCCCTTCCCTGCAGGCCCGGTCGCCCCCAACTTACCTCCTCTGCCAACCTGGTCACCCCTAACTGCCCTCTCCTGCAGGCTTGATCGCCCCCAACTGCCCTCCCTTGCAGGCCTGGTCCCTCCCAACTGCCCTCCCCTGCTGGCGTGATTGCCCACAACAGCCCTCCCTTGCAGACCTGGTCCCTCCCAACTACCCTCTCCTGCTGGCCATCTTGTAGCAGCCATCTTGTGTCCACATGGGGGCAGGATCTTTGACCACATAGGGGTAGCCATCTTGTGTGTTGGAGTGACGGTCAATTTGCATATTATTCTTTTATTAGATAGGATAGAGGCCTGGTGCACGGGTGGGGGCCGGCTGGTTTGCCCTAAAGGGTGTCCTGGATCAGGGTGGGGGTTCCCTTGGGGCATGGGGTGGCCTGGGTGAGGGGCCTGTGGTGGTTTGCAGGCCAGCCACGCCCCCCGGCGACCCAAGCAGAGGCCCTGGTATCTGGGATTTATTTATCTTCTATAATTGAAACTTTGTAGCCTTGAGTGGAGGCCGAGGCAGGCCAGAGCAGGCGGAAAGCTTGGCTTCCTCCATCACCGGGGGCAACTCAAGCCTCCTACTCTCTCCGTGGCTGCAGTCATCTTGGTTGGGTTAATTTGCATACTTGCTCCTGATTGGCTGGTGGATGTGGCTTGTGGGTTTAGCAGAGGTATGGTCAATTTGCATATTACTCTTTTATTAGATAGGATAGCAGGTATCATCTGGAATTTTTAAGTTAAAATTCTTGCATTCTGCCACTTTTCCATATGAATAGAGGGAAATTTTTCATGTTTCCCTATTTTGAAATTTAGAAATTTATAAAAAGACAAAGATAACAAGTCATAAATAGACATTAAGTATATATGTAGAGGGTTTAAAATATGGTTGCACTTAGGAATTGAAATCCAGTTAAGTTTAATGGTCATTGTTTTAAGGATTTGTTTAGGAATTTTTAATTCTGAAGTTTACTTGTGGTTATGTATGAGATAATTTTTTGGAAATGTCTAGTGAAATACTTTACTAACCTAATGTGGCAAAACAATGAGGACTATTACCATTGCTAAGTAATAATAAAATGTTCTATCTCTAAGCTGTATACACATTTTATTAATCATGAACATATTATGAACTAGAGAGTGAAGCCAAAAGCAAACAAAAAAAAATTAAAATAATGACTTAGACTGCAAAAATAAAAATACCCCACAAAAAACAAACAAAAAAAAACCCATGAGCTTTGCCCATGGTACCAGAGTAGAGAGAAGGTAGGGAGGTGACAAAGCCATTTCTTCAATATCAGTAGAACTTCAATTTCCTTTCATTTTTGGAGAAAGATGGAGTCTCAAAACTTCTGACACATTTGGTTATGAGGGCAAAAGGAATGTTACACGGTTTTCCTCAAGCTCACTGCTGCTAGGTGTACCAGTAATTCAGTTGCAAGTAAGCTAATGAAGAAATTAAATCACTTGCCTTTTTCTTGTCTCTTTCTTAAAGAGGTTGCATTTTGTGCTGACAGTGCATAGCTGATAAAATAGCAATTTTTGAAAAGCTCGCTCATTTAGCTACTCTCAGAATCCCTGCTGACATCACTGACATTTTCTCCAAATATGCAAATACTGTAAGTCACTTTCTAAGATGCATGCATATATTTCCAAAAATGTTATTATTTTATGATCAACTAGGCATAAATGCAGAGGCAGACTAGTTTGCTGGCTTTGTAATGCCACACTCATGAAATGACTTTTTTTTTTCAAATGAGATTTCGTAGGAATCTGTCACAGCCTCGTAGATCTTTAAAGGTGAGTTATTCTTTTTATATAGAGTGGGGGTTATTTTAAGGCCTTCCCATTATATAAACATAAAAATAGGAGTAAAAGCCCGTAAGCTGAGCAAACTTAAATACCTGGGTGACAATGGCAATATTATTGTTAAACTAGACACACAACTTTTGAAATACAGTGCACAAGCAGTAGGCACGAATACTATCTTATTTAAATGTCTGTATTAAGCACAACCACTCTCTGCTAAAAATGGGGAAAAAACAAACAAGTCATATTCATCAAAGTAATTGTGTAGGTACTTTCAGTACCAAAATGCCTAGAATGAAGGATTGAACTGCTAACGGCAGCAGTGACAGCCATGAATCATGGTAGGCTACTCCGGGGCCTTTACCACCATAAAACAAAAGATGTAGATGAAAAATGCTGCAATTAAGTGATTTGATTTCTGCCCCCTTTTTCCTACTGCATTCGTGCATGGCTGCACAGCAAAGATTGATGGGAAAAATTACTCTACGTGATCTCTGACAGAGGCTTGGAACAATTCTATAAGGGGGAAACATACAAATCAAACCAGCTTTCTTGTATTCAAACAAAATAATACATATAAAGCAAATACTTTAGCCTATATCCAAAGCACCAAAATTTGCATGCACACATAAATTGTTGAGAAATGCTCTGCTATCAAAACCAAACTCATGGATTTTCCAGCTAGTTGGGTTATACTGATATTTGTTTAAATAAATATCCAATCAGTACAGGCGAGTGGCATCCTCAATACGTCTGTGCACCAAGAACAAATTATAGATACAAATTTGTAGAGGTAAAACATTCTTATTTTTTATATCAATAAATTATTAATGAAAATACATACAAAATAAAATAATAGAAAATTTCACTGACTATTCAACTCTCCTGCCATTATAGTCATTTAGAGGGATATTTTTAATGGGTATTCACAGCTCATTTGGGGTCCTATATACAAAAGAATCACACCTGAATGCCACAGAATATTTTATTGTGTTTAGGGTATATGTTTAAAAGATGCTAAATTTGCAACATCCAGTGAATAAAATAAACAATACTGCTAATATGAAGAAAGGATAATTGCTATTATCAGAGGCTAAAGTGAAATCACAGGGGTTTCATTTCCTAAGGAAAGAAAGTTACTCAATCTCAGGCTACTGTAAGAAATGAATAGTTTATTTAACTTGAATTTATACAATAGAATTGCCCCCTCCATCAAAGGGAGAAAACCTGTGTACATTTGATTTTGTTATGTGTATCAAGGCTGTATTTAAAGGCTGCTAGCATAATGATGTAGAATTGGGTAAATTCTTACATTCTATCTATAAACCTTTACATACTTTCTTTAAAATATTTGAGTGATTTAAACAAGGAGTTACATGCAGATTTTGCAAGACCGTAAATGTTATCAATGCTACTATAGATTTGTGTCTAGTCAGGACCCTATAAAAATATGTTCTACTGAAACTAGTATTTTACTATGTCTTTTCAAGGAGTTACCCTAAAAAATGTGTAGCCTTTCTTTATGTGCTTAATTGTTGTGGTTTTGTTATTATCTATCAAAATAGTAAACCTAAGGGTCCCAGGGCCAAAATTCATTAGTGGACTCTGATTTTAATAATGAGGAAATCTGTGAAATACTAATCTGGCTTGATTATATATCAGAGACTTGGAAATCAGGAGACCTGCGTTCACAACTAATTAATATTGGTTCAGACCATAAAATCAAAGTTTTTGTAGCTCAAAAAACTTTGATTTTATGTAAGTGTGTTGACTATCACACTTACAAGTAGTTCAACCTATTTATTTTGGCATAAGGTAAGCACTCAGCTTCTATAGCCTCATGTATAAAGTGGGCAAAGTGACCATTTATAATTCTTAAAGTAGATACTTAATATGCTTTAGTAAAATTCACATTTTATCTTAATCAGACTGGTAAATAATTCATATACTTTACCTCTGATCACTAAAGATCAACAATTATTATCAATTCACCAAGTCTTAAGATATAATTAACTTACACATTAAGTCTCTTAAGTATTTATGTTGTATCAAGGTAAATCTAACTATAGAATAAATTTATTCAGTGAAACTTCCTCAATAATTCATTTAATCCTTCCATTTAAAGATGGGTTTTTAGTGTATTTATTGGGGCAATTGAAAGATTTTTCATTTTATTTTTAGTAGACCATCCTTTTCATATAAAAACAAGGATTATAAGTAGGAAAAAAATCATGTTTGATTTTTGAAATTTAAACATAATAATAACACATGTGTTGTAACAAAGGATATCACATGTGCTGTATCTGAACTCAAACTTTGGTTCTGAACTTCCTGGAAGACTGGATAAAAAGAAAAAAAAAAATATTTCATCCTTCATATTTAGATTCTTAAGGTCAAAAGGAATATCATTTAATTCATTTGGCTATTTCGAAGTAATCTCTTCTTCCTACTCACCATTTTTTTTCTACAATGATAATTTTGTCAAGCAAATAATAAATAGGTCAGTGTAGAAAGCTATATTCTATAAAGAACTGCCATTATTACATTGCTCAACTTTTTTATATATTGGGATATAGTAGTATATGTAAAAACCCTTGCAACATAACCATATATTGAAAAGAAGGTCCATATAATCTTTAAATACTTAACCTCCCAATAGCAGTACAATTAAGTTTTTCTTAGAAATATTAAAATTATAGTGTTACCTTAATAGTTTTAGACTGTTTCAATAGTATCAATGATAGTATTTACTAAATTTAAAAATATGAAAAGCAATTTTTCTTTTCTATTGTTTCTCAATAGTATAATTAATATACAATAAACTGAATATGTTTAAATCATATAATTTGATAAGATTTTGCATCTGCATAGACTTATGAAACTATCACCACAATCAAAATAATGAATACACCTATCGCATCCCTAAGTCTCCTCATGTTCCTTTGCAATTTCTCTTCTTGCCCCTCCTCTTCTACTGATCTGTTTTCTGTCACTGTAGGTTAGTTTGGAATTCTATAATTTTTATATAAATGGATCATATACTGTGTGTTCATCATTGCCTGGCTTCTTTCATTAAGTATAATTATTTTGACATTCATCCATGGTGTTTATCAATAGTTCACTTCTTATCAATGCCGAATATTGTTCTATTGTATAGATATGCCCCTTTTTACCTGTTGATGGACAACTTGGTAGTTTGTAGTTTGGGCTATTACAAATAAAGCTGTTACAAATATTTATGTTTTCTCTTGGTACTGTTAAGAAAATGAAAAGCCACAGATTAGGAGAAAATATTTGCTAAACATAAACTAATAATGAAAAATGGATTAAAATATATAAAGACCTCCCAAAACTCAATAATAAGAAATCAAAAAACCTATTAAAAATTGGTAAAAGATTTAAACATTTGACAAAAAATGTTATACAAATGGCAAATAAATACATATAAAGATGCTCAAATCATTAGTCATTAGGGAAATGTAAACTTAAAACACAATAAGAGACCACTATTGGAATGGCTAAAATTAAAATGAATGGCCATACAAAGTGTTGGCAAGAATGCGGAGGAATTAGAAATTTCCATGCAATGCTGGTTAGAATTAAAATGTTACAACCTTTTTGGAAAACAGCTCAGCAATTTCTTAAAAAGTTAAATATAATACTTATCGCATAATTCTTAAGTTAACTGTTTTTAAACTGACTTTATTAAAGACTATCATTAGCAAGCTTAAGGCTGAGAGAGAAGAATGTTCCTTGCTTAGCATAATCTCTGTTAATGCTTACCTACCTACCCCTTTAACAGGCTTTAAATACCATCCATATACCATTGACTTCCAACTGTATGGTCTTTCCATTGAACTCCAAATTTGTATCTCCAATGCTAACTTGATTATCCACTCAAAAGTAGTTGTAATCAAGGTTTCCCCATCTCAGAAAATATTACTACTATCCACCTAGTTGCTTGACTCAAAATTCTAGGAATCATACTTAACTTGTTCGGATCTCTCACTACTCCCCATACTGTTACCCATTTATAATCCCTCAAAAAGATCCATCATCTCTACCTCCAATATGTGTGCAGGTCTCTCCACTTCCATTAATACTTCTCTAATCCAAATCTCCATGATCTCTCATTATATTGCTATAATAAATTTCTAACAGCTTTCTTTATATTCACTCAAAATCCTAACCTCTATAGTCCATTATTACTATAGCAGCCAGCAAACTTTTTTAAAACCTAAATCAGATATTATCACTCCCCTTCCTAAAACAATCCAATAGCTTTCCTTTGCACTTCCAATAAAATCCAAACTCCATCATCAAGTCTCTGATTCTCTCATACTCAACTCAAATCTCTCACTGTTCCAGACACACTGGCCCTCTTTATGTTCTTTTAAATATGCTAAGCTCATTTTAACATGTGGGCCTTTGCACCAGATTCAGTGCCCACAGATCTTTTTCATGTCAGGTTCCTTTCTATCATTCATTTGTCAGTCCAATTATCTTCCTCTCTTGAATTTTCCCTAACTACTAAATCAAAATTAGCACTCTTCCAACTTCTCTTATACCATTCTCTCATTCCATCACCATGGTATCTTATTATATTTCCTTGTGCACTATCTTTCCCAATTCCTTTGGAACTTTCTCAATATTGTCAAAATACTGAAACCTTGTCAGTAATGTTCATCCCACATCCCAAGGATCCAGAAAAGTGCTTGGAAAGTAGGGGGCAGTCAATTAATCTTTAATGCTTGAATTATTTTTGAAAATACATTTACATGGGATTTGAAAGTAATTTTGCCCTTCAAGTATCACTTTTTATGCATTTGTTTTTGCATTATTTGCTTTACTTATAAGAAAAATATTCTAAAGCTGAGGTTAAAAAGGAGAAAACAAAAAAAAAGCACTAAAATTTGAAAGTAAAATTTTTTCATAGAATAATAGTTCTCATACCTTTCATTTTAACTAACTCTAAGGTTAGAGACCTTTCACTTGATATGGCAATCATTCTGGGGAAGACCACTAAAGCATAAAGCAGGCACTCACACTACAGTCTTCTGTCTCCATTAATCAAGTTTATAGCAGCCACATGCAGCACCAACAGATGCTGGAATTTTTAGTGCCTAGAAAATCTTTACTTCATACCAGATGCCCACTAACTGGGGATGAGGTGGGGAAGGAGGTATATGGGAAATTATGCTTCTGCCCTATTATCCACATGAGGTTAAATAGAAATTTCTTTAGTCAGCTCCTATAGTCCCAAAAACAAATACCCCCTTTGATTAGTCCTAGGAGCTTTGGGTATCATAGGATTTTATCAAAGACCGAAAAATGGCAGAACACTACAAAAAATAATTTTTCTTTTTTTAAATATATATTTTTATGGAGTTCAGAGATAAACGGGGAGAGAGAGAAAGAGAGAAACACCAATGATGAGAATCATCAATCAGCTGTCTCCCACATGCCCCCCACTGGGGAAGGAGCCTGCAACCCAGGCATGTGCCCTGACCAGGAATTGAACCATGACTCCCTGGTTCATACGTTGACATTCAACCATTGAGCAATGCCGGCCGGACCAAAAATAATTTTTCATATCCATGGATGATAATTCTTAGTGGTGATAGTATCCTGGGAAGTCAATCCTTTCCTTTCAAAATGATGGCTAATGTAACATTCAAAATAAAATAAAAATGTCCTTGTCATACTGAAGATATGAAAAATGAAACCAACAAAATCAATGAACCTAAGTGATATGCTGGCCATGGTGGAGTCTTTAATTAGAATATCTTCCTTAAAGTATAACCAGCAACAGAGCACACACGCTGGAGTGAAGAGGTGAGAAACACAGAGCAGGAACATACAGTGACCACAGGAAAAGTTAAGAACAAAATGGATATAAAGAGACCCTAGAGACAGAAGCCTTGGAAGAAGTGGTGGGAAAATAATGGAAGATGACCCATTTGGTGTGCCATTTCCAGAGAGCAGTTGTGTAGGTGGCAGTGAAAGGCCTAGCAGTGAAAGCATCAAAGACATTAAACTGTCAAAAATAGAACACTGAGAAAAGGCAATCTGTAATTTCCCCCCACCTCTTGGGGGGGAAAAATGGGCTAAAAGAGGTCTATTAAGAAAAATAAGCATAATTCATTATATGAGGAAATTTTAAGAGGAGAAATTAGACCCTATACCACACTCATGTGTAACTTAATTGATTCATAAATATAGCCATTAGTTTATACATGGTATTAATATGTTTATCCATTACATAAACTGTTTTCCTTAATTTAAGCTTTAATTTATAAACCTTATCAGATAATTGCCTATTTCCAGTATGGTAGAGCTTTGAATCCCAATCAAATGCCATAAAGAAAGGGCAGACTATTCTTGATGTGATCTGCTATAACCTAACATCCCTAACAGAGTGGATGGAGAAAAGAAGAATAAATTGAAATATTAAAAAGGCAGAATTATGAATGAACAAAATGAAAAGTACAAATTATAAATGAAGTAAATAATATTTCATATAGAACCAATATGGAGTATCTTACAGGAAGTACCAAAAGGAGTAGAAAAGGTGAATAGGTTATACTTAGGGGCAAAAAGTAACCTACCAGTATATTCACTGGGCAATTTTAGAAACATTCCTTTTTTCCTGGGTTTCTGAATGCTTATAGAGGAAAGAGAAAACTAATCTAATCAGCCTGAATAAAAGAATATTAAAAGAAAAGACATTTTCATTCATTAATATATCTAAAAAATAACTTTAAATACACACATAACATTTTAAATGGATCTTATGCCTTTTCCTCATATTCTTTGAAACATTCTTTTCTCAGATTTTTTAGCAAATATATCCTGACCTTATCTTTCAGACAGAGTCTTCTAAAAGGTAAGCAAGGACCTAAAATAGATCAATTATATCTACCCATCTCTCTATCAACCTAACATTTCTCTATCTAAAAACAGCCTAATTCTTATAGAAATCAGATAGCTACAAAAAAAAAGAAAAGAAAAGAAAACAAGGAAGGAGGACATAGAATTTATCTAGAATTGGAGAACATGAATATTAATTTGGGAATCAAATCAAACAAGATCAAAACATTATCTTAATTTCTACAATTGTCTACTAAAAGCTCCAAGTTGTCTCAATTTTCTTTTTTTGTGTAGTAAAATCACAACTACTCAGTCAGTGACATGAAAACATATTCAATATTCACTCAAAAATGTATTAAAAGTTTTCTTTATAAACGATATGCTTGGACTTATGCTAAGAACTATCATTCCCTTGGAGAGCAAGAAAATAACTTTGATCACATTCTATATCCTGTAAACTGAAATATAAGATGTATATTCCCAATGTGAATATGAAGCTCCCAAGATGAAATTAGAGTTTTGATCTCAAATTATCGCTCAAAACTATTTGGGCTTTATGTTTTAATGCATTCTGGTATCTAAAACTTAAGGTCTTTGGTAACTTTAGGTTTAATGCAAAAAATGTTATTCAATTAGTTTCTCTTACTTAGTATATTTGATCTATGATATTCAGAGTTCTACTTAATAATTTTTTAAAATGTAGAGATTCAGGGTTTCATACTATGAAGTTTCTTTTACTAAAAAAATAAAGCTATGGGTATATTCATTATAATGTGATGTAATTACTGCTTTTAAGTTCAGTTATCTTAAAATCTGATGTAACTGCCTTTGGGAAAATGATATTTTAGCTTCTAACATTCATTATTTTAAAATTTACTATACAATATCAGGAGTTAACCCAAGGATCAGACAAAATCAATATGTTTATTCATCACACAGTTTAAATGTATAATAAAATATAGTAATTTTATCTCAAATATTTACTAGTTATAAGTTATATACTAAACAATTTTGTTATGAGTAAATGTATAGTGCTAAAATCTGAATTTTTAAAACTAAATATGTTTAAGTTAAGAGAGTATAACAGGTCAATATTTTAAGATTTTAGAGTAGAAATAAATATAAATGAAACTTTACAACTTAATGTTTGCAACTTCACAAATACAATTTTATAAATTAAACAAATTTCCTTTATTTTAAAGAATCATTCATTCTTTTTATCATCAGTTCTATATGTACATTTATCTATAGCCTAATTCACTGAGGAAAAGTCAAAAGTTTACAATTATTTTTAGAAAAACTAATTCTTTCTAAATAAATTAAACACAAAGAATTCTAAAGGCTAGTCTACAAAATAATAAAAAATGTAAAATAATAACTATATTTGTCTTCCTTCAAATAGTACATAAGCACAATGACTAAATTCATTAATTCTATGATACTATATCTAAATTATAAAATATAGGTACAGAAATTGCACAACTGAAGTTATGAGTGACAGATTAGCATTATTATTAAAGATTTACACGTACCTTAGATGAGAAATATTAACAACATTAATAGCTACCATTTATTATGTGCCTACTAAGTCCCAGGCCTTATCCTAGGAACTTTACATATATCATTATTAATAGTCACAACAGCCCTGCAAGGTATAGGTTCTTTTTTCATTTTTACAGCTGGTACAACTGTGTTTCAGTTCGGGTAAGCACTTGCCTGAGGCCAAACAAGTGGAAGAGCTGGAATTCACACCTCAAATCTCTATCACTTCTGTCTGAGAGTTTTTACTTTATTCATCTCTGATAAATTATGTGCAAATATGCTTTTTTTTTAAATTCATTACCAATTAAAATGTTTTCAAAGGTAACATCTGATAACAAACCAGCCACAGGCTTCCTCAGGTTAGAGAGATATTTGGGGACCACATTGCTATTAACAATGCCCAAATTTTTAATTTTAAAACTTCACTGTTTAATCATGTTCATTGAGACAAAAGTGATTTCAATTTAATTTTAAACATCTGTTTAAGATTGCTTTTGAAAAACAAAGGGTAGTTGTACTGTGATAACTACTGTGTAATAACCACTCCACTGAAAAGTTACACTTATCCTATCTAATAAAAGAGTAATATGCAAATTGACCATCACTCCAAGACACAAGATGGCCGCCCCCATGTGGTCAAAGATGGCTGCTCCCATGTGGACACAAGATGGCCACTACAAGATGGCCTGCAGGGGAGGGCAGTTTTGGGCAGTTAGGGGTGACCAGGCCACCAGAGGAGGGCAGTTTGGGGAGACCAGGCCTGCAGAGGAGGGCAGTTGGGGGTGATCAGGCAAGCAGGAGGGCAGTTAGGGGTGACCGGGCCAGCAGGGGAGGGCAGTTGGGAGGGACAAGGACTGAAGGGGAGGGCAGTTGGGGGGGGCCAAGCCTGCAGGGGAGAGAAGTTGGGGGGGACCAGGCCTGCAGGGGAGGGCAGTTGGGTGGGGAGGCCATCAGGGGAGGGCATTTGGGCGGGACCTAGGCCTGCAGGGGAGGACTGTTGGGGGGACCAGGCCTGCAGGGGAGGAAAGTTGTGTGGGGGGGGGGGGGGGACCAGGCCTGCAGGGGAGGGCAGTTGTGGGTGATCAGGCCAGCAGGGAGGGCAGCTAGGGATGACTGGGCCAGCAGAGGAGGGCAGTTGGAGGAGACCATGCCAGCAGGGGAGGGCAGTTGGGGGGAACCAGGCCTGTAGGGAGGGCAGTTGGGGGGGAACAGGACAGCAGGGGAGGGAAGTTGCGGGGGGGGAGGCCATCAGGGGAGGGCATTTGGAGGGGACCAGGCCTGCAGGGGAGGGCAATTGTGGGCAATCAGGCCAGCAGGGAGGACAGTTAGGTGCGACCAGACTGTCAGGGAAGGGTAGTTAGGGGTGACCAGGCCAGCAGGGGAGGGCAGTTAAGGGCAATTGGGCCGGCCGGGGAGCAGTTAGGCATCGATCAGGCTGTCAGGGGAGTGGTTAGGGGGTGATCAGGCTGGCAGGCAGAAGCGGTTAGGGGCAATCAGGCAGAGGCAGGTGAGTGCTTGGGAGCCAGCAGTCCTGGATTTTGAGAGGGTGCAGGATGGGCTGAGGGTCACCCCCCCTCATGCACGAATTTCGTGCATCGGGCCTCTAGTGCTTAATAAAAAAATATATAAACACATTTATTGAATACTTAGTATGGATAGCTAATACTTCAAATTCATTATTTAACTTTTACAGCAACCTTTTAAGGAACACTATTATCATGATCTTACAGTTAAGAAAACTGGAACACATAGGCATTAATTCGTTTACCCACAGCCAAGCTGCTAATGAGTAGAGGGGCTAAGGTTAGACTCCAAATTCGTCCATGTCCGAAGTCAAACCACTATATTAGCCTGTCCTGAATACAGTGGCCTTTAGAAGTGGACTACATTAAAATGTCCACACAAGGTCTAGGGTGTAAGCCTGTGATCATACATATTAGTGGGCTGAGCCTACAGGATGAAAGGCAATGGCTGCAGCTGTCTTCACTTACTGCCCCATTTAAACTCTGAGAATTCATTTCTTCACTTCAAAAGTGAACTGCGCATATTATATAATCTCTAAGATCCACTAAAGCAATAAGATTAAGATCCAATAAATGCACTGAATTTATGTAACTGAACAATGCTACTAAACATATAACTGAAGGTTTGTCATTGTTTTGCTATTATTCCTATCGCTCCCCATAGACATTATAGACATTTTAGCATGAATAGAGTGTAGTCATGGAGCTTTCCATTGACCTTGGAGAATTAGCACAACTTGTTTATGTTTCAGTTTAATTCATAACATGAAGAAAATACTAATACCTATGACAAAGAATTGTGTGAGGAAAAAGTAAAGGTAAAAGTGATCGGCACAGAGTAAACCCAAGAAAAGTTAACTATTTTTTACTAGAGGCCCTGTGCATGAAATTCATGCACAGGCGGGGGGGGGGGAGGTCCCTCAGCCCGGCCTACACCCTCTCTCAATCCAGGACCCATGCAGGATTGGGCCTAAACTGGCAGTCGGACATACCTCTCGCAATCTGGGACTGCTGGCTCCTAACCGCTCACCTGCTGGCCTGCCTGATCACCCCTAACCACTCACCTGCCTGCCTGATCACCCCTAACCACTCACCTGCCTGCCTGATCATCCCTAACCACTCGCCTGCCTGCCTGATTGCCTCTAACTGCCTCTGCCTTGGCTCCCGCCAAGGCGGCTTGGTCTGGAAGGAGGTCCAGAAGGTCGTCCGGGTGTCCAGTCTAATTAGCATATCATGCTTTTATTATTATAGATTGTTATTATATTATAAAATGGAGAAATTGTTATACAATGTATGTTAAATCACAAAAAAATCTCACAAGAAATAATTAGGACAAAATGTTCACTGCTAGTATACTCTGAATTTTAAAATTGTATTTATATATGTGTGAATATGTACAGTTGTATATGAATTTGTGTGCACATGTGCACATGTACACATTTACCTGGTATTAAATATCTACTTAAACATTCATTTTTATGTACATTTGTCTCTTTTTTTCAGTGTTTTTAGATGGCATGGCTGACAGGATCAGTATCAGATTTACAGAGAATGATAATATGCAAAAGCACACAGAATTCTCACATGTATAAATGCTGTCTAGATATTTTAAGACATTTTGTGGAAACCACTAAAGTGGTGGGGACGGGACAATGATGCGTCAACTGAATTAATCACTATCATCACTCTTCTAAAGAAAAAACAAAGCAACTTCAGCACACTCAATCATCATGAACATGAAGAGAATGGAGCCGCATACAACCAAAGCTGGCTCCCTGTTCTCCGGCAGGGGATGTGTTAAAAAGGTGCAGCCACTGACGGAGGACTTGCCCCACAGTCCCCAAACTCTGACATTCCTATTTACAAATAACATGAGGGGATTTTGGTTTACTTGCTTGTCTACTTTTTATTTGTGTTTGCTTGTTTCCTTATAAATAGAAAATGCAACTATTTTTTATAGAACTATGGAAAACCTTGCAACCAGACATTTGAGCCTATCAAAGAAAAATTTTACCCGATGACATGACACAGATATTAAGTGTCAAAGACCCACTGTAAAAAAAGGTAGCCTTTTTTTTCTTAATTGCTGGCAACCCTAAAATATGAGGCTAAGTCTCACCAAAACACAGGCGTAAACATAGGAGGAATTCTATGGCATATGACTTTTTGCACTTTTTCCATAGATATAATTGCTTGCTACTGATCCAAATGCATTTCTGACCTTGTACTGTTAACTCAAGGATAACCCAGATATCAAGAGTATTTAAAAAGGGCTATAAGGACTAGGAACAGCTTCCACATTGACTTACTTCAGCAAGAACACAAAAGGTAACATGATCATTTAATCTCAAGGGCTTATATGTTCCCCTAACCATTTAATTAACCATGGTCTGATATTTTGCCCTGTGATTTATTTAAAAATACAGAAAAGTGAAATTATTATATTACTGCTTGAAGGAAATATATAGTAACCAATACAGTTAGGCAACTTATAAATAGATTAGGAATAAATGGCTGGGCATGTGGATTTCTTAAATGTACATTATTTTACTCTCTCCTTCTCTCTCTCTCTCTCTCTCTCTCTCTCTCTCTCTCTATATATATATATATATATATATATATATATATATATATAGACTGTATATGCCATATCACCTTAAGAAATTTTTCTTTTCATAGAACACTTGGCAAATTTATCCCGTAGATCAATGTTGGGCTTGCCACTACAGATCACAAACAAACATAATACTACAAAGATGGGATATGCTGAAGCAGCAGCTATTAGTAATTTCTCACATACATGTGTGAAAGGAAAAAAAGAAAAATGGCTTAGTGCATTCTAGTTCATTCACGGAGCTTTGGGAATTAATTACACTTATGTTGCTCAATACTAACAGTGAGGATTAGGAAATAAATGTCGAGGTATAAATATGAGAAGTATGCCTATTATTTTATCTTTGCAGTCACCTAGATTTACAGTTTGTATACCTTTATAATATGTATACATTTTATGTTCATGTATAATAAAGATCTGTATTATATGCATATAATAAAAGGTGTTTCAGTATATAGGAATGAGAAAAATAAAGGCAAACAAGCTGCTTTTAAACAAAATCATCATCAAAATTACTACATATTTTATCTGAAGGATATGATTCAAATTATAGATATCAGAGACAGCAACAGTCTTCTGTTTATACCATGTGAAACAGTGGAGAGATGATCACTTAGCTTTTGTTTTGGTTCCAATTCATTTTTTTTTTCAAGAAGTGTAATTAAAAACTGCATTAATGCCACCAATTACGGCCTCCAAGGGACCAGAAACCCCATGTTACTCCATGATGAAACACAACTGAGCTGCAAACATCCATTTACCATTATAATACTCATTAATCCTGCCAAAAACAACTCATTACGGGACTTCAAGGAAATCATCTCATAGGCAAACAGCACAGAATCTGTCATTGCATTCCTCACAGCAAAGTTGCAGAGGTGGAAACTGTTATTGTCACTAATTTATGATACTGAGAATTATGGTTTTGCTTTTTACCTAGCCAAGACCTTTATGTGAAAGAACTAGGCTAAACTCTCACCCTTTAAGCAAAGTCTTAATAAAGAAGCAGCCTTGACTCAAAAATCTCAGAAATTTAAGCCTAAAAAGTTTCATTAACCTACCTATCAAATTCTTTCAGAACCCAATCTCACTTCATTGAACATCAGCACCATTAGCATTTTTCTTCCCAAAGTAGTAACACAAATCCCACTACATCCATTGTCATTTCCTGACTGGATGTATAATGAAATATAAACCTCTCTCATTCTATAGTCAATTGAATATATTCAACTATGTTGGCTCCTTTTTCTCACCCCCCAGCTCCAGGGAGTTGCCGCAACCAGCAAGCTCTCTCTGAAAGATTGGTGGTGATTTGATGTCACTGTTCTAGGAAAAGTAGCCCTAAATGCCCTCCAGCAAACAAAACTTTGAGTTGTAAATTATCATTTGATAAACAAGTATTACAAATATGGATGATTAGAAAGCGGTTTTATTTACAATACATTAACAATCTTTAGGCTTCAAGACCAAAACCAAACTATTCTTTCTCTTCAATACAATACTTCCTCTTATACTTTGGGAATCTTTGCTTGAGTAGAAATGATCTACATAAGATGTCTGAAAGGGTGCTCTAAAATAAGCTTAGATAAAATATTAATGAGCTAACAAAATATTTGGTTATGCTTAATCTCTTTATACAGGATTTGAAAGAAAAGAAAGAAATTTGTGAGAAAATTTTTCCACAAAGACAATATCCTTTCTCAAAAAATTACAGGAAAGAAGTGAAAAGTAAATGATAATCTGCTTATTCCACAACAATTCTAATGAAATTAATAGCAAAATTCATTAAAATTGACTGCATCAGTAGAAAAATGAGAACCAGCATGACTTCTACAAAAAATTTGGAAAGTTTATACTTAGGATAAAAAGTGAAGATAAATGTATAGATTACAAAGTGATGAAGCAAAGGATTTATTCTGGTAGTTCCTTTTCAATTTTCAGGTTTGGGATTTAAATTTTGAGAATAGGTACATGCTGCATGCTCTCACAGAAACGAGGAGTTATTTACTCAGGTATTGATACCGAATTTTTGGACTGGAACCCGGATTCTTTGTCCGCCAGAATCGAAGAATGAATCCACAGACAGAAAGTGGTATAGCAAAGATGGAGATTTACTGAAGAACAAGTACAGACTCCCACATGGGGAGAGAGAAGAGTCCCATAGAATGGACTCCCACATGGGGAGGGGGAAAAAGAATCCCACAGAACTGACTCCCATGTAGGGAGGGGGAAAAGTCCCACTGGGTTCCTCTTCCCAAGGGCTTAAACAGGCTGCAGATCCTGGTGCCTTGATATCCCCTCTGATTGGTCACTATTCCCTTAAGACTGGTTACTATAGTAACTCCTGGGCTCAAAGGTTGAACTTCACAAGGCACATGTGAGGTTCTCCCCCCTCCTTCCTTATTATTTTCCTATTCTCTTTGGGCTTTCTTCCTCTCCTTCTGGATGAAGGGCTTCCTTCTCTTTATTTTGTAAATATATACCCATTGCTGCTCCCTTGTCTTATGGAGATGTAACTGCACCTGGCTTCCTGGTGTTATGGAAATGTACCGTCTCCCAGTCTGTGGCCCTGTGTTTTTTCCATGGACCCCAATTCTAAAAAATCCCTAAGCCTGCCTATTTCCCCCCAAAATTCCTGCTTCAGTATCAACTTTATAAAATCTAGAAGTTTCCTCCTAGACTCTAAGTCCTGTGAGAACTCTGTCTTGTACACCACTGAGTCATCAGCTCTTAGCACTATGTGAAAGACAATCTTGAAATGTTTACTGAATGAAGAAAAGCATTGAACTTTACCACAATAGTCTGAGAACACGCAAATGTCAATGTTGCATCACTGCTGTAGGACTATTTTTCTCTTCTGTCCCAAGAAGATGAATTGGCTTTATAGTCTAAGTTCTGAACTCCTTGAGGAAGTGTTTATGGGCAGAAAGTAGAAGTTTTCAAAACCTAAAAACCCTATATTCTACTTCTTTGCTGATAGAAGAAAGCTAACCTACTAGAAGAAATAGAAATTAAAGAAATAAATGTCTTGGACTGGAAGTATTTTCCTCAGCTTTTTGGGGTTCTTGATTTACTTACTGCATTTGGGTTCTGTATTACTCTAGAAGGCATAAATCTTTGGAGGCTGAAAACTTTGCCCAGAGCTGGAGAGGATCAAAAGAGCTCTCTGAGGCTTGAGCTGAAGTGAGCAGGTTGCCTGTGATGTTAGAACACTTCTGACTATGCCAATAGCTGATTGCCCTACTGGAGCACATAGAAAAAAAAAATTTTTTTTTAAAGTGAGAGAAAGAAATCTTGGCCTCAGATGCAACTCACTCATCCCAGTGTAGGTGGTCCCTGAGAGACGAGGGTCTTTTCATGATCCCACTGTAGGCCTGACATCAGGAGCCAAAACGGATTAAATATGACTTTCCAAAAAAGAATATGAAATTTCTTGTACTAGAGTTTTTTGGACCAGAATTTGTACCCATACAGAATGAATTCCAAAATTCCATATACCGATTTTTCCTTGCTGGTTTCAATACAGATCTTAGTTTATCAGACTAAAAGTGATCTTTTAGTTGGAAATGGGAGTGAAGGCTGGCTGGTACCTCCATCTCCTTTCCCAAACCACTAGCAAATAAGTACCTGTTTCTTTTGTGACATCCTTGCTTCCAGGAAGGTATCAAGTTAGATGGGGAAAACTATATATCTTTCTTGTTTTGTTCTCAAACCATGAGGTGGGATGAATAGGGAATCCTCAGTACAGTGCTAGATACTCATTAGATGCTAAATCTTGATGTTATATAAGGTAAAATATGCAAAATTTCCCTACAAAATTGCTATATTCAGGTTGAGAAAAATAAAATGGCTTTGAATCTAACATGCAAATAGAGGGGGTCATGTTTGCCTGGGCACCATATTCTCTCAAACTAGGGCTTTTCCTTCTGGAAGCTACAGGGGCTTTTTCTCAGGCAATTTTAGGTGAAATAAATTCTAAAATATTTTCAATTTACCAACTTTTAAATGCCTTTATTGTATTTTAAGTTTTTATTTACAGGACAAGACCCATCTCAATATCTGTGAATATGTATATTCAATTCCAAGTTAATGTAGGGAATATCGGTCATAATAAATAAAAATAATTCTCAATCTGATGTAATTTACATGTTTCAAAAAGAACTGATGTGTAGAAAGAAACTCAATTACAATGTTTAAGTGGGCAATCTTTGGGTTTAGAATAACCAGTTCATGTGAAAGTGTTCAAAGATCAAGCACAGTATGTTTCACAGGGTACAAAATAAAGGGCTTCCAAATCTCTCTGTGATGTGGAAACTACACTGTCAAAAATGCCAGCTCATCTCTGGATGGCCCAGATCAGTGTAGACAACTATGTCACTTCAGGAAATGTTAAAAATGACATGTAGTACTTTGTCATTATAAAAATGAAGTGTCACCCTCAGAGTGTTATAAGAGAATGCAGACATTTGCATTTATTAATATAGCTTAATGTGTGCTTTCTGTTCAGAGTTTTAGGATTTACAAATAACTCCAATTTTATAAATATCATATATAATAAAAGCCTCATCAGCACACATACTGACACACACAACACACACACAGATTGAAGTATGGTAGCAACCATACTTGGGTAAAAATTGCTGTTTAATATTTTAACCTTGCTGTTTTGGGTTCTGTACTCATTTAAAAGTTATTTTGATTTTCTGAACTTATGTATGCTATCCCAATACTCCATTGATGATGGTTTGAATATCCCATTGATTGTGATCTCACTGGTCATCTAAGCACATTCCTGGGACCCAGGACAGTTCAATTATCCTAACTTGCCTTAGTAGCTACAGATAGTGCATTCCTGTTGACTCAGTGATCCCAGAATCTGGACAGCACAATTATTCTAAATTGTCCAGGTGGTCCGTCCCAGATATGTGTTTCTGTTGATTCAGTGATTCGTAGATACTTATATAACTAACTTGCTCAGTTTCACTTCTGTAAAATCTCGAAACAGGTTACTCATTCCAGACCCAAAGATGTAATCGATACCTTTGTGATATTCTGCCAATATAAACCAGAGTGGCAAGCTGTTCGGGGCTGCGAGATTTGGAGCTTTAGCCCCTCGTATGCCACCGGCCTTTAATAAATGACTCCATAATTCAACTTTTTTTTGAGGTGTCCTTTGTAAGATGGGGGTTACATCACAACAAGATGAGGGTGAAAACATACCAAGAAAGGAAGAAAACTCTAAAAGCAGGAGCAAAACACTTGTTTGAGCACTTGCCTCCTAAAGTGCTGGAGAGGCCAGTTGTACTCACTGTCAATGTAAAATTCACATAGTAAATACATATATGTTTCAGAAATTATTTAGGATCATTTCATTGACAATCATTACTTCCAGAGTCAAGTTAAAACGAATGTATACTTTCATTTTAGGAAATAATTGGTAAGCAATTGCTGCCATTACATTTTTTAATTCAAGCGCTTGTCTTCCACCCCACCTCTCTTCCACATTTCTCTGACCTACCCTCATCATTTAAAGCAACCTAAGTAGATCAACAACCATGAATGTTGCTGCAAAATGGATTCAAAAACAGGTTGGAGAGTAATGATAAAGTATTTGCTGAATTATTCTTCTAAAATATTAGGTCTTTTGACAATGGTGGACTGAGTCTACCCAGATTAACATATAGGATAACACTCTGTTCCCAGGACTTGTTCCAATTTGACTTGATTCCCGTTGTTTCTGACCCATTTTCTAATTTTACTCGTCACTGTAAAACCAAGCACCTATTCCAGATACTAGTTTCTCCTCCACCCTGGGACAATCAACTGAAAAAAACATAATTATTATGTACATGTCCCTGACTTATACCTCAATAATATATTTTGAATAACTGTGGCATATTATTTCTAATGACATTAACTAGACAATTTTCAATCTTCAATAATTTAACACTACAAAATTGATAGTCTATTCCCTGATATTCCTTTTCATTGTTTTTATTCAACTATCAGCCTCATAACATGACAATCCCTAACTCATTTTATATGTCAGTAGGTATAGCTTACGCATAAAATTTTGACACCAAAATATAAATTGTTAAGAATTATGGAAATGAGGCTATAAAATTTCTAGTTATTTTATTACAAAAGTTTATCTTATTAGGAAAAAAACTGAAGGTTATCACATGCTCCTTCTGAAATGTTTCAGAACATCAGATAAAAACATTATAAGTTAAGACAACACTGTAACCATAAAAGATCTTGGCACTGTCTCTGAGAAAATTAAAGGCACAATGTTGAAACCTAAAAGTATAAGCCAAGATAGGTTATGCTTTTATTTTTTTTTTTAATATATTTTATTGATACTTTACAGAGAGGAAGAGAGAGGGGTAGAGAGTTAGAAATATCGATGAGAGAGAAACATCGATCAGCTGCCTCTTGCACACCCCCTACTGGGGATGTGCCCGCAACCAAGGTACATGCCCTTGACCGGAATCAAACCTGGGACCCTTGAGTCCAAAGGCCAACGCTCTATCCACTGAGCCAAACCGGTTTCGGCTATGCTTTTAGATTTTAATAATGGCTTTGGCTTCACAGGCTCAATGATGTAAAACATATGAGGTGCATCACAAGATGATATCCCAACAACCTCAGGTAATGAACAGATCATGCAAATCATTGACATTTGATGGTATAGTTTGTTGTTTTTTTCAAATTCTGGATATTTTAAATATTAAGTAATTCAAATGCTCTATCAAAAATAATTTTAAACTGTTTTAAATTATTTTCAAAATGTGTGGAATGTATGTTCATATTAAATGACTCACCTCCCTGAATCTTTTGTTTCCTTTAATACTGCATCAGGCACATGCTGAATGGACTGAATTAAAATCTAATGATAGAACACAATTTATTCAAATATAGGAGGTAGAATAGCATTTTGACAAAGAGTAGGCATCTTGTGGTTTGAGTATTGGCTCTTCCATTAATTAGCTGATAGACCCTAAATAAATTGCTTAACCTCTTTAGGTATCAGTGTGTTCAACTGTTAAATGGGGATAATCATACTTTGTTCATTACATGGAAGATTTATTGCATCAATTTATATACATATATCACATAATAAGAGCTCAATAAATGTTACCTGGAATCATCATTATTTGAGGGGTTAAAAATACAATTATATAAATACATAATAGATGGGGAAGAGTGCAGCATCGAAGATATATTGTTATAATAAAAAAGTATAGATAGCATTCCATTTTAATTCTCACTGAGGGTATGTTCTTTATTGAGAGATGGAGAGGGGAAAGCAGAAGGAGAGAGAGAAACATCAGTTGGATACCTCCAACACATGCTCTGACCGGGGATTAAATCTGTGACCTTCGGCTGCATGAGACAATACTCCGACCAACTGAGCCACACCAGCCAGGGCAGCATTCTTTATTTTACTTCAGAATCAGTACTTCAGATTTTTACTTTTATTCCCTAGTCTAGGTATACTACAGTTTCAATCAACCAACAAATGCTTAATATCGCCTATGCATATAGAAGAGCAGTCAATATTTTATAGAGTTGTATATAGTTTAAATTATCAAACAAAATAATAGAGTAAGACCATTTGAAGGAATTCCATAATGTATACATTTAGAAGGAAAATAATTTTTACAACAGTCATCATCTAATATAGTTCAGTTTTTAGAGCAATTTGAATATATCTTATCATGCTTTCTTCAAGAAAATGTAATACAAGGATACAAAGCCTAAGGAAAATTGTGTCTGAAAGGGCATGGAAGAGCCATGAACAGATGCCCCAGTGGTTATGTGCAGAGTTTCCTCGAGAGCCTACAGCATTAAAAGAAATCTGATCAGAAGTCTGAATGTTGGGCAAGGAAATATGGTGGATGCTATGAACAGTTGTGCCCTTTTACTAATACAGTGTCTTTGAGATGATGTACTAGAAGTTTAATTGATATGGACATTGGTAGATAGAGTCATAGGGTGTGTCCTATGTACAGCAGTGAACTGGTTTTTCAAGCATATTCCTGGACAGAGGGTTCAAATAGCTTCCTCTGCAACACCAAGGAGACGGACTTCATTTGGGAGAGAGTGGAAATCATTTCATTCTCTACTAGGATCATCAGCGAGATGAGTAATTTTCCATCCTAAAGCAGATAAGGTACTAGAGCAGTGATGGCGAACCTATGACACGCGTGTCAGCACTGACACGCGTAGCCATTTCTGATGACACGCGGCCGCTGAGGCGGCCGCATGCCAAGGATAAAACATTTGCTAAATAATGTTTTTTCCTCAAAGTGACACACTACCCGAGTTATGCTCAGTTTTTTTGGCGAAGTTTGACACATCAAGCTCAAAAGGTTGCCATCACTGTTAACTAGAGATGGTTACAAGCAGCTTCAAGAATTTCCTGAAAAGGACTAGGGGTAAAGGAGCCCTAAGACTGAATAAGACTCTAGAGGACTTGAGAGGATCCTGTGGTTCCAAAATTGAAGAGGTACCCTATGAATTTTTTTACCCTTAGAACCTCAGAACTGAGCTATATATAGTAAAATTGTGAAAGCAGCAATTTCTCCTTTCAGCTTCCACTGGTATTTACAATTTACATGTAAAAGAACTAGATCTTAATACAATAATGTTGAGTTTAATTTTTTTCCAAAATTAAATATTATATCTAACATTAGAGGCCCAGTGCTTGAAAATTCATGCACTGGAGGGGGATCCCTCAGCCCAGCCTGCCCCCTCTCACAGTCCAGGAGCCCTCAAAGGCGGGAGGCGACCCGGTGATCAGGGGAAGGCGATACCCCCATCACACCTCTGCTGCTGCCACTGCCGGCAGCGCAAGCCTCAGCTGGCCTTGGTTACCAGAGCCTCGGGCGGCCCTGGGCAGCTGGGAAGCCACCATCCAAGGCTTGCCTGTGCCTCGGGCTGGCCCTGGGCAGCTGGGGGGATGAGGGAACTGGGGGACTCCGGAGGCAGGCATGTGGAGCAGCCAGAACTGCCTGGGGGTGGGCCTGGCCGTGCCGCATGCCTGCCACCTTGGTGGAGCAGAGGGGACTGGGCACTGCCCTCTTGTGGCTCTGGGTGCTGCCATCTTTGAGGACGTGGCAGTCAATTAGCATATTCCCTCCTTATTGGCTGTGGGCATCACCATCTTTGTGAGGGTGTGATGGTCAATTAGCATATTTCCTCTTTATTAGATAGGATGACCCAATCAGTTCAGACACTGACACAAAACAAAGGTAACCATGTCACTCATGGGCTTTTCTTAGAGTCTTAATATTGCCTCATAGACTCAAAGGCTTTTCTTGGTCTGTTTTATGAGTATAAACTATTCTTTTCTCTCCAATTGTCCCCACTACACACAATACAGCAAGAAGCTGAATTTTAATAATGTATCAAGGTATCTTCATAATTAAGAATAAGATATTTGGTTAGTAGTACTTCTATGTTGAAAAGGGACTGAGAAAATTAAAGATTGAAAATAATAAGCTGAATATAAGAAAAAATTATTTCTAATGATCTTTTGAGTTGTAGACTTTAGGACTAAAACGTATTGACTTTGTCTAAACTTTCAAACACTGGATCCTTAAGTTGCAAAGCATTAAGAAGTCTAATAGCTTTAAAGATCTCAAAAAGGCCTTTTGCCCATAATATGTGCAGCATAATAAAGTAACAAAAATATGGATCTGCCCATCTAAATGAATGAAACATATACAGTGAAGTTGTAGTATCTGATGCCAGATATTGATTAGTGAGAACATAATGAATTGTATGATCTATAAGACTATAATCCTGCTATTAATCTGCCTTTCAGGTCATAATCACATACACTTCAAATAGCAAGAGTTCTTCAATTGAATTCAAATGACTGAAAATATATACAAATTAATGTTTGCAATTTTCCTATGAAACTGAACAGTATTAAATACCTGGCATCAGACTGACTATAGAAGACAAACACCAGCTTCTCTTTATTGATCAATTTTGCACAAATAAAAACATTAGTATGTTTGGATTTTAGAAGATACCTCTATATCTGTTATCTCCCACACAAGCACAGATGTTAAAAAGAAATTTTAACACTGATGTTTCCATTATGCTGCTCCCAAGGATAACATTTATTTACTGTCTTGGAATATTCTCAATACTAATAAGTTATTAATTTATATAAGTATCTATTACAACAAAGGTGAAAGTGTACTTTATCATTAATTTATAGTAGCCAGTGAATTGGAAGAGTCCAGTGTTGTTTTTATGGATTTCATAGGTCATCTAGTGCAACTCTGTGCCTTTAGCAGGATTTTCTCCAAACCATGTAAGAATTATTAGAGGAAATATTTTAGAAATGTCTATTCCATTTAAAAGTTTTGTGAAGGTATACCCATTTAAAGGTATAGACTTTATTATATTAAATGTTAATGATATTACAATGTAATTTTTCTTTCTTTCCTTTTCATACTCTTGTTCTCTCCTGTTCCTTTGCTCTATTTTTGGGTGAGGAAGTAAAAAAATCAAAACAAATATCAAAATTCTATGAAAAAAAAACACCTTTATTGTGGTCACATTTCTCCTTTAAAATTTAAAGTTTCATTTTTAAAAATTTTCCATACTTTGTTTCATGACTGGCTTTCAGAACAAATAATTTAATGGCTCTTTTATTATATATAAACTGTTATTGCCTCAATTTATTTTCTTTTTCTGGAATAGAGATTTACTTATAAGGAATTTAGTAATATTCAATTTTTTGTCACTAAAATTTAATTTCCATAGTCTTCTATAACTACCAGTGGAAATTCTCCATTAGATGTCTTTTTCTGCAGTTTAAGGCATTTTCCCCAATTCTGTGAAGATGTAAGCAATGGGTCATGATAAGAAAATGCCATATATTTGAAAATCAACAATATTTTAATCAGCTGATTTTTTTACTTTACCTCATTTTTAGTTCCTTTACACAGCTCCTAGCCTAGTTCTCTTTTTACCTTGTGCATATTATGGAGCTTAACATAAGAAATTTTTTTTCAACCAGCTTAATACCTACTGACTAAAATGAAAGTATTATTTCTAGATTTCTGAAAATGAGTTTCCCATTCTGTACTATGGATTAACATGAAAATATTAACGTTTTATTTATATTTTCTGCAAAACAATGTATTATAAAATTAACTAGTGGCCAGTGCATGAATTCGTGCACCTTGAAAGGAACTGTGGGCTGTGAGACTGCAGTGGGCACAGGGGCACCTGGCCCCTCCTGCTGCTGCCCCCGGTCCCCTCTCTGCCTGCAGCTCTGCTTGCTCCGCTGCCGCTCCCATGCACTGACGGCACTGCCCTGCTTGCACCTGCTGACAGCGCAGAGCGAATGGGGCCGGCACCAGCAGTGGGTGCGAGCAGGGCCGGTGCCGTCAACGGGTGCAAGCGGCAGCTGCTGCCCCGATTGCCGCTCAGAATCAAGGGGAGGTGGAGAAGTCCTCAGGAGCGATCAGTGCCAGCAGCCACCACTTGCACCCACTGTCGGTGCCAAGCGATCGGGACCAGCGCCGGGCACTGGCAGCAGGTGCCAGCGCTGGGCAGGACCACGGCTTGTGGGAGCAAAGAATTTTCAGTAACCACCAAAGGCTCACCCAATGACAGCGACTTGCCCCGCCTTGGTCTGGCGCCCCCACTCACCTGCTCTACCATCCTGCTATGGCCGCCTCCCCATGTTCTGCACTCTGCTGCCTGCTGCTGATGCCTGCCATGTTCCGCGCACACCCCCTGGTGGTCAGCGCATGTCATAGCAGCAGTTGTTTGGTTGTTCTGCCGTTCAGTCTATTTGCATATTAGGGTTTTATAGATATAGATTATGGTATAAAATATTTTATTTGATAGCATATACATTCATACTTGGAATATTTTTGATGGCTAAAATTTTCTCTTTCGAATTTAGAGACAGAAAATTCAAATCAAATCCTATATAATAAAAGCGTAATATGCTAAGTGTCCGGTTATCTGGTTGGCTGGACAAACAATCAAAGTGTAATATGCTAATGATATACTAAGGCTGCTCAAACACTCGCTATGACATGCACTGACCACAGGGAGGAGATGCTCTGACCAGCAGGTTAGCTTGCTGCTGGGGTCCGGCCAATCGGGACTGAGCAAGACGGGCTAGACATGCCCTGGAGCCCTCCCGTGGTCCCTCCCCAGCTGGCCAACCTCCTGCATCCCTCCCCAGCCCTGATTATGCACCAGTGGGGTCACTTGGCCTGGCCTGCATCCTCTCATAATCCGGGACCCCTTGGGGGATGTCAGAGAACTGGTTTCGGCCTGATGGCGGAACAACCGGTTGCTATGTTGGGCACTGACCACCAGGGGGCAGACACTCAACACAGGAGCTGCCCCCTGGTGGTCAGTGCGCTTCCACAGGGTGAGCACCACTCAGCCAGAAGCCGGGCTCACAGCTGGTGAAAGCAGCGGTGGTGGCGGGAGCCTCTCCTGCCTCTGTGGCAGTGTTAAGGATGTCTGACTGACAGCTTAGGCCCATGGGGAGTGGGTCTAAGCCATCAGTCAGACATCCCCTAAGGGCTCCTGGACTGTGAGAGGGTGTAGGCTGGGCTGAGGGACACCCCCCTCCCCAAGTGCATTAATTTTGTGCACCGGGCCTCTATCCTATATAATAAAAGAGTAATATGCAAATTAACCATCACTCCACTACACCCACAAGCCATGCCCACCAGCCAATCAGAGCAAGTATGCAAATTATCCCCAACCAAGATGGCTACAGCCACAGAGAGCAGGAGGGAGGCTTGGGTTTCCTTGGTAATGGAGGAAACCAAGCTTTCCACACACCCTGGCCGGCCCAGGCCTCCACTCAAGGATACAAAGTTTCAATTATAGAAGGTGAATAAACCCCAACAGAAATAGCTGCCACCACAGAGCGAGCAGAAGGCTTGGCTTCGCTCCAGGCTACAAAGTTTCAATTGTAGAAGATAAATATATCCCAGATACCAGGGCCTCCACTTGGGTTGCCGGGGGGCATGGCCGGTCGCAAACCACCAGAGGCCCCTCGCCCAGGCCGCCCCATGCCCCAAGGGAACCCCTACCCTGATCCGGGACACCCTTCAGGGCAAACTAGCTGCCCCCCACCCATGCACCAGGCCTCTATCCTAATAAAAGAGTAATATGCAGATTGACCATCACTCCAACACACAAGATCAAGATAGCTGCCCCCATGTGGTCAAAGATCCTGCCCCCATGTGGACACAAGATGGCCACCACAAGATGGTCAGCAGGGGAGGGCAGTTGGGGGCAATCAAGTCTGCAGGGGAGGGCAGTTAGGGGTGACCAGGCCGGCAGAGAAGGGAAATTGGGGGCAAACAGGC